>NC_064638.1:981443369-982065535 GCF_023864345.2 Schistocerca serialis cubense
TCGTCTGGTACCCTCTTAGCTCTTTCCTTATCCTAATCCGAGAAAAACATTTCAGTTCTGGACTATCACCTGCTGCTTTGATAACGAGTCAATCAACAATAGAATCCACAAAACCATCCAGGCGCCGCATTTACTCCTCTTCTTTTATGACGTCAAATTGATATCAAATTGGTTCCATATTTTTAGATTTCCAGAAGGCTTTCTACACGGTTCCTCACAAGCGTCTTCTAACCAAACTGCGTTCCTACGGAGTAACGCCTCAGTTGTGCGACTGGATTCGTGATTTCCTGTCAGAAAGGTCAGGGCTCGTAGTAATACACGGAAAGCCATCGAGTAAAACAGAAGTAATATCCTGTGTTCCCCAAGAAAGTGTTATAGGCCCTCTATTGTTCCTGATCTATATTAACGACATAGGAGACAATCTGAGCAGCCGTCTTAGATTGTTTGCAGATGATGCTGTCATTTACCGTCTTGTAAAGCCGTCAGATGATCAAAACGACTTGCAAAATGATTTAAATAAGATATCTGTATGGTGCGAAAAGTGGAAATTGACTCTGAGTAAAGAAAAGTGTGAAGTTATTTACATGAGTTCTAAAAGAAGTCAGCTAAATTTTGATTACACTATAAGTCATGCAAATCTGAGTGCTGTAAAACCAACTAAATACTTAGGGATTACAATTACAAATAACTTAAATTGGAACAATCATATAAATAATGTTGTGTGTAGAGCAAACCAAAGACTGCGATTCATTGGCAGAACACTTAGAATGTGCAACAGGTCTGCCAAAGAGACTGCTTACACTACGCTTGGCCACCCGATTCTGGTGTATTGCTGTGCGGTGTGGGATCCGCATCAGGTTGGACTGACGGATGACATAGAAAAAGTACAAAGAAGGGCAGCTCTAGTGTCACAGAATGATACGTGAATTGGAGTGGCAATAATTAAAACAAAGGCGTTTTTCGTTGCGACGGGATCTTCTCACGAAATTTCAATCACCAGTCTTCTCCGATTGCGAAAACATTCTGTTGGCACCCACCTACATAGGGAGAAATGATCATCACAATAAAATAAGAGAAATCAGGACTCGCACAGAAAAATTTAAGTGCTCGTTTTTCCCGCGTGCCGTTCGAGAGTGGAACCCTCTGCCAGGTGCTTTATTGTGAATAGCAGAGTAATCACGTAGATGCAGATGTAGATTTCGCCAGCGTTCGGCCGTGAAATGTGAAAAAAAGCGTGCGTTCGTTCCAGTGCGTCTGGAAACTTAACAGTATTGTTATTTCTCGCGACAAATCTCTTAACCTAGTTTCATATCTGTTGGGTATAGTGGCAAATGTAAAAATGAAGCATTTGTATGGTGTGCTCAATGTTGTGCAAATGATTGTGTTTCATGCTTCTACGGCACTTACCACTCTGGTTCGTTTGAGACTACATCTGTGCTATAAAACAGTGGAGATATTTCAAATAAAGAGCATTTGAGTTTCCTTTTTTGCTCTTAAAAGTGAAACTGTTATGTTTTCTTAACTTAAGCAACCTTTTTAACAATCTTTCATAAAACAAAGATAGTTAAAAATTTATGTTTGAGATTAAAACAGGAATTTCGCGCGCCATAAGTGTTTAGAAACAAGAAGACGTGTATTATTCATAAAAATGATAATGAATTTTACAATTACGAGATGTAGGTACGTTCCGTTGAAAAAATAACCTAAGCAAGATTTAGTTAAGTAATTTAACTGCACTGTATCATAGTCTACGCTACCGATTCCACTATACATACGAGGGGTGTTTGAAAAGTCCGTGCAAAAATAAAAACTACTTACGTGTGTGGGATAAACCCTTGTTTTTTTCGATATAGTCTCCTTTTAGACTTGTACACTTCGTCCAACGCTATTCTAATTTGTTGATCCTTTCCGACTAATAGGAATTGTCCAAGTCTTCAAAACAGCTATTAGTTGCTGCCATCACTTCCTCGTTTGAACAAAATCTTTGTCCTGCCAGCCATTTCTTCAAACTGGGGAACAAATAGTAGTCCGAGGGAGCCATGTCTGGAGAATACGGGGGATATGAAACAAGTTGGAACCCTATTTCCATTATTTTTGCTACCACAACTGCTGAGGTGTGTGCTGGTACATTGCCGCGATGAAAAAGGGCTTTTTTGTGGTCCAATCGGTTGCACCTGGGTTTTAAAACGTTCCAGTAACGATGAATAATATCCACCTCTAATAGTTTTACCCTTTTCCAGATAGTCGATGAGGATTATCCCTTACGAATCCCAAAAGACAGCTGCCGTAACGTTTCCGGCAGAAGGAATAGTCTTCGCCTTTTTTGGTGCAGATTCTCCCTTGGTAACTCATGTTTAGGTTGATCTTTGGTCTCAGGAGTATAGTAACGTATCCTACGGATTCTTCCTGAACAGTTGCAAATCATCCTTGCAACACTTCACACGATTCCGTTTTTGGTCAAGCGTGAGCAATCACGGAACTCATCTTGGTTATTGCTTTCTCAAGTCCAAATTTTCATGCAAAATATTATTTACCTGTTCATTTGAGATGCCCACAGCACTAGCAGTCTCACGCACCGTAACCCTTCTGTCATCCATCACCATATCATGGATTTTATCAATGATTTCTGGAGCCGTAACCTCCACAGGGCGTCCAGAACGTTCAGCATCACTTGTGCCCGTATGACAATTCCGAAAATTTTGAAACCACTTATAAACTGTTCTAATCGAAGGTGCAGAGTCACCGTAATGTTTATCAAACTCCTGAGGGGTTTTGGCTTTCATAAAGTAATGTTTAATCACCACACGAAGTTCTTTTTCGTCCATTTTTTGACAATCTCTCGACTTCCTAGATTCACACGAATGCCAAACAAAAATAAATAGACCAATATGGCTGAAACGTGGTGTGCGTTCTTTCCAAAGACGCTACTAACTATTTTTTTTCTTTTTTATTGGCTTCTAGCATATAAACTTTTTAGCCATCACAAGATGCCACTAACTAAACATGACCTCGATACGCGCCGGTGGTGCCATGTCTCGGACTTTGCACTGACTTTCCAAACGCCCCTCGCACACTCTAAATTTGTGTTTCGGATGTGTAAAATACACTCTCTCGGAAAACTTCAGAGACGGTTTTTCTGTAAATTTATGAAAATCATTGAGAACAACCTATTTCTCAGAACTTTTTAACCGTGTTCCATGCGCATGTTTCACTACGGAGCAGGAAGCAGCCTCAGACATTTTCATACTGTGTATTAAAACGCGACAATCAGAGCACAACAGTACGGGGACTACGACTATACACGATTTCTGAAATAGAACCTGTATAGCTAAATCGTGAATAAGAGAAACGTTCATGGCTGTTACCGCATTTGAATATCGTAAACTTTCATTTAACATAACTTTGTAACGAAAAATTAAACTCCGTCAGAACAGACCATGAAGGCGCAAGGGTCATCCGCAGCCTACAGGCCTCACTGTATGCGGATATGGTGGGGCATGTGGTCAGCACACCGTTCTCCCATCCGTATGTCAGTTTACGAGACCGGAGCCGCTACTTAATCAAATAGCTCCTCAGGCCGCTTGTCAACAGCACTCAGCAGACCAGACGGTCACCCATCCAAGTGCTAGCCCACCCGGACAGCGTTTAACTTCGGTGATCTGACGGGATAACTTAGCAATAAGGTATACAATACATAAGTAGGTCCTGCTTGTAAGAGCTTAGGAACAGTGTACGTGTGCTACGTTTTCTGACCTATCACCACGTTTGTGTTTGTTTACATCAGGTTTATTCTTATGATGACCAGATTATAGCGTCAAAGTTTCCTCAACAGTGGTCATTTTTCTTCTAATCATTGAACTTTGCTGCAACAACTTTAGTTTGATTTACCTTCTTTGCTACAAGTAAGTAACGCATTTGAAAATAATTGTCTCGTAATGCGCATTCCCGAATCTTGTTACTTCCGCGTGAAATTTGTACCTTATTAGGCAGCTGCTCATCTGCACGAGCAAGCAACAAACATCTCAATATTTCCCCTGTCACGTACTCTCTCCCAACAGGGACTAAAACTCTTTCCTTCGGCAACTCGTTTCGTCATTGAAGTAGGACCTTGTAGACCAACCTCACTGTGCAACAGTGAAAATGTAAATCGGATGAAAATAGCCAGTTCCTATCTATTCTAATGTGCTGATCGCGAATATCACAAAGACAATTCAAAATTAGCTCTAGTTTTCATTTTACACTATTTTAATACAGTGAGATAATTATATACGGATTTTTATGTTAAGTTTGAAATCAAATATTATAATGGTTTGTCGGAGTCATAATAACTAGAACAATGGATTATACTATTGTTCCTGGTCTTACTTGTGTGCAATATTTTGGATATAAACATTTTGATACCAATTTTAGTGATCTTTTTGTCTCCCTACTCTCAACTTCAGTGACTTTATTAATGCGTGTAATAATTTTTGCACATTTGTTTCCAGATAAACTACTAGTTGTGCAGGTTGACTGCTACTGAAGTGAACAAAAATGCCACGAGTTTTTGTTAACAGTGCTGACACATTTTGCTATGTGTGTGTGGAAAAGTGACATTTGCTTCACAAAAACAGCAAATAACTCCATTGAGTAAAAAAGCTTACAGTTGTTATTTTGGATGCAAAATAGGTGATCAGGATAAACCCTGGGCTCCACAAGTGATCTGAAACACTTTTGATAGCAACCTCAGGATTTGGATGCATGCGAAATGACGTTCAATGCCCTTTGCAGTGCCCATGATCTGGTGTGAGCCAACTATCTATGTCAGTGACTGCTACTTTTGTATGGTTTTTCCTATCAAGAAGGGAATATCTAAGAAGAAGAAAACAGTGATCTAACCTAACATTTCATCTACCATACGCCCAGTTCTACATGGGGAAGGATTGCCAATACCCGAACCACCGACAGAGTACAAGATTACTTGTGATGGGTGTTCTGAATGTCCTGAACCATGTACATCACAAGATACAGAATTTCTTCCAAATATATCAGCAACTGATGATCCACAAAAATTGTCTCAAAATGAGTTAAGTGATCTCATTATAGAATTGGAGCTCTCTAAGACTAAGGTTGAGATTTTAGCTTCAAGATTGCAGCAGCGCAATTTTCTGGAAAGCAATGTAAACGTTTTATTCTGCCGCAGAAGAGAGCAACAGTTCACTCCTTTTTTTAACACGCA
This sequence comes from Schistocerca serialis cubense, assembly GCF_023864345.2. Lineage (NCBI taxonomy): Eukaryota > Metazoa > Arthropoda > Insecta > Orthoptera > Acrididae > Schistocerca > Schistocerca serialis. The sequence goes on from NC_064638.1 coordinate 981,448,588, forward strand.
AGATAGTCTTGTGGCATGTGTGGCCATAAATGGTCTAATGATGGCTCTCAGAATTAATTACAACCCTGATGAGTGGAGATTCTTTATTGATTCGTCAAAGTTGTGCTTAAAAGCAGTGCTTTTACATATTGGTAATGATCTTCATTCTATTCTAGTTGGGCATAGTGTGCATATGAAAGGGTCATACCAAAACACGAAAATTTTACTAGAAGCCATCAAGTATAATGACTCTCAATGGCAGATTTGTAGTGACTTGAAAGTGGTTGTACTGCTATTAGTTATACATTTGGGTATACTAAATATTTATACTTTCCCTGTAAATGTGATAGCTGACCTCGTGCATCTCATTACAGTAAACATGAATGGCCTGCCAGAAAATATCGTCAACCACGTATAAAGAATATTAAGAGTGAACCTCAAGTAGACCCTAAAAAGATTTTGTTCTCGCCCTTGCACATCAAGTTGTGGCCGGTCATTGTGGCCGAGCGGTTCTAGGCGCTTCAGTCTGAGACCGCGTGACCGCTACGGTCGCAGGTTCGAATCCTGCCTCGGGTATGGATGTGTGTGATTTCATTAGGTTAGATAGGTTTAAGTAGTTCTAAGTTCTAGGGTCTGAACCGGCCGGGGTGGCCTAGCGGTTCTAGGCGCTACAGTCTGGAACCGCGCGACCGTGACGGTCGCAGGTTCCAATCCTGCCTCGGGCATGGATGTGTGTGATGTCCTTAGGTTAGTTAGGTTTAAGTAGTTCTAAGTTCTAGGGGACTGATGACCTCAGAAGTCAAGTCCCATAGTGCTCAGAGAAATTTGAACCATCTAGGGGACTGATGACCTAAGAAGTTAAGTCCCATAGTGCTCAGAGCCATTTGAACCATTTTGTGTGGGTCGATGTTGTTGGGGACTGTTTAATTGGGCCATATCTGCTAACCAGGCCATTAAATGGTAGGCACTACTACAATTTTCTCGCCAGAGCATTGCCAGAATTTCTGGAAGACGTCCCGCTCCCTACAAGACAACGCGTGTGGTTCCAACATGACGGGGCGCCGGCACATTTCAGTTGTCGTGTGCGTCGATTCCTGGACCGACGGTTCCCAGAAACGTGGATTGGCAGAGGTGGTCCTGTACCATGGTCTGCTGGATTCCCAGATATGTGCCCTCTAGACAATTTTGTGTGGGGAGAGATGGCAACCTTGTTTACGCAACTCCTGTTGCATCAGAAGAGGATCTGGTTGTCAGGATAGTAGCAGGAGCAGGAACAATTCAGGGTATTCCTGGGGTTTTGCCCGTGTGAGAACATGAGCCGACGGTGTAACCTTTGTTTACGTGTCCATGGAGTCATTTTTGAAAATCTACTGTAAATGAAAATACGTTGTGTTAATGTGTTGTCTCTTGTTGTTTTAATTAATTTGCTGCCAGAGAAATCTTCCTCTACCGGTTTAAATACTCCTCATAGCAAAAAATGACATTAGGGAAAAATATTTGTTTTGATGTTCCCTACAACCTCCCACAGTTTGTCGGTTTAAATACTTTTCACCCTGTATGTCTAAAATATATACAGCACGCCAACGTTTTATAGAGGGGTCGGTAATCCGTCCTTGCGCCGCTACATTTTGGAAAAAAAAGAAAAAAGAGCCAGAAGTCCCTTCGTATAGGGGCAACTGTGAATGGCAGTTCTTCCTAACACAGCGCACTCATATTTATTTCGCGCAGGTGCCACAGTGACGCCGTATTACATGACCCAGATCCTACTGCTCATTCTGCCGGACCCTGTTTTACATATATCTTATATGAGATTGAGAATTAAAAGGTTAAAAACTGTTGATACATTCATTCAGTCAGCCATCTACCGTGTTCCGCGAATACCACCAGAAAGAACCTTAAGGAAAGTAGAACGAGTCGTGGTATTCGTTATTAAAAGAAGGAAGTAAAACAAATTTCATGTTTATATTACAATGATGAGCCTAAAAGTTATCACTACTGTCCAGCGGAAGACAAAATGCCGCCTGATGGCGTTGCGGCTACATCAGTCGGTAAGGACTCGCCAGTTAGGCACAAACTGTTGCTCGCCACGAGCAGATACATCATCAGATAGGTAGACATATAATAAGTACATAATAAAGAAATAAGAATCAAGTTAACGCTTAACTTACCCAAAAGCCAGGAAGTTGCACAGGTCACACCAGTATTCAAGAAAGACTATAGGAGCAATCCTGCAATTTACAGGCCCATATCATCACGGTCGATATGCAGCGGGGTTTTGGAACACATACTGTGTTCGAACATTATGAATCACCTGGAACAAAACGGTCTATTGACACATAGTCAACACGAACTTCGAAAAAATCTTTCTTGCCAAACGCAATGAGCTCTTTGCTCACACAACGTGCTGAGTGCCAACGACAAAGGATATCAAATTGATTTCGTATTTCTAGATTTCCAGAGGGCTTTTGACACGCTACCTCACAAGCTTCTTGTAATCAAATTGCGTGCTTATGGAAATTGTCTCAATTATGCGAGTGTATTCAAGATTTCCTGTCAGAGAGGTCACAGTTCGTAGTAATTGACGGAAAGTTATCGAATAAAACAGAACTGATTTGGGACGTTCCCCAAGGTAGTGTTACAGGCCCTCTGCTGTTCATTATCTATATAAAAGAGTTAGGAGACAATCTGAGCAGCCGACTTACGGTTGTTTGCAGACGATCTTGTCTAGTACAGTCAACAGAGGATCAAAAACAAATGAAAAACGATTTACATTAGATATATAATGGTGCGAAGATTGGCAATTAATCCTAAATAATGATAAGTGTGAGGTTATCCACACGAGAGGTAAAATGAATCCGTTAAACTTCGGTTACACGATAAATCAATCAAATCTGAAAGCCTTAAATTCAGCTAAACGCCTAGGAATTACAATTACGAACAACTTATATTGGAAAGAACACACAGAATGTGTAGTGGGGATGGCGAACCAAAAACTGCGTAAAGATGCAGCAGATCTAAGGATCTTACTAAGGAGACTGGTCCCACTACGCTTGTCCGTTTTCTTTGGAGTAATCTGCGCGGTGTGGGATCGTTACCGGATGGGATTAACAGAGTACATCGAGAAAGTTCAAAGAAGGGCAGCAGGCTTTCTGCTATCCTGAAACAGGAGAGAGTGTTGAGGACATGATACAGGATCTGTGGCGGAAATCATTAAAACAAAGGCGGTTTCCGTCGCGGCGAGATTTTTCAATCACCAAGCTTCTCCTCCGATTGCGAAAATATTTTGTTGACGCCAACTGACATTGGGTGAAACGATCATCATAATAAAATAAGGGACATCAGAGCTCGCACGGGGAAAAGAGTTCGTTTTTTCCGCGATTTTCGAGAGGTGCTTCGATGTACTCTCTGTCAGGCAAATAAGAGTGATTTGCAGAGGAGCCATGTAGATATAGACGCAGGTATATCTCATGAGGGTCGTCTCTCAGACCACGTGAGAATTTTCTATGTCGATCCTTTCTGGCGGAATGGTTTCATACTTTCCCTACCCTTCATAAATCCCCCGTCCTACAATGTTTACAGTTGCGTTATCGCCTTATTTGATGGTGACACGTGTCCGTTACCTGTGGTGGGGACTGCTTTCTTCAGTAGAATACAAAATGTGTTCTCAGGAATATGTCAGTTTTACGCATCCTAAGTCACTTAGTCGGTGGATGTAGGAAGATGGCAGTGACACAGAATACGAAGTAGACGTAAAAGGCAACGATTTCACAATAGCCAGTGATCATCATTCTGCTAGCGAACAGGAGGATCATTCAAAGGCTTCAGAACACTGGCAAAGAGGATTTTCCTTTTTCTTCAATGAAATACTTAGTGTTAGTTAAAATCTAGTGTGTTCTGCGTGTGGGTAAGGTAAAATGTAGATCCCAGTACTAAATGTCAGTTTCTTTTGTTGGCGATCGAGTTAAATTTTTATATGAAACTTTAAACCCCGGAAATTAGTTTTATGTGAAAACTTACTTGCTACAAAGATACTATAATTTTTCAGTAAGTGAAATTCAGTTCTCTGACAAAATCCACACAAAAGTATGTGGTACTGCATGATAAAAAATAAAATACTGCTTGCATGAGTTAATGCAATGAAATCAACAGGAAGTATTTAAACAACAGTTAAATATCTGTAAACGTAAATATTATATAACATAGACGCCTTAAATCTCGGTTTAAAAAAAGGGGTTCCAGAGACCACATCTAGTAGTTTCGGGAGTCACCTCGTGAGTTAAGGGTTAAAGTAAAGGTCAGTATTTAAGGAACTGGTCTTGTATTTTACATTACAGTACGTTTTGAAAATGTTCTCCTTGTGCTTGAACGACTTTTGCATGCAACGTAACATCTTAATACACACTTTGCGCGACTCTGCCGCTTTATTCATACGCTTTTCCTAGCCCCGCAGATGAAAATTTCAAGTTTACTTAAATGAACCAGTAGTCACGTACGCCTCTACTACTGCGATCCGTTCTGGAAGAGGATACATCTCGCTGACGTGTTAACATCACACGTCTTAGTTTAAGCCACAACGGATTTCGTACTGACAATACAAAATGCATATGCAACAGCTTCGAAACAATAAATGGCTAGACTCGGTGCCGTTTTTCTATGTCCCACTCTGTATAAGCAGACGATACAGACCGCAAATGGACAAATCTGCTGACACAAGCGGCTTTCATAAATGAAAGACTGCAACGGTCCGGCGCCTGAAAACAACATTCTGGCCGAATTTGGTGGGCAGTTCGCGTGCTGCTATCGTGAGTATCTATGGAGAGAGGTTGAAGGACACTAAAACCACAAACAGCAAAATGTTGGACGCCCACGTCTCATCACAGAATATGGAATTCGGAGGCTTGATCGCTCAGTAATGCAGAGCAAGCGGCGATGTGTGAAGAAGCGACGACAGAGTACAGTGCTGGAGCAGGATCACTAGTATTTGGGAGCCTATCGTCCAGCCCACATCGTTGAACAGGGAACTCAGCAACAGACGACGCGTATTTGTTTCTACGTTAGCCAACGACATCCTCAGTTATGCTTGCAGCGAGGACGGGATCATCGAGAATGAACTGTTGATCAATCGAAACGAGTCGCCGGTGGTGTTACACCACGTGTGTTGTTATACCAGGTCGATGGTCGTATGTGGATAAGCTGTCATCGAACCGAACGGTTGCTCGACAAATACGCCGCGCCACGGACGCGGACTGGTGTAATTGCAAGGAGGCATCCACCCGGGCATGCATGTGACCTGTCGTAGTAACGGAAGGCACTATGACAGCTGTGGAATAGCTGAAAATTACTGCCGACCACCAGCGCTCCATAATGCTTGATGCATTCCCCGAAGGCGATGGCGACTTCCAGCAGAGTAGATGCCCATGTCACAAAGCCAGCATTGTGGCACAGTGGACTGACAGGCATGATAGTGACCACAAAATTTGACTGATCTGAGCCTTCTAACAGCCGTGTACTGCAAGTCTCTAGAGGAACGGAAGGTTCCAAATGATTGGCAAAGAGTACAGGCAGTCCCAGTCTTCAAGAAGGGTCGTCGAGCGGATGCGCAAAACTATAGACCTACATCTCTGACATCCATCTGTTGTAGAATTTTAGAACATGTTTTTTGCTCGCGTATCATGTCATTTCAGGAAACCCAGAATCTACTCTGTAGGAATCAACAAGGATGCCGGAAACAGCGATCGTGTGAGACACAACTCGCTTTATTTGTTCATGAGACCCAGAAAATATTAGATACAGGCTCCCAGGTAGATGCCATTTTCCTTGACTTCCGGAAGGCGTTCGATACAGTTCCGCACTGTCGCCTGATAAACAAAGTGAGAGCGTACGGAACATCAGACCAGCTGTGTGGCTGGATTGAAGAGTTCTGTATGTTGTTCTCAATGCAGGGACGTCTACAGACGTTAAAGTAACCTCTAGCGTGCCATAGGGGAGTGTTACGGGACCATTGCTTTTCACAATATACATAAATGACCTAGTAGATAGTGTCGGAAGTTCAATGCGGCTTTTCGCGGATGATGCTGTAGTATACAGAGAAGTTGCAGCATTAGAAAATTGCAGCGAATGCAGGAAGATCTGCAGCCCATAGGCACTTGGTGCGGGGAGTGGAAGTTGACCCTTAACTTAGACAAACGTAATGTATTGCGAATACATAGAAAGAAGGATACTTTATTGTATGATTATGTGATAGCAGAACAAACACTGGTAGCAGTTACTTCTGTAAAATATCTGGAAGTATGCGTGCGGAACGATTTGAAGTGGAATGATCATATAAAATTAATTGTTGGTAAGGCGGGTTTGAGATTCATTGGGAGAGTCCTTAGAAAATGTAGTCCATCAACAAAGGGGGTGGCTTACAAAACACTCGTTCGACCTATACTTGAGTATTGCTCATCAGTGTGGGATCCGTACCAGGTCGGGTTGACAGAGGAGGTAGAGACGATCCAAAGAAGAGCGGCGCGTTTCGTCACAGGGTTATTTGGTAAGCGTGATAACGTTTCGGAGATGTTTAGCAAACTCAAGTGGCAGACTCTGCAAGAGAGGCGCTCTGCATCGCGGTGTAGCTTGCTGTCCAGGTTTCGAGAGGGTGCGTTTCTGGATGAGGCATCGAATATATTGCTTCCCCCTACTTATACCTCCCGAGGAGATCACGAATGTAAAATTAGAGAGATTCGAGGGCGCACGGAGGCTTTCCGGCAGTCGTTCATCCCGCGAACCATACGCGGCTGGAACAGGAAAGGGAGGTAATGACAGTGGCACGTAAAGTGCCCTCCGCCCCACACCATTGGGTGGCTTGCGGAGTATAAATGTAGATGTAGATGTAGATCTGGGACGCTACCGGGAGCCAGCTCCACAACCACAAAACACCAGCCCGTAATTTACGATAACTGCGTGACCTTTGCGTAGACAGCTGGTGCAACAAACACGCAGAAACCTACCAAGGAGGTAACCAACCCATACCACACACAATCGCTGCTGGATGACATTACAGATGGGACCAACACACTATTAACTAGGTTGTGTTAATGTTCTTGTCCGTCATTGTGGGTAGACTTCGCAAAAAACATTCCGTTTGCGGAGACGGCGATTGACTTATTGTAAGGTATTATTTACTTTATTTTTGACTCAATCACTTTTTCATGATACAATCATAACTGTTGTCAGCTCATGAACACTTGTACATCAAACGCCACCCGTAGCATCGGAAGATGGCCGTTGAATACCTAAATCGGTTATGATTCTATAGCCGGCCGTGATTGGCCGAGCGGTTAAAGGCGCTACAGTCTGGAACCGCACGACCGCTACGGTCGCAGGTTCGAATCCTGCCTCGGGCATGGATGTGTGTGTTGTCCTTAGGTTAGTTACGTTTAAGTAGTTATAAGTTCTAGGGGACTTATGACCACAGCAGCTGAGTCCCTTAGTGCTCAGATCCATTTGAACCATTTATGATTCTATAACGAAAAAGTGACTGAGTCAAAAAACACCTTGTTATGTGACGCACAGCACATCTTTCTCTTGCAGAAATTTTCGCTTTAATTAGCGTGTTGGCCAACAGCAATAGCGTAAAAAGTTCAGTTTCACTTTCCACTACGTCATTTTCCGAATTACCAATATTATCTTACCATCTTCCCAGATTTTCGTTCCCTCATTCATGTTGGCTCCGATGATTTCTCTAAAGCATTAAAATTTGGTTAGCATTAATAGGTCACTTTCTCTGTTAAAATGTCTTAGCCATTAAAATTGATTCATTCGTAATTTTTCTAATAATTTCCGTGCGAAAGTGCTTCTGTTACTTTTTCTGCAATTACACTATGGCTAAATCATGTGCAGTTTAGAATCAGAACGTCGTGACATATACGTTTTTAGAGTTAAAAGAAAGGAACAGTAACATTAAATAGTAATTCAAGAAACAATTGCTGCAATCAAGAGAATTCTTTTTTCTTCTTTTCTGTTAATTACCATAACGCTGCTGTTAATGAATGGCGTGGAAGTTGTAGATCTGACTCATAGCTGTAGCTCACGCCTTTCACATGCATGTTTAGGCAGTTGACACTGTTCAAAGAACTGCCGCCTCCTCGTTCCACCTAATGAACAGCATTAGCGGCGGGAAAATTACGTGTCTTGCGCTAACAATGGTTCTTTGTTCAACGCTTACCCGCGTTGGTTTCCTGAAGTACGAGAAAACGGGGAACGACGCGGTAACGGTCGTCTCCCAGAAAATGGAATTTCTGAGTACTAGATTGTGTACTCGTGTGATGGGGAAAAACGTACACATTTCTTGCAAACAAATTGCAGATCTCGACAAAGCAAATGTGCAGTACTCAATCGAACGCTGTAACGCTGTTTTTCCTACAATGGCACCGCAACTCTCATTTATCTTGTAAGAGACACCAAATGTTATGCACTGGGTGACATGGCTTTTGTTATTATTGATGACATGAAGTTACAGCGACTACATCGCTAATTCTGTTTGCTTAGGCCAGTATTACACAATCAAATTTCTTTGTCAAAGATTGGATCAAAGATGTGATTAAATATTCCGTCAAATATATTTGACAAAGAGCTTTGACGTAGCATTAGAAGGGGTATTACACTGTCATCATATATTTCGTCAAAGTTCAAGATGGCTGACAAGAACAACTTGTTATTAACCGCAGCAGCTGCATGTACCACAATTGCACTGTGTGCACATGCGGAAGAGAAGCGGGGGAAAGAAAAAGGAAACATAGCTGGGTGAAGCCGTGGGTTTTACGACGACACTCTAAAAGCATTCAACAAAACTTGTTGCGTGAGCTTATAGTGGAGGACGTCAAGTCTAACATCAATTACTTAAGACTGGATGAGCATACGTTTCAGTATGTGCTCAGTGAATTATATCCTCATATCACAAAGCATAATATTCACTTAAGAACTGCTACATCTACTCACTGTAACACTCCGATTCCTTGCTACAAAAGTGGGTTGGCTTGAGTTGAGTTAGGTTAGGTCAGGTCAGGTCAGGTCTCCAATCTTCTTAATCTATTTTTGTATTCAGGGTGCCTCACGTTGTAAAGCGCTTCATCAGCTTCATACATCTCCATTAATTTTGTGTTTGTCGGCACACACCAATTGTATTTACCGGCAATGTTTATAAAAACACTACAGACGACAGAACGCTGCAGCGATGCTAGCGCTCCATGTGGTAACAAGTCACATTGCAGTGAACAGAAGACAAGCGACTTCTTTGATCAAATCTACACCGAGTCCCTAGATTTGATCAGATATTGGACGACATTTGACAAAGTTCCCTATTACACCATCAAATATCTTTGACAAAGATTTTTGACAAAGGTATTTGACAAAGAAATTTGATCGTGTAATACCAGCCGTACCTGACAACATTGTGCAGCAGTACATGAACATAATGTTTTGTTACAGTGCACCGTCTTTCAACAATTGCACAACAACGAGAATAATGAAAGTCGAATTACCTGTCGGTTTCACACTGCGACGCCAGAAAATATTGTCAGTAAAACTTCATACTGTCGGTAGCTGCAGTGGAAACAGAAATCTTACCCAGAGCCAGTCCATCCCTTCGCGCTGCACTAAATAAACTACAATAGTGTGTATTAACCGTTCGCTCTTAAACGACTGTCGACACAGTGGCTGACGTGAGTAGCTGAATCGACAGAAATTGGAACACGGTGCGTGACTTTAGAATGGATATACACTTGTTTCTTGACGCTGCCAGCATTAGCTTTCAATAACGCGTGCGAAGATCTTCATTGAACTACATTAAACATGTACTGACGGAAATAAATCGCAACACCAAAAGGAGTTGTACGACGTATACGAAATTTGGTAGAGATGTTTCTACATCTGAGAGATGATATCTACTGACATTTCGCGTCAGTCGCAAAAGAGTGGCGTTAGCAGCACCACTACGAGGATGGAAATCAGGTTTCCTTTAAATGCACTCTGTAACGGCTGAGAATGGACGTAGCGAGTTCACGTTAGTCAAGAATGGCTTTAAGACGTCAAAGGCGGTATTATCAGCACCTCACTGAGTTTCAACGATGCTACTTAATGTAACTACGAGAAGCTGGATGTTCCGTCTGCAATATTGTAGAAGGACTTGGGAGGAATGTAGCCACGCTACATGACTGCTGGCAGAGCCACGCTACATGACTGCTGGCAGCGGTGGTCACGAGAATTGTACAGTCGCGAGCAAACCGGGCTCCGGACGGCCAAGTGGTGGTACGAAGAAGGAAGATCGTGTTCGGGGTATGGCTCTGGCGCATCGTACTGTATTTGCACCGGCAATCTGAGCAGCAATGGATACCACAGTGAAAAAACGAACTGTTACAAATCGGTTACTTCAACGACAGCTGCGAACCAAATGCCCTGTGGCGTGCACTCTACTGACCCCAAGCTAACGCCATTTGTGACTTCAGTGGTGTCAAGCGAGAGCTCACTGGATGGCAGGGTGGAGATCTGATGTGTTTTCTGAAGGACGCTGGCTGCGCCTGGGGTCAGCGATGGCCATATGGTGGTTAGAAGGACGCCGGCCGAGGGCGTGCGACCACCTTGTCTGCGTGCTAGACACTGGACCTATACCAGGAGTTACGGTCTGGGATGCGATTTCCTATAACAGCAGGAGTACTGTTGTGGTTATCCCACGCACCATGACTGCAAATATCTCGTGATTCTACCTGCTGTGCTGTCATTCATGAAAGCATTCCAGGGGATATTGTCCAACATGATAACGCTCGCTCACATACCACTGTATTAATCCAACATTCTCTACATAGTGTCGAAAAGTTGCCTTGACCTGCTCGATCATCAGATCTATTTCCAATCGAGCATTTATGGCATATCATCAGACGAAAAGTACAGTGTCATCCAGAAACAGCGTTAAGGGTCCCTGTATAGCCCAACTATGTACGACGCGCAAATTGACGTCCGGCGCCTGTACAACACAGTGCATGCACATTTGCATGCAACGTTCATGCGGTTACGTCAGTTACTAATGTACCAGCATTTCCCATTTTCAACGACTTATCTGGATCGTACATTAACCTGTGATCTTGTAGTGTTAATCATTTAAATATATTATCTCGACAAATGTAATTCCTAAATTTCATTATTCTACATTAATTATTTTTTGTTGTGCAGTTTTTTCGTCAGTATACCTTAAATGAAACACACTATACGAAATACGCTGTAAATACACTCATGCTAATAAATTATGGATAATTTGGGAATGTGGTGTCACACAACGTGGCACTACACAAAACTGGCACTAATAGCAAAGGTACATAGGGAACATACACCACACAGATCTGTAAGTCAACGGTATTAGTGATATGTTGAGAAAACCGTCCCATAACACATGTGCTACAAAACGCCACTGTTTCTTGCGTATGTACTCCGACATCAGTGTGGGATATGATCACCATGCACATGTAGACAGGCCACACAATGGGTTGGCATACTATGGATCAGATGGTCGAGCAGCCTGTCGGAGCTCCTGAAGTGTCCAAGGGGTTTGAAGACTCACAGCGATACGTCGACCGAGAGCATCCCAGACGTGCTCGATGGCATTTAGGACTGGAGAACGTGCAGGCTACCCCAGTCGCCTGATATTCTGTTTCAAGGTACTCATCCACGATGGTAGTTCGGTGGGGCCGTGCGTTATCATCCATCAGGAGGTAGGAGGGACCCACTGCACCCCTGAAAAGTCGGACATACTGGTGCAAAATCACGTACCGATACACCTGACCTGTTATAGGTCCTCTGTCAAAGACATGCAGGTGTGTACGTGCAACAACCTCCATACAGGTCCCTTTCAAGGACATTAAGGGGTTGGTATCTGGTTCCTGGTTCAGGCCAGATGAAAACCCGGCGAGAATCACTGCTCAGACTATACCTGGACTCGTCCGTGAACATAACCTGGGACCACTGTTCCAGTGACAACATATTGTGTTCTCGACACCAGTTCTTACGGGCTCTCCTGTGGCCAGGGTTCAGTGGAATGCATCCTGCAGGTCTCCGGGTGAATGAACCATGTCTGTTCAGTCTTCTGTAGACTGTGTGTCTGGAGACAACTGTTCCAGTGGCTGCCGTAAGGTTCCAAGCAAGGTTAACTGTAGTACTCCGTGGCCGTCTGTGGGCACTGATGTTGAGATATCGGTCTTCTTGTGGTGTTGTACAATGTGGACATCCTGTACTGTAGCGCCTGGACACGTTTCCTGTCTGCTGGAATCGTTGCCATTATCTTGAGATCACACTTTGTGGCACACGGAGTGCCCGTGCTATGACCTGCTGTGTTTGACCAGCCTCCAGTCGCCCTAGTATTGTACCGTTCATAACGTTATCAATATGTGTTCTTTCAGCCATTTTCAACATACAGCCATCATTAGCACGTCTGAAAACGTCTGCACACTTACTCGCTGCACCGTACTCTGACACACACCAACACACTTCTGCATATGTGGACTGCTGCCAGCGCCACCGTGCGACGACCGCAGGTCAGATGCACCACATGGTCATATCCTGAGGTGATTAAACCCGCAAACCGCCCACCAGAGCGTTGTTTCACCATGTATCATCATTATCCTTAATTTATGAGTGTGAGTGTAGTTCCTTCAGGTCATGTTGGATAACAAATCAAAATGGGATCAAGACATAGATAAACTAATCAAGAAACACAGTTGAACGCCCTATCCAATGTTAAACATCTCCCGTATTTTGAGTTGCCGTCAAGAGTTTTGACCTATGTCGCATACATTCAGACACTGTTACCTTGAGAGGTGGCATGAGTCCCCTCTCATATTTCTATCTTACGATTTTCCTCTCTAATTGCATGTGGTGAAAAGTTGCTACTCCTTCACACACGGACTTCCCACGCAGCGCCTCTAGTCACCTAGGTGGTCCGGTGACAGGCGGGCTCTTCTGATCTTGAAAGGGTAAGCCGACGGGTGTGAGGGAGTCGAGTGAATGCTCTCCAGACGCTGACATTGTCAAAAGACACGCCCGGAGGGGCCTGAAGTAGCGGCTGGGCTAGAGGTTCCGTTACTTCGCAGAAACTTAGCGAAAACACTTTCTGGCGGGTTACCAGCGAGGCGTGGGAATGACTTGTGTTCCCAAGCAGCCTTGGCGCGCAAATTCCCGCGTTTTCTGCCATATAGTAACTGTGATTGGCTTGCTCAGGGCATAGCTCCGTGACGTAGCAAAATCGGCGCAGAAATTGGCGCCAAGAATCTCCATTGGTGGAATGGTAGTGCTCCGGCAATAGAGTGGAATTTTCCGCCGGTTTTCGAGTTGCTGATTGGAACGGTTAACCACGACCACTGTCGTGGGGGCGGGAATGTTCTGTGTTCGGTTTTTACGGGTGCTCTTGTGGGGGGTCGGCTCTCGCCTTTCGGTCGGAGTAGGTTACAAGACTGAGCTCTTGCTGCTCTGGACAGCGTGCCTTCCGTTGGCTGTCTACTATACTTTTATTTAATTGTAACTGTTTGACGAAGTTGCTGAAGTTTCGACTTCAATGTAACTTCCCGAGTACAGTTGGCAATTGAGCGTTCTGCGTACAAGCGGCCTATGTTGTCTGTCTTGAGCAGTTTTGGCTAAAGTTGACTGTATCAGAGTTACAGTGTGACTTCGCTTGTTGAAATCAATCACTGTACCGTCAGTGATGGTGTGGCGAGCCTTCTTCGTCTCCCTCAGAGGCGCATTTGTATTGCTGGGAAGTCTTTAGCCTGAAACAACCAGACCAGGATAATTAGTTTCGGGCTATACCCGCGACATTATCATCACCACGACGGGACGTCGAAGCAACCAGCCATCGCCTCCGGTACGCCAGATCGTGTTCTTGCAGTTAAGAAGACAGTTTGGTGATGTATGTCCACAGCACCGGCAGATAGGGATTTTCCTAGGTGATAATCAGAGCTAAGCAGAGCGCGCCTGTTCGTCCTTTTCTAACTTTGTTCTGTCTTGGGTGTTCATTGTCTGAATTCTCACTACTGTAGCAGCAATTAATGTTGGGTTGGCTGTGTGTGTCTCTTAAGATTTGAGTTGCAAGGAATTGGCTCCACATACCACTTCATCATAAATGTCACAATCTAGTTTAGGGACAACTTCACCTTCACAGCATTTATTTGAGTATCGAATTTGAGCCAATTTGATGCACTGTAAAATGTTTCATGTGTTTTTGTTTATTATTTTGAGTTATAATAAATCATATTGTTATTTTGCACAGAACTTTCATTCTGTTAATCAGTAGAGCAACCCTATCATTTCTCACTACGTTAATGAAATTTTCCTTTATTTAACTTATTTATCAAATTAAATTATTGCAGGTGCCAAACTCTTTTCTACTCCACTTGCAGGGTCGATTACAGTCAGTTCGCGTCTTTTTTTTAATCCATGTGCAACAGCAAAAGTCGGAGTTAGAATAGGGGGGGGGGGGCTTAGGGCATCCTTTATATATGAAGATTCTCGAAGAATTTAGTGTTAAATACACTGCTAGCCCCGGCACCTCACAACCTTACGGAATTATATTCTGGGATAGTGAACCTAAAGCAAATAAGCAGAAGCAGGAGGTAAGAATACTGTTCAATGTAGGTAACCTTACTACGATTAACGGTTCAGTTCAACCAAAATATGAGGTAGATACGATCGGTGCTGTCTCAGATTGTATTATGTAGGTTGAAGGTGGAGGGGGACACAGGGAAGAAGGGTTGATATCAACTTCATCAGAACTTTGTTTGGAATCAGAGGTGATGTGGGAAACGTGTGCCAGACCAGGACTCGAAGCAAAGATCACCCGCTTGCATTAACACTGCACCATGCGGACACTGTGTTCGTCTCAAAGGCGCGGACTATCTCGGCCCGGTCCTCGGCCGGCTTAACACTCCTACACAGCGCCACCTATCCGCAGTCCCGAGCGTGTGCTCCATGCTCACTAATTTTAGATTCCCGCTGGAGGTCGAACGACACTGTGCACCTGCACTGAAGGTTGATATCAACTTCATCGGAACTTTGTAAGTGTGCAGACGTTTTCAGACGTGCTAATGGTGATTTTGTGTTGAAAATGGCTCAAAGAACACATATTGAGGGGTACAATACACGGGACCTCCGTGTGCCACAGAGTGTGATCTCACGATTATGGAAACAATTCCAGCAGCCAGGAAACGTGTCCAGGCGCTACAGTACGGGACGTCCACAATCTACAGCACCACAAGAACACCGATATCTCACCATCAGTGCCCACAGACGGCCGCGGAATACTTGTACCTTACTGCAGCCACTGAAACAGTTGTCTCCATACACACAGTCTACAAACGACTGAACAGACATGGTTCATTCGCCCGGAGACCTGCAAGGTGCATTCCACTTCCCCTGGCCACAGGAGAGCCCATAAAACCTGGTGTCAGGGACAGAGTACATGGTCACTGGAACAGTGGGCCTATCTCTAGAGAAAAAATGTTATTACGGCTTTCTACCTATGGATTCGAAAGCAGTTTTAGTCCACATTGATTATTTATACCACTACTGCACCAGTAAGAATGGATTGTCATCTGGACTGTCACCGGCGCGCGGTTTGAGGCGCCATGTCACGGATGACGCAGTCCCTCCCTCCGGAGATTCGAGTCCTCCCTCGGGCATATGTGTGTGTGTGTGTGTGTGTGTGTGTGTGTTCCGGAGATTCGAGTCCTCCCTCGGGCATGTGTGTTTGTGTGTGTGTGTGTGTGTGTGTGTGTGTGTGTTGTTCTTAGCATATAAGTTAGTTTAAGTAGCGTGTAAGTCTAGGGAGCGCTGACCTCAGCAGTTTGGTCCTTTAGGAAGTCACACACACTTGAACATTTGGACCGTCACCAATAACTAATCGAAGCCGAAGGCTACGCATATGACATTAATATCTATCATATACTGTTGAGTGGAAAGATTGTGGTGTAGTTCAGTGTCCTTATTTTCTTCATGTCTGACCCCGCATACTTAATACAACAAATCCTGTAGATTATTTGTTTAGCATATTGCAAACTATTCTTCCGATCCTGTCAACGTGACTGTATATTGGACATCCGAAGCAGGTGCACCGTTTCATTATCGAAACGAGTAATTCTCAGAAGAGAAATGCATGAATCCAAAGCTTTGTAAAAATGCAACGAAGTTTTGACCAGCAACGCCTCGTAAGAGCTCAGGTACCGAAAGAAGCTACGCTCGGCCGAGAAACGTACAGACGTTCAGCTGATTCGTGGGAACGCGTCCCACCCCATAGAGCGTGGGCAGCAGTTCCGAAGCACAAACAAGCCGCCTCCCTTACAGGAAGCCGCTGCCAGTGACTCCGCTTCCGGCCTCCAATTAGAAGCTGCGCTGGAAAACGTCCCCTCTGTACTGCGCCGCCCGCCGAGACATTGTCTTGGAGGTATCCCTGGTGCCGGCGCGATGCGAGCAACACGTGGTCGCATGTGTCTGTCGGCACTTGAGAGCAACACGTGGTTCACGCGAGAGCTTCTACCAAGAGCCCATGATTCCGGAATAGCGTGTGGCCTCCAGTGTCCCGCCGGTGGCCTGGGCGTGGCACACCACTCATTTACTGCAGCAGATCGCTACTGCAGTACGAACACAGAAACTGCTAGACGCGTTAAGTCAAAATTGCTTCATAAACAGCTTTCAAGGCAATGCGATAAGTAATTCTGAGATTTACTCTAGAGCATTCGGAAGTGGCAACAGCGAAGCTTTATTTTTTCTGCACATATAATAATGGTAAACGTTCATAAGCATACTCCAAAGCATCACTGATTCAGGACGCCTTTTTGTCAACTGGAAGCCATCGCATGAGAGGAAGGTCGTTAAAGGCGGACATTCAGTTAGCCAGTATTTGTTAAAGAAACAGGTCGAGCCGTTTTTGAGAAACCGTTAAAGCATTCGTCCGAAGTGAATGTTGACGCCCATGGAAAACTAAATCAGCAAGAGAAGAGACGAAGAAGGTTTTCGGACACGGTTGCTCCATAACGTGCATAAAACACTTTACTACTACACTACTGGCCATTAAAATTGCTACACCAAGAAGAAATGCAGATGAGAAACGTGTATTGATTGGACAAATATATTGTACTAGAACAGACATGTGATTACATTTTCACGCAATTTACGCGCACAGATCCTGAGCAATCAGTAACCGAACAACCAGCTCTGGCCGTAATAACGGCCTTGATACGCCTGGGCATTGAGTCAAACAGAGCTTGGATGGCGTGTACAGGTACAGCTGCCCAAGCAGCTTCAACACGATACCACAGTTCATCAAGAGTAGTGACTGGCGTATTGTGACGAGCCAGTTGCTCGACCACCATTGACCAGACGTTTTCAATTGGTGAGAGATCTGGAGAATGTGCTGGCCAGGGCAGCAGTCGAACATTTTCTGTATTCAGAAAGGCCCGTACAGGACCTACAACATGCGGTCGTGGATTATCCTGCAGAAATGTAGGGTTTCGCAGGTATCGAATGAAGGGTAGAGCCACGGGTCGTAAGACATCTGAAATGTAACGTCCACTGTTCAAAGTGCCGTCAATGCGAACAGGAGATGACCGAGACGTGTAACCAATGGCACCCCATACCATCACGCCCGGTGATACGCCAGTATGGCGATGACGAATACACGCTTCCAATGAACGTTTACCGCGATGTCGCCAAACACGGATGCGACCATCATGATGCTGTAAACAGAACCACGATTCATCCGAAAAAATGACGTTTTGCCATTCGTACACCCAGGTTCGTCGTTGAGTACACCATCACAGGCGCTCCTGCCTGTGATGCAGCGTCAAGGGTAATCGCAGCCATGTTCTCCGAGCTGATAGTCCATGCTGCTGCAAACGTCGTCGAACTGTTCGTGCAGATGGTTGTTGTCTTGCAAACATCCCCATCTGTTGACTCAGGGATCGAGACGTGGCTACACGATCCGTTACAGCCATGCTGTTAAGATGCCTGTCATCTCGACTACTAGTGATACGAGGCCGTTGGGATCCAGCACGGCGTTCGGTGTTACCTTCCTAAATCCACCGATTCAGTGTTCTGCTAGCAGTCATTGGATCTCGACCAACGCGAGCAGCGATGTTGTTACACGATAAACCGCAAACGCGATAGGCTACAATGCGACTTTTATTAAAGTCGGAAACAGGATGGTACGCATTTCTCCTCCTTACACGAGGTATCAAAACAACGTTTCACCGGGAAACGCCGGTCAACTGCTGTTTGTGTATGGGAAATCGGTTGAAAACTTTCCTCATGTCAGCACGTTCTAGGTGTTGCCACCGGCACCAACCTTGTGTGAATGCTCTGGAAAGCTAATCATTTGCGTATCGCAGCATCTTCGTACTGTCGGTTAAATTTCGCGTCGGTCTTCGTGGTGCAGCAATTTTAGTGGGCATTAGTGTATTATAAATCGCACAGAAGTTTGTTATGTTATGTTATGGCAGTTGCTGTTGCGGTCTCCAGTCCAGAGACTGGTTCGATGCAACTCTTCTGTTCAAGCCTTTCCATCGTCAATTAACTACTTCAACGTATATCTATTTGAACACGATTACTGTATTCATCCCTCTGTCTCCCTTGTAGTATTCGGCCCGCCACCTCCCCCTCCGACATACACACCACACACACACTCCCTCCGCTGCCAAATTAACAGTTCCTTGGCGCCTCAGGATGTGTCATACAAACCGATCCGCTCTTTTAGTCAGGTTGTGCAGTAAATTTCTTTTTCCCCCAGCTCTACCGAGTAGAAAAGTTAATGTCTCTGGCGGTCCGCCTCGGTAGCTGCACAGTCAGCGCGGCAGATTGCTAAAAAAAGGGGCACGGGTTCGATTCCTGACTGGTGAGGAGAAATTCCTCCGTCGGGGAGTGGGTGTTACCAGATAACTTAAGTTTCAAGTCAAGGAAAGGGAGTTCTCTCTCATTGTTTTGTATCTCTTTTGTGAATTTCATTTTCTCGTGAAAACTGTTGAAAACGTGAAACAGTTGTTGTAGATCTTGGTCACTCCCTTGAAAAATTATGAGTATATCATCCACATAACGAGCATAGAAAGGAATCATATTTCCGAACGCAGGATTGTTTTTGAAGAAATTTTCTTCTAACGTATTCACAAAGATGTCAGCTAAGATACCTGCTAAAGGGCAACCCATGGCTAAGCCGAATGGTTGCTCATACATTTTGCCATTAAACTGAAAGTAATTGTAATCTAGTACAACCTGCAGTAGTGACGTAAGTTCCGACAGCTGTAGCTCACTTAGAGTTCTATGTTGTCGAATGTTATCTTCAATAATCTTAAAAGTGATATCCACTGGAACATTAGTGTATAAACTTACGACGTAATTGACATTTCACACGTTGAAGCTGCCTTCCTCCAAGAGAAATCAACGTCACGTCCAAACTGTTCGCTGTTGACAAGCTGCCGCTTGTGGTCTGTTCACGTCCACTGTTTGGCTACTGTTGTGTAAGGAGCATGCATATTTCGTAACAGTCGTGTGTGTGTGTGTGTGTGTGTGTGTGTGTGTGTGTGTGTGTGTGTGTGTGTGTGTGGTTTTTCGTGAAACCCGAAGAAAAATGTTCAAATGTATGTAAAGTCTTTGGGACTTAACTGCTGAGGTCATCAGTCCCTAGTCTTACACACTATTAACCCAAGTTTAACTTCCGCTAACAACAACACACACACACACAAACACGCACACACACACACACACACACACACACACACATGCCCGAGCGGCCGCACAATCCACGACGACATGGCGTCACACTGCGCGGCCATTCCACACGGCAGTGAAGAAAAGAGGCAGACCCATGATTCGGGATACAAACACATCACGAAAGAAAAGATGCCAAGGAATTGCCCTTAAAGGGCTATTCTGACATCTGTTGTGCAATGTGTGGGAATACATTCACCCAGATTACATGCGTTTCCAAAACCGGATTTCGTAAGCTGATGTCCCAATTCCGCTTTTGTTGGTCAGGTAAACACTTCAAAATCGATTCTGGAAATTTGCTTTTATAAAGCCGTTTTCCAGTTCCACAATTGATTTTCGTGCCCATGTAAACAGCTCGGAAAGTTAGTTATTTTTACGTCTTTGCGTATCTACTGAACGGCAGCTGTCAGTCCATAGTCGGCAGCTATCAAGAGGCGTTGCAACAGTGCAGTGTCAGTTGGTAGCTGGCAACTGGCAGGCGACGTGGCAACAGTTTAGCCACAGCTGACAACTTCAACTACTACTTGGACACTATATCGTGGCAGTCAACCTCGACTATAAACAAATTAGGAAAACAAACAAACAGACTCTCTTATTTCTATAAGAAGACAAAGCATTTCACATAATGTAAGACTTTTTCTGTCAAAGAAAACAATTCTGGCAGAGAAGGTTTACCTTTTACAAGGTGGCACCTGAAAAGTCCTCACTTGTTTACGCTCGCTGCCAGTTGCCACAATATAGTGTCAGACTAATAGCAAGTAATTGTAACTGAAGTATAGGCAGGCCATATTTTTAACTGAGAGGGCGGAATATATTATAAAGAAAAGAAATGAGCTTTAGATATCATTTTAATTTTTGTAACAAAAATATCAATGCCAACAGAATTCAATTAATAACTATTTTGTAAAGACAGAAACAGAATTCCCATAGAGTTATAGTTCAGGTACGTTCATTGAGCATCTATAAAGAAAAATGCTTTCTTCTTTACTATAGATGAGTCTGTAGGAATAATAATCGAATGCTAATGTGATGGTTGAGGGTGCTTCTGCTGACACAGTTTTGAAAAGTTGGGTTCAGTTCTTGACAACTGGAGACGGATGTCTGCTTCCGTATCTAGACAGCTTCGGTACTTAGTTTTGTGGGCCGCATAGATCGAGAATCCAGATTCACACATGTATGTTGTGGCAAACGGAAGAAGTACACATTTTGTCTTTTCAACAAGGGGGTAGTATTTCTTGTTATCCAAATGGATCCAAAAGTGTGAGTAATCGTCAATGTCAAAACTTGATTTCAAGGTAGGGTCTGTGGCAATTTCTATCAACAACTCACATTCATTTGATGATAGAATGTTTGGCTTTTTGGATACAGTGAATGGGTTGACCACCCATTCGGAAATAATGCTCCTACAATGATATCAAGCTTTGGAGATGTTCCAGGATTTGAGGAAACAAGTTCTTCCCAAGCGCCATGTTTTGTTTTGCAAAAACTCCTTGAGAAGAGGAAAACACTCGACCTCCCCCTCCTCGACACTCTCTACCCAAAAATTGATTTTCCTCTTGAATGCTCGAACTTTGTCGACAGCAGAGACCTTTGTTTCACTTTGCCCTTGGAGTGAAATATTCATTTCGCTCATTTTGGAGAAAATATCTGACAAATAGGCAAGTATACACTGCCAATTTTCGTCATTAATGAGGTCTGTAAATATGGTGTTATGCTCCAAAAGGGAAGCTAAGACTTCCAATCTTAATTCGTGCAACCGAGAGAGTGCATTCCCACGTGAGAGCCACCTCACTCCTATGTGGAGAAGCAGGGAACGATGAAGGCTTCCCACATCTTTACACAGTATTGTGAAAAGTCTTGACTTCAACGGCCTTGATTTTATGTAGTTAATGATTTTAATGGATTCGCCTAAAACTTTCTTGAATAAACAGGCATTTGTTTCGTAGCTAAAGCGTATCTGTGGAGAGCACAATGGCTACTGCTGCAATTCTCGGCGTTTTCTTTTATTTTCGTTATTACTCCGACTGTAGGACCCGTCATAGCTTTTGCACCATCTGTGCACACGTATATGCCATTAGACCATGAAATTTCGTTAGTCTTTAAAAAATCATTCAATACACGGAATATTTCAGCACTTGTTGTGCTGGCAGGTAGTGGTCTGCACAATAAGACGTCCTCCACAAAACATCCAGAATATTCATAACGGACAAAAGCCAATAAAATAGCTAATGCTGCAACATCAGTGGATTCATCTATCTGCAGAGAAAATGAATTGTGTTGGATGCGTGAAACAAGAGTGTCTTTCACATCATTTGACATATCAACAGTGCTTCTCTTCACAGTATTGTTTGATAATGGCACCGAAGATACAAGCTTTACTGCCTTTTCGCCTAGCATGCAAGAAACAATATCATTAACACGCGGCTTTGTGAAATTTTCTCCAATGGTATGAGCTTTGCCTGTTCTTGCCACTCGATAACTAACCAAGAAAGAAGCTTTTAATGAATTTTCATTAATTGTTTTTTTGCACGAGTTTTCATGCAATGCTGAGAAGCAGCTAGTTCAGCACTCTTTCTTTTGAAAAAATCGATGTCTTTAGCCTGGAACTCCGAGTGAGTACCTTCAAAAA
Organism: Schistocerca serialis cubense; assembly: GCF_023864345.2. Taxonomy (NCBI): domain Eukaryota; kingdom Metazoa; phylum Arthropoda; class Insecta; order Orthoptera; family Acrididae; genus Schistocerca; species Schistocerca serialis. The sequence goes on from NC_064638.1 coordinate 981,470,969, forward strand.
TACGGCGCAATTTATCTGGAACCATTGAACTGTTCGGAAGGACTCGCGCACAAATTACACACTGAGCTTTAGCCTTCTTTGTGTCCATAAAGCCCATTTATAAATAGCTTTCGTTGTACTTATGCTTCTTGGTTATTCCACTTCCACAGGATATTGCAACCAATGGAGTACTTGCAGCGTTTTCACATAATAAATCCGGCTGTGGAGCTTCTTGTGATTGTTCTTCCTTTGCTCGTCCTCCCTCCTCATTCATTTCAACTGGAAACTTCCCTTGTTGTGAAGCCGATGGAGAAACTGCACCCTTCTTCAATGATCTTGACTTCAGCCACCGATCCATGTTAGAAGTACTAAACTGGTCAAAAATTGACTTACGAATCCCTGGGGCCACATGCGTGCCAGCGAGAGCTGTGATTGGTCGACAAAGCTCGCTCCGCGCATGCGTAAAAGGTTTCAGCGCATCTAGCGCCGTGAGCCGGCGCACAAACGTCCCCCATATTGTTGCGAAACAGTCGATCAGAGAAGCCGCATTCTCCGGCACTAAACTGTGTATGCATTCTCACTTAGGAACCGCGAAGGCTGCTTGGGAATATCACCCGAAGTAAAAGTATACATGTTTTTCACACGAAAAAAAAAGTGATGAATTTGATTTTCACATTTTTATTCAATAATTTTACTCATTATTTTACACGATTTGGTGCATGGCGGCCGCGGACCCCCTAGAAAGAGACGGCGGACCCCTAAGGGGTCCGCGGACCACACGTTGGGAAGCCCTGACTTAGAAAATAGGTCAAGGTAAGGCAACCCTACGTTTATAGCATTTGTAGACTTAGAGAAAGCGTTGGACAATGTTGAATTGAGTACTCTCACTAGAACTAAAAACCAATCCAACATTGCTAATTTTACTTTTATTATTCACTTGATCTCTGGTCGAGATCTATTTTCAAATCATCGTAACACAGACGGAATTAGCATGTCAAAAATGTGCAAATGCCATTTTCGACTATGTTATGATGATTTGAAAATGGGTCTCGTCCCGAAACTAGTCATCGAGTGAACAAAAGTAAACTTTTGCAAATCTGGACTGGTTTTTCGTTCTACTGATTAACGGAAGTTGCTGACCCGCAGCTATTCCAGCATGCTGGAAGTTCGTGGAATGCTCTCTTTGAAATGCTGAAGATAGCGCGAGTAAAATATAGCGAGTGAAAGATTGATTAGAGCTGCTACAGAAACCAGACTGTAGTTAATAAGAGTGGAAGCGTATGAAAAAGAAAAGGAAGCAGTTCCTGAGAAAGGAGGAAGTCAGGGTTTTAGCCTATCCCTGATGTTATTCAAACTGTACGTTGAGCAAGCAGTAAATCAAATCAAAGAAACATTTTAAGTAGGATTTGAAATTCATGGGGAAGAAATAAAAACTTTGAGTTTCGCCGAAACATTGCAATTTTTCCAAAGACAGGAAAGGATTTGGAAGAGCAAATGAACAGAATGGATACTGTCTTGCAAGGACGTCATTATGGCCAAAGAAGAAAGGAAGTGACCTGTAGACTGGCTCTAGCGAGTAAAGCATTTCTGCGTTAGAGGAATTTGATCAACATCTGACATAAATTTGTTAGGAAGACTTTTCTCAATATATTTGTCTGGAAATTAGCCTATGTGGAAGTGAAATGTTGACCGTACCTAATTTAGACAAGAAGAGGATGCAGGTTTTTAAAATGTAGTGCTACAGGAGAATTTTGAGGATTAGGTGTGTAGATCACGGAGCTATAGAGGAGGTACCGAGTAGAATTCCAGAGGCAGAATACCGTGACTGAAACAAGTGATCACTTCATAGAACTCATTCTGAGACATCAAGGAATCATCATTTATCGTTCGAGGGAAGATTGGGATGTAAGAATTGTAAAGGTAGGCCTAAGCATGAATACAGTAAGCTGGTTCAATTGGATGTAGGCTACAGCAGTTGTTCAGAGAGTAATGAGCTTGCGCTGGGGACAGTAGCACTGCGTGCTGCATCAAACCGGGCTTCGGACTGAAGAAAGAAACAGTACAAACATCACGTATGAACGGAAAAAATGAAAATGATAGTGTGGCATTGGTAGCTGGGAGACCCCATCTGGGTAAGTTCGGCCGCCTGGTAGCAGGTCTTATTTCAGGTGGGAGCACATTGGGTGACTTGCGTGTCGGTTAGGATGATGATGGTGACAACATAACACCCAGTTGAAGGGGTGAGAAAATCTCCGACCCGACCAGGAATCGAACCCTCGCCCACTGCATGGTTACCACTCAACGAAGCAGGCGGGCACGCCTGATGGAAATGGTTCGAAAATGAGTGAAGTTCGAAATCGTAACACAGCAGACAACAATGGTTATCTCGTACTGTACTGCCAATTACGCTACATTGACTACGGAAGGCTTCAGATTTCTACCAGTTCAGAGCTAGGCACATGGTCGGCCAACTTACATTCAACACGTCGTATATACACTGAAGCGACAAAGGAGCTGGTATAGGCATGCGTATTCAGATACAGAGATAAATCAACATGCAGAATACGGCGCTGCCTTCGACTACGCCTATATAAGACAACAAACGACTGGCCCAGTTGTTAGATTGGTTGCTGCTGCTACAATATCAGATTATGAAGATTTAAGTGAGTGAACGGCGCACGAGCGATGGGACACAGCATCTCCGAGGCAGCGAGGAAGTGGAGATTTTCCCGTACGACCATTTAACGAGTGTACCTTGAATATGAGGAATCCGGTAAAACATCAAATCTCCAACATCGCTGTAGCCGGAAAAAGATCCTGCGAGAACAAGATAATGAAATGGCTCTGAGCACTATGGGACTTACTTCTGAGGTCATCAGTTCCCTAGAACTTAGAAATACTTAAATCTTATTAACCTAAGGACATCACACACATCCATGCCCGAGGCAGGAATCGAACCTGCGACCGTAGCTGTCGCGCGGTTCCAGACTGTAGCGCCTCGAACCGCTCGGCTACCCCGGCTAGCGAGAACAGGACCAACAATGACTGAATAGAATCGTTCTACGTGACAGAAGTACAACCTATCCGTAAACTGCTGCATGTTTCAATGTGGGCCATCAACAAGTGTCAGCGAGCGAACAATTCAACGAAACATCATCTATATGGGCTTTCGGAGCCGAAGGCCCACTCGTGTACCCATAATGACTGCACGACCCAAAGCTTTACGCCTCGCCTGAGCCTGTCAACACTTACATTGGACTGTTGATGACTGTAAACACGTTGCCTGGTCCGACGAGTCTCGTTTCAAATTGTATCGAGCGGATGGCCGCGAATGGGCATGGAGACAACCTCATGAATCCATGGACCTTGCAAGTCAGAAGGGGACTGCTCAAGCTGGCGGAGGCTCTGTAATGGTGTAGGGTGTGTGCAGTTGGAGCGGTAGGGGACCGCTGATACGTCTAGATACGACTCGGATAGTGACACGTACGTAAGCATCCTGTCTGATCAACTGCATCCATTTATGTCCATTGTGCATTCCGATTGACTTGGGCAATTCCAGCAGGACAATATGACACCCCACACGTCCAGAATTGCTACAGAGTGGCTCCAGGACACTCTTCTGAGTTTAAACACTTACTCTGGCCACCATACTCCCCAAGCATGAACATTATTGAGTATATCTGGGATGCCTCGGAGCGTGCTGTTCAGAAGAGATCTCAGCCCCTCGCACTCTTGCGGATTTATGAACAGCCAAGCAGGATTCATGGTGTCATTTCACTCCAGCACTACTTCAGACATTAGACGAGTACATACAACGTCGTATTGTGCCACTTCTACGTGCTCGCGGGGGCCCTACACGATATTAGGCAGATGTACCAGTCTCTGGTTCTTCAGTGTAACTACGAGGTAGTTATTTATATTACTAGCTGGAGAAGTACAACATTTTCTGGAAAATACGACGAGTGGAAAGAGAGTTGGTTATAAACACGACGGCATGTCAGAAGCGGCCGGCATTGCGTAAAGCACAGTGGTCTGCGGCGGAGACCTCTTTACCTCCTCCGCAACAATGCGTGGGCGACTGGGCGACACGTGCTCTGCGCGGGCCAGCGGCGCGGCTTGGCGCTCCTGCGAGGATTTCCTGGGACTGAGACAACAATGAGCGCGCGCTGAGGCGGCCACCGGAAGCCGTGCCCGCTGCATAGTAATGTGGGCGGCGACGGAGCGGCCGCGCGGGGCCCGTCCTCCATTCTGGGAGAGCCGCCGCCTGTCCAACTGAGGCGGTTAGCACTGCGGAATCTGCAACCGCTTGTGGTAACCACTAAAACTATACATCTCGACCATCGTCACTCTTTTGGTAACTATGACAACCACTGCTCGTCAAAGACCTTAAAGCTGTGGATGCCACTTTTCTGAGATCATCAAGATAATAGCTGGTACCACACATCCCCCCACCCCTTCTCTCCCCACCACCATCAACATTACCGTCCAACTATACTTAAGAATGGAAAGACAGTTTCCTTTGAAAACTATCATTTTTAAAATAATAAAAGATAAATTACACCGAACAGTCACATTAACGTGACCATTTGTCGAAAACGTGAATAATCACCTTTTGCAGTGCAGATCGCTGCGACGCGTGCAGGAAGAGAGTCAATGAGGCTCTGGAACGTACCGTTAGGGACCTGGAGCCTTATCGACTCCAGTGTTACGCTAGGTTTCACGGCTAACAATCTACGGTGCGAACAGCCCAATCGAGGTGATCCCACAGATTTTCTATTGGCTTTATACGGAGAGTTTTGTGGGGAGGGGAGTACAGCAAACTCATCCTGATGTTCTTTGAACTACGCACTTCAAGCTGTGCGACACGTTGCACTGTCCTGGTGATAGATACCATCGTATCAAGGAATAACAAACTGCATGTAAGGACGGATGTGGTCCCCAAGGAAAGATGCATAGGTCTGTGCGACACGTTGCGTTGTCCTGGTAATACATGCCATCATATCAATAACAAACTGCATGTAGGGACGGATGTGGTCCCCAAGGAAAGATGCACAGGTCTGTTGATCGACAGTGTCCTCCAAAATGGCGATAAATCCAGGGAATACCACGGAAATATTCCCCAGACCACAACGCTCCCTCCTTTTCTGACTGTTGCAGTGGCTTTGTTTTCAGATGTTTCGCGCCGAACAAACCAACGGCCATCTGTCCGATAAAACGTGATTCATCTGGAAAGGTCACCTGTCGCCATTCAGTGGACATCCAGTTGCGGTACTGGCGTGCAAATTGCAGGCTTCGTCACCTTTCGTGATGGCCCACATGCAGCTACGCTTGCTGAGCGGTTGTTTAGGAGACACTGATGGTAGCTGTAGATCCATCTTGTATAAGTGGAATGGGACTGCGGAGGGCAGTTAAAATTAGTGATCCCTGTAATAGCGTGGACTTCTAGATGACACCTGGCCACGTGTATAGGACCCAAAAGATTGTGCCAAAGAGGCACCGAAACTAGTAGTCCAACAAAATACTTGTTAAAACTATGGCTGTCGGTAATTATTTTCTTTAGCTACTGACAGCCCCTTGGTTCATCTGGACAGTCAGCTGCCCAACAGTTGCAAGCCTTTTCGCTGTGCCTATCTCCGCAGCCGTCGTTCTCTCGTGTCAAAAATGGCTCTGAGCACTATGGGACTGTGGTGTGCGTACTGTAAGACCTTCGGTACACACACCATCAGATTATATGACTTGTCGCTCTAACGAAGTAGGCGAGTCTCAGCAGTATGTCTCGTGGTCTTTTCGTGGTGTGTTTATCTTCTGCCGTTAGGTCAGACGATAGAAATGCCACTTGCACGCTTAGAGTAGCAGATTGATGGTAACCAACTTTAAACAGAACTTGATTAATTTTCACACACATTTATTAAAATAATAAAAAGCATAGACATTACGTAACTTGATTCTGGATGCTGTTTACAATTGACAATCTGGAGTCCCTTTGGTCTTGGTACGTTAATCTTATTCCCACATATCTCTGATACTTGACAAAGTGTCTATTCATTTATCTTCATGGCTATGTACAGGAATACGGTAATCTCATCAGGCGCAGACTGAAACTTGACTATAGACTGGTACAGACTGCTGCAGACTGGTGCAGACTAATGCAAACTGACTATTTGGAGGTCTGTACACTCGTTTTAATACCGCGTGCGTTCATGTACTACTGCGTGAGTGTGATCCGTGAGGAGAAAAGATTCTACGTTAGCAGCAGTCTCATTGGCTGCTTTACATATTAATACGCGAATCGGCGGAAGCAGGATTTGGTCCATCTCTAAGACAGCGGCATCTCGTAGTGCGGAGACGACGAGCGCTGCGCCTGAGCTGTTGTGCTTAGTGGGGCGCTCTCTAGTGGGAAAGTTGTGTACGCGCTGACTACGCGGAACTATGTACACAACAGGCACTTAACATCTGTGGTGATCAGTCGCCTGGAACTTAGAACTATTTAAACCTAACTAACCTAAGGACATCACACACATCCATGCCCCAGGCAGGATTCGAACCTGCGACCATAGAGGTCACGCGGTTCCAGACTGAATTGACTAGAACCGCACGGCCACACCGGCTGGCTCTCTCGTGTCATGTATGGCCCATGGTGCACCACAGCTACCTCGGTGCCGGTTTTGGGCACTGCCATTTGCCGTGCACGGTTTGCTTTAACCACGGCGGCACGCGAACAATTTACAAACTTTGCCGTTTTGGAAATGCTTCACCCCTTGGCCTGAGGGCCAATGATCATGACCTTTCCGATGTCAGGTGAATCGCTCCATTACGACAACGCCTCACTCTTTTCCGCGTCCCATCTACACGATTTATATACCATCCACTGCTCCTATTGCCACCTGCTGTTTGTGAATGGTTTTACACGTTGACGACGAACGTACGCGGTGGTTACATTAATGTGACTGGAACATGATTAATTAATTTTTGTAGGTGTTTTATTCAACACTGTACTAATGAGTCAACTGGTGCTTATTTCTAGTAACCATTTTTATATAATGATTAAGCAATTCACAGTGTGCCACGAGTGCTACCTACTTCTCAGAAGAGAGAACTAACTGTCTGCACTGGGGCTACACACGTGCCACAGAACATACTTCCTCGCACCACTCCTCTCGCTAGCGACACCTGCTTCACACCTATTGCACCCTCATTTAAAATCAACCGAGTTAAAAAGGTTTTACTATATTTATTGTCCGTATATTATTCTACTAATGAAGTTTCTGAGATCCGTACTCTTGAATTTTCAGAGATCAGGAGACTACTGGCTGCCAATGCTTTGTAAAGGAAGAAAAATTAGGATTGAAAGTGCTGTTCGATATCGAGGTCATTAGAGAAGGAGCACAAGCTACGACTGAGGCAAGGATAAGGAAGGAAATGGGGCTGGTTCTTCCAGAGGAATCTATCCCGGCATTTGCCTGAAGCGATTTATGGAAATCACGGAGAACCGAAGTCAGGACTGTCGGGCGCGGATTTGAACTGTCATACTCCCGAATGCAAGTCAAATTTGTTAACCGCTGCGTCACCTCCCTCGGTACCAATGCTTTGTATCTCACCACTGCCAATAATAATAATACTATGTAGGTCCTTCAGGAGTCTAGTAGCCATTACATAGTTACTGTTGTGTTGTGCTGTTAATAACTTCATTTATTGTTACGAAGTGAATAATCTAGTATTTTCTGATCAATTTAGGCAACTGCATTCAACTCGAAAAAGATATTCTCATGAGAAATTTAAGAATGTGTGATGTGTACGTTTCAATTTTACTATTACAGATGCATGGTACGAAGTATGTTAGCAGTTAGTCGACTATCTGAGGGAAAAAAATGTTCATCATTCCATTTCATAAAGCTGCAACCTCCACCACATTGTGCCGCCCGTTATTGCCAGTATTTAAAAAAGATATAGTTATTGGTGACTTACAGGGTGTTTCAAAAATGACCGGTATATTTGAAACGGTAATAAAAACTAAACGAGCAGCGATAGAAATACACCGTTTGTTGCAATATGCTTGGGACAACAGTACATTTTCAGGCAGAAAAACTTTCGAAATTACAGTAGTTACAATTGCCAACAACAGATGGCGCTGCGGTCTGGGAAACTCTATAGTACGATATTTTCCACATGTCCACCATGCGTAGCAATAATATGGCGTAGTCTCTGAATGAAATTAACCGAAACCTTTGACAACGTATCTGGCGGAATGGCTTCACATGCAGATGAGATGTACTGCTTCAGCTGTTCAATTGTTTCTGGATTCTGGCGGTACACCTGGTCTTTCAAGTGTCCCCACAGAAAGAAGTCACAGGGGTTCATGTCTGGCGAATAGGGAGGCCAATCCACGCCGCCTCCTGTATGTTTCGGATAGCCCAAAGCAATCACAGGATCATCGAAATATTCATTCAGGAAATTAAAGACGTCGGCCGTGCGATGTGGCCGGGCACCATCTTGCATAAACCACGAGGTGTTCGCAGTGTCGTCTAAGCCAGTTTGTACCGCCACAAATTCACGAAGAATGTCCAGATAGCGTAATGCAGTAATCGTTTCGGATCTGAAAAATGGGCCAATGATTCCTTTGGAAGAAATGGCGGCCCAGACCAGTACTTTTTGAGGATGCAGGGACGATGGGACTGCAACATGGGGCTTTTCGGTTCCCCATATGCGCCAGTTCTGTTTATCGACGAAGCCGTCCAGGTAAAAATAAGCTTCGTCAGTAAACCAAATGCTGCCCACATGCACATCGCCATCATCAATCCTGTGTACTATATCGTTAGCGAATGTCTCTCGTGCAGCAATGGTAGCGGCGCTGAGGGGTTGCCGCGTTTGAATTTTGTATGGATAGAGGTGTAAACTCTGGCGCATGAGACGATACGTGGACGTTGGCGTCATTTGGACCGCAGCTGCAACACGGCGAACGGAAACCCGAGGCCGCTGTTGGATCACCTGCTGCACTACCTGCGCGTTGCCCTCTGTGGTTGCCGTACGCGGTCGCCCTACCTTTCCAGCACGTTCATCCGTCACGTTCACAGTCCGTTGAAATTTTTCAAACAGATCCTTTATTGTATCGCTTTTCGGTCCTTTGGTTACATTAAACCTCCGTTGAAAACTTCGTCTTGTTGCAACAACACTGTGTTCTTGGCGGTGGAATTCCAACACCAGAAAAATCCTCTGTTCTAAGGAATAAACCATGTTGTCCACAGCACACTTGCACGTTGTGAACAGCACACGCTTACAGCAGAAAGACGACGTACAAAATGGCGCACTCACAGACTGCATTGTCTTCTATATCTTGCACATTACTTGCAGCGCCATCTGTTGTTGAAAATTGTAGCTACTGTAATTTCGAAAGTTTGTCCGCCTGAAAATGTACTGTTGTCCCAAGCATATTGCAACAAATGGTGTATTTCTATCGCTGCTCGTTTAGTTTTTATTGCCGTTTCAAATATACCGGTCATTTTTGAAACACCCTGTATGTACTCGGTGTTAAACACTTTTATGAATTAGTGATAATAGCAAAGATCTGTAAGAAATAATTGTTTTGTGACCGAAACACAATCGAAACCTGGTTTTTTTCCCTCAGGAAATTTCATTTTAGCCTTCAGGGGGAGGGGGGGGGGGACTGCCGAAGGTTGGAAGCTACAGTCCCATCGGAACAATATTGTAGAAAGACAAGAAGAAACAAACGAAAATGAGATCAGCATATCATACTGTTAGCAGAAAGCAGACAGAGCTGTGAAAGACCTAAATCAAAATAAGTCTCCTGGAGCAGACATCCCCCAAAAATTATTGTAAGAGCCAGAGATGACAGAACTATTCCACTATGAACGTAAGATATATCGGATACGCGAAATACTCTCAGACTTCAAGAAGTATATAATAATTCCAGTCCAAAAACAAGCAAGTGTGCATACTACCGAGCAGTTTAATAAGTCATAGTTGCAAGATACTGACTCGCATTATTTACAGATCACAGAAAAACCTGATAGAAGCCGATCTCAGGGAAGATCAGTTTGGGTTCCGGAGAAATGTACGAATACGCGAGGCGTTACTGATCCTAGGTCTATGGTGGAAGAGAGGTAGAAGAAACGCAAATATATGTACATAGAATTTGCAGATTTAGAGAAAACTTTTGACAATGTGGACTGCACTATATACTCTGAAATTATGAACCTAGCTGAGATAAAATAAAGAGAGCAAAACGTTTTTTAACAGTTTGTAAAAAAAAAAAAAAAAAAAAAAAAACAGACAGCAATTACAAGAGTCGAAGAATATGAAAAGGAACACTAGGTGAGAAGAGAGCTAGACTGGATAGTAGCCTTTGTCCAAAGTTATTCAGTCTGCACACAGAGCTAGCAGCAAAGAAAAGAAATGAGATAGTTGGAAAGGGAATTAAAGTTCAACGAGAAGGAGTAGAACTTTAAGATTTGCCAATATTTAAATTATCTCTGGGACTGTAGTTGAACGGAATTGCTAGTGTGTTCAATAGTTATTATAAGATGAACATCAACAAAGTTAAAACTAGGGTAACAGAAAATTGCAAAATTAAATAAGGTGATGCTGAGGGAATTCGATTGCGAAATGAGACACCAGAGGTAGTGTATCAGATTTGCTGTTCTTGCAGAACAACAACTGACAACGGCCGAGGGTGAGAGGATGTAAAACGTAGACTAGAAATAGCAAGAAATGCGGTTATGAATAAGGAGAATGTTAGCACTGAAAATATATTTGTTAGAAATCTTTTCGGGTGGAATTTTTATGGAACGTAGGCTTGGATAACAGTGATACGTAGATGATAAGCTGTTCAGACAAGAATTGTGCTGCTGCAGAAGAATATTGAAATTTAAATGGGTAGATCAAATGACTAATGAGGAGGTACTGAACTGAATTGGAGAAAAAAGAAGTTTGAGGCATAACTTGACTGAAAAAGGCGTCTGATGATGGGACACATTTCGAGGTCTGTTTCGTAGTGGAATGAACTAGAGCGGGGGGGGGGGGGGGGGGGGCAGGGTAGGTGCAGGTTTGATGAGAAAGTCTGGCCCTTCAACTTTTAACAGCTGTAATATGAACGCTCTGCGACCTGAGTACTGCAGAGTTTCACATAAATTTGTCGCTGTTAGTAGTAGTTTATCCTGTAATGATGTGAAAGTGGATAGAACCTGTGAATTATTACGGTTGGAGGTTACACTCAACAACCGCGCTGGGTTAGTAATTGGCTCCTTTTACCGACCTCCCGACTCAGCAGCATTAGTGGCACAACAACTGAGAGAAAATCTGGAATACATTTCACATACATTTTCTCTGCATGTTATAGTGTTAGGTGGAGATATCAATTTACCAGGTATAGACTGAGACACTCAGATGTTTATGACGGGTGGTAGGGACAGAGCATCGAGTGACATTGTACTGAGTGCACTATCCGAAAATTACCTCGAGCAATTAAACAGAGAACCGACTCGTGGAGATAACATCTTGGACCTACTGATAACAAACAGACCCGAACATTTCGACTCTGTAAGCGCAGAACAGGGAATCAGTGATCATAAGGCCGTTGCAGCATCCCTGAATATGGAAGTAAATAGGAATATAAGAAATGGGAGGAAGGTTTATCTGTTTAGCAAGAGTAATAGCAGGCAGATTTCAGACCACCTAACAGATCAAAACGAAAATTTCTGTTCCGACACTGACAATGTTGAGTGTTTATGGAAAAAGTTCAAGGCAATCGTAAAATGCGTTTTAGACAGTTACGCGCCGAGTAAAACTGTGAGGGACGGGAAAAACCCACCGTGGTTCAACAACAAAGTTAGGAAACTACTGCGGAAGCAAAGAGAGCTTCACTGCAAGTTTAAACGTAGCCAAAACCTCTCAGACAAATAGAAGCTAAACGATGTTAAAGTTAGCGTAAGGAGTGCTATGCGTGAAGCGCTCAGTGAATTCGAAAGTAAAATTCTATGTTCCGACTTGACAGAAAATCCTAGGAAGTTCTGGTCTTACGTTAAATCAGTAAGTGTCTCGAAACAGCATATCCAGACACTCTGGGATGATGATGGCATTGAAACAGAGGATGACACGCGTAAAGCTGAAATACTAAACACCTTTTTCCAAAGCTGTTTCACAGAGGAAGACCGCACTGCAGTTCCTTCTCTAAATCCTCGCACAAACGAAAAAATGGCTGACATCGAAATAAGTGTCCAAGGAATAGAAAAGCAACTGAAATCAATCAACAGAGGAAAGTCCACTGGACCTGACGGGATACCAATTCGATTCTTCACAGAGTACGCGAGAGAATTGGCCCCCCGCCACCCCCCCCCTCCCCCTCCCTGCCCACCCCATCCTTCTAACAGCCGTGTACCGCAAGTCTCTAGAGGAACGGAAGGTTCCAAATGATTGGAAAAGAGCACAGGTAGTCCCAGTCCTCAAGAAGGGTCATCGAGCAGATGCGCAAAACTATAGACCTATATCTCTGACATCCATCTGTTGTAGAATTTTAGAACATGTTTTTTGCTCACGTATCAAATCATTTCTGGAAACACAGAATCTACTCTGTAGGAATCAACATGGATTCCGGAAACAGTGATCGTGTGAAACCCAACTCGCTTTATTTGTTCACGAGACCCAGAAAATATTAGATACAGGCTCACAGGTAGATTCCATTTTCCTCGACTTCCGGAAGGCGTTCGATACAGTTCCGCACTGTCGCCTCATAAACGAAGTAAGAGCCAACGGAATATCAGACCAGCTGTGTGGCTGGATTGAAGAGTTTTTGGCAAACAGAACACAGCATGTTGTTCGCAATGGAGAGACGTCTACAGACGTCAAAGTAACCTCTGGCGTGCCACAGGTGAGTGTTATGGGACCATTGCTTTTCACAATATATATAAATGACCCAGTAGATAGTGTCGGAAGTTCCATGCGGCTTTTCGCGGATGACGCTGTAGTATACAAAGAAGTTGCAGCATTAGAAAACTGCAGCGAAATGCAGGAAGATCTGCAGCCCATAGGCACTTGGTGCGGGGAGTGGCAACTGATCCTTAACATAGACAAATGTAATGTATTGCGAATACATAGAAAGAAGGATCCTTTATTGTATGATTATATGATAGCGGAACAAACACTGGTAGGAGTTACTTCTGTAAAATTTCTGGGAGTATGCGTACGGAACGATTTGAAGTGGAATGATCGTATAAAATTAATTGTTGGTAAGGCGGGTGCCAGGTTGAGATTCATTGGGAGAGTCCTTAGAAAATGTAGTCCATCAATAAAAGAGGTGGCTTACAAAACGCTCGTTCGGCCTATACTTGAGTATTGCTCATCAGTGTGGGATCCGTACCAGGTCGGGTTGACAGAGGAGATAGAGAGGATCCAAAGAAGAGCGGCGCGTTTCGTCACAGGGTTATTTGGTAAGCGTGATAGCGTTTCGGAGATGTTTAGCAAACTCAAGTGGCAGACTCTGCAAGAGAGGCGCTCTACATCGCGGTGTAGCTTGCTGTCCAGGTTACGAGAGGGTGCGTTTCTGGATGAGGTTTCGAATATATTGTTTCCCCCTACTTATACCTCCCAAGGAGATCACGAATGTAAAATTAGAGAGATTGGAGCGCGCACGGACGCTTTCGGGCAGTCGTTCTTTCCGCGAACCATACGCGACAGGAACAGGAAAGGGAGGTAATGACAATGGCACGTAAAGTGCCCTCCGCCACACACCGTTGGGTGGCTAGCGGAGTATAAATGTCGATGTAGATTTAGATGTAACTGATGTGCTGAGGGGTACCACGCATTCAAAATTTTCTGTAGTATCTGTGCAGAGAGTAGGAAAACCAAAATAGGCAGACAGGGATGCGTCAAACCTGAAGAATACTTTATTTGCTACAAACTGATGAAAAAAGACTTCATTTTTGTGAAATATTGTCCTGAAACCAGACGCTGTTACATAGCACATTTGGAGATACAGCACATTGTGCATAATTGACGGGAACGTTTCCTGCTTGAAATGCTGCAGTTCAAGAGGCACCACAAAATCTTATAGAACAGGTGCTGAGTGAGGTAACAGACTGCAGCAACTCTCCATCCCATGATAACCCCAAACCTGACAGGTTGTCTCCCAGTGTGAATAATCAATAGTTCAATTGGTATTCTATGTTTCTTAATGTATTATTTTGGATGTATGCAGTATTAATTTCTTTTATGATGGTAAGTTCTTCTCTTTGTATTTGTCTGAACTAGTACGCACAGATAGCTTATTTGCCAGTAATTCTTGACGGAGGTACAGTAACCTGAGAACTAGGATAAAAAAATAAATTATTACTAAAACAATTGGAAAGAGGGGTTTTTCCCGTCAGCAGTGATTATACACATAATTAAAAAAAATAATGTTATTTTCCACTTTGGCTCTGTTACGATCACAGTTCGTTATTTCACAAGATCAGCTGAGCTGGCTGACGTGCCATTTTCCAGTGTATGCTCCTATCCTCGTATTTTAACACAGTCACCCAGCGTGGATATATACAAACGTACACGGTCACAGCAAGACAGTGTAGAATTGCGAGGATAGGAGTAAGAATTGGAAAATGGAACATTGCTGATCCCAGCTGATCGTATGACGCAAGGGACTTTGATTATAATACAGGCAAGATGGAAAATGTAATTCTTATTCAGCACAGTCGTGGCTGTGACTACCAATATGAAGAAACTTATATACATAATTCGTTGATTGGCTGTTTGCTAATTGGTGAACACGTCTAAAATCAAGAGAACGCAAGCAGCAGGGGAACAGCGACCGTCAGAAATTGAAACTGTACAGCCGTCACATGTCGCATGTAACGTTTTCTTTGTTTTACATGTTTCACTACACCAACGCGAGAAGCTACAGAAATTACGTGGCCGGGGCACCCTTGTTACAAACATCGGGCTATGTATAGCGCCGCCGTCATACATAATATAATGGGTGATGTATAAAAAATGTATGGCGACGGCGCTATACATAATATAATGGGTGAAGTATAAAAAATGTATGACGGCAGCGCTATACATAGCCCAATATTTGTAACGAGGGGTGTCCGGACACGTAATTTCTGAAGGTGCTCGCGTTGGTCGTGTGAAACATGTAAAACAAAGAAAACGTTACACACGACTTGTGACGGCTCTACAGTTTTAACATCTAAAATCTTTAATGGCTGACTCGATGTGTTTGAAACCGTTCTTCCTTTGTTAATAGCTCATCAGTCTAACCCTCACGACAAATACATTGGAAAAACAGACACTACAAACTCTTGGAATAATAGCTCGTCCTTCTGAGTGTCACTACTAACATACTAGAATAGAAGATAACGTTAGTACATACTAATGGGATAACAAAAAAAATGTCACTACGTCTGATGGTCAGATTATATAGTAGCTTCGTAGACAGTACTATTTTTCGTGGGAGGTGGTATGTGCAGAGGAGTTTAGAATAGAGGTATCTGTACCAGTATATTTTTTGTGAACCTTGAAAGACACCTGCTGATTCTGTTTTCACATTTTCATGTCAAGGAAAGGTATGGTGTTGTCCTTTTCATGTTCAAGCATCAACTGGATATTTTTATGCAGATTGTTGTATTTACTCATATGGGTTGTTACGTCTTTATCAGTTCCATCAAATAGAATGAGGGTGTCGTTCAGAAACCTCTTGCAAAATTTAACTTTGCCTGTGATGTTATCTTTTAGTTTCAGAATCGTTTTCACAATATGGTTAATGACTATTTCAGCTGTTTGACCACTAAGAGGGCGTCTCATTGCAAGTCCTTGGTCTTGCTTGTAGATTTTGTGTGTTGTAGTCTATTCAGAAACTACAAAATTTACTCGGAAAAATAAGTTTTTTTCTCAAATGCAAAAAGTACTCCAAGGTACAACACGTCACATACCTAGGTACAAATATAGTACCGAAACTTATGTGTTTCAATCAATCAAATCTTGTCACTACTGCATTTAAGAGTCTATCTGTAACAATCTTACTAAACTACATACTGATAATCAGCAAGTGAAATCAAATGAAACAGAAGTGATAACAAGAAACAGTTACAGATTAAGTAAATTTTGAAATGGAACCTATTGAAGTTTCCAGTTTCAAGACAGGTAAAATTTAGACACATGTTCTATGGTAGACGACCTCCTTGCGTTTCACTGTAGAAGATGGTGCACGACCGACGAAATACGGCTTAATCGTCCACATGTTATATACCAATTTTTCAAAGATGTACAATCTCATTCACAATTATATTCTGTAAGTAAAGAATTAACAATATCTTGCAAACAGATTTATTACGCTGAACGTAAATGTGTAGAACTAAAAATATTTGCAAATGCTGCACAAACACGACCTCATGTGGTTCAACACCGAAAACATTAAAGAAAGCCATAAACTGTTTATGTCGATCACTAGTACGCATTTATTCATGTGATTCTAAAACCAGTCACTAGATTAAAACATCGACCAGGAAACACCATGTGTTACTGGGCACACTATCATGAAGGTTCCAGTCTCTCTCGAAACATCATCCTTCATCTTTCATACAAATACAGGCTATGGTACTGTTAGTCTCTTTCCTCCTTTTAGTACCTGAGATGTATATGAGAGGGATTAAATACTTCAACATCCACTGTCATTATGCTCTAGAAGGATAAAAGAATTGCATACAGCGTTCGAGTAGTACAGTTTTGGTTCTACGACGTAGTATTCTGGTGAATGCCGTGGTCAGTGTGTGGCACGGCAGGTAAAAGCAAGCGGGTCGCACTGGGCTGCACCAGCGGTGGAGCCGTGAGAACGCCTTCCCCAAACACCGGCACCACTCTCCCACGTCAACTACTCACGCACACGCTCGAAGAACAATACTAAAAAGGATTGCGGATGGTAACTGCTACATGTGCCCGTTTTGTTCCAGTGCTGCGGTGGCGAGTCGTGTGGTTAAGGTCTGTGACGTGTAATTAATGGACGCTAAACCTTTACTTAGCAAATCGATTATTCTGTCAATCAGCGCAGAAGATTTCGGGGCCGGAGGTCAGAAATCCTATATGAGGGGACTCTAATTACGGACCGCGGAGTGTGATTGATGGCGGAGCCGGCGCCGTCCGTTCTCCTAACGAACGCCCGCGCTGGGAATCCGCGCCCCCCTCACTCGTGATGCTCTGTCATTTATTCTTCAATCGCCCTCATCTGAGGCCGGCCAGATTCATCTGCGCTCTTAAAGAGGTCAAAATTACTCTCCGGCCTGATTGACGATAGTGGCTTCACGCATCTTAAACGCTCCGTGATCCGTTTCTCTTGACGAATGCTTTCATGTCGGATTTTTTTCATTTCTTTTTGCCTTTAACATGACACGGTCGCTTTCCGATGAGTAATTCGACTTAGGGCGGCGGTTCACCGTCGAAGAAGCGTACGCTTTGACGCAACAATTTTATAACCAGTCATTATTTATTAACGTTATTGTTGTCCGCCTGCGTAGCATAGAGGTAGCGTTACAGCATATCACGCAGAAGACCCGGGTTCGATTCCCGGCAGGTGACTGGGTGTTGTGTGTCCTTCATCATCACTGACTCGCAAGCCGCCGGTGTGGCGTCACCTAAAAAGGACTTGCAATACGGCGGCGGAACTCCCCCGAATGGTGCCTCCCGGCCAACAATGCCGTACGATCATTTCAATATTATTATTATTATTGTTGTTGTCTTTATTAACCAACCTCGTAACTGCGGTGGTTATAGTACTTCTGCGTCGTAGGACTCGAACTTAATAAAAGCATTTCATAAGCTGGTGGTGGAAGAAATTTTGGTCAGCAGCATTTGTGGCTCTGAGCACTAACGGACTTAACATCTGTGGTCATCAGTCCCCTAGAACTTAGAAGTACTTAAACCTAACTAACCTAAGGACATCACACACATCCATGCCCGAGGCAGGATTCGAACCTGCGACCGTAGCGGCCACGCGGTTCCAGACTGAAGCGCCTAGAACCGCACGGCCACACCGGCCGGCCGCAGCATTTGTACTGAAAAAGAATGGACTGATGGTCTCTTGTAATCAGACTATGTCCAAGTGTCTTGGGTGACACGCCAAATATTCGTGCTGTGTCTCATGAAGCGAGGACACACAATACTATTGGTGATCCGTCTGGTGGGTGGGGATGTTACTCTCTACAATATCCTTAGTACTCTCCGCAGGTTCACGGTTTCTGCCTTCTGTTTCATTATCAACCACAACACGAACACGATCCGGCGTCATACATGCAATCCTCAAAGACACCGATACAGCTGACACAATGCAAGCCGCGGAAATGACGTCCAGTCGAAGGCTTTTCGCCAGTCAGTGAGCCGCGAATAAAATAAATAAGGGAAATAAAAGTATAAATTAGTATCGACTTGCTCGTTTAGCTTAAAGGAAAGCGCGCAACTTTCGGTAACAATGAGGTGAGTCAGATCTGAATCACATCCAACGCCACGTATTAACCACCGGTTGATCGAGAACACCGCCTTGCCCGAACAGTTTAGGCAAACGTGGGCGTGCGCTCCGCCTCAGAGAACACGAAACAGAACTGATGAGATACACACAGGACAAAGTTTACACGATTCAGAGAACTATGGTGCATTAAACTCTCCTCTTACAGGTTAGCTAACGACTGTGGTAGGAGAAAGAGCATCCAGTCACCTAATTAAAATAAATAACTGTCGAATCATAAAATTACGCACGCAACACAGACTGGACAAATGCAATACTGCAAAAAAGTTATTTCTGAGAGTTCAACAGGATGCAAGGTGAAAGATTATTCGCACTGGAAATGGGCTTCCATAGGAAAAGGAGTGGCTCCTATTGGATGGATATGGTGCGGAAAACGTCGTAAGAGACTGTATGGTAATCGAGAGGACGATAATAGGGACAACAAAAGCGAAACTTCTTTTATATGGACACAGGAGATAATGAATGGCTGTAGGTGGCCGTAAAGTGCATCCACCAGAGAGAAAGATTTTAACATATCCATCTAGAAGCAGAAGAACTGCAGAGAGATTCTAGTATATTATAGTGAGGCATCAAATTATTCCACTTGTAGTAATCTTAAATGGAAAAAGTGCCTGAGCTGAAATATTGAACTTGTGACGATACACGAGAAATGATATACGCAGGTCTCTAGTTGATCAGTGGTATTACAGTCATAAAGATTCATGTGCCTAACAAATGACATCGGTGGCAACCAAAACGCCCCAATTATTTCTGCCGCAAGTACCATGTAATGGCGTTCTAAATAAAAAGTAATTACATTAAATAAATTTTTTCTTCATTTCTACACCCCCATCACAGAGTGTGACGGCGAGGTCCCAGCTAGAATGGCAGCCCTAAACATGATGATTGTACAGCCCATAGTGCACAAAGTACAACATCATGTCTTACCGAATTGTTTCTAAGTCTTTGGAATGGACGCTGAGGACCTATACCTTAGCCGGCTCGTTCCCCGGGTTTGACACCTGTAGACTTCTTTCTGTGGGGAAAGCTGAAAGACGCTATCGACAAGGACCCGAAGATGTGCAACGACGTGCTATTTCAGCCTGCTCGGGCATCTCTGCTGAAATGCTAGCACGTGTGCAGCAGTCATTCACTACCAGACTGGAACGCTGTATTGCAGCTGTCATGGTCATTTTGAACACAACCTACGATCGTCAACTGTCTGGTTAGTTGTCAGAACCCACATAAATAGTGTGTCACTTGTGTTGTTCTTTAGTGTGTGCTAACCATAGGTACTGTTCAAGTGTCGCTGTAGGAACTTTTCTAAATACGATATCTCGTAACCGACTCGCAAAGAATCCTGCAAAACCACTACCGACCTTCTAATTTCACCTACTTTCAGTTTGTTAATGTCAACAGGCATTGTTCCATTTAAAAAATGTATGTTTGCACAGAAATACACTTTCTAAGTACCATCACAATCTGTTTATTGGCTAACAATACGAGCCCCTGACTACCACTACATTCTGTGAAAACCGCACATCAATAGTACTTTCCAAGTTTTAGGTGATTTACCCTGTATTTAAAGATGAGGAAATCGTTACCAAAGTAGTCAAAATTGTGACGATCTTAACAAGAATTAAGTTAAAATCTACGGAAAGCCTGAATGTCTAGTTGAATATTGCTTCCTGATTGCACGGTGACACTTTAATTTAGATAGATGCTTAAAATTTACAAAAGTAGTATACTGTTCTTGACATCCTGACAGTCAGAACTACCATCTTCTAAAATTTCAGCGCTTGTCACTCCTACCGTCGTAGCAGTAGCACACAGGTAATGCATTACACGTCAGGTACTCTCGTCTGTCACCTCTGTGGTTTTACATAAATTAAATGCTACTAAGTGCTGGCGCTCACCTGTATGCGTATAGCCACCGTCGAGGCTCGATCAGCTTCTTTAAATGAACGCTAGACGATAGCATCTGCATTACCTCTCTTTGCAATGAGTGCCTGATAGCTATCAGCGTAATTAATTACTGCTGCCGACAGCGAAGGGCTCTTACAGCAACTTAGGACGTGTATAGGAGTAATAAAAAACCCACGTGCGACCGTGGTACGTGACTCAACTTTTTATATGCGTTCGCAGCGAAGAACGAGTGTGCAATTAGGAGCGTTCCAAACATGCCTCTGAGAATGTTTCGTGCTATACAGTCAGCAGATGCAGTCTGAGATGAGACGAAGTGCTAGCAGATTTACAGCTTTTTGAATAAATATAACAGGTAAAAGTAATTTCAGCCAAAACTTAAGTGCGGCCGCTGCCCCGCAAGAAATTGATCAGCAGGTGAAGAATGTGCGACTTATGAGTCTATTGGTTTTTCTGTATTACTCATTACATCCTTGAGCTGTTTCTATAGCAAGAAGGTCTGAATTTATTACTTTACAGATTTCTTCACCTTGGATGAGAAACAAGCGAGTTATTTTGATAGTTCCTTTCAATCGTTACTGTGATACGGTGGAATAATTATCAGCAGCATAGACTATGGAATGGTAGTGCTTAGTGTTTAGTGTGGTGTATATATGGGGCGTCAGCGTCGATGTTGATTGATAGCTATGAAGGACACGGGAACGTCGCATACTCTTGTCAGACACCGTTATCAACAACTGACAGAGTTCGGAAGCGGCCTCATTGTTGGCCTCCATTGAGTTGGCTGACGGTATCGTGCTCTATCGAAATTTGAATGTGACAGTGTCCCGAATTCAGACTCTGTGAGAACGTGAGGGGATACATAGTCGTCTTCAAGGTTTCTGGTATGGTAGGAGCTATGAAGGAGCTGTAAGGTGTCGAGCTAACATTAATTCAGACATCCTTTAAATCATGTTTATTAATAAACAATTCTTACTCAACAGTTATTAAAAATCGTATTGTCCTCCCCCTTGCATTTATAAGGCTAATTTTTAACTGATAATATTTACACTGATCCAATATCAAGGGTAAAATGCCGGTGGTACAGTAGTGTCAAATTTGAGCCCAAAGTAATTACAACGTCAGTTAAAAGTTTCAAATGGCTCTAAGCACTATGGGGCTTAACATCTGAGGTCACCAGTCCCCTAGACTTAGAACTACGTAAACCTAAGGACATCACACACATCAATACCCGAGGCAAGGCCCGATGCTGTGACCATAGCAGCAGCGCGGTTCCGGACTGAAGAGCCTAGAACTGCTCGGCCAGAACCGCTCGGCCACAGCGGCCGGCATAAATTTCAACTCAAGCTCGATAACTACTTGGCGTAAAATTTTTAAAATCCCCATTGCTACCTTCAAAAGGCATATAGCAACCATTAAACTAGTTCTTAATAACAAATTGACAACAGTTCAGACCTAAAAACAATATTCGGATAAATCCAGTTTAGCAAAAGCACTTGTAATGCGCAACAGCAAGACACAGTGGGAACCCTTATCACAAATTTTGTACACACCAGTTTTCCTCGTGGCACAATTTAAAATTTGCTCATTTACTGTACAGGAGTACCGAACAATTTAATTTTAAAACAAATTTAGGTTGAAAACCGCTTCAGATGAACGCCAAATTTAAAGGCGTGAACTGTTCGATTACAAAAGTTAATTACGTAACTCAAGAAAAATTAGCAGCATTAGAATTCATCCACTGCTACCTCAGTGGGTTTACAGAGCTGTAGTCTTGCAATCTTAGTTTCTGTCACACGTCAGTATTGCGACACTTCCTGGCGATACATCACACACATTATTAAATTGGCGTGACAAGATCTGAAACTTAAATCCCACACATGCATACAAAGCAGTGACCCCCCCCCTCCCCCCACCAGAGTAAACTCAATGACAGCCTTGTATCATGAACAGTTAAAACAAGTGACCAGTCACGAAATAGTGGAACTAATGGGGCCCCATAAGGGCACACTCAATTACGATTTTGAAAGACGAACCATTAAAACACACTGATGGGCAAGTACGCAATAATAAAATTACTCAGCTCCCAATACTCGCGTGAAAATGCAACCAGGGCGCAGCGACAGTATCATGACAGCTGTACAGTCCTACAACCGTTGCTTTTACCACCGATTTCATTCGGGCAACACCAATATTGTGCAACCGAAGTGCTCTTACATGTAAAAGGGGAGCTCCTTTCCAAATTACAGATTTTCAAACAACAGATCTCAACTACAACTAGGCCGCGCTATCACCCCAGGTGCGGTGCACTCGTTTTCCGGCACATACACGGGCTGCTCCCAGCACAGGTCCCTCCTCGCCACCTTCCTCTTGCCGCTGCCAACTCAAGACTCCCCTCGCTGCCCGTCATATGCCGCCTAGCGGACCGCATTAGCACCACAAGCCTCTATGGCAAAGAGTTTCTACAGAACCAGAGAGTCACAAAGTCGAAACAAACCAAACTTTTGCGGAAGGTTTCGATGCATGGCACAGTTCCGATTACCCACGTCTGACATAACAAGGGAGGATCGCCGCATTGTGCATGAAATACACCGTAACGCCATCACAATTGCTCCTACCATTCGAGAACAATTAATGGACTCCCTGCAGCATTCTGTTGCGGGGTCGATGTGTCGAACCCGAGACTCCTAATGGCAGAACTGAAGCCGGGACCCACTGCACCTTATTTTGTCAGGAGGCCAAGCAAGTTCCAGAAGGTCAAGGGGCAGTGCAGAGTGATACAACGGTATTCGATAACATTCATTTATTCAGATAATTTACAGTACTCGATGGGTGAACCGTAGTGTCGTGTCCCGCGACTCCAGCCGGCTCAGCAGACTCCTGGTATGCCGACGCCGCTGCTGCCGTCTTCAAGGTTGCCCCTCTGCCCTGCTGGAAGTCGACCGCGCTCTCCCGGTCGCCACCCGCCGATGTGTTGCAACTTCGTGCAGTGCTGCTGCCTGCGATTCCCGAGACTGCTACAGTCCCTGGTTCTCGCCGCCCTCCGCCCCGTTTGGCCTGCTCTGTCCAACCATGGATTGAAGGTGGCTGTACTGGTCACCCCTGGCCCTCAGGCCGCTGCTGCTCCCAGGACAGGACCAGACTCGAACCTGCACGTTCCTGGATGCTTTGACGCAACTTGCCACTAGTGGTGCTTGCCAGATGGCAACACCCACCGCCGTCTCTGACGCTGTTGCAGCGCGCTGCGTCTCCCGCAGCATACGCCTCGCTCGGACCCCAGTACGCCAGGTGGGAAGCGAATGTGGCTCGCTAACTCGAGTGGAACCGAGCCCCTCCTGGAACCACTGCAGACTGCTGTCACTGCCCTCTTTCAGGCGGGCCGTGCAATCTCCAAGTTTCAGGCAGCTGTTCAGTCCCACCCCAGTGTTGTGTCCCCAGAGGCGGAATATAGCCCGAACAATTACATAGAAAACAGAATATAAGTTTATGCAGAATACTTATAACATTGCTGCCAGACTGACCCCTATAAGCGAGGACCAGCACAGGTCCGTCCCAATGCTCGACTGACCTGTCAAACTCTCCCGCAAGGTAAAATTGTCTGTCTATTTATATCACTTTTTCCCTCGCTTGTGACATAGTGTCAGGGAGACATAGAAACTATGGCAAGGATAAATTACCACACGTCAGCTACTTACAAGTCGCCACTCTTGGCTCTGGCCTGGTGCCCCGCCTCAAACATCGCAATAACTGAAAAGCAACGATGGAGTTTTCTGCCTCATTGGTGCTCCATTGAAAACAAATTGTGTGTATATAGTACTGCCGTTGCAGCTCCACGCCTGCGAGTGCCATGTTTACGTTGCCTGGCCCTCTGGCTGTTGACTGTTAGCACACTCTGCCAGCGAACACAAATTTCATCGCCCTACCGTGCCTTCATTGAATTTTGACAAAATTTTCCTTTCCTTCGACTAGGACTAATACTAGAGCAGCAATTCCGTCATCCTGCACTAGCCGCAGGACTAGGGAACTACTGTTCCTTGTGTAGGCTGCCATTAACGCTACAATAGAAACGTCTGCATGTAGAGTGGTGTCCTGACAGAGAAACACGAACTGCTGATGAATGGCGATTCATTGTGTCAAGAGATGAATTGCAGTTATCGTGGTGACCTTTTTCAATGCTCGTGTAAACATGATACTTGTCTCTATGAACCATCTGCGTGATGCTGAGATATTTCCGTGGCCATCAATATCCCCAGATCTGTCCCTGATAAATTGCTGGACCAGCTAGAACGTCAAATCGGTTTCAGTGCCAGTATTCAGGATACGAAGGACAAGTTGCAACATTTGAGGGCCAGTTTGCCTCAAGAGACGATGCAACAGCTTGATGACACCCTAATCACTTCATGCATCCAGGCCAGAGGGTGTGCAGCGTTATAATGATTAGTGGGCATTTACACTGAATGGCCACAGAAGTTGGTATAGGCATGCAATGCAGGTATTCAAATACACAGATATGGGTATGACCGAACGGTTCTAGGCGCTTCAGTGTGGAACCCCGCGACCCCTACGGTCGCAGGTTCGAATCCTGCCTCGGGCATTGATGTGTGTGATGTCCTTAGGTTAGTTAGGTTTAAGTAGTTCTAAGTTCTAGGGGACTGATGACCACAGATGTTAAGTCCCATAGTGCTCAGAGCCATTTGAACCATTTGAACCAACACAGATATGTAAACAGGCAGAATACTCCTATATGAGACAACAAGTGTCTTGCGCAGTTGTTAGTCAGGTTCACTGCTACTACAGTGGTAGGTTATCAAGATTTAAGTGAGTTTGAAGGTGGTGTTATAGTCGGCGCACAAGCGACGGGACACAGCATCTCCCAGGTAACGATGAAGTAGGGGTTTTCCCGTACAACGATTTCACAAGTGTACCGTGAATATCAGTAATCCGGCAAAACATCAAATCTCCGTATTCGCTGCGGCCAGGAAAAGATCTTGCAAGAATAGGACCATCGATCGCTACGGGGGCAGGTTCGAATCTTGCCTCGGACATGGATGTGTGTGATGTCCTTAGGTTAGTTAGGTTTAAGTAGTTTTAAGTTCTAGGGGACTGATGACCTCAGAAGTTAAGTCCCATAGTGCTCAGAGCCAATGGGACCAACGACGAGTGAAGACAATCGTTCAACGTGACAGAAGTACAACTTTTCCGCAAATTGCTGCAGATTTCAATGCTGGACCACCGACAAGTGTCAACGAAACATCATCGATATGGGCTTTCGGAGCCGAAGGCCCACTCGTGTACCCTTGATGACTAAACAAAACAAAGTTTTACGCTTTGGCTGGGCCCGTAAACACCAACATTGGACTGTTGATGACTAGAAACATGTTACCTGGTGCGATGAGTCTCTTTTCAAATTGTATCGAATGCATGGAATTGTACAGGTATGGAGACAAACTCATGAATTTGTGGGCCCTGCATGTCAGCAGGAGACTGTTCAAGCTGTGGTGTGGAGTGTATGCATTTCGATTGATATGGGACCCCTGATACCTCTAGATTCGACTCTGACAGGTGGCACGGACGTAAGCATCCTTTCTGGTCACCTACATCCATTCATTTCCATTGTGCATTCTGACGGACTTCAGCAATTCCAGCAGTGACACCCCATACATCCAGAACTGCTAAATAATTGCTCCAGGAACGCTCTTGTGAGTTTAAACTCTTCGCTGGGCCCCAAACTCCCCAGACATGAGCACTATTGAGCGTATCTGGGATACATTGCAACTTGCTGTTGGGAAGAGATCTCCACCCCCTCATACTCTTACGGATGTATGAACAGCCCTGCGGGATTCATGGTGTCAGTTCCCTTCTGCGCTACTTCAAACACTAGTCGAGTCCATGCCAGGTCTTCTTGCGGCACTTCTTCATGCTCGCGGTGACCCTACACGATATGAGGCAGATGTACCAGTTTCTTTGGCTCTTCAGTGTATTGTAACCACTTGATATTGTAATCTGTGAAATAACATTACACGTCCTCTCAGGCTGTGAAGTTTCGGTTCCCACTTCCCTTTTGGATGCTTTAAAATCTCCTTCTGTGTGACTTGCATTTACTGAAAGGGAAAGAAAAATTGTTGACTGCTTAGTGAGAGAAAAATAATTTTAACAGTTTTGAAAATCAGATAAGCCTGCAAGTTGAGTATGATTCCCGATGGAATCGTTAGTCTCAGCACACAAAAGACATTTACATTAGCGAGAGATGTACGAACAAGTTTCCTAGTGCCGTATTTCATGGTTATGGTTAGTTCGCTCTAGATCGGTATGCAGGAAGTAGACGGCTTCTCTGATGGGCTGACATGAAAAAAAAAATGTTATTCCTTGTACGGCTTGACCGTGAAATCGGAAAGTTAAAGACTGCAAGCTCATACAAATGATGAGAATTATACTCGCTTAATTTTCACGTACCCTGCGGACGGCCATTTTGAAGCAGTCCAAGCCAACCAGGAAGTTATCGGCTTTTACTTATCCTCTTTTACAACTTCGAAAACCGTTAAGCTCCTTCGCTTTCTCTACAGTAGAAGGTGCCAAAGAACAATGCTAATTTAGTGCACAGATTTTTTCGCTTGAATGGCTGTTATTAAATAATGAAAGGACACACAGCCATCTGCCCAAGCTCTATTCAACGCTAAAAAGTAAAGACACCAGAACGTGACAAAAAAAGATCACCCTAATGCATCTACTGTTTTTCTACAGAGATAACAATATTCCATTTGGCGCCGAAATTATTTATTGAAACTCTTCACTGCTTCCTTGGACGAAGTCTGTGCAGTTCACACGCACACCGCCGAGCCCGGTGATTCACTTCACAGAATGTTTGTTACATACTGTCTTTAACTTGTACCAGCCTGTTGTCCGGTACTTTAAAACTTTAATAGTCATTGTAGTCCATGCTGCTTTGAGGTTCGGTGACCTCGTACGTGAATATTTCGCATAACAGTTTTTACAGTAATATGAAATGGTCTTTCATTCTATTCTTTCGGCTGTAGTACCACTCACAATATTGTCTTTGCACACAAAACATCATTCTAGCTTATCTAATTCCATCGCACATCTTATCTCTTACCACATTAGCTTCATACAAGGTGATTTCTCTCTTTGTACATATTTTATACATTCATATTTCAACAATACAATAGAACAAGTGTTTTTCAGTAAAACAACTACAGTTCCTCGCACCTGAAACAGAAACAAGAAAAAAAAAAAAAACAAGATTCGTACATAGGTATATGTTAAATTCTGGCAGCGTATTGGATGTTTAAGTCGTAGGATGAATCAGGAATGGTTTAAGTAATGGGACAGTCCTTTGATCTATCAGTGAAAACGCTTTCAAAGCGTAATTTTTTGGAACCAGCGACTTCCCATGGTACCCCAGGCCTTTAAGGAATATCCACCTCATACTCAAATGATAGTTCACGCGAAAGAAATATTTTAAGAGAAATTGGATAACCTCTTGTAATACAAACATATATATATATATATATATATATATATATATATATATATATATGCTTAAAAATGCTACATTCTCCTTTGTCACATCATCATTTCCTTATCTGTTATCTTAGGTCTGGGGTGTCTCGAGATTTCTCCTTTTGTACTAAATATGAGCTTTTACTGAGAATATATTTATTATTTCTCCACAAATTTGCTCAACATGCACATACGAAGTGCCTTTGTGAAGTTCGCTTCCTATTTTTAAGTTCACTATATCGCTACGTTCGGTGGGCGGCAAGAAGGCTGGTGCGTACATGAGTGCATAAGCAACAATGATTTCGATATCATTTCACGGAAACTGGTGTTCTTATCTACCACAGTTGAGCAGTGCGGCATACTTATATAATCTCACGTGCGCCACGAACGCGGATTGCCGAGTTCTTTCTTTCATCGTGGTTTTACCTTCACCGGGTTCCACCATATACCCAGAAAAGAATAGCAAGGTTACTGCATAAGTCGAGAGTCCTTTCCTTCCTACTAGATGCCGGCAAGTAGTTCAGCTTAATGTCTATTTGCATGCGCCACGCTGCCCTTAGGTACTATTACTGTCCACCGTCGCAAGTCCGGAACAACTTTTCCTCCACAACGGGAACAAAACTTCCTTGAACTTCAGTTTTCACCTTGCTATATTTCCACTACTCGGATGTAGTCACTCACTTCATGGTCACTTTTTAAATTAAATTGCCGCGGTGGTCTAGCGGTTCTAGGCGCTCAGTCCGGAACCGCGCGACTGCTACGGTCGCAGGTTCGAATCCTGCCTCGGGCATGGATGTGTGTGATGTCCTTAGGTTAGTTAAGTTTAAGTAGTTCCAAGTTCTAGGGGACTGATGACCACAAATGTTAAGTCCCATAGTGCTCAGAGCCATTTTAACCAACCATTCAAATTAAATTCATAACAATCTTCCTTCATGCCAACTTCGTTCGTGGGCAGAATCCTTACTAGTTTGAGAACATCAATATCCGCATACGGATGTATTTGCAATTTATTGTTTACATTACAGTTATTTGAGGTATTGCTCCCTCTCACTATTATTCAGTCTGTCACATGAGACTGCCTTGTGCTTCCAGCATGTCGTAACGCGACTCGTGTATACACGTGGGTCGCCTGGAAAGAGCGCTTTATAAAGTTATAGCAGTCACTTTCCTCATCGCAAATGCACTTTGCTTAATTGTTTGTTTACTTAGGTGTCAAAACCTCGGATCACCACCAAGCGCTAGGAACCGTCTCAAATATGAGATGTAAGTTACCATATTTTACCACCAGTTTACTTTGGGGGGAGTGGGGGAGGAGGGGAGGGGGGGGGGCTGGAGAAGAATTTCATTTTCACGAGATCCAGAGGACAACTTTTTGCTAATTGCCAAAAGACAGTCTCAAATCTTAATAAAACGCTAACAACAATGAAAAATATACACAGTTGGTGAATCTAGAAGAGAGAAGATGATTTATCTTTTCTTTCCTTATTATTTTTGAGTTATTGACATCTTCACATATGTAGTTTTAGATCTAAGTGCGTACCGTATTCATTGATCTAGCTGCGTCAATTATGTCTGTGGTTCATTTCATTGTGTCTTTTACTTACCTTTATGATAATTCGCCTTCCATGACTTGCTGAGTAGGTCATACCTATGAAATAAAAACATATGTGCTTAAATCGAACTCATGTCATGCTGCTTCGTATATTTATGTCTCTTCATTCATTTCTGTACTTCGGTCAGAGCCCTAGTGTATGCTAAAAATTCGCAAACACTTATGTCCTGCCCTCACTACAAAAGTGAGTTTCTTGCTAGTTCCTCTAAAGTTGTTTGTACTTTTACTCTTCTGTAGATTCCAAAATTAAGACCTGAGCACTCATACGTATCTCTTAAAACTACAGGTAACACTACTGTGCTTCATAGTATTCGTTGTTTTCTGTGTCCCAAACAGTTAGCCCATATTGGCATCAAGAGGGATATTAGCAGTAAAAAGTCGCATGGGTTACATGTATTTTTGAAAAGACAAAAATCTGTTTATATACATTCCATTAAGGAGGCCAATTTTTTGTCCCACCCTTTGCCCACTCATCTTGATCAAGCTGTAATAGAAAACTTTGCAAGATCCGTGTCCATCGACTACGGATTCATCTTATTACTTAACCTAATCTACTGTGATCACTATACTACCTTGCCTAACAATTACTTTTCCTCACTTTTTATATGCTAGTCACAAAAGTTTCCTAGCCCAGTTTATTTTTATAATCAAGTGTCACTTGCCATATAAGTGTACTAATTGTTCGTATTATTTAAGTGCTGTTTTGTGATTTTGCCTTTGAATCTTGTGCTCTGATCTGTAGTATTGCTTTCTTCTTACTTTTCTTTGTCTTAGTATTACCTACACAAACATTGTCTCTGCTGTTAGTTTTCTTTACGTTTTCGTGCTTGAAGTACCTCTTCAGGTCGCGATGTGCGTATAGACCTTTTATCTTCCTGCTCTGTGGGTATGTGAGTAAAGAGCCCCCAAGCTTCCATCGTGCGATATTCGCACAATTCGAAAAGGACCGGTATACATCAATTGTCAATTCGTATTTTTCATTTATAAGAGTGATGGTTTACAGTGGGTCCTTAGCAGTACAATTCCCCCACAGAAATCTATTTAACTGTAGACAGCTGCTTGTCGTAATGAATCTTTGCACCTAGGCGCTTTCTGTTAAAGATATTAATGCTTACCTTATCTACAGGGCCTACTTCTTCCCTAGGCATAAGCGGAATCGCTGTAACCTACTCGTTCTTTTCCTCGTTTACTTTTTTTTTTTACAAAATCTGATGATATATATAGTGTATTATACTAGGGAATGTTGTTAAAGATTTGCTCAAACAACGCCTAATTTCATATATTTGTAGCCACCGAATGTGCATTATCGGTGACCTCTGTTATATTCAGTGTTGAGTTCTGATTTCTTCATTGCGACTCCCCATGTGGATTCAGGGCTGAATTCGATTGCTGGTAAGTGTTTCTCCCCTGATTAAATTGTGACTGGTTTCCCTGGTGGTATTGCCACGGTGGATTCTCAAAATCCCTATTCGTAGTGTACTGTGAGTGACTATTTGACGGTGGTCCCCACTGACTACTGTTGGTATGATCATTCCATTTGCCGTTACCCTGGTTCGAGTTACCAGTGTGATACCTGTCATCATTCCTACGTATCTTTTCACGATTCGCAGAGCTGCCGCTGGCCGGCCGGTCACAAACATCGACGCATCCTGCTGTCTGTCAACTTACGCGGGACGCGCATCACGTGTTCGCCCGTGATTGTTGCCGTAATAATTCGGCCGGGTGGGCGTAGTCTGTCTTGTGCCCCACCATTACGATACCCACTCTCGTTATTATTGTTATTACTAGCCTTCACATTTTTATGTATAGCGTCAACCGAATCGAAGACCGGCAATAAGTAATGTAAGTTGGTTTCTGGGATGTGCACCGGTTTTACTCAAATGTCAAATGGAATTTTTCCTTTCAAAGTGTGTAGAACATCACTAATATCCGTGGGTTCATCCCAGAAACCAGTCGTCTTTGTAAATGAGCATTAATTTTGGCGGCATAGCACTCCCCTAGCGCCACCAACTACTTGGGTTGCCGATATCAATCTGATCATATGTCGCGAGCTAGGGTCTTTGGTAGAGGCGTGTGTTGCTGGTTTGGTTGGTCCTGGTATGGTTAGTTGGCTGGCGAACAGGTGGCTGGCCAGATGTGGCTTTAGGGCCCTCGAGAAGCTGCGAGTGGTTAAATCGTCTGGAGGCAAGCCTTGCCGGCTCGCTTAAGGATTGATAGCGGCGAGTCGCGGGAAGAGCAGCGGACCTCGCGTGTAACCTGGCTGCCAAGTTCCCGGCTTACTCTACAAGCTTAAATATTACAGTACCACGAATACCACCTGCACGGATTGGAGGCAATAACTCCCCGGCTTGGAATCCTGGAAATCATGACTCCTTCACATCTGAGAGGAGTTAAGTATTGTTCTCTTATTTTTTAAGTACTTCACATTGCAACGCCACGCCTGTGTTAATGTGAAATTGGACCTGCTATATTAACACGCCTCCGAGTGATTGAGTGTATCATCATCGGCCAGTGTAAGTGATCACAATTTGTTGTTCTAGGACATATTCCGTACAAGTGTACGAGTATTCTCTGTTATAAATTGAATCGACGAAATTAAATTTGTAGCGTAGCCTGTGTCGGAGACAAAACACCCTTTCTAGATAAGTATGTCTTAATCATTGCTTGGGCAGGCGCTGATATATCCTAACTTACAAATGACAACTGCTGTAGTTCTCAGCTTACCTTGTATTTTGGGCAGTTATATATTTATTAAAGTTTACTGTCAGTGTTTCTGTTGGTATGTACCAGTTGGGAGTCACATGTAAATTGGCCGGCCGCGGTGGTCTCGCGGTTCTAGGCGCTCAGTCCGGAACCGCGCGACTGTTACGGTCGCAGGTTCGAATCCGGCCTCGGGCATGGATGTGTGTGATGTCCTTAGGTTAGTTAGGTTTAAGTAGTTCTAAGTTCTAGGGGACTGATGACCACAGATGTTAAGTCCCATAGTGCTCAGAGCCATTTGAACCATTTGAACCACATGTAAATTGCTTGTCCTTCCGCTTTGTATTTTTGGCAACTGTATATTTATTGAAGGTAATTGTCAACGTTTCTGCTGGTGTGTACCAGTTGGGAGTCACTTGTAAATAGCTTGTCCTTCCGCCTTGTATTTTTAGCAACTGTATATTTATTGAAGGTGATTGTCAACGCTTCTGCTCGTGTGTACCAGTTGGGATTCACATTTAAATTGTATGCCTTCCCAGCTTTGCTTGTATTTTGGGGGATTGTGTATTTTATTGCTTAAGGTATTTATTAAGGCTTATATAGTGTTAACGGCTTTCCAAGAGCCACAGTCAGTATCTTGACCTGTTGCCCTTTCTGTATTCTGGATGGGCGTTGTCCACTTGTGTAATGTGTCACACATGCTTGGAAATCTTAGTACATTTAGTGCCTGTCATTGTAATTCATCTTACTCACAAAACTGTTTGTTGAAACCGCTTGCAGACACTCCTACTTGACGTGACTTCTTTCTTTTTTTTGGGAACTTTATACCCCTGGTTTCAAGCCTTGCTTTTAATGGTATGCATAAACTGTTAGCGTTTGTTATTAATATCTTGAGCGTGTTCAAGATTTTAAAATGATTGTGAGCGTTATTACTCTTTTTTAAATAGTATTTATAATATTGTTGTTAAGCAATAAAGCGTGTTCCATGAAACGACAAATGACGAAATATGTGGTCCATCTTCCATGTGTTTTTCCTTAAAGTTATCCCAACCCTAGTTGTGAGATACCAATATACTTCTCAAAACTTTTTTTAACGTTCCCTGCCAGATGTCGCATGGCTCTGGACTGAATACTCGTACTTGTTTTCTTAACCTTCCCTGCACAGAGCGAGACCAATATTCGCAAGAAATGCATTTTCAAATTGTGCTAATGTGTGAAACGTCTCTACCGCCTCGGATGCCTAAAGGGCGCCTTCACCTTAAATAAAACCTAATACATACTGACGTTCATCATTACCCTTACCTATACAGCTGGTGTCATTCCTTCCTTACTCCTTAATTTTATCCCATTCTTCTTCTAATTTCTCCATCTGTGCTCTTACTTGTGTTTGCACTTACGTACATCGTGTGTAAGTGTTCTTTGTATCTGACCTAACTGAGATTGTATCTTTAACAGTGACGTATTCTGTTCTGTGTACATTCCGGTAATTGTTAGTTCAACAGGCTCCTGTAGCTATGTCTCTAATCTGTTATGAATTAAATGTCTTTATGTTGCAAAAAATCAGAAACTTGCATTTCATGTTTTATTGCTACGTCGTCTGTTTGTTTAACTACTTGTTGAACTGTGGACTGTAGGGTCAGTTTTCAAATCTGTGCTGTCATGTTTTTTACTATGGTCATCACTGTTGTGTCAATAGTTATTCATTCTAAGTCGCCGCCTATCACTTCAGTGACGTGATTCGAACGTATGTTTTCAAAGCGTTCTGCATCTGATTAAGATTAATAACATCGTTACCCAAAGCCTATAATCTTGCTGAAGTGTTGTTTTCGTCGCAAATAAAATGGTTCAAATGGCTCTGAGCACTATGGGACTTAACTTCTGAGGTCATCAGTCCCCTAGAACTTAGAACTACTTAAATCTAACTAACCTAAGGACATCACACACATCCATGCCCGAGGCAGGATTCGAACCTGCGACCGTAGCGATCACGATATTACAGATGCCTCGAATCGCTCGGCCACCTCGGCCGGCTTTTCGCCACATCTTTTATCAAGTATCTGATTGTTTTCATCAAATCTTTTATCAAGTTTGTGATTGAGTAAAGCTTCTAGCCTTTGCTATACACTACCTGATCAAAAGTATCGGGACGCCTCCAAAAACATACGTTTTTCATATTAGAGGCATCCTATAGAACACCTTTGGGATGTTTTGGAACGCCGACTTCGTGCCAGGCCTCACAGGCCGACATCGATACCTCTCCTCAGTGTAGCACTCCGTGAAGAATGGGCTACCATTCCCCAAGTAACAGTCCAGCACCTGATTGAACGTGTGCCTGCGAGAGTGGGAGCTGTCATCACGGCTGAGGGTGGGCCAACACCATATTGAATTTCAGCATTACCGATGGTGGGCGCCACGAACTTGTAAGTCATTTTCAGCCAGGTGTCCAGATACTTTTGATCACATATTGTAGTTGTGCAAAAGGTTTAGGTGGTAAGGTTTGCCGGCCGAAGTGGCCGTGCGGTTAAAGGCGCTGCAGTCTGGAACCGCAAGACCGCTACGGTCGCAGGTTCGAATCCTGCCTCGGGCATGGATGTTTGTGATGTTCTTAGGTTAGTTAGTTTTAACTAGTTCTAAGTTCTAGGGGACTAATGACCTCAGCAGTTGAGTCCCATAGTGCTCAGAGCCATTTGAACCATTTGGTAAGGTTTGCTACTTCGGAACTAATATTGCTCACCGGCTGTGACGTTGCGTCATTTGGTGGCGCAACAACAATAATTGTCCACATCAATTTCTTCTTTTAAACGGTATTATCAATTACTGTACGGACAAACTGCCATCTGCCCAAGTTCAGTTCAACAACAAAGAGTAAAAGGCAGTAGAATGTGACAAAACAAGATCAGCATATCTACAGAGATCATAGTATTTTCTCTGGCACCGAAATTATTTGTTGTAATCCTTCAGGGAGTCTTCTTACACAATGAGATGTGTAGTAGAGGAGGCTTTAGAAAGCAAAAGTTGTAAAGGAAGACTGGGAATGGGATATATATACCACAAGTAATTGAGGACATGTAGTGTAAAGTCTGCCCCCAGATGAAGAGACTGGCATCAGTTCTCGCACTCCCCACTACCTCCCCCCTCCCCTTCCCCTCGAGTAATTCGTTACTGATACTCGTGATGAGCCTAGATCTCCGTAAATGGTACCCAGCTGGTGGAAAAGCTAACATTATTAGTTATACTTGAACTTCACACTATGCTTATTCCATTCGGTCGGAAGTAAGAAAATGCATCCTTAATATACTGCTCTGCTTAAAGTGTCACAGCTATGGAAGCAACTCCATGACGTGCAGGGGATGTTTAACCTGCAAAAATGTGGCATATCTGAGCAAGACATTGAACCTCGTACTCGTCTTCAATGTGTTGGGGAACTATTTATGTAATCATGGTTATTAAACAACAATTATCCTAATGAAACTTCCTGGCAGATTAAACCTGTGTGCCGGACCGAGACTCGAACTCGGGTACTTTGCCTTTCGCGGGCAAGTGCTCTACCAACTGAGCTACCCAAGCACGACTCACGCCCCGTCCTCACAGCTTTACTTCTGCCAGTATGTCGTCTCCTACCTTCCAAACGAGATACTGCAAGAAGTAAAGCTACGAGGACGAGGAGTAAGTCGTGCTTTGGTAGCTCAGTTGGTAGAGCACTTGGCCGCGAAAGGCAAAGGTCCCGAGTTCGAGTCTCGGTCCGGCACACAGTTTTACTCTGCCAGGAAGTTCCATATCAGCGCACACTGCGCTGCAGAGTGATAATTTCATTCTGGAATTATTCTCATGACAGAACTGCCTCAAATACCCTTCAAAACGAACAGTGGTAGCAACTACAATATAACCGGAGACAACACTGGCACGGAATGTACGTAACTGTCGTGGTGGGGTCCTACCACATGCGCCAAAACTTCAAAGTCGACCGCCTAGGGAGAAACCGCTGCTCGTCTCACAGCTGCAGTCACGGGCTCGCCGCCCTGGCTATTGCTGTTCCGTCTCACTCGAGCCCAAGACCAGACGACTTCCACGCGTTCCTTCCGCCAGGACACAGAATAGAGCGTGTACAGAAAGGAAAGCAGAGGGCGGCTCCTTTGATCTGTGTGAAGTCAAGCGTTACTCGGCGCCATACTGCAATCGAGTAAACGTGAGACGATAGTTCCTTACTGCTACGGCTCGAAATGGACATTTTTACGAAACGGAACTAATCTAACGGGCTAGTTGAACACTTTTACAAAGGAAATGCTAATGACCTAAAATTTGACCGAGATAAGCTAATAGTACTTGTTTCCATCCCGCAATGTGGAAGTTTACTCATTAAAATGAGCCGGAACGATCTAACTAACTTCTCACCAAAGGGAAGGCAGACATTAAATCTTCCACGAAAGCGAACGGCGTTTCGGTCTGCTCCTTCCAATTCGTGCCCTGTTCTTGTACCAAATTTTGATCAAATGCTCAAAACAATAACGCACGAGAATATGTAAACGACCCATTGTTTGCTACTCGTATATATGTAGAACCAAGCCCTAGTAACATGAAATTATAGTTGGGAAAATACATACCAGAAATTAATAAGCAACTGACTCAGTGACAGATAACTCTTATTTAAACAATAACAAAATAATAAATTCAGAATGTAAAGTACGATGTGGATACACAGATTTGATGGAGTCTTGCCGTGCAGAAAACAAATACTACCATACAAATGAACAGCTTGATACAGTAATATAAAAGCATATCACTAACTTTGCAGAAGGAATACGTAAGTAATGAGAAAAGCTGTAGCATTTCATATTATGCCACCCAAGTGCTTCAGTTATCGTAAAGGAAAAACAGCGTCTATGTCAGTTTCCTTTTGTCTTTCTTTTTTTAATTTCTATTCGTTGATGTAGCACATATATCACAGCGTATCATACACGCATCACGGATGGTTCACTTTCATTAGTTTGTAATTTTTTTCACTTTCATTTCTATTTTTCAAATGATTCAAATGGCTCTGAGCACTATGGGACTTAACTGCTGAGGTCATCAGTCCCCTAGAACTTATAAGTACTTAAACCTAACTAACCTAAGGACATTACGCACAAGCATGCCCTAGGCAGGATACGAACCAGCGACCGTAGCGGCCGCACGGTTCCAGACTGTAGCGGCTAGAACCGCTCGGTCACTCCGTCCGGCTTCTATTTTTCGAATCTTTATTCATAAACTTCAAGAAATAAAAAATTCTCATTGTGACAAAAAGTTCTATTAAATATTGCAGAGGAGAATCCTTGCGAAAGTGGTTGACTTGCACATTCTCCATTAACTTAATCAATGTATTTCCAACATTGTTTGTTGTCATTAATCTGAGAATGTTGTTAGTGAAAACGTTCTCCAAATATAAGTTATAAGGGTTTAGCGTGTACATTTTAGATTGACAAAGCTATCCCCATATCTGTTCTCATATGCTTTATAACGTATTACTATGTTTACGAAGTTGCTCGTCGAGCCATAAACGTTATCTCGCATTTCTAGCTGCTCTTCTCACACAATTAATGATAAAAATTCAGAAATTCAGGGTCGCCACCAGCCCAAGCCCTTCCTAATCATTTAGAAAAAAACGGAGCTGGAAAATTATTAGTTTAATTAATTTAATAATTTAATTACAAGTACGCAAATTTCTCTAAGCAGCAAGATAAATAGCACTCATGTCGTGTATGAAGCAACTTGATTAATTCAGGATTGGAAATCGGAGTAACGGGGTTAAGATCGACACCAAAGAATTTATCTTTCACGTAGATTATTTATTGTAACTAAATGTTTGGTTGCACATCCTAACTACACATACCTGGTGCATGACTCGAAATATTTAAGTAAGAATTACGTGAGACTAAAACAGAGCACAATTTAACTACAGCAAGAAGAAACACAGAAGACGGGGTGGGAGACAATCATACTACCATCTCCTCTGCATTAATGGTTCAAATGGCTCTGAGCACTATGGGACTTAACATCTATGGTCATCAGTCCCCTAGAACTTAGAACTACTTAAACCTAACTAACCTAAGGACACCACACAACACCCAGCCATCACGAGGCAGAGAAAATCCCTGACCCCGCCGGGAATCGAACCCGGGAACCCGGGCGTAGGAAGCGAGAACGCTACCGCACGACCACGAGCTGCGGGCTCTGCATTAATACCATAAAAATATCTCAGTGAGATTTGCATTACGATCCTACGCATGCACTATTCTGGACAGAGGTTTAACCAATACACAAGGCTGTGCGATAATTATTTAAGATACTAACTGCGTCTGCTGCTTGCAAACGGCCGAACTAGAGCACGTGTGCATTACGGATCAAACTGTTGTGCTGCTTTGTAGAAAGCGCACGAAAGAACAGATATTCTTCCAGAAATTATAGCTCATTAAGTAAGCAAACTGTTAAAATAAATTCTAGTGCGGGGCCGTGGTGGACCAGAAGGGTCATTAATTACCAAACGCGTGGCACAAAATCGACACACAAAGACAAAAGCAATTTCCACAAAATATAAGATTAAAAATCATTAAAAAAATAACTCGCTTCACATGCTTCGGATATTCACCAGTTAAACATAACGAAGTCCTAACTCAACCTGATTCCTATCGCTTGAAACCCCCCTTAAGAGCTACGATCCGTACTTACCAAGCGTTCACTGAAGAGTCCCCTTTCTCTTTCCCGATTACCTAGCTCCTCGTGCAGCGGAAGCTACCAGAGGGGTAGCCCTCCGTCACCAGCCTCACACACAAAAACAGCCTTCGATACAGCCCTCGACTAAGATGGGTAAACCTCTCTGTTCAGGTATTGGAAACCTAAGTTGGTCATCCTGTGCTCTCCTTTGAACGACAATCAACATCGTCGGCTCCCAGCAGACGATGACCAATTCAGAGATTCCCACAAAACAAAACCGAAACCCACATTAAAACACACATCAGTAGGCCTTATTTGAGTGCTCAGTCTTTCTGGAAGAGTTCATGAATTGAGCTAAAATCAGGTACTAAAATGAATAGGTTGTACCGAATTCGACAAGCATCTTATGAAAATACTTCACAGAGACGTTTCAGCTTCAAAACGTGAATTGAGATTTGTTTAATTAAAATTATTTGCTTCTTCTTGTGCATACGCTAAACATGCGTCGCATTGACGGATGGTTAAGAATATATTGTTAAATACCCACAAATATACTGGAGTGCATTTGTACCAGGTAAGCTTTCCCTGTAATCTATACAGTTCACAACATTTTTTAAAACTGAATTCAGAGTCACGTATAATTTCAGTAAACCACTGTTGTCATTACATTTTGAAAGCAGAGTATCATGCCTCGGGCATGGGTGTGTGTGATGTCCTTAGGTTAATTAGGTTTAAGTAGTTTTAAGTTCTAGGGGACTGATGACCTCAGATATTAGGTCCCATAGTGCTCAGAGCCATTTGAACCATTTGAACCTTAAGCACCACGTTGTGGGAAATTTTAATATATTTTGCATAAATTTGTAAATTCTAGCACAACAGTGTAAAATCCATGTTTTTTTATTGTTTTGGATATCGCATTCCCTTCTTGCTATGTTATCTTAAATCTGTCCGCATTTTACCGGGTTGTGAATAAATCTTTAGTTGAAAATTTATCACATAATCTTTTAAATTCAGTACGATACTGTTCATATAGGTTGTGCAGTTCTTATTTAAGTATTAGTCATAGGCGCAAGTTGTGAACTATCACTAATTTTATACTCTGAGGACGATGCAGTTACTTTCTTTAGTAAATGTCGAGTTGTTTCTTGCAGCAATTTTATTTTGCTTCATAATTTTCCTTTTCTGAGACTGCGAGCTGCTAAATCAACTTCACTTCCAACAGTAGCAGCTTACATGGGACACACTGTAGTAGATTCACTGTTTATACCATTGCTGGAATTTTCGTTCATGTTTTAAGCCAGAAAGTAACAGATAGGAATTACCTTAAATGAAGACAGTAGCGTGCTTTTAAAATTCAATTAATGCAAAAGTTTTGAATTAGGCCCAGACCTATGAATTCACTCTAACTTATTATGTAATATGAACCATATTTACCTCTATGTCAAACTTAGCCTTCTTAGGCTCTTGACTTACTTCATTGGTCCCATGCTTAGTAGGTTTCCGTTTGGGCAATACTGCTTTTGGTGAATTTGGTATACTGAATAATGTTGGAAGTGCATCAGGTTTCCATCAGTTTTTCAAAAAATTAGCTAAAATCACATCTTCAAACTGCACGCTACACATTGTGCTGTTCTTATTTAAGTATTTTGCATCCTTCTTCGTAAAATCTGCTCACAAATTTCTCTGATTCCGAAATTATAACAATTAACTCTAAGT
The DNA here is from genome assembly GCF_023864345.2 of Schistocerca serialis cubense. Taxonomy (NCBI): domain Eukaryota; kingdom Metazoa; phylum Arthropoda; class Insecta; order Orthoptera; family Acrididae; genus Schistocerca; species Schistocerca serialis. The sequence continues at coordinate 981,511,600 of NC_064638.1, forward strand.
AACTTAAAAATATGTAATAATGTTCACTTACCATTCTGCATCTTTCGGAAAGCAAAAAAATCTGATATCCGGATTTGCATTTGAGTTATTTATACAGTTAGATGCTGGACACCATCGGCGGCCTTTTCTTTTGTTACTGCTCATTATAATAACGGCAGACCGTAAATTATTAACACTAATTTCTATCGTTTACAAGGCATTAAACAACTGTAATTTGTAAGGAAGACCAGTTGCTGAAACACACCGTTTATAAAAAACAAAGCTACCTACTTGGTTTGAGTATGGCAGGCTTCGGGCATTTGCACTAAATTTTGACGCAGGGATTACAACTGAGTTCCTTCCTGTATTCTGTCTATTCTATGTCGAGAGACAACGAGCCTTCTACGTGGCCCAGGAGGACATTTGAATTTAAAGTCCGTACCTGGTATTGGCTCATGCGTGTCCGAAGGAACATTGCTTCTTTCTTGTCAAAAACAAAGGCACTGCAATATCGCATTTATCCGCCGGTGCCTGGCAGCAACTTTCATTTAGAATGTCCTTCCCCTGTACGGGAACTACATAACGTGTGTACGAGTACTGGGTCCGACGCAGAAACGACGAATTACGGAAGTTTGAGTCTGGCCGTGAGTCGTGCACGGATAACCGAAGCTCTTAGGCGTCAGCTCGCATACAGCGGGAAATCCGGATTCCAATCCCGGTCCGGCACAAATTTTCATTGCCGTCATTCCCTTATACAGCTGATGGTTGTTCTTACTCGCAACTGCGAATACATTTCGTGTACCGTCTTAATAGGTTGCGAGACAGAACTCTGGGGCTGTCTCTTAACAGCTACAAGGCACCAGCATTACTGATTTCTTGTAAATCACTAAAATTAAGAAGGTATTCTAATAAAGACCGGATAGTTTCCTCGTGTTGTTGTTCTGGTCTTCATGCAGCTCTCCTCACGGTAGTCTGTCCTGTGCATCTGTGTTCATCTCCGAATAACTATTTCAACCTACCTCAACTGAATCTCCTTATCACATTCAGACCTTGTCCCCCTCTACAGTTTTTACCCCCACACTTCCGTTCGACAGTAAACTGATGATTCCTTGATGTCTGAGAATGTGTCCTGACAATCGATCCGTTCTTCTAGTCAGGCTGTGTGTGAATTTACTTTTTCGCAAGTTTCTTTCAGTATCTCCTCATTAGTTATTCGATTTACCTATCTGATCATCGGCATTCTTCTATTTCTACGAAATACTTTTCTTTTTTCGTAAACAGTTTTCTTGCTACAGCCGCTCTACATTTTGCACTCCCTCTACTTCGGCTACCAGTTATTTTTCTGTCCAGATAGCAAACCTCATCTATTAATTTTTGTTTCAAATTTCATGCTTCAATTTCGTAAGCGCCGACTGATTCGTTTCTGCTGAAGCCAATTGTAGTTGTTTTACTTTTGTTGATAATCGTGTTATAAACTCTTTTCAATTCGCTATCGTCTCGACATAACTGCTCTTCTAAGTACGATGGAATTGCAATGTCATCGGCAAATCTCAAACTGTCTGTTCAGTTCCTAATTCTCCTTGGTTTTCCCCACTGGTTGCTCAGCTTATAGACTGAAGTTGTCTCACTACTGTCCAAAATGAAGTGAATGATAAAAACTCGATTTTTCGATGCTGACTGCTACCGCGTTAAAATTTTTAAAGGATCCAAGGTAGAACGCATTGTTTGCTAATGGGTACGCCCCAGTAAAAGTATTGTCTTAGTAGTGACGTTACATATCGCCTGTCTCTATTATTAACAACACTGCCTGTGTTCAAACGTAGAGAAAGGGCCTGGGAGTAGATGCGACTTGTTATTTACACCCGTACTATAACTGCAGCAGCTTTGCACATCTGAATGAGGATTTATCTCCTTCTTCTTCCTCTTCTTGTTTCATCATGGTCTAGGCTATAGGCCTGCTCCCTCTCTTAGTGTTTCTATGGGTTTTGTACATAAAGGTCCAAAATTTAAGGCTTTTTTGGTAGTCTTGAATGCGGCATTCCTTGTAGGGGTTTTAACCTGCTTTGTGGATTCGACTTGATCTTCTCATTTACAGCATGCACCAACGCTTTTTAGTATATACAGGGACAATTTGACTGAAACATGGAAACAACAAATTGATCTGGGCTTGAGATTATCACACGACGTATTTTTTAATACGATGCTTTTTTCCAGACGACCTTGCAATTGTACACGAAAGCGAGATTTCACTACAAAGAATATAACATGAAAATATCCTTTCCAAAAACAAAAGTGATGACTTTCAAACGGACAAAGCCGCTGATGACTAAGCTGATAATAGGACACAAAAGGCGTATTTTTTAATACGATGCTTTTTTCCAGACGACCTTGCAATTGTACACGAAAGCGAGATTTCAAAAATGGTTCAAATGGCTCTGAGCACTATGGGACTTAACTACTGTGGTCATCAGTCCCCTATAACTTAGAACTACTTAAACCTAACTAACCTAAGGACATCACACACATCCATGCCCGAGGCAGGATTCGAAACTGCGACCGTAGCAGTCGCGCGGTTCCGGACTGCGCGCCTAGAACCGCTAGACCACCGCGGCCGGCAGCGAGATTTCACTACAAAGAATATAACATGAAAATATGCTTTCCAAAAACAAAAGTGATGACTTTCAAACGGACAAAGCCGCTGATGACTAAGATCATAATAGGACACAAAAGCACTGAGCAACTTATCCAGCCACGCGGGATTAGCATAGCGGTCTAGGGCGCTGCAGTCATAGACAGTGCGGCTAGTCCCGGCGGAAGTTCGAGTCCTCCCTTGGGCATGGGTGTGTGTGTTTTTCCTTACGATAATTTAGGTTAAGTAGTGTGTAAGCTTAGGGACTGATGACTTTAACAGTTAAGTCCCATAAGATTTCCCATACACAAGTTATCCACTTCAGCAATCTGGTAAACATTATAAACTACCACAATGAACTCGACTTTGACAACATACTGCAGAAATATCAAATGATATGAGGAACAACCAATAGAACATTGGGAAATAAAGTGAGAGAAGACACAAAAATCAAATTTTTTGAGGCAATGGGCACCCCAGCACAGCTGTTTGGAAGTCAGACTTCGACAATTACTAAAAAGCAAGGTAGTAGACTCCAAGCGGCAAAAATGAAATTTGTAAAACGAGTTAACTGCTGTAAAATATTAGATAGACTAAAAGACGAAGACCTAGGAGGAGGGCTTGGAATGTATGCTATAGATATGATTTATCGTTGGTGAATCGTGAACAGTATCCACTTCGTCATTCGCTAGGCAACTCCACTGTGTTCTAAAGTCCCAGGGCCTAAACGAAGCGCAGCATGGGCGAATAATCGCCGGCGGTGCCCTGGGACGCGGCAACTGGCGTCGAGGGGCGCGCGGCTCGACTGGCTGCTGATTCAGGTGTCTCCCGGAATCTGTCCCGCGGGAAATCACTTGCTGCTTCCTCTCTGCCGCAACGCCTGATCCAGCGCGCGGTCTGCCACCGCATCCGTGTTCTGCGGCACTCGTAAACACCGTCTCCTCGCGGGCACGTATGACGTCTGCCGCAGCCGCAGACGCTACAGACCCGCGACGTTGCTTCTGTCCGAATGAGAAGCAATTGCGCCACGCGCAGAGGAAGAGGACCCCTGGGTGGCGAGGTAGAGACTCTTCAGTGCAAATTACTCTGGGAAACGTGGCGCAGCGCTACGGTTGGACGCTAAAGTAATGTGGCACACGCAGCAACAGGCGTCACCATTTGAATATTTGAAGTGCGACAGTTTTCGTGGAATGCAGCTTTACGACTCTCGGCAAACTGGAAACGACAGCGTACTGCAGAAGTAGTTTATGCTTGCAGTACATGGCATCGGCTCCGCATTCTCAGGGGCCCCACATCGCACTGTGTAATAACTGTTCAGGGTTATGTGAGAATAATTGTGCAGTGTTCTTAAACCTCTGAATATAAAACAGAGTGGGTATAAAGCGCTTACACGGTTACAAAAATTTATTTCTAAGGAACTATCTAGGTACAGCTGTGTGGTTTGTTGCAAATAGTAGCTTTCCTCATAGAGTCCGCCCCCTTAGCCGGCACGGTAGCTCAGCGTGTTCGGTCAGAGGGTTAGCAGCCCTCTGTAATAAAAAAAATTGAGCTAATCGATCAACAAGGAATTTAAACGGATGGCTTACGACGTACGCCCCGAGCAGATGCAACGAATAAAAGTGAACAAAATGAGATTAAAGAAAAAGGACCCTGGTTCGATTCCCACCTGGGTCGGAGATTTTTCCTCGCTAAGAGACTCGGTGTTGTGTTATCCTAATCATCATCATTTCATCCCCAACGACGCGGAAGTCGCCAAAATGGCGTCAAATCGAAAGAGTTGCACCTGGCGAACGGTCTACCCGACGGGAGGTCCTAGTCACACGACATTTACATTTACCTCATAAAGATGTTTGTGGATAAGCTTCCATCTATGCTCCACATGTTTTGTTCTTACAACATCTAGGAGACACTCAATTTCTCTCCATGTCTTTGTCAACATGTCTTCTGCCATCTCCTCCGGAGCATCTCGTATCCATGTAGCAAGAGTTTCCACATCAGGGGAACTGGTGAAATGAACACTTCATCCCTAACGTAAACCCATAAATAAAAGTCCATGTGGGGGGGGGGGGGGGGGGGTGCTATCTGGGAAACTGTGGCCACGATGCTGGACCATCTCTATCCATCCACCTGTCAAAAAAGTTTTCGTGCAAGAAATGCCAAACAAATAATCCACAGAGGGCTGGTATACCATCTTTTTGAAACACTGCCAATGGTTGTGTTCCTGCGATTGAGATGAGACGTATAAAGCTCTAACATGTGTAGACGGATCAGTAAAAAAGAACAACCCAATAACTGTGTTGTGCATTGAGCCACAATACACATACACTTTCGTTCTGTCTCTTATCTGCTGTATCACAGTGTATGGGTTCTGTGAGCTCCAAATCCAGACATATGCATGTTTACTTTCCTGGACATGTGAAAATTCATTTCATCAGAAAAACGCACTTTATCTTCTCTATACGAAAGTGGAAATGTCCTGACTGACTGACTGACTGATTGACGCATCACTTCTTATCGCAAATAGATAAGGATAGAGTCATCACTTTGGAGGGGTGTTGAGCTTATACTACAGGCACCATTTAAGAAGGGATTTTTCGAAATAGGGGGCGAAATATTTTTTTGAAACTGTGTCGCTATTAAGGCAATTTTGAAGCTAGAACTACGAAAATTGGTATTGGGTTTGTTGGTTAGAAACAAAGAAAAAGTTTTTCAGCATTTCTGGAAATTTAACCCCCGTGAGGGTGAAAGAATGGTGAAATTTTTTTAAAAAGTACATCATTGCTAAAGAATTACTGAAGAATTTTGGTAGTTACATATGAGAAAATTTGTATTTGGCATCTCGATTAGAAATTAAAAATATACTTGTTTCAGGGTTTCTGGAAATTCAAGCCTTAAAGGGATAAAATAGGGGAAGAAAGTTTTTTGGGAATATTTCATCATAAAAGCATTTTTGAAATCAATCTCTGGAAATTTGTATTTGACAATGATAAAGAAAAAATACACTTCTTCACTGTTTTTTCGGAGATTCAACACAAATGGGTGATATAGGAGATGAAAATATTTCCGTTTCTTAAATAAATTTTAAATCTAAATGTACGAAAATTGCTATTTGGCTCCTAAAGAAATATGTGCTAGGGGATGAAAGTTTCTATGCAGATATCACCACGAGAAGGCAAAAGACAGGATTAAGAAGGACCTCCAACTCCAGCTGTTAGAGCAGGTTTTTGGTCTGAAGTACATCCTGAAAAGACTACGTAGTGTCAACAGTGTCATCACTCCAGCTGTACCATTTATTGCCACGTCGTCGACACTGCCAGTTTATTTAAACTTTTCATACAATCGTTTGACGCTGTCTGATGTGGCGGATCTCGACGAGAGGCAATTCGGAAATGAACTGTAATAGACGACAGTATTCCATGAAACCACGAAGTACATTGCGCTTTCTCCTGCACACACGCCATTGCGACAAAAGCTTCCCTAAATTAAGCTACATGTTACAACAGAAAACGAGAAAAGAAATCAGATATTGCCAGGGTACGTGTAGAATTGAATCGATGAAGACGTCTTGAGTTAAGCTAACCTCTCCAACAAACAGCATAGTTGTATCTAGCATGATTACTTAGAAATAAATTCGTATAATCATGGAAAGATTTTATGCTCGCCATTATAACAGCGACACGAATCTGTAAGTGGTTTCGAATGTTTCAAGAACACATTCCAGGGAATTCTCTTTCATTAAGCCATATTTTAGCTAGGAAATGATACAAGTAAATAATTGAATGTAATGTTCCATCATGGTTGGTTGGTTGTGTTGGGGAAGGAGACCAGACAGCGAGGTCATCGGTCTCATCGGAGTAGGGAAGCCGTCCGGAGTGGCCGAGCGGTTCTGGGAGCTACAGTCTGGAACCGCGCGACCGCTACGGTCGCAGGTTCGAATCCTGCCTCGGGCATGGATGTGTGTGATGTCTTTAGGTTAGTTAGGTTTAAGTAGTTCTAAGTTCTAGGGGACTTATGACCACGGCAGTTGAGTCCCATAGTGCTCAGAGCCATTTGAACCATTTTTGGAGTAGGGAAGGACGGGAAAGGAAGGCGGCCGTGCCCTTTGAAAGGAACCATCCCGGCATTTGCCTGGAGCGATTTAGGGAAATCACGGAAAACCTAAATCATGATGGCCAGTGTCTAATCACTGCGCCACCTCGCTCGGTCTGTTCCATCATGGACTGCTATGCATTACTACGAATTTCCCCGCAATATTGTGGACAGAGATTATTTGCCTTACATGATTAACAAATCTCGCCCAAAAATGAATGTTTACTTGCCCTCGTATCAAATGACACGACAGCTCTCCGAAACAGGACAACCATAATGCTCACTGATAACGCGACTATGCCCACTCGTCATCACCGATTTCGTCCAAATCTATGGTACATGCAGGGCCTGATCAGACCTGAAAGTGACAGAAGTGGGAGCTCTAGGTAGCCTAGAGTAAGGAAAAACTAGCACCTTTGGCGCGCCTGGAGAGACCTGAGCCGTTTTTGGGAATATGATTTCCAGGAAATAGCAGGTGCAGTGGAAAGAGTGCAGAACGGTAATCTGAGGGTCGTGGGGTCGACTTCCTAAGTGGGAAAGTTTTCATTTTCGATTTTCACGATAAATTTACAGTAGATAAAACGAAATAATGCTCAATATATCGTAAATAAGGGACAATCAAGAAGTCGATGGGTGTCTATAACACTGTTTCTCCTTTGGCAGCCAATAAAGGACTAATAACAAGTTTGTCCTGTTTGGACACGTATGCTAAAGTCGCCATAGTTTACATTTCCGTGTTTACCGCACTCATGTCGGGAAGACACGAATGCCACACTAATCCCTTGTCTACATGTCGATGCTTATATACCCGCATCGGAGTCACTCTACTTTGTATATACACTTCAGCAACGCCCTCGAGTGGAATCTTTTTGATCGCCCCTTATATTAATATTTTCGTAAAATGTGTAAGTAGGCTGTTTAGGTTTTTTTATTGGTAACGCCACGTAGCGCTCTGTATGAAAATCACTGGCTGTGCCGTATGCAGTCTGTGGCTGGTTTGCATTGTTGTTGGCTATTGTAGTCCGTCAGAAACAGTACTTTGTAAGAATGGATGTCATGAACTGCTATATATATTATGACTTTCCAACACTATTAAGGTAAATACATTGTTTGTTCTCTATCAACATCTTTCATTTGCTAACTGTGCCTATCAGTAGTTAGCGCCTTCAGTAGTTTGAATCTTTTATTTAGCTGGCAGTAGTGGCGCTCGCTGCATTGCAGTAGTTCGAGTAATGAAGATTTTTGTGAGGTAAGTGATTCATGAAAGGTATAGGTTAATGTTAGTCAGGGCCATTCTTTTGTAGGGATTACTGAAAGTCAGATTGCGTTGCGCTAAAAAATATTGTGTGTTAGTTTAAGCACAGTCATGTATAATTTTTCTAAGGGGACGTTTCATAAAGGTATGAAAAGGAACGAAAAAGTAAAATTTGAGATTACAAATAAATATCCAGGAACGGTTTGTAAGGTGTCCGCTATAACTTTGTATGTGAAATTATGTCCTTTTATTAATTTGTGGGTGATGACTTAGATGTTCTGGGGTGATATTCATTGCAAAAACAGGAGAACTTATTGTGCGGGTGCTGCTGACGAGGACTGGTCGCAGGTCAGAATGAAACAATCGGAAGTTGTACACTGAAAAGCCAAATAACCTGGCTCACGTACCTAATATCGTGTATGCCCCCGCGAGCACACAGAAGTGCCGCGTAACGACGTGGCGTGGACTTGTCTAATGTCTGACGTAGTGCTGGAGGGAACTGATCCATGAAACCTGCAGCGCTGTCCATAAACCCGTAAGACTACGAGGGGGTGGAGATCTCTTCTGAATAGCACGTTGCAAAGCATTCCAGATATACTCCATAATGTTCATGTCTGGGGAGGTTCGTGGTCAGCGGAAATGTTTAATCTCAGAAGAGTCTTCCTGGAGACAATCTTTGGCGATTCTGGACGTGTGGAGCGTTGCATTGTCCTGCTGGAATTGGCCAAGTCTGTCGGAGTGCACAATGGACACGAATGGATGCTGGTGATCAGACAGGACGCTTACGTACGTGCCACCTGTCAGAGTCGTATCTAGACGTATCAGGGGTCCGATATCACTCCGAAGCCACACGCCTCACGCCATTACGGAGACTCCACCAGCCTGAACAGTCCCCTGCTGAGATACAGGGTCCATGGATTCATAAGGTTATCTCCATAACCGTACACGTCCATCTGCTCGATACAATTTGAAACGTGTCTCGTCCGACCAAGCAACATGTTTGCAGACACCTACAGTCCTATGTTGTTAGTGTTGATGGGCCCAGGCGAGGCGAAAAGCTTTGTGTCGTACAGTCATCTAGGGTACATGAGTGGACCTTCGGCTCCGAAAGCCGCAACAATTTGCGGAAGGGCTGCACATCTGTCACGTTGAACGATTCTCTTCAGTTCCATTCTTGCGGGTTCTTTTTCCGGCCGTTGCGATGTAGGAGATATGATGTTTTGCCGAATTTCTGATATTAACTGTACACTCGTGAAATAGTCGTACGCGAAAATCCCCACTTCATCGCTACCTCGGAGATGCTGTATCCCATTGCTCGTGCGCTGACTATAACACCTTGATACCTGCCATTGTAGGCAGCAGTAAGCGACCTGACAACTGCAGCAGACACTTAGTGTCTTATATAGCCAATGTCGACCGCAGTGTCGTATTCTACCTGTTCACATCCATTATCTGATCAAAAGTATCCGGACACCTGGTTGAAAATGAGTTACAAATTCGTGGCGTCCTCCATCGGTTATGCTGGAATTCAGTATCGTGTTGGCCCACCCTTAGCCTTGATGACAGCTTCCACCCTTGCAGGCCTAAATTCAGTCAGGTGCTGGACGGTTTCTTGGGGAATGGTAGCCCATTCATCACAGAGTGCTACACTGGGGAGAGGTATCGATGTCAGTCGGTGAGGCCTGGCACGAAGTCGGCATTCCAAAACATCCCAAAGGCATTGTGTAGGATTCAGGTCAGGACACTGTGCAGGCTGGTCCATTACAGGGATGTTATTGTCGTGTAACCACTCCGCCACCGGCCGTGCATTATGAACAGGTGCTCGATCGTGTTGAAAGATGCAATCACCATCCTCGAATTTCTCTTCAACAGTGGGAAGTAAGAAGGTGCTTAAAACATCAATGTAGGCCTGTGCTGTGATATTCCACGAATAACAACAAGTGGTGCAAGCCCCCTCCATGAAAAACTCTACAGCACCATAACACCACCGCCTCCGAATTTTGCTGTTGGCAATACACATGCTGGCAGATGACGTTCACCGGGCATTCGGCATACCCACACCCTGCCATCGGATCGCCGCAGTGTGTACCGTGATTCGTCAATCCACACAACGTTATTCCACTGTTCAATCGTCCAATGTTTACGCTCCTTATACCAAGCGAGGCGTCGTTTGGCGTTTACTGGCGTGATGTGTTTCTTATGAGCAGCCGCTCGACCATGGAATCCAAGTTGTCTCACCTCCCGCCTAATTGCCATACTGGTTCCTGATGCAGTTTGGAATTCCTGTGTGATGGTCTGGATAGACGTCTGCCTATTACACTTTACGACCCTCTTCAACTGTCGGTTGTCTCTACAGTCAACAGATTAGGTCGGCCTGTACGCTTTTGTGCTTTACGTGTCCCTTCACGTTTCCACTTCACTATCACATCGGAAACAGTGACCCTAGGGAGGTTTACGAGTGTGGAAATACCGCATACAGACGTATGACACAAGTGACACCCACTCACCTGACCACGTTCGAAGTCCGTGAATTCCGCGGAGCGCCCCATTCTGCTCTCTCATGGTGTCTAATGACTATTGAGATCGCTGATATGGGGTACCTGGCAGTAGGTAGCAAAATAATGCCCCTAATATGAACAACGTATGATTTTGGGGGTGTCCGGATATGTTTGATCATACAGTGTATCTCTGTATTTGAATACTCATGCCTACAGCCGTTTCTTCGGCGCTTCAGTGCATATGCTTTAACTGCAGTAGCCTCTAGGAAAGTTCTTAGCGGAGTCCTTCCGGACGCTGTGAGTCCAACCCCTTCTTGAAAACTACTTGGAATACAAATTTCATTTTGCCTATCCTTTTCATTTGTTTTATGAAGATATCAATAAATACATTATACCGAGCATTATTTCGGTTTGTTTTCAGTATAAGAAACGCAAAAATTAAAAATTAAAAATTATATTTCATCCTTGAGAACCGACCACACAACTCTCACATTACCGTTCTGTAGTCTTTCCGTTGCACCTCCCTATGCTTAAAACTTACCTAACATAAGTGGGTCATGTCTCGCCTGACTACCCAAAAATGTAGTTTTTATCTGAACACTTGGTTGTCTGGATCCATTTAAGTCACTTTCATTTCAGGACACGTCCTGCATGTGCCACAATTTGGAATGAAGTCGGTGTTCACGAGTGGCCGCGGTCCGCTTGTGGGTCTGACAGCTATTCCTTAAAATCAAGGCTAATGATAATCTGAGTCGCCAAGTACAGTTTTAGTGACCCTGATATATGTTCGTTTCACTAATATTGAGTTTAGGCACACTTTGTCGTTCCGGTTTGTCTATCGTCTTTGAACACATTACCATAGAAGTTTCGTGAAAGATTACTGTTTACGCTTTTCGGATACGCCAGTGTGCTCTTTTTCCCCTGCCGCATTCGTACTGCTATGTTTCCAGCTTCTAACACTGAGCACAACACAGAACAGCCTTTTACAAAGATTAAATCACGAACTTTTTCTGTCTGGTATAGTAATGTGGAACGGGTCTCGAAATTTTGTTCATTCAGAAGAATAAACCCTTAAATATCATGTGGAAATAAAATAATGAATTTTAGAAAGTAGATCATTTTGCAGAATTTGGATCTCAAGTATGCCTAGTCCGGTGCTGCGATAATGGACGAGTACGAAACAACGCATCATCCTTTGTTATTGTAAGATGTGGCAGTTCGTAATAATCTGCTAGATTGTCTGCACAGGTCAGTGCGTGTCAGGGCGAGCACCTCCTAGTTCTGTTTACTGGTAATTAGAGAGGAGACAGAAGTATTAAAAAGTGGTTACCGTTCTCTCCCAAATTAGTGAAAGTAAGAGTAAGCAAGCACCCTGCTCATTTGGACATTTTCAGTGAATGCGCGGCCTAGATAGGTAGCAATCGAAAAATGTTATTTCATTTTTTTCATAGGACATTTTTATCACAAATACTGATTTTTCCATGCGGAAGTTTCAATGGACCTAATACTATTCGATTATGGTGAGTTGTTTTAGCTCCTTTAGAAATGCTGATTATTTTGGTCAGATAATACTGCACGCAACAAAATTAAAGGATCACTTTTTCGAAATCCCTTAATTCCCTCCCATTGCGACCCGTGTGAAAAAAAGCAGCAGGTCAGTTCATGTGACCTATGAGGTGGGTTAATGATGTCACATTGGCACCAAATTTCACTACAGTTCTGACCAATGCCACTTCGGATGTGTCACGCAATTAGGTCGTCACAATCCCTTCTATCCACTTTTCACCCTTTTTTTGACGTCTCTGTGATGTAGGTCAGAACTGCGACACCCAGGGTCAAAATCACGCGGTTTTCTTATGGCTGACCGAGGAAAGCATTTCAGACATATCACCGCTCAGAATCTGCACGAAAAGGCTTCAGGCGTCAGTGGAACCACACCTTTCACAGGGGCGTTGATTTTCACATTTCACGGTGAAAACTTCACAGTGTGATGAGTGACAGGAAGATTTCTTCACAATCTTTGACACTCTTGAAAGCCTTGGAAGTTTCAATCTTTTATGAATACATTGTTGCGATGGATCCGCACTGAATGTGATCGCACCCCTTTGGAGTGTTTTTTGCTCTTGTGTGCACTGTAGGGTTGGAACCACATGGGACCTTTCAAAACCCTTTAACGAAATTTGAATGCGATTCGTAGCAACAAAGCGTACTAACGCTTTTTCAGCCCACCTGTTTTCCACCCTCCTTTACCGGGATCACGCCGGAGCGCAACATTAACGGAAAGGGTCCCTTTAAGACTCTCCAGTTTGGTAACACACTAGGTTACCCCCATACACGTTTGTTCAGCACGTTACAAATGTAGATCCAGAAATTTCGACACCAAATAATCCTGGCCGCTGTCATAGCGTCTTAGGGTTAGGCATCCCCTTCAACACCCTTTTGGTGGTACCTTCGAGTGCTAGAACAGCACCTGGGCTAAACTGGCGTCAAAGCTTCTGACAGGTGCTTTTGTAACGTGCTCAGCAAAGATGCGCCGTTGGCACCAAGAGCATTGCCCAACTGGAAGGGTCTCAGAGGGGCCCTTTGCCCTTTTATTCACGCACTTGTTAATGTTGCACTCGAGGCTAAAGAAGCATAGTAGTCAGTAACACATCGAAATGAAATGAAATGATCGTACGGCATTGTTGGCCGGGAGACCCCATGCGGGGTGTTCGGCCGCTGAAATTGCAAGTCCTTTTTAGCTGACGCCACTTCGGCGACTTGCAGCTCAATGATGATGAAATGATGATGGAAGTCACACAACACCCAGTCATCACGAGGCAAAGAAAATCCCTGACCCTCCGGTAATCGAACCCGGGACCCCGTGCGCGTGAAACGAGAACGCTACCGCAAGACCACGAGCTGCGGGCAACACATCGAAAATACGGGTAATATGGATGAATGAACTGACATTAGACACTAACTGTAACTATATTCACTTTAAAAGCGAAAATGAAATTGTGATTCTACTGAGTTAACGAAACATTTCTGCTGTTGTTTATCTCAGATCTTTTAAAGCATTACGTAATGTTCCTCTGCAGAGGTACGCGTGGTCTAGGGGAGCCAGCACGGTAGCTCAGCGTGTTCGGTGAGAGGGTTAGTTGCCCTCTGTAATAAAAAACTGAGTTAATCGGACAGCAACGAACTTAAACGGATGTCTTACGACGTACGCCCCGAGAAGATGCAACGAAAGCGAACAAAATGAGATTAAAAGAAAAAAAAACAGGGTAGCGTCTTTGATTCATAATCAAAACGTCTTCGGTCCAGGGTTTGATCCCCGCGACTGCCTAAATTTTGATAAATAATCAGCATTGGCGGCCGAAGACTTCCGGCATAAGAAGTCACCCTCATTCTGCCAACGGCCTTGTCAAAGAGGGCGGAGGAGCGGATAGAGGTTCAGGGCACTCTCTTGTCCTAGGGGTGGGAAATTGCCCCTAAAGGCGGAAGAATCAGCAATGATCAACGACATGAGGATGCAGAAGGCAATGGAAACCACTGCATTAAAGACACGTAACTTGTATCCACAGGACATGTGGCCTGTAATTGAAGAAGTGTCATGATGATCTCTCCATTGGCAAAAGATTCCGGAATAGTCCCCCATTCGGATCTCCGGGAGGGGACTGCCAAGGGGGAGGTTACCATGAGAAAAAGATTGAATAATCAACGAAAGGATAACGTTCTACGAGTCGGGGCGTGGAATGTCAGAAGCTTGAACGTGGTAGGAAAACTAGAAAATCTGAAAAGGGAAATGCAAAGGCTCAATCTAGATATAGTAGGGGTCAGTGAAGTGAAGTGGAAGGAAGACAAGGATTTCTGGTCAGATGAGTATAGGGTAATATCAACGGCAGCAGAAAATGGTATAACAGGTGTAGGATTCGTTATGAATAGGAAGGTAGGGCAGAGGGTCTGTTACTGTAAACAGTTCAGTAACCGGGTTGTTCTAATCAGAATCGACAGCGGACCAACACCGACAACGATAGTTCAGGTATACATGCCGACGTCGCAAGCTGAAAATGAACAGATAGAGATAGTGTATGAGGATATTGAAAGGGTAATGCAGTATGTAAAGGGGGACGAAAATCTAATAGTCATGGGCGACTGGAATGCAGTTGTAGGGGAAGGAGTAGAAGAAAAGGTTACAGGAGAATATGGGCTTGGGACAAGGAATGAAACAGGAGAAAGACTAATTGAGTTCTGTAATAAGTTCAGCTAGTAATAGCGAATACCCTGTTCAAGAATCACAAGAGGAGGAGGTATATTTGGAAAAGGCCGGGAGATACGGGAAGATTTCAATTAGATTACATCATGGTCAGACAGAGATTCCGAAATCAGATACTGGTTTGTAAGGCGTACCCAGGAGCAGATATAGACTCAGATCACAATATAGTAGTGATGAAGAGTAGGCTGAAGTTCAAGACATTAGTCAGGAAGAATCAATACGCAAAGAAGTGGGATACGGAAGTACTAAGGAATGACGAGATACGTTTGAAGTTCTCTAACGCTATAGATAAAGCAATAAGGAATAGCGCAGTAGGCAGTACAGTTGAAGAGGAATGGACATCTCTAAAAAGGGCCATCACAGAAGTTGGGAAGGAAAACATAGGTACAAAGAAGGTAGCTGCGAAGAAACCATGGGTAACAGAAGAAATACTTCAGTTGATTGATGAAAGGAGGAAGTACAAACATGTTCCGGGAAAATCAGGAATACAGAAATACAAGTCGCTGAGGAATGAAATAAATAGGAAGTGCAGGGAAGGTAAGACGGAATGGCTGCAGGAAAAATGTGAAGACATGGAAAAAGATGTGATTGTCGGAAGGACAGACTCAGCATACAGGAAAGTCAAAACAACCTTTGGTGACATTAAAAGCAACGGTGGTAACATTAAGAGTGCAACGGGAATTCCACTGTTAAATGCAGAGGAGAGAGCAGATAGGTGGAAAGAATACATTGAAAGCCTCTATGAGGGTGAAGATTTGTCTGATGTGATAGAAGAAGAAACAGGAGTCGATTTAGAAGAGATGGGGGATCCAGTATTAGAATCGGAATATAAAAGAGCTTTGGAGGACTTACGGTCAAATAAGGGATAGATAAAATTCCATCAGAATTTCTAAAATCATTGGGGGAAGTGGCAACAAAACGACTGTTCACGTTGGTGTGTAGAATATATGAGTCTGGGGATATAACATATGACTTTCGGAAAAGCATCATCCACACAATTCCGAAGACGGCAAGAGCTGACAAGTGCGAGGATTATCGCACGTCAGCTTAACAGCTCATGCGTCGAAGCTGCTTACAAGAATAATATACAGACGAATGGAAAAGAAAATTGAGAATGCGCTAGGTGACGATCAGTTTGGCTTTAGGAAAAGCAAAGGGACGAGAGAGGCAATTCTGACGTTACGGCTAATAATGGAAGCAAGGGTAAAGAAAAATCAAGACACTTTCATTGGATTTGTCGACCTGGAAAAAGCGTTCAACAATATAAAATGGTGCAAGCTGTTCGAGATTCTGAAAAGGTAGGGGTAAGCTGTAGGGAGAGACGGGTCATATACAATATGTACAACGACCAAGAGGGAATAATAAGAGTTGACGATCAAGAACGAAGTGCTCGTATTAAGAAGGGTGTAAGACAAGGCTGTAGCATTTCGCCCCGACTCTTCGATCTGTACATCGAGGAAGCAATGATGGAAATAAAAGAAAGGTTCAGGAGTGGAATTAAAATACAAGGTGAAAGGATATCAATGATACGATTCGCTGATGACATAGCTATCCTGAGTGAAAGTGAAGAAGAATTAAATGATCTGCTGAACGGAATGAACAATCTAATGAGTACACAGTATGGTTTGAGAGTAAATCGGAGAAAGACGAAGGTAATGAGAAGTAGTAGAAATGAGAACAGCGAGAAACTTAACATCAGGATTGATGGTCACGAAGTCAATGAAGTTAAGGAATTCTGCTACCTAGGCAGTAAAATAACCAATGACGGACGGAGCGAGGAGGACATCAAAAGCAGATTCGCTATGGCAAAAAAGGCATTTCTGGCCAAGAGAAATCTAATAATATCAAATACTGGCCTTAATTTGAGGAACAAATTTCTGAGGATGTACGTCTGGAGTACAGCATTGTATGGTAGTGAAACATGGACTGTGGGAAAACAGGAACAGAAGAGAATCGAAGCATTTGAGATGTGGTGCTATAGACGAATGTTGAAAATTAGGTGGACTGATAAGGTAAGGAATGAGGAGGTTCTACGCAGAATCGGAGAGGAAAGGAATATGTGGAAAACACTGATAAGGAGAAGGGACGGGATGATAGGACATCTGCTAAGACATGAGGGAATGACTTCCATGGTACTAGAGGGAGCTGTAGAGGGCAAAAACTGTAGAGGACGACAGAGATTGGAATACGTCAAGTAAATAATTGAGGACGTAGGTTGCGGGCCGCATCAAACCAGTCAGTAGACTGATGACCAAAAAAAAAAAATGTTCCTCTACCAGCAGTTCGCTGCTCAAGTCTTCGACGAGTGAAAAATCGCCCCTCTGCGTCTTCGATAGAGTCAACGCAGGTATGTTAAGCTCCTCCATTTTCGTAAAGAAATTTTGTAATTTACGCTCGAAATGCCGCCGGGAATTGTCGCCGGAGAGCGCTACAGTCGCAAATCACGATAAGGAGCACGTTCCGTTAGATATAACAAGTCGTTCCAGAGCGTGCAGTAGCCACGACTGACACAACATCTGGAGTGCTTCAAGGGTCAAAGGGCATTCAGGAACCAGGGACGATGGAAATTGATGAACAATTAGAGAAAAGTAGCTTCACGGAATGAATAATTTTCTTTGCATGGCTATCTTTTACAGACTTCGTAATCACTGTCACTGAATGGACAAAATGGTTCAAATGGCTCTGAGCACTATGGGACCTAACATCTATGGTCAGCAGTCCCCTAGAACTTAGAATTACTTACACCTAACTAACCTAAGGACATCACACAACATCCAGTCATCACGAGGCAGATAAAATCCCTGACGCCGCCGGGAATCGAACCCGGGAACCCGGGCGTGGGAAGCGAGAACGCTACCGCACGACCACGAGCTGCGGACTGTGAAAGGACATGTGGAGGTCTTAACCTATGCGGGAATCCTCTTAGTTGACAAAAGGACATAGCTTCTCTCCGCTTTACCAACGCAGTCCCATAAGGGCATGACGTTCACACTTCCAGGATGACATATATCAATCATAAAAATACGAAACGGACACGGCTGTTACCCGGTACTTCTCTACAAAATCAAAGTATTAACCTCTCCATATTCCGAAGGTCACCTTTCAGAAGTAGCACCTCTATATCACCATCCTCTTGCATGTTACCGCTACGCCGGTCTGCAGGTCAAATTTCGTAATACAGTCATCGAACTGGGAACTTTGCATGGGGGCTTAATTATATAAATATGATGAATGCAAAATACTTTTTATTTTTTAGTAGTTGTCTGTCCGGTTACGAAGTTTCGTAAACGGTTGGCCCTGACTAGTTTTAGTACGCAATCTGACTGCATAGAATAACAACAAAGAATGAAAGAAAATTTCCGTTAACACAATTAATTAATTAAGTCCCCAGCAACTAAAAAACGTACGAAACCAAAGCACAAGTGTAACTGTTCTGTGTGTGGAAGTGTGATTCAACGTACACATCTGGCACGGTTCTTCTTCAATAAGACAAGAAATTTTAAATACCATTTATACTGAAGTAATTAAAAAAATAGAAATACTATAATTGCGCAAGAAAACCAGAATTACATTCTAATACAAGAACACGAGCCAGATGCTTTGTTGACTGAACCTGTGACGAGGCATTATTTAAGACATAATGAAAAAAAAAGGAATTTTTTTTACCTTCATATATATTGACGAAAAGCACTCTGATCATTACAATATCTCCATTCGAACAACATCTGCTGTCTAGCCCATCAAACAACTGCATACAACATGGCCACAAATAGCACAACTATCAATATCCTCTCAGCAAGATCGGCACAAGCACTCACTACGACGACATCTCAACAACGACTTGACTCCTACTACTTCTCAACAAGCACTGACTACTGCCACATCTCGACAAGCACTCTCCACCACGACTTCTCGACAAGAACTGCCGGTGGAGGCGGCGGAATAAAACTCTTTGGCGCAATCTCTGGCGCTGTGGCTCAGTGTAGCCACCTTTCATATGCCCTTCCTCCACGGGCCAGAATTTGATGGTATTTTTGCCAGCATTGGTGGTGAAAATACCACCAAATTCACCCACAAAAATACAGACAAAAATAAAAGATAATATTAATACGTAAATATCACATAATTAGATAAAATTTTGGCTTTGCACTGACCTTTCAATAACCTAATATATAAAATACAGTAAGCAGTAGAAGTTCCTTCATACATGTGACTTTACTTAATAGTTTACACAATACACAAAAAATCAGTTTGTACAAATGTTCGCATAAAATGCTTTCAATGATTGAAAAAAACAAGTAGTTGATAGTTCCAGCAGTAGCACCCAGCAATGGTCCACAGGTGCTAACAGCAAGAAGTAACATCATTTCAGTAGAAACAGTTCCAACAGTGGCACCCAGCAATGTTGAGTAGGTTCAGACACCGACAAGTGACATCATTTCAATAGAAGCAGTTCCATCAGTTGCACCCAGCAATGTTGAACAGGTGCAGACACCAACAAGTGACATTATGTCAGTAGAAGCAGTTCCATTAGTGACACCCAGCAATGTTGAACAGGTGCAGACACCAACAAGTGACATCATTCAGCAGAAGCAGTTCCATTAGTGGCACCCAGCAATGTTGAACAAGTGCAGACACCAACAAGTGACATTATTTCAGTAGAAGCAGTTCCATCAGTGGCACCCAGCGATGTTGAACAAGTGCAGACACCAACAAGTGACATTATCTCAGTAGAAGCAGTCCATCAGTGGCACCCAGCAATGTTGAGCAGGTGTAGACAGCATCAAGTGACATCATTTCAGTATAAGCAGTTCCAGTAGTGACACCCAGCAAAGTTGAACAAGTGCAGACACCAACAAGTGACATTATTTCAGTAGAAGCAGTTCCATCTGTGGCACCCAGTAATGTTGAACAGGTGCAGACAGCAACAAGTGACATCATTCAGCAGAAACAGTTCCATTAGTGGCACCAAGCAATGTTGAGTAGGTGCAGACACCAATAAGTGACTTAATTTCAGTAGAAGCAGTTCCATCTGTGGCACCCAGTAATGTTGAACAGGTGCAGACAGCAAGAAGTAACATCATTTCAGTAGAAGCAGTTCCAATAGTGGCACCCAGCAATGTTGAGTAGGTGCAGACACCACAAGTGACTTCATTTCTGTAGAAGCAGTTCCACCAGTGACACCCAGCAATGTTGAGCAGATGTAGACACCAACACGTGACATTATTTCAGAAGCAGTTCCATTAGTGGCACCCAGCAATGCTGAGCAGGTGCAGACAGCAACAAGACATAATGTCAGTACAAGCAGTTCCATCAGTGGCACCCAGTAATGTTGACAGGTGCAGACACCATCAAGTGACTTCATTTCAGTAGAAGCAGTTCCATTAGTGACACCCAGTAATGTTGAACAGGTGCAGACACCAACAAGTGACTTCATTTCAGTAGAAGCAGTTCCATTAGTGGCACCCAGTAATGTTGAACAGGTGCAGACACCAACAAGTGACATCATTCAGCAGAAGCAGTTCCATTAGTGGCACCTAGCAATGTTGAACAAGTGCAGACACCAACAAGTGACATTATTGCAGTAGAAGCAGTTCCATCTGTGGCACCCAGCAATGTTGAACAAGTACAGACAGCAACACGTGACATTATTTCAGTAGAAGCAGTTCCATCAGTGGCACCCAGTAATGTTGACAGGTGCAGACAGCTACAAGTGATATCATTTCAGTAGAAGCAGTTCCATCAGTGGCACCCAGCAATGTTGAACAGGTGCAGAGACCAACAAGTGACATTTCAGTAGAAGCAGTTCCATCAGTAGCACCCAGCAATGTTGAACAGGTGCAGACACCAACAAGTGACAATTCAGTAGAAGCAGTTCCATCAGTGGCACCCAGTAATGTTAAACAGGTGCAGACACCAACAAGTGACATCTTTTCAGTAAAAGCAGTCCATCAGTGGCACCCAGCATTGTTGAACAGGTGCAGACAGCAGTCCATAATATTCACTATCACTAATCACACTGTTCATCAGAGTTTATCAGCAGAAATTAAATATGTCCTAGTGGCACCAATCATGTAGAAAAAGTGCAAGTAACAGTCCATAATATTTACTATCACTAATCACACAGTTCATCAGCAGAAATTAAACATTTCTAAGTGTCACACACCAATGTTGAACAAGTGCAGGTGTGAACAACAGTTTGAATGCACACACAATTGCTTTTACAAAATTATTATCAATGCTCTTACACTAAACATACAAATTATAATAAACACACAAATGATATCAGATAATTATCATATTAACTATTACAAATACACAAATATCAGTAAACCTATAATATTTATGGGTATCAGTGCAAGTCACAACAAACAAGTAAAATAATATTTAGGAGATAGGTCGGTACCAATTATTTGGGATTAGAAAAGGAAAACACACATAACACACTCACTCACCTTTCATCCACATTATGTACTACTGTGTAATTGAATAGTGTTAACTGTGTACATGGAGAGCTGCATCAAACCAGTCTCAGGACTGAAGACCACAACAACAACAACAACAACAACTGTGTAAATGCAATTCTGTCCAAAATTTGATGTTCATCATGTGTATCAAGTAGTAGTGGCAGCAATGTATAACATTCAATAATAGTTAGTCAACGTCGTAGTCATCATGTCAAGAGCAATGTCTGCCAAGCCAAATCAAATGTACTGTTGCTGAACAACTGTCAGTGTGCCAAGATATGCAAATACTTCCTCTCTTCAAAAAAAAAGTTTATACTGCTTATTGATTTAACAAAGTGTGTGTGTAGACAATCTTCTTTCCACTTGAGTGTTCTAGTCTGCTATCTTCATCCTCCTTGTTCCATATAGACCAACAAAAAAAAAAAAAAAAAAATATATGCTCCTCACTTACTTCACCTCTTATCCACCAAAACTCCAATAATCATTACACAATCTTAATACTTCAATAATACCTCTTACGTCGATACATATAAACCTTATCATCAATATCATTTACCTTACCTCTTGTCCACCAAAACTCCAATAATCATCAACTTCACACAATCTCAATATCTCAATAATACCTGTTCAATACGTCGATACATATAAACATTATTACCAATATCATTTCACTTCCATAACAACTCTTTCCTCTAGTCAGTCTCCTCGAACAAGCACAGATAAAATCCTAGTGCAAACTTCAATTCATCATCCCGTGCAATCCGAAGACACAGTGTCCACACACAACCTCTGTGTAATCCATCTGACCCAAATCTTCTACTCATTATGAATCATAAAATACATTTTGGTTACCTTGTCCATCATTAAATAAAAGAAATGCATACATGACCTCTAACAGCCTTTAGTTTGAATAACTCTCAGTAATTAAGTACGATTACGGAGTGTGAATGATCATAATATTTCACAGTGTGTACACCACTTCAAGAATCATGGCAGAAGCAAACATGTCGAGTATTTTTTGTGTCAAGTGTCACTTACTATTTAAGTTGCTCACGAAGAATGCAGTGTAATAACTGTCAATGGTCTAAACCTAGTGTTGGTATTTCATGTCGTTAGCTTCCTTTCTATTAGCATAAATTTATACAGCTTCCATAAAACCTCCAGCTCATGTGACTTCTATGAAGTTTCTTGTACCAACGTCGTTGGTAGAATTATAGCAGTTCAGTTTCTTACCTTAAAATATAAAGCACTGAGCGTAAGCAAACCATACAATAGCGAGACAATATACCAATAGAGAACATAATGTCAACAAGTGGATGCAGCACAATTCCTACCATGAGGCTCTGCCAAGCGAACAATCTATAATTAATACTATAGTGTGACCTAAACTCCATGTTCGTACACAGTACATCAGCATTGCTGTATTCTAAATTGAAGAGTAGTTATGACAATAAAACAGAAATGTGTAAATATGCAATCCATACTCAATGCAGCAAATATATATCTTACATAATAAACAGGTCATTAGCATCATATCAGCATAAGCAAATAAATGTTCATATGTAATCTTAATAAGTAAACATGAAGGCGCAAGCAGATAAATCACAAAGTGTAACCTACATACATAACCATATCAGCACAAATAATCAGGTGACAATTATAATTTAAATAAATAAGCACAGCAGGCACATAATTAAAAAATATGACATCAGTGAAAAAGCATAGCAGCCAAGCGATGCATAATATACATAAGTAACAACCCTGTTCATTAATCAATCGTTGTCAAAATCAGTAAACACAAAGTATAAATCACGTAATCGCGAGCAGCAAATTACGTCTAAAGTACGTACCTAAGTGGAAATATGTTACCTGAAAAATAAACTAAATTAATAGTTACCCTTTTAGTTTATTAGTTTCTTCTTCGAAATTACATTCTTCCTGAAAATTTCTCGATTGCAAGTCCTCTTAACGTCGGACAGACACTGAATTTACCTGAAGTTCTTAAATATTTTATACAACCGTATCCTGAAAAATACTGAACGTTAATAACATAATTTATCAAGTCACTATAGCTTTATACTGAATTTAATCAGAGAGATTAAACTGTGTATTTGTTTACGGCTGTCAGTGCATTCGCACTGAGCGCACGATCAGCTGTAGGCGCGTGACGTAGGAAGTAATTGTTTGCGGTCAACGACTGCCTTGTGTGGCGCGCAGTCTTGACTGTTGCTTTGTGTATGTGCCGCCGCCAAAACACAGCGCGGTATCCTTGTATTCTCTGCATGTTTACATGTAGCTGTTAGTTTCTCTAAAGTATGTCATTCCACAAAAATTTTAACGTTCGATATGTTATGTATTCCCTTAGAGCGTCGAGATTTGAGAGTTTCTACTTCGACAGTGTTATCATGAATAATTTTGCGAATTCTATATGGACCGTTATAAAGGAGAAAAAAATGTGCGACACAAGCCCTTTCCTTTGTGAGACAAACGATGAGAATTAACACCTTCTGACCAATCGACAGGATTTTTAAACGGCCAGGACGCTTAGCTGATTTCTCTCTTCTAGCAGCTGCAGATGCAATATTTTGCAGAGCCAGGTTGACAACTTACAGAATGCCGCAGTTTCCGTGTAGGTGGAAAAGGAACGTTTTCAGAAATGCGATTTGTCGGTGCTTTATTTTTTAATATCAAAATAGGCGGTAAAGAAGTTGAATCATTAGGGAGTTCATTCAGAATGATTTGAAAAATATGAAGATACTGACCCCAAGTTCTGTGATTCTGATGACAATAAAGTCGACACAATTTATTGATTTCCTTCATCCATCTCTCTGAAGCGTTAGATTGAGGGTGAAAAAGTGAAATGAAAATTGGTTTAATCTTACGACGCCGTAGGGTATGACGCCAAATTTTAGAGCGAAAGTGTGATCCATTATCAACATGACCCACTTCTTTAAGAAAATGTTTGATGAAAGCATTAGATACTGAACGAGCTGTTGCTTTGCGTAAAGGTGTAAAACACACATATTTTAATGTCAATTCCACTGCTACCAAAATGTAAGCAAAACCATTAGTAGAACGAACCACTGGACCGAACAAATCGACTGCAGCCATCTCCTTTAATTTCGCTGGAATGATAGGAAACAACGGTGCTCTGTGAGAAATAGTTGGCGGCTTAGCCTTTTGACATAATTTGCATTTGGCAAGAACAGATCGAATACGTTTTTCCATATTACTGAAGCAGCAATTTTCTCGTAATTTATGAAAGCATTTTCTGGGACCAAAGTGTGCATAACTGAAATGTGTGTACCAAATCAATTTATTAACCCACTCATCAGGAATACAAACTAACCAAACAGAGTTGTCGACCGATTTTCGTTTAAAAAGAATATCATTGCGAAGTAAATAATACTGTCTAATCGCTACGCTTTCCTTTTTCCTCCACTTCTCCTTAATGTCCTTCCAGATTCGATCCTTATTTTGCTCCTTAGCGATGTCCTGGAGCGAAGACGAAATAAAATTCTCAAACGCAACACCTTGAATATACATCAAACAATAATGGTTTCCTTGCAGTCCTCTTCAGCACTTTGTTTCAAACCCATAGGTGCACGTGATAAAGCATCAGCAATAATATTTGAAGAACCCTGTATGTAAACAATACTAAAGTCAAATTCCTGTAGATACAGCGCCCATCGTGACAATCTTCCATGTGTTAATTTTGTTGACATAAGAAATTCCAGAGCTCGATGATCGGTGTAAACCTTAGTATGTCTGCCAAACAAAAATATGCGAAATTTTGTGAAAGCCCATACAACAGCCAGAGCCTCAAGTTCCGTAATCGAATAATTCTTTTCTGATTTAGAGAGAACACGACTTCCAAATGTAATAGTTTTCTGTACTACAACGCCATTTTCTTCTATCTCTTGAAATAAATGTGCACCTAGGCCTTTGTATGATGAGTCCGTCGCCAAACAAAAATCTTTAGATAAATCCGGATGTGAAAGAAGTGGAGCAGCAACTAAGGCATCACGAAGTTGTTCAAATTCTGACTGAGCTTCCTCATCCCAACACCAATTAGAGTTCTCTCCAGATAGTTCACATAAACAAGGTGTGGCCAAATTGTCCAATCTAACAAAGCGTCTAAGAAAATTACAGACACCAAGGAAACTACGAACATCACGTTTTGTGGTAGGAACAGCATAATTACTAATAGCGTCTAGTTTTTCTGGATCAGGGAGAATACCTTCTGTAGAAATAATATGACCAAGAAATTTCACCTGAGAACGGCCAAATTCAGATTTTTCTAAGTTCACTGTAATGCCAACCCTTGCAAAAATACGTAATAATGAATCCAAAATTTTGTTGTGCTCACTCCAAGAACGTTTCGCAATAAGAATATCGTCAACATATGAAGTAATATTGTCACGAAGATAAACAGGTAAAATTTCGTTTAAACTACGAATGAATGCTGCTGAAGATACAGTAAGTCCAAACAGTAATTTCCGAAATCTCTTTTGGGTAAAATCGTCATACCCGGTTAATCTTTACCGACTCTCTAGACAGATTGATAGTCGAAGAGTTGTTTTGACAGATGCAAAGAATAGTAAAAGAGTAGGCAGCGGTGCAGAAAACTAAAAGGGAAATAGCACCACTACAGCTCGGGGCCCTATGCACGCTACGGCACATACTTGTGTAATGAATCCCCTGAGGACTTTAATAGCCGCACATAATTTCCAGTTTGTGACTTAGTGGCAAATTTGGTGGAAGTGCGTACGTAAATTGATCTATCCATGAACATGGATGTATGTCATTCTTAGAATTGCGAAAGATCTTAAATTTCCGAACAGTTAAGAAGTGTTTATAGTCAAAGTTTTCGCCTCGTGGCGATAAAGACCTACCGCGTCTGTCTCAGTCCGAATGTCGATTATTGTCAAGTTCCCGCGCCTGGCGCTCTCTTGTTGCATCCCGTAAATGAAACAAATTACTTTCTTCAAACCCCTCTGCTATCTGTGATTCTAAATTTCTTTTGCTGTCTTTTCCTACTATTTTGCCTTCAATTTGTTTGACTTGCTTTCGTAATGCCTCAAATTCCCTTTTGACGCGTTCATTAAATTTTCCCTAATTTTCAAAATGCTTATTTATGTTCTGGTACTCTTCGGTTTCTGCAAATGGCAATGGTGCTGTATCATCTGAATCTCTGTCCCCATTTAAACTAAGACTTGTCAATTTATTTGAAATCTCCTCAACTCTTTCCGATAAATCACCTATTTGTTCTTTCTGTTTATTTACGTCTTCCGTAAGTGTCGCGACTCGGGTTTCAGTATTAACACATTTGGTAGTTAACTGTTCATATTGTTGTGTTAGGTTATTTATTCTGTCATTTGGTATGGATTCCTCGATTCTCTCAAATATTTCTTCCTTATCGTGTGCACGTTGTAAATTTAACTCTGAAAATTTCTGTACTATCACGCGATCTCTTTCCTCCTGTTCTCTATCCTGTTCCTTTTGACTGATTTCTATTCAAATTAATCTATTATTGTGAGCATCCAAAATCGGTTGTACTTCTTCTCTAATTTCTTTCTTTAATTCATCTTTCATATTTTTGAAACATGTCCCTATTCGTGAGTCTAACCGTGTTTCCATTGTTTCCATCTCTGTTCTAATTGTTCCTATTTGTGATCCCAGTGAGTCTAACCGTGTTTCCATTGTTCCCATATCAGTTTTTAATTCAGATCCCAAAGTTCCCATCTCTGTTTTAATTGTTCCTACATGTGATCCCAACAGTGATCCCAGTGAGTCTAACCGTGTTTCCATTGTTCCCAAATCAGTTTTAATTTCAGATCGTAACTGTGATCCCAGTGTGTCTAACCGTGTTTCCATTGTTCCTATTTGTGAGTCTAACCGTGTTTTTAATTCAGATCCCAAATTTAATATTACACCCACCAACTGCTCCATATTAACTGGTTCAAAATTCCTTTTGCCCCTAACATTTCCCGCAAAACCAGTTTCCTTCATCATAGCTGTAAAGCTATCTGTGTTCGATACTATTCCAGAATCTTCTGTCATTAATCTCGTATTCTGAAAATTTTTTAAATGGTTCCAGACTATTTTCCCGACTTATTAAACTGTTTTCAACTTCATTATTCATCATCCTGTTCTTCTGTGTTGGCGAGTTCGCCATGTTAACAATTTCGTCATTCTCACTATTCATCATTTTTGCCTTTATCATTGATTGCGTAATCATTTACAAGACATACAAAACTCGTCACTATACGAAAATCACACACAATGACACTTTATCACCAACAATATCATTCACACGAAATGCTTCCCTAAAACACGATTAACGAACAATTGAAATCTTCCTAACTGCACAAAATTGTCAAACCCGTATACAAGACAACAAAAATTAAATTCTGCAAAAAAAAATACCATTACAAGAATGACAATTACCAAATCTACACATGCAATATAGACTACAATTACTAAACTACAAATTACTACAACAATACTACTGTCAACTATTTTTACAATCAGAAGAATTCCAAGGGACGATCCTGGCAGGGTCGCCACGTGCATGGGGGCTTAATTATATAAATATGATGAATGCAAAATACTTTTTATTTTTTAGTAGTTGTCTGTCCGATTACGAAGTCTCGTAAACGGTTGGCCCTGACTAGTTTTAGTACGCAATCTGACTGCATAGAATAACAACAAAGAATAAAAGAAAATTTCCGTTAACACAATTAATTAATTAAGTCCCCAGCAACTAAAAAACGTACGAAACCAAAGCACAAGTGTAATTGTTCTGTGTGTGGAAGTGTGATTCAACGTACACATCTGGCACGGTTCTTCTTCAATAAGACAAGAAATTTTAAATACCTTTTATACTGAAGTAATTAAAAAAATAGATATACTATAATTGCGCAAGAAAACCAGAATTACACTCTAATACAAGAACACGAGCCAGATGCTTTGTTGACTGAACCTGTGACGAGGCATTATTTAAGACATAATGAAAAAAAGGAATTTTTTTTTACCTTCATATATATTGACGAAAAGCACTCTGATCATTACAATATCTTCATTCGAACAACATCTGCTGTCTAGCCCATCAAACAACTGCATACAACATGGCCACAAATAGCACAGCTATCAATATCCTCTCAGCAAGATCTGCACAAGCACTCACTACGACGACATCTCAACAACGACTACTTCTCAACAAGCACTGACTACTGCCACATCTCGACAAGCACTCTCCACCACAACTTCTCGACAAGAACTGCCAGTGGAGGCGGCGGAATAAAACTCTTTGGCGCAATCTCTGGCGCTGTGGCTCAGTGTAGCCACCTTTCACCTTCCCTACACAGGTCTCACGAACCTTGTCAGATATTCAAATATGTATGCCCACATAGCCAGATACTTTCAAAAGACGAACGAGCAATCATCTGTAACTTCTAACATATGAGGACACTGGGCCACAACCACTGCAATACCTGATTGGCTATTAGCAGAAGAAGAAACTGTATACAGTCATTAAATCATGTTATGATAGTTACTTACGTGCAGTTTTAAGCTCTTATCCGATTAATTACCTGATTCCAGTTACGAACATCATAAAGATGAATGTCAATTATTAACATCTTCAGCACAATAATAAGAAAGTTTAAATGTTCGTGTTATTTATAGTGATAATATGTAATCAAGAAATATTGAGATGCATCAAAAATCCTCTATTAATAGAACAAATTATACGGTATAAAATTGTATTAAATGAAAATGTAATTGGCCAAGTAGCTGGGCAGCTAGAGGCCAAATAAATACCAGATAAAAGCATGTGGAAAGAACCCTGGCATCAGTATGCACTTCTGAACTCTAGAACGCTCACCTGATTCAAAACTCGTAGGATGCAGGAATTAAACTTGGCCATAGCGAGCAGTCGATATTCAAAGGGGGACTTAGGAAAAATATACAGGTACATCTAAGCTAGTGTAACGCTTACTGCCTGAGTGATAACTGGACCAAATGTTTCACATGTTATTATATTACTAGCTATGATCCGATTTTTAAAATTTTTTTTCGCCAAATAATTTGATCAGGAGGTTGCTGGATGTTTTTCGAGCACTTACTAATATATGTGGAACATATTCTCAAAGAATACTTTACTGATCACTTTCAAAACGTGGCTGTAATTATTTAAACGAATCTGTATATCAGTTTTTTAATATCAATCTTAGAACTCCCAAAACCATTTTTTAAACTTGCGTGTTTGACACATAGCAATTTTTGTTTCACAAAAATTTAAATTTAGTTGACAGTAAGAAATTTACAAAACATTTGTCACACAAGATGTTATGTTATAGTACGTACAAAGTTTGCAGCTAATTTCACCATTTTTTCTGGAATGGTTCAGCAGAAAATGTTCGGTACACACCGAAAAATGGGTGTTGCAGGAAATGCAGAAAATAGATTTTATTAGCATTTATGATAGAAACAAATATCTTGATGTTGGCCATAGCCATTAATTTGGTCTTTTTGGTCTTCATATGTTCTTGTCTGATCCCTTTGTCATACTCTTTTGGCAATATTTTCCAATGACATCGCAAACTAGTAGTATTCCCATCTTCAGACTTCTTCAGTAGGTTTTCAGTGAAGCAATCTGCATCAAATCCTAGTCTCATGAGAGTCGTTCTTCCATTGTTACCATCACTGAATACTAGACAAGCGCTGTAAGAGGAAATTTTAACAGTAGTAGATGAGCAAAATGTTTTCTTTGGTAGTGTGTTATAAATTAGTCTATTAAAGCTTTCATTCGGGTTTTGTGTTCCACCACGTGTGCAATTCTTTAACACTCGTAACTAGTCGCAATGCAATGGGATCCCAGTCTTATATACTCTACAGGTGTCTTCTCTGATGGCACAAAATATCGCAAACAAGAACCGGGTCGCTCAGAAAAGGGGGTCAGGCATTGCGCATTGGTTGACACATTTTGCTTTTGCATCATTCGTGGCACGAATTACTCTGAAAATTGGATACAAGATTTCTGACATGGTACAGAACTATCTGGTAGCAAAAAAGTTCAACATTTTGGATAAATTCCACGTTCATCCCCGCCTTAATGGCATACGAAGAGGACGGTATAGATGGGGCC
This sequence comes from Schistocerca serialis cubense, assembly GCF_023864345.2. Classification (NCBI taxonomy): domain Eukaryota; kingdom Metazoa; phylum Arthropoda; class Insecta; order Orthoptera; family Acrididae; genus Schistocerca; species Schistocerca serialis. Next base: position 981,541,926 of record NC_064638.1, read on the forward strand.
AATTCTTGAGGACGTGGAGTTGTTGTGAATGTGTTGCGTTTTTCTAGGTGTGAAGGAACAGACAAGAAGACATATTGTGAAGAACTATCCACTCCATGCCTTTACAGGAAGTCTGAAAACCGTTCATGACGTAAGATCGAGAGCTGCGACCTAGTTGTCAAATTTAACCATTAAACTGTAGATAAGCTCGATATGTGTATTTGTATGTTTTGTAATGCCTCATGATAATAATAATAATTATTATTACAGAGGCAATTTATTATAGTTCCTCTTTCGATTATTAACTTGAAATATGAAACACCCAATTTTGTGGTGAAACTGATCTGCAACGAAGCAGCTGAATAAAACCTATGAGAAATTAGGATTTCGGTTATTCAGCTCTTCAAGTATAAAAAGTCCTACAGTGTATATGATAAGATGTTGTCAGAGATAGTTTGTACCGCGTGTGTGCGCTCATCCTGTTTTGTTTCGTTCAGGACGAATACAAGGGCCCTGTCACGAGGGTACGAGTTTTACACGCCGAAGCACTTTGCCGCACGTTTGGTGGCACCGTGTTCCGCTGAATGAGATAAATGATCGGCCTGTTACGCAACTTCACGACACGCTGTGTACCGTCGCGCGAAGCGGCGCATCTTGCGCCGTGGAACGAGTTCATTAATCATCGCTAAGGAAATTAATTAGGCTCCGGACTAATGAGTGTCGGCCGATAAGCGCGAGCTCGTCGTGCGCGTGCGCACTGCCGTTGTTGAACGTCTGGCGCCGCCTGCTGTGGACAGCCGTAATATATCCTCGCCAAATTCCGGAACACCGCTCCTTACGTCCTCTCCTGTTCCTACATTCAAGAGAACGAAACGAGAACGTACTTTCATCTGTTCGTTTCATCACATTTTCCTGCTGCTTTATAAAACATTACTGTCATTATACACTGACGGAAATAGAAAGTGGAGATGTTCATCACATAACTTAATTAGTTAATTACGTGTTCCGTAGATCAACTGAACAATTCTTTTATCAAAATGATGCTGGACGTGTCAGTACGGGATATTTATTCATGTTTAGTGTTAGCATTAATCAACAAGTTATTCATTATTTTTAGTCGTAATCATGGAACAACACACACACACACACTCACGCACACACACACACACACACACACACACGTATATATACAGGGTGGCCATCTGAAGTTTTGGATGAGATTATCTCGAAAACTATACATCAGGTAAAAGTTCGTAAGCTCAAAGAGGGACATCAAATGATACTACAAGTGAGCTCCAGCCCCTGCCCCCTTGGATTGGGTGGGGGGCGGGGCAACTTCTAAATCTTAAATGGAAACATTCATTTTTTATTGCAGATTCGGATTCTCCATAAAAAATTAATCAAGTTTTGTCTGAAACATATTTTAACCCATTGGCAGATGGCGCTGAAATCAAGAGAAAAAGTAAAACTGGGGAAGAACTGTGATTTGTTTAGAATTATCCGAGAAATACGTATCAAATCGATAAAAAATGTGCACCAATACTTTCGTTACGTCAAATTAAGCTACTTTTGTACAAAACGCACTTATCCTACTTTTAGCGTTACCCATGAACAACGACATGGACAGAATAGAATGATGTTCCAATGGGGTGCTTCATTAGTGTGAGTCCCCTTGCCTCTCATATGTTGGGGTGCTTCATTAGTGTCAGTCCCCTTGGCTCTCACATGTTGGGGTGCTTCATTAGTGTGAGTCCCCTTGCCTTTGACAATTTGGGGTGCTTAATTAATGAAATTAGCCACAGAGAAATTGTTCAAAATTATCTCAATTTGCTTCAATGCATAAAGTCAATCGTCTACGAAAGTTGACAATAGTTTTCAGCTGCACATCCCGTGGAATGGCTGCACACGCTCATCGAATGCTTTGCTCCATATCGTTTCAGACAGTGGGCTGTCTGTTAGAAACAATAATTTTTAAATAACCCCACAAGAAAAAATCAGGAGATGTTAGGTCTGGTGAACGTGGAGGCCACTGAATTGGTCCGCCGCATCCTATCCACCGACCAGGGTACCGTAAATTTAAACCGTTCCGCACATTTTTAGCGTAATGGGGAGCTGCACCGTCCTGTTGGAACCACATTCGTTGCCTAGTTTCTAAATCAACATCTTCCATTAGCTCCAAGAAATCATTGCAGAGAAGTTTAAATAACATTTTCGGTCAAAAAAATATGGTCCTATCAAGTAGCTGTTTTAAATTCCACACCAGACCATTAACGATCATTTGTGTTGATTGTCAACGGGTCTGTGCCAGTGTGGATTGATAGGGGACCAATAATGACAATCATGACGATTTAATTCGCCATTGTTTTTGAATGTGGCTTGTAAGTAGGCTGTTTAGGTTTTCTTATTGGTAACGCCACGTAGCACTCTGTATGAAAATCACTGGCTGTGCTGTGTGCACTCTGTGGCTAATTTGCATTGTTGTCTGCCATTGTAGTGTTGGGCAGCGGCAGCTGGATGTGAACAGCGGGTAGCGTTGCGCAGTTGGAGGTGAGCCGCCAGCAGTGGTGAATGTGGAGAGAGAGATGGCGGAGTTTTGAGAACGGATGATCTGGACAGAGACAGAAAATTTGTAATATTGGATATCATGGATTGATATAGATATTATGATTTTAGAACACTATTAAGGTAAATACATTATTTGTTCTCTATCAAAGTCTTTCATCTGCTAACTATGCCTATCAGTAGTTAGTGCCTTCCGTAGTTTGAATCTTTTATTTAGCTGGCAGTAGTGGCGCTCGCTGTATTGCAGTAGTTCCAGTAACGAAGATTTTTGTGAGGTAAGTGATTTGTGAAAGGTATAGGTTAATGTTAGTCAGGGCCATTCTTTCGTAGGGATTTTTTGAAAGTCGGATTGCGTTGCGCTAAAAATATTGTGTGTCAATAAATTTTCAAAAGGGGACGTTTCAGGCTTCGTCGGTGAATATAAGGTATCTAAAAAAATCATTGTCACCTCCTATCATTTCCAAGACCCATTGGCAGAAATCCACACGTATTTGCATATCTTTTGGTGTTAATGCCTGTGTCAGTGTGATATGATTTGCATGATATTTATGTGCCTTGAAAATCCTCAAAACAGTTCATTTCGGTATTCCAGTAAGGGTACGAGCGTCATTTTCATTGTATTCGCGATGACGAGGTGGACGGTACGTGTATCCATTTCGAGCTCGTTGACTGCAATTTCGAATAATGTTTTCACTTGGATGTCATCTGTTTGGGAAACGATCCGCATACAATTGCGCAGCTGCAGCGTAATTGTTATGGCATTCACCTAAAATTAACATCATATCAACAGTCTCTGTAGGAGAATAGTGAGCCATGTTTCGCTAAAGAATAATTTACTTTCGTCAGTTGATGTTTACGGTTCACAATCTGAAAGTGAAGTGACAACTGATCGCATTGCACCGACCTTTATACTGAACCATAGTTCGCAGTTTGGTCACAGTAGCGCCACAATCAGATGAGTATTGCAATTGTGAAGAGTTCCCTAACGAGATTTTAATACCATTCGTCCTCCCCCCATCAAACACTGTGGTGGGTAGGATACATTTTGTAAAAAAAAGCTTAATTTGGCGTAATGAAAGAATTGGTGCACATTTTGTATCGATTTGATGCGTCCTTCTCGGATCATTCTACATAAATTGGAGTTCTTCCCCAGTTTTAATCTTTCTCGATTTCAGCTCCATCTGTCAGTGGTTTAAAAAATGTTTCAGGCAAAACTTGATTACTTTTTTGTGGAGAATCCAAATCTGCAACAAAAAATGGGGTTTCCACTTAAGATTTAAAAGTTGCCCCCGGCCCCACCCAAAGGGGCGGTGGCTGGAGGTCAAGTGTAGTATCACTTGATGTCCCCCTTTGAGCTTACGAATTCGTCTTATACACTACTTTTACCTGATGTACAGCTTTCGAGATAATCTCATCCAAAACTTCAGATGAAACCCCCTGTATATATATATATATATATATATATATATATATATATATATATATATATATATATATGTATATATATATATATATATATATATACACACGAGGGGGGACCCAAAAGAAACCGGATTGTTGTCATAAAAAATTTCTTGATGAACCTTTTTACAAAATTACTTCTGTCACCTTCAAAATACTCCCCATTTCCTGCGATGCACTTGTCAAGTCTCTTTTCCCACTGTTGGAAGCATGTTTGGAACTCTTCAAGTTTGATATTGTCCAGTGCCCTTTGCGAAGCTGTTTTTACCGCCTCCACATCGTCATGACGCTCCCCTTTTAGCGTTTTTTTCATTCGTGGAAATAGGAAAAAGTCGCACGGGGCTAGGTCCGGCGAATACGGACCGTGGGGAACGACAGACCACCTCTGACATGCCAAATAGTGGGTCACTCGTAATACCGTGTGTGCTGGAGCGTTGTAGTGATGCAGAAACCAGTCACCTGATCGCCAAAGTTCCGGGCGTTTCCTCCTCACATCCTCTCGCAGACGCCTTAAAACATCCAAGTAAAAGTGTTGGTTAACTGTCTGGCCAGGGGGTACGAATTCCTGATACACAATTCCACGAACATAAAAAATGACAATGATCATTGTCTTCATATTTGACCTCACTTGCCTTCCTTTTTTTGGTCTGGGAGAGTTGTCAGTACTCCACTGGCTTGACGCTTGCTTGGTTTCTGGGTCCTACCCGTAACACCAAGTCTCATCCCCTGTAATGACTTTGTTCAAGAAGTTTGGATCACGTGCAATCTCTGTTTTCAAGTCATGACACACATTCATGCGGATAGTTTTTAGCTCCTGTGTGAGAAGGCGCGGAACAAATTAAGCAACAACACGTCTCATGTGCAAATCCTCACTCAAAATCCGCTGGCACGAGCTCCAACTGATTCCTGTCTTTGCTGAAGTTAGGTCGATCGTATGGCGACGATCCTCGTTGATCTTTCGGCGGACCTTTTCAATGTTTTCCTCATTTCGCGATGCTGAAGGGCGTCCAGAACCAGCTTGGTCTTCAGCACACATCTCATCACATTTAAAGCACCCAAACCACTCGAAAACCTGTGTGCGGCTCATAGCGTCCTCCTGGAAAGCTTCCTGAAGCATTTGGTGTGTCTCTGTTGCAGATTTTTTAAGCAGGAGACCAAATTTCACACACACTCTTTGTTCTTTTAAAGTTGCCATAACGACTTCGCAGAGGTAACCCGCCAACAGTCAGAGAAACACAATACCACACTTGCACGTTCAGCTCTACACTGACGCCGTTTGCACAGCTGTTTCATGAAGGTCTGTACTAACAGCATTTAGCGTGAGAACCCTGCACTACGTCTAGGAGTGGAAGCTCCCTCGGAGTCTGGTTTCCTACCGCTACCGCTCTTTACCTAGTTGGATAGAGTCTGACTATCTCTAGGTTAAGCAAGTTAAGTGCTTTGCACTATTCCTGAGTTTCCTAATATGTATTTTGAGTGGGCCTATCGTGTGTGTTGGTCCTATTTTGTGATGAGCATTTTATGTTAGTTAATAATCGTTACTATAGTGGTTTTTACTGCCGTAGCGGGTCGGGCCATCTTGTGGTGCCCCTTCTATGTATTTGGTTCCCGAGGTTCGAGACCAGTCTGTTTTCTGACTGCTGTGATTTCTCATAGAAAAGTTGAGCGGTCTGTCTTATTCTTTCTTTTATTGACTGCACTCCAGTGATGGTATGCAACTCCATAGTGGGAAAATCACGCGGGAGTTTCATGATCATCCTAAGTACTCTACCCTGGAGGCCCTGTAATCTCCGGATGTGGCAGTCTGCCGCGTTGCCCCACACTACTGCCGCATATTCCATCACCGGCCTTATAAGGGCGAGAAACAGCGTAATACCGCAGCGTGTGGGTAGGGTTGTCTTCGGGTTCAGGATTGGGTATAGCGCTCTCAATCTGCCATAGGCTTTACCCACAATGTCTCTTACGTGTGGTCCCCACGTGAGGCGCCTGTCCAGGGTCACCCCAAGGTATTTCGCAGTGCGGGTCCATGTGATGGGGCCTCCCATGATCCGCACCAGCTGTAGGTCGATGGGGATTCTTTTCCTCGTAATGATGATTGCCTGGCTTTTGCTGGCATTGTATTTCAGGCGCCACTTTGTGGCCCATGTACCTAGAGCTTCACATGCCGTCTGCAGGCGGCGGCCCATGAAGTTCACGTTCGCGCTTCTGGTATACAACGCGGTGTCGTCGGCATACAATGCGATCGAGACTCTGTTAGCCTTTGGCGTGTCTGAGGTATACAGGGAGTACAACAGGGGGCCAAGCACGGAACCCTGTGGCACTCCCGTCTGTATGGGCCTTGCTGTGGATATACCCGCTCCCGCACGGACATTGAACGTTCGTCCACTAAGGTAAGACTTGATGAGTCGAACGTGTGGCGTAGGTACCCCCATTGCAAACAGTTTGTAGAGGAGGCCCTTGTGCCACACACAATCGAAGGCCCTAGAGACATCAAGCAGCACTACCCCTGCGTACTGTCGACTCTCCAGGGCGCCCATCGCATCCTCCACAAGACGTAACAGCTGTTGCTCTGTGCTATGTCCACGTCGGAAGCTGAATTGTTCCGGCTGGATCAGCTCCTCTGCGTTTACGTGAAGCATTAGCCTTTTAGAGTACAGGTGCGACCTCGTTTGTCGGCGTGGGATCACGGCGCGAGTCGGCAAGAGTGCTTCGCCGCGTCCCTGGGTAACTGGGGCGTGTTCTGCCAAACCCAGGAGGTGGTGACCTCGCCTGGGCCAGGTTAGCGGGGTCCAGACCGCTAAACGACTGGGCGACCAGCCCACCACCTGAGTAGGAGTGGGTCCTTGGCCGAGAGGTGGAAGCTCGGGTTAGTAAGTGGCGAAGAGCGAGATGTGCATCCGCCTCTCCAGAGTGCGGGGTGCGCTTGCTGAGGAGCGGCGGGTGAAATCGTCGATGACGGGGCCACCGATGGGGACCAGTGCGCTGGCGACGGCATGCTGAACCCTGCAGTTCGAGAGTGCCCTTGGCCTTGGGGCAAGGCCGGTGGGCGAGCTGCTATCCTTGTCTCCCCCCCCCCCCCCCCCCGTGCCAGAGGAGCCAGTCTGGGGCAAGAGACGGGCTCCCAATCCTTTTTTTGCTTTTCGCTTGTCGACAATATGGCTGACACAGAGACAAGCGATTCATGTGTGCCTTTGAGGGCTTCTTTGCTTACTGCCCGCCATCAGGGGGCACGGGGCAGACTGAGGAAAACATCAGTGAGAGGCATGCGAGGATCACATAATACCTGGAAGCCAATGTGAAAAACGGTAAGATAAGCCAGGCTGCGATCCTGATTTTGAAAAATAAACTCTCCTCCTGGGCTATTGCTCACGCGAAGCTCGAGGGGCGGGTCGAAGAACTACAAAAGGAAAATGAAACGCTGCGCAAGCAGCCAACAAAATCATGGGCTGGTGTAGTCGCTCAAACTACACCTAAGAGCCAAACTACAAGGGATACCATAGTTAAAGTATCAAAAAGACCAAACACTGCTGTCTTTCTGAGACCATTGCCTGGTCAAGACACTAAGAAAGTCCAAGAAATTTTCACAACAATGATCAATCCTGCAAAGGACAAAATCAAAGTGAACAAAGTCAAAGCTACAAAGAATGTAGTAATAGTCGATGTAGCAACAGAAGATGACAGAAATAAAATACTAAATAATCAGAAACTGTGCAAAACTGTAAAATGTGAACCCCCGAAAAAGAGAAATACGCTTGTGATTTTGTGTGATATACCAGTCACATTCGACAATAATGAGCTTCATGAAACTATCCGAAATCAGAACTTTGACGATATAAGTACAGATGATTTCAAGAATGAATTCAAACTGAAATTCAAAACGGGACCAAGACGTTGTGCATCATGTGGCGGAAGTCTCTGGTCAGATGTGGAAGAAACTAACCTCAATGGGTAAGATTTACATTGGCTTCCACGCCATCAATGTGCAGGACTTTTTGGTGGTACCTCGCTGCCACAATTGCGGCGATGACGATCACGCGCACAAATACTGTGAAAGGATGTCGGCTTGCTCCAGGTGTGGAGAAGAAAATCATGTCAGAAAGAACTGTACAAGATCTGCAATATGTATCCCCTGTACAAGGAGGGGCAAAAAGACTTGCAATGCGTCTGGTCGCAACTACCCAACGTACAGGATGCTGGAACAGAGGTTAATATCGAGAACTGACTATGGCTGAGTCTACTGCGGCACCCAGGATGCCTAAAAGAAAATCCCCATGCAAGAGGAGAAGGGATGTGTCAAGAGCAGCCCAGTTGAAACAGTTCCTAGCAACACTTGCAGAAGGAAGAGATGGAAGGAGGGGAATGAAGGATGCGTGCGTCCAAACTGACCCACAGCGGCAGCCCCCTCTCCCTATTGCTGGGGATCGCGAATGCCAGGAAATCAGGCAACTCGAGACAGGCGACCTGTAGCAGTGGGCCGACCAGCATTCGTTCAAGGGGGTCCTGTACTGGAACCGCCGGTGCAGGTCAACACAATTACGAGTTCAAACACAGAATCAATAAATAACACCAATGTCAGTACTGACTCGAGACAACCAACAGCTGTGAAAACAGTGGTTGATCCGGTCAGAATATATCCCAATCTTGAACATTCTCTACAACTATCCCGCCTGGAGAAGTCGGCTGTCCTGACCACCACACTGCGACATCTAGTGCGGGTAGGACATAGGTACGGGCGTAAGGTCACCTTCTTGGCCATGGAGGCTGTTGACAGGGTATAACTAAAGACCATGAATCTTCCCACCGACTTTGGCGCCCTGCGTGACCTGGTAGAAAAGGTGTTTGAAAGAAGAAATGAAACCTTGAACTTAAACGAAATATACAATCAGTCTGTCCTATCTAATGGGAGAATAGCTTACGATTGGACGAAAACCTTCCCAGAATCATATGTACATACATATTTCCCATGATTACAATACAGATAGGGCAGCTGAACACACACAACAGTAGGCTGGTCATGCAGGAGCTTCGGAGTGTGGTGGAGGAGAGGAGCCTTGATGTGCTCTGCTTGCAGGAGCTATACTCTCTTGCGGAGAACGTAGCTTTCGCTGCCATGAGTTGGCAAGTAGTAAGTTTTGGGGACGACCCAAAAGCCACCATTATAATAACTAATAAGGCACTGCAGGTAACAGTGCTCTCACATCTTTCGGACGACTACTGCAATGTTATTGAACTTCAGTCACCAATTGGCGTCATATACTTAATGAATATGTACTTTCAGTACGGTACAGACATTGAAGTGTACCTCGACCAATTCACGCAGGTGTCAACGGTGCTGAGGGGCAGAAAGGCTGTTGTGGTGGCGGACGTGAATGTCAAATACCCCCTGTGGCACGGTAGCACTCGAGATGAGAGAGGAGGCAAGCTGGAAGAGACTATCATGTCTCTACAACTTCTCATTGCCAACAGACCAGGAACCCCCCCCCCCCCCCCCCACCTACACGGGAGGGGGAGGAGATGAAACGAACATTGACATTACGATGATGACAGCGAACATCGCTGCCAATGTACAAAACTGGATTGTTACTGATGGAGACACAGCCAGCGATCACAACCTGATCACATTTACGATCTCAGATCTGGAGTGCCACTGGGACATAGGGTGGGAAGTACAACTAAACTAACAACAAGACCAACTGGGAGAGCCTTGCAAGAGAGTTTGACGCCCCGACAGGGCCAGAAGATGACGATGATGTCAATAAGCACGCCGAAGATCTGGTGGTCGCTCTTACCAGAGCGGTAAAGGCTGCTGTACCAACCAGGAGGAGAGCCGTTGCGGCTTCTCCATCACCATGGTCTTCAGAGCTAGGGCAGATGCGTTCAGTCTGTCAGGAGGGCGAGGAGGTCTGTTATCTAAGAAACCAGCTACCAGACAACGACACATATCAGCTAATCAGAGACCCTACCACATTCGACATAATAAACCGCCTTGCCAGCGAGGTATCAGCAAAGGTCCTGCGAGAATATCGAAGGGAAAATACATGAACCACCAGATATGACATGACTTAAGGCGACCCATCCCATTCCGCCGGGGCGTGGACTGGCCAATCGCCGTGACGGTAGGAATCCGCCACGCTCTGGAGCAGGGGGAGGGAGCGCTAACACCCGAATTTGACAACTGCGCGCAGATAGTGACCTAGTAGTTATTTAAGTTTTCAAGTAGATAGTAGAAAGAACACCCCAAACACAACCTGCAGCGATCATCTAAAAGGCCCGCTCGGTGCCAGGGGCAAGCCCACTGGGATTAGCTCAGTGGGCACGGCCACGTAGTAGGTTTATAGACAACAACTGGCACGCCTGTAACACTGCAGGAAGCAGCCCTTAGATTAGTTAGTTAAGACTAGACATTAGATCTTACCCATTAAGAAAGTAACTCATCATTTCCTGTAGCAAGTAAGCTCACTAACAACTAGAAATAAAAGTAAAATGCTGCTAACATTAATAAAATGTAATGTAGATTTAAGACCCACTAATGTATAAGGTGGTGGGTTATGATGTATGAAACAATTCGACGGAATAAAGTATTTTCTTTTTTTAAAAAAAAAAAATGTCAAAGGTAACTAACACTCACAGCCGTTACAGGGAGTGTGTAAAGGAAACCTGATTTACATCCTCATAGTGGCGTTACTAGCGCCACTACTATGTGACTGGTTCGGAATCTGAACAGAAATCATCTTTCCGATGTAGAAACCCGCCTACAAACTACCGTTTTGTCGTACAACTCCTTGGCGTTGCAATTTTTTTCGCGTCAGAAAGACGTCCAACTTGCCAATAGATGGCACTGTAAGTGTCTTAACGTAAGTGTTGTCGGCTACAAATGATCAATAGCAATACAACGGCTGTGGTTTGAGGTGCACACCCCACCTTACGTTCTGTTCAATGTTCATGGTTATACAAGCTCGACAGGCAATAGTTGTGGCACCCACCACGGCAAGGTTGTTCCACATCGGGTGAGAAAAGTCGGTTTTTAACTGTCCCGATGCCAAAAAGCCTCACAATAAGTAAAATGACATCGAGTTCAATTGTTCTGGGCAAAAAAAAAAAAAAAACGCATAAAAGGTGAAACGACATCGGTTTCTAATTGTCCTGGGGCCAAAAACCGCATAAAAAACAAAATGGCATCGTTCTCTAATTATCGTGAGACTTGGGCAAGACATTTTCAATATCCTGTCCACCGTTTCCCGCCTCAAGTTGAAATCGAGAAACAGCATGTTCCACAACACATCGGAGTGTCCCGGGGGTTACGTTCAGAATGCGTTGCGCAATGCACGCATTCATTTCAGCTAGTTCGTAACTGGAGCACTGAACACAACAACATTCAGGTAAATCCGCAGCCATAAGTTATACGGATTAAGATGAGGTGTTCTGAATGGTCAGGCTACAAGGAAATGAAGGCAGATAATTCTAGCATCTCAGAAATGCCTCTGCATCAGCGGGTTCGCTGGCTGTGCAGTGCGTGGAGGAACGACGACTTGCATAACACTGAAAATGTCCACACAACCACGCTGCTGAAGCTTCGGAATAACGTTGGTGCGCAAAAGACTCTCATACCATTTACCACTGATGGTATAGGTAACAGGACTCATCTCCTCGAAAAAATACGGCCATAGGATAAACGATGCCATAAATCTGCACCACACAGTCATCTTTGCTGAATGAAGTGGTACCGGTTGATGCACATGGGGATTTTCCGTTGCCCATACCGCAAACCTGCTATTGACATGTCCTTGGAAATAGAATCGGGATTCTCCTGTCTACAGTATGTTCCATGACCATTCGTTCTGCACTTCCATGCGAGCAACAAATTCCAGAGCCAACGTCTTTCTTGCTGTCACGTTAGCTGGAAGCAGCTCATGAAAGTGGGTGGTTCTGTATGGATAGCAACGCATCATGTTTCGTAGAATCTTATGTGCCATGCTAGCAAGCATGCCTAGCGTTCGGGCAATTCCCTGTGCACTGCATGTTTGCACACCACCGCTCGACCCCTCCTGCTATGCTGCGGCCACTTCTTCGACAAACATCGGATCAGCTGCCTTCCTCCCCTGCCATTTTGCACTTCAAAGGAATCTGTCTTTTCGAATTTCGTAATCACTTTGACGAGTCCCTCAGCAGAGATCCGACCAATGCCGCTCCTTCTTACCACTTAGTGTCCGGAACTTCCGCAGGGCTACTGGCGCATAGTCACCATTATTGTTAAAGACCTTTACCAGCAGCGCGAGAACCTTCATGGAGACAGTCACGCTGAGCGTCTCCAACGCAAACTGAGGAACAACCGTGTGCCGCTCGTCTGCTGGTGTGCATCTTCTGACGCTATCGGTCAAAGTTCTGGTTAAAATTTTTTATTCCATGACGTTACCCCTTGCATCAATAACATACTGTTTACGTTTGACATCATCCTGAGGAGCCGTTCTCTTACTGTGGCATTTTGAAAGTGCAGTATTGAACAACCTGTGTATAGAAATTCGCGCTTGGAATACAAGGAGTTTTACAGGAGAATTGATTTTACATTAGATTTAAAGTTTGCATTGCTACCTGTGAGACACTTAATGTTAAGGAGCAAATCACCAAAGAGATTTGTTGCAGTAAATTGATCACCTTTCTAAGTCAATGACAGCTTTAATGATGCGTAATGAAGGTCATTTTTTCCACTGGTGTTGTTGGTCGGGAGCTCACCGTTTTTCTTAAATTACGATGAATGATTTATGACGAATTTCATTAGCGAATATGTGTAATGTGATGGCGCATGTGGGTAACACCACATATTATTCTTACCGCTCACTCTTGGGCAATCAATACTCTCTTTTAAAGGGGTCGTGGTTCAAATGGCTCTGAGCACTATGGGACTCAACATCTGACGTCAACAGTCCCCTAGAACATAGAACTACTTAAACCTAACTAACCTAAGGACATCACACACATCCATGCCCGAGGCAGGATTCGAACCTGCGACCGTAGGAGTCGTGCGTTTCCCGACTGAAGCGCCTAGAACCGCTCGTCTACCGTGGCTGGCTCAAAGTGGTGAGTTACCCAAGAAAATTATTGGCTGGAAATATCCGGAATGTGTCGGGAGGATAATGCATTAATTTCCAGTAGTAACACTTCTAAGAAGAGCAAAAGTAATTGGAATTTAGTGACTGAAAAACTAAGTGACATACTCATTCCAGTGCAAGTTTTAATCAATAAGGACACACCGCTATTTCGAGCATTCTACCCTATTTAGTGACTCCTGCTCGTATGCAGCATCAGTTGTTGGCATAACTCTATTTGTTGTACTGAACTGAATATAGCGTGTTTCTTCAAAATTTATGGAAAGTCCATTGTCTGAGAAACACATACTAATTCTTTGTAAAAAATCATTTACAAGCTCTTTTGTTGCTTTCTCCCTAAAGGGATTTATTGCAGCGATAGTATCGTCTGCAAAATGTACCAACTCTGAGCCAGAAAATTTCGAGTTGCAGCTGCGTAACTTTCACTTCTTCTTCTGATACTTTAGCTATATGCCGCCCAGCCATCTTCAGAGTCAGCCGGGTGTCTAACGCTCCAGCACTTGCTCCGTCCTTTTAAACCAGTGGACCGCGCCACTGTGCATACGGCCAAGATACACAATGCTAGAGAAACGTTGACCGACGGTAAAGAGGTACAACAAGTGCATAAAATTAGATCTGTGGCTGTACGGTCGACCCACATGGTGGTGATATCGTTGCGACATCTTTGTGAGTTTATCACAGAAAATGTCGGATTCCATGATTTGTCCAAGCTGAAGCTGCAACCTCTATTAATTAAATTCTTCACCAACCGAATTTCAATTGCTTCTTTCACTGCTGCGTCCCAGAAACATGAAGTCGAGGCTAAAATTTCAACGATGTCATACACCATAGAGCGCACAGTGTCAATACAGTGCTCTGTCACCGCCGATGTATTAGGTTGCAGGAGACAGTTGTACATGCGGTGCTCTCTGCATCTCTCATGGAATGTACATGTCATGAGTCCACTGTATCAATGGCCAAAATCACAGGCTTCCGAAGCATCAAATCATCTTTGACCGAAACCACGAGTGCTGCTTTTTTTGGTGGAGGACGAAAAATCACTTTCCCTTTATGTTTGTTTGACTATAGGCTTCCCGCGCATGGCAGAAAAGCCGTGGATTTTTTATGCTCACTGCATTCTTTATGCTCACTGTTGCTTTCGTTCGTAGCGGCTTACGTATCTGCTGTGGAGAATACCCGTTGATTTCAGAAACTCAAGTATAGAAGCTCGTCCTCTAGGCTGCTCTCATCAGCAGTAATGTGTGCTCAGTGTACCAGAGTTCTGAGAACACATCATCATCTGCGAAGGATGGTGGCAGCTATTTGCACGTAAATATAAATCCGCATGCGTCGGTGTCCGATGTACTGCATGTCCCAAAGTACCATCATACTTGTGTCTTGCCAAATCATCCAATAAAGGAACGCATCCTTCATTTTCGCTTTCCATTGTGGACTGAAATGTCCATGGCTGGAATTCAGGTGATTTAAAAATCTTTTTAATTTATTTCCACCATGGAACCACACTACAAACGTGTCGTCAGCAGACCTCCAAAATACTTATGGTTTCTAGCTAGCAGATTCCAGCGCCTTATTCCTGTAGGTACAGCAATAATTATTGTTGCTGATGTAAAGTATGCTCGTGTGTCAACATCTATTCTTCGAAACCCTCCATAAAGAAATTGTCCACCAAGGGCAACTAGGAACTACCCATACCGAAACTGTCAGTATGTTCATAAAATTTGCTACTGAATAATAAATATGTCGACATCAAGACACTTCAAGAAATTTAAAATGCCTTACTTATGGAAGGACCCGTACCTGCTGTTCTTTTCCCTATGGTTACCACTTGTTCTGCAGTCCTGCACTGCATTGAATTCTCTGTACAATCTGTAGGTATGATGATTCCATGTCCGTCACTCCAATGATTCGACGTTTCTCATCATCGACGTCTTCAGTGATTAAGGCTTTGGCCTGCTCCGCCAAAGTGACGTCCAACGTTCCTCTTGCTGGGTGGCTTATATCGTATTGTAGCTGTAGTTATCCTATCATAAGGAACAAGTTAGACATGGTCTTTCCTGTTCACTCGGTACTTTTCTATTATACAGGGTGATTCAAAAAGAACACCACAACTTTAAAAATGTGTATTTAATGAAAGAAACTGTAACGCTACCGCCCTGTTCGGACGTACGTTAGCTCTATAAAGCCTGTACTGCAATAAGTTCACGGGCTTCACCTTATAAACAAGGATTTTAGTACATTAGTTGACCGCGTGTACCTAATAGAAGCAAGATCGGACTTATACTCAGTCAATAACTGCAGTGATGCGTCAAGCAAATGTAAAGTATAATTACTCTTTCGCATGGACAAGAAGTACACACAGTAGATGCTACCTATAATTAATAATTCGGTCGCCAGCCTACTTAGGCAATGAGTGAGTTTTTCCTTGTACAAGTGGGTGCATGTACAAGCATAACTACACGTAGTAACGTTGCGTTATATGGCAAAGTTTGGAACCAAAAAAAAAAATCCACTGAACTAAAGTTTTCTCCTTTTGTATTAATTTGGACGAACTAAAATTACACAACACCACACAGTAATGATTACTACGAACTGCATTTTGTATGTTGAGCAGACTGAAATCGGGCATAGATTGCCCTAGCATCGACAATCTTGAAAGTACACACACAATATCACTATTAATGATGGAAAAACACTAATACACTTAGGATTAATATAGACTTAGCTTTACTGGTCAAATCTGATCAACACATTTCAAGGTTTGAAAGAATGTACAAGAGAAGGGGGGGAGGCCCTGAAACTGTTATGGTCGTTAAACTGAAACTATTAAGTACTGAAGGCAAATTAACACTCAAAATTATCAATTTATGGATAACTACTCTTTTGTCTTACTTCTGAATAATTTAACTGTCATTATTTCTGTCTCAAATTAATTAAATAACATCGCTAACTCAATTCAAAAAATTCTCTTCCAATTTAGTCATGCTTTTGTTCTTTACCAACATTTGCAATAACACACAGAACTTTAGACTCCTTTATGGCATAGATTAATCTGCTGATAATTTTCGTTAACACTAACATTAAACTTTCAGTTCAGGATACTCGGGTTGCACAATACGAAGTAAGGATCCTGTCTAGGTCAGTGATCAGGATAAGTCATGGCTAAACCAATTCTGGTAAAAGTCACGTTATTATTGAACAGTTAGAAACATTTTCGACACTGGTCCACACAGATACACTTCTAAAGATGAAATAAATGTTTGACCTGTGCAAGTCGGTGCGGCGGATGGCGGGCAGCAAGATAGCGAGAAGCACGGCACACATGCAAGCACGGCTAAGGCTCTCACTGCAGCGGCACTTTCCTTCTTCTTAGCGTCGTTATCTTTCCAACTTTGTGCCTCAGAATATAGCCATGCCAAGTAGTCGTCGGAATCGGTTCATCCGAGGCTCAATGGAATCCACTTTTCTTGGGTAGCCTCCTCGGTACAGTACGTGCACTTCCAAACGATGCCCAACTCCGACTGTTGCTCGCCTCCGACTGTAATACTGTTCCCGTTGTGCCGAACCGCGCCAGTGTGCGTTTTCCCGCCTCGCCTGCCTCCACCTTTTCCCGCTCCCCTACAGGTAGGGTATTCACCACAGGTTTCCTACTACACATATCCTAATGCATTACCTACGTATGGACCAAGTGTATAAATTACAATTTTCACATCTTACAATAGTTTTAACATTAAGTACACTTTCCTTTGATTACCACATTACTTGAAATCTAACATAAATAATAATATTCATTTCAAAAGTTGCTCACAGTCTCTTTAACATAACGATACGAACCGAAAAAAAAGTTCAAAACATTGCTTACATTAATTTATCTAAATTCATAAAGAAAAAAATTATTATATGTACAGTTGTCGTTACAAAACATAATATAACCTTCTGTTATACATCATTACAAAGAGTATTTAAAAAGGTTTTTTTTCACTCAAAAACAAGTTCAGAGATGGTCAATATGGCCCCCTCCAGACACACGAGCAATATCAACCCGATACTCCAACTCGTTCCACACTCTCTGTAGCATATCAGGCGTAACAGTTTGGATAGCTGCTGTTATTTCTCGTTTCAAATCATCAATGGTGGCTGGGAGAGGTGGCCGAAACACCATATCCTTAACATATACCCATAAGAAAAAAATCGCAGGGAGTAAGATCAGGGCTTCTTGGAGGCCAGTGATGAAGTGCTCTGTCATGGGCTGCCTGGCGGCCGATCCATTGCCTCGGGTAGTTGACGTTCAGGTTTCATAACTAACCTTTTTCATAGGACTCTCCATACAGTTGATTGTGGAATTTGCAGCTCTGCGAGTCGATTTTCCTGGGCTGCGAACAAATGCTTGCTGGATGTGTGCTACATTTTCATCACTCGTTCTCGGCCGTCCAGAACTTTTCCCTTTGCACAAACACCCGTTCTCTGTAAACTGTTTATACCAACGTTTAATACACCACCTATCAGGAGGTTTAACACCATACTTCGTTCGAAATGCACGCTGAACAATTGTCGTCGATTCACTTCTGCCATACTCAATAACACAAAAAGCTTTCTGTTGAGCGGTCGCCATCTAAGCATCAACTGACGCTGACGCCTAGTCAACAGCGCCTCAAGCGAACAAATGTACAACTAAATGAAACTTTATAGCTCCCTTAATTCGCCGACAGATAGCGCTTAGCTCTGCCTTTTGTCGTCGCAGAGTTTTAAATTCCTAAAGTTGTGGTATTCTTTTTGAATCACCCTGTATTTTTGTCTACTATCGACACATTACTTTTACGGTATAACAATGAAAATCCCGCTAGAAACCGGAGGAAGTTCGTCTCAGATGATTCCATTCGTCGTAATTGATCAGATGTTACGGTCCAGATTCGCTACCATTCAGCAGCAAA
Source organism: Schistocerca serialis cubense (assembly GCF_023864345.2). NCBI lineage: Eukaryota > Metazoa > Arthropoda > Insecta > Orthoptera > Acrididae > Schistocerca > Schistocerca serialis. The sequence goes on from NC_064638.1 coordinate 981,559,960, forward strand.
AATAAACTATTAGTTTGTAGTTATTTTGTAGAGTTTAATTAATGTGTCTTGCCATAGCTTATGTTTTTCCGTATCTAGTATAGGTCCATAGAGTTTTTTGAGAATTTTCGGAAACTACCGTTGTCCTTTGCGTAATCTACGAGTTATTTGTAGTAAATCAGCGGAAAATAGGGAAAAATTGAACTTATACAGTGAAGGTCAGGACGAAAGTCACACGTTTGTTCGATCCGTGGCTGAATGTCACAGGGATACTGAAGGAACTGAACAGGAAGACTCTTGAAGATAGACGTAAACTATCCCGAGAAAGAGTACTCGCAATGTTTCAAGAACCGGCTGTAAATAATGACTCGAGGAATATATTACAACCTCATATGTATCATTCTCATAGGGATCGTGAGTCTAAGAGTAGAATAATTACTGTACGCACAGAGGGATTCCGGCACTGCATACGTGAATGGAGCAGGAAGAAACCCTAATAACTGTACAATGGGACGTGTCCTTTGCCATGCACTTCATTGTTGTTTGTAAAGTATGGATATAGATGTAAACGTAAATGTCGAGTGATTAGGGTCTCCCGTCGGGCAGACCGTTCGCGGGGTGCAAGTCTCTCGATTTGACGCCACTTCGACGACTTGCACGTCGATGGGGATGAAATGGTGATGATTAGGACAACATAACACCCAGTCCCTGAACGGAGAAAATTTCCGACCCAGCCGGGAATCGAACCAGGGCCCTTAGGATTGACATTCTGTCGCGCTGACTACTCAGCTACCGGGGGCGGACAAGGATGTGGATGTAGATGTAGATGTAGAAATGTCTGACTCTGACCAATTTTAGCTCTGCATCATCTGACTTGGGGAATTTAACGTCCGAAAATGGCGATAATTGCACGTGGATGTCCTCTGGACATGCCGTTTCGCGACGTCCACCAGATATTTTCCAATTTTGGAAGACACCCCCAACAGTAACTATTCTTCGTCTATGGGAATTACTTTTTTCTCTCCTGAAAATAAGCATGCATAAGGACAAAATCCTAATAAACATATCCCACAGGCAAGGAAATGCTAAGGTATGAATTTGGTCCCGTTCGGTCGAGAAGTTTTCATTAGTATATATTCGACATCCTTCAATGCCGAGTATAGCTTAGAGCCCAGCAAACCAATGATTCATTACGGCAAGTACGACTTAATGCCAAAATATTTAAGCGCCATTATAACACCAATTCTTGACCCAAATGGAGCTTAGTAATGTAATGAAAGGTTACTTGGTAACACAGATATCGATCTAACAGTCAATTATTAAGCAGCCTAAATTCCGAGAAAGTATTTATCTTGACAAACGTTTGATATTATTAAACTGTACTCCAACCACATGCTGAACGTGCCGTTGGTTTTTGATGACGCTTTTAAAGGTATTTCATCTTCCAGGGCGATGTTGGAAATTTGTTTGATTAGTTCCGAGAAGATAGGCTGCCTGTCAGATATGAACTGTACCACTGGCGTCATCCAACAGCTTTGACACAATCAGAAATTTGGCAGAAGCCCAGCTCGTAAAACACAGCCATGGAAAATCATTATTATGAGAATCTGAAGTTTACTCCCACCGGACAGGCAAGAGCGTGACTAGTGGTATGGGAGAAGGAGCAAGCGCGCAGGGCGATATTTACCTCGAGACGTAATTTCGTGACCGGCTAAAAACGTAAAAGAAGAAGGGAAGAGGAAGGACAAAAAGAAAAAAAGTAGAGGAAGAAGAAGAAGAAATGGAAGTGGAAGATAGAAAAGGACTGGAGGGCACAAAAATTGGATGGGAGCGGATATGTGTGAAAGGAAATCACGAGGTGATTCAGTCTGTGCTATGTTCGACGATGGTTCCATAAGACTTACCAGTCACTGGTACAGTGACGCAAGTGTTCTATTTTGACTTCTAATTTTGAGTGAACCACAACAAAACAATTGAAACGAAATTGCTTACTGATCAAGCAATGCTAGTTTGAACGAAGTGTCCCATGTTTCGAATTTTAACTGCTAATCCGTACTAAAGTCGTGCTAATCCCACTGAATGAATAAACATGTTATGCAGAGTTGTTTTTTTCCCTTGGCGTCTTTATCCTGGTTGCATCACATGGAACAGGGGTCATTTCGACAAGCTCGAAGAGGGAGTAACTAGTGACGTTCGTAAAAAGCTGTTTCGGCTAAAAAACTAACTTGGTGATAAAAGCTCTTATCCATCTTTATTTACGTCAGTGAGATTCTCCTAACGTCCTTTACTGCAATAGCAACGATAAGTGTCTTCGTTTTCGTATTTCAGAAACCCGTCATCACGTTGACGAAACATGATAATAAACAAAATTTCAGGAGAGCCTCCACTATGTCTTGAACAGAGGGAGTACGACATTAAAAGCACATGAAGTTGTCTCTTAGTATTGTGTGTTACATGTACGCACATTTTTTAATAAACAGTAAAACACACATTAAAAAAATATAAATTCCAAAAACTGTTTCAAATATTTAGTTAAAAGTTAGATGTTTATAATTTGATGTGCCAGTTTGATTTTTTTGAGGTGATAATTGTTACCTTAACAACTATCCCTCATACGTCTGTGCGATATATTTCATCCCATCATTTTTTGGCATCACTGTGTTATAAATATTATCCTCTGCGGTGTGCTCTATTTTAAGCTTTTTATACAACTCAGTTATAAGTGATTTTTACATTCGTTGTTTGGCAAGGCTTGTTTTATAATGTCGAGCTCTTTTCTTTCCTTAAAACGCTGTTAATGATAGAAAGAAAATAAGCTTGCTTATGTTGTTTCGCTTGACACCATCCCGCACTGATAATATCTGTACACATATGTTTACGGTAAATTTTAAAGGTGTATTTTTTGTTTCATTTTGTTATGATAAAAAACAGAAAATATGTCGTTTTTCTCGCGGTCCATGTAAACGTTACGGTTGATAGCCTTCATTCTCCTTGAAATGCATGATAGCACCATCAAAATGTCTACAGTAGTAAAAGATTAGAAACCACTTCGTTGGATAACGCCAGACTTTTTATTACCGTATAGATGATGTTTTTTAGCGCATCCAGTCATTAACAGCAAAATCATTTCCTACGGCATTTATGGTGACGATGTTAACGTGATTATAATTTACGAACAACGGTTTTATTATATGTACTGCAGCTCTGGTACTTTAACTCTTCAAATACCGCTCTGGCTGTGATGGCACAACATAAAGTACGAATGCTAGTGACTTTTTTTGTTAAATAATTCGCTGTCATTCTTAAAGCAAGTTTTGATTGAAGCTAAAATAATCCTACATTAATGACCAGATGCTTTTTTGCAAAGTGATATTATTTAAGCTCTGTGGAAAGACAGATTAATCCTGCATAATGGAGTGGTCTCGATGTAGCTGTACCGTGGCACTTAAAAAGTCACTGAGTAAGTCTGGACAATGAACCATCACTGAGGAGACTGGGAGCAATCGAAAAAAGGACAAGAGTCACTGATGCTAGAATACTGCAATGTTGCGCTGCGGCATGGAATAGTTGAAAACCATCTCTGCAGAGAAAAATCTATCTCGTCAGGTCAAATTCTCATGAAGAAGCCCAAAAACGGGACGTGAACAATGTTTCATGTAAATATGGGCGAAAACGTGTGAATGTTGTCGGGAAGTAATTATGCTAAAACCAACTTTCTCGTGTGATTAAAACGTAATGTTTTCCTATTTTGTTCATGATAATTATAGTGCCTGTCAAGCGTATTCCGGGCAGAAGAATGATAGCACTGTAGTTTCTTCGTGTCTTCAGTATCTCCTTTCGTGTTAAAGTGAATCAACAAAGTAGTTCCCGTTCAGGAAATTGTTTTCTTTTGCGAACAGTCTGTGTCATTTCCCATAGTTGGATTTCTGTAACGTTTCTGCGGATGATCAGTTTGCAGCGTGATGAATAAGCGAATAAACGTCAGGCTACAAATCCAAAGTTTTTGGATTCAAATCTAAATTGTTCCTAGAATATTCTTTCTGTTCCTTATCGCTTCTTTCACAGGAAGCAGCAATTTCTACAGGTCTAAAATGCCAGCCTCCACAATGGTTGAGAATACACATCAATCTATAGGTTCCCTTTCATATGGCTAGGCATGTGACTTCAAACGACTGAAGGAAAACAAGCATAAGCAATAATACCTCACACACGAAACGATTGCTCTGTTCTAACCAACATTCAGGTTTAGGACACCTTAACATTATCGAAACACCATAGTCTCCCAATGTTGCTTCTTTCTTCGTACTTCGGATGTCCTTATACACGCCATTTTATATTACCTCCGAAATGTCATTCATTGCATTGAGAACTATGTGCTTCACCCTTTCATTAACACATAGTTAATATATCTGATATACCAATTAATTGTTCAATACAGCTCTGAGCACTATGAGACTTAACTTCTAAGGTCATCAGTACCATAGAAATTAGAACTACTTAAACCTAACTAACCTAAGGACATCACAAACATCCATGTCCGATGCAGGGTTCGGACCTCTCGGCCACTCTGGCCGACCAGAATATTCTCCCTATCGTCTTCTCGAAACCGTCGCTTTATTTTTAACAGCTTGACCATTTGAGATTTTCTTATCACCTGCTTTCATTGTATCTGCCAGACTTCTCTGTTTTCATAAGTATCAACGTTAAATTCTTACCCCTTATCTTCAATATCGCCCTTTTTGTTAGCTGACTTCTTGCTTAATTTATTCTTGTATAACTTCTTACTCATAAGGGGAAGGCCTCAGGCACGGTTTACCGGTTCGACTCATATTTGGCAGGTTGCCTGTGTACATCCTAAAGAGAAAAAAACTAAAATTTTGGGTCAACCACCATCCGGTTTTGAAAATACCACCCTAAAGTTCATGATGCCCAGTCGACCGAAAACTCAGAGGATCGATAAATAATTACAAACTGAACACTTTTCATCATCACTTATGGGTGTGCAAAAGTATATTGTTCTAGAAATCTAGGAAAGAAACTGCCACAACTATCGCTTATGCACCCACAAGGTAAAATCATCACTTATGGGTGTGCAAAAGTATATTGTTCTAGAAATCTAGGAAAGAAACTGCCACAACTATCGCTTATGCACCCACAAGGTAAAATAGCTATCGAACGAAAGAGACAGTGGCATATAAACCGAGGAGTATTGCTTCGAAGCAAAGAACCTGTGTTCGTTTCTCAAACGCATTCTGCATTGTTTAGTTTTGTGTTTTTTGCGAACCGAAATTGATACGAATGTTTGGGCTAAAAAGGTGATCCATAAGAAAAAATAAAAATGTAGGACAATAAATTTATCAAACGATTTTAATCATCCAGAATGAGATTTTCACTCTGCAGCGGAGTGTGCACTGGTATGAAACTTACTGCGCAGGGGAGCTTCTGTAGAGTTTGGAAGGTAGGAGACGAGATACTGGCAGAAGTAAAGCTGTGAGGACGGGGCGTGAGTCGTGCTTGGGTGGCTCAGTTGGTAGAGCATTTGCCCACGAAAGGCAAAGGTCCCGAGCTCGAGTCTCGGTCCGGCACACAGTTTTAATCTGCCAGGAAGTTTCATATCAGCGCACACTCCGCTGCAGAGTGTAAATCTCATTCTGGAAACATCCCCAGGCTGTGGCTAAGGCATGTCTCCGCAATATCATTTTTTTTATTTTAATCATCGTTGTATTGGAAACAGCTCCGAGTAATACTGGAGCGAATTCGTCGTCACGAGGGACCACAGCATGGCCACTATCAGGATCGAATCCTGCCTTGGGCATGGATGTCTGTGATGTCATTAGGTTGGTTAGGTTTAAGTAGTTCTAGGTCTCGGTGACTGGTGACCTCACCTTCGGAACAAACGATGCGGTTATGCGAAGATTGTATTTATTAGACGTTCCTGGTGCTGTGAGGACATTTGCTCCGAATATTTATACACTAAGAAACTGGTACAGGCGTGAGTATTCAAATACAGAGATAGGTAAATAGGTAGAATGCGGCGCTGCGATGGGCAACGCCTATATGAGACAACAAGCCTCTTGCGCAGTTACTTCGGTTACTGCTCCTACAATGGCAGATTATCAACATTTAAGTGAGTTTCAACATGGTGTTATAGTCGGCGCACGAGCGATGGGACACAGCATCTCTGAGGTAGTGATAAAGTGAGGATTTTCCCGTACGAGCATTTCACGAGTGTACCGTGAATATCAGGAATCTAGTAAAACATCAAATCTCCAACATCGCTGCGGCCGAAAAAAGGTCCTGCAACTACGCGACCGACGATGACTGAATCATTCAACTCGGCAGAAGTGCAACACTTCCGCAAATTGCTGCAGATTTCAATGCTGGGCCTGCAAAATGAGCCGGCCGGAGTGGCCGAGCGGTTCTAGGCGCTACAGACTGGAACCGCGCGACCGCTACGGTCGCAGGTTCGAATCCTGCCTCGGGCACGGATGTGTGTGATGTCCTTAGGATAGTTAGGTTTAAGTAGTTCTAAGTTCTAGAGGACTTATGACCTCAGCAGTTGAGTCCCATAGTGCTCAGAGCCATTTGAACCTGCAAAATGGAACATCATCGATATGGGCTTTTTAACGAAATCGTCTATCGAAATGAATGGGATTTTGATTTGAAATTTCGTTAAAGAAGAATAATAAAATTTATCTGTTGTTTTTAAGTTAATTTTCTTTCGTGCGAACTTTGTTGTAGAACCACTCTCTTATTTTCGTGTGGTAATAAAAAAAATTTTTACTTACTTAATTATTACGTTCATTTAAAGAAAAAATAATATTTACGTGAACTCATATGAACTGGTTAAGAATATTAGGTTGAGAATTGGGTCCTTTAAATCATTCGGCCTTGGCATACACTTTCCTGATGCAGTGGATTTTTTGTTAAATATTTTTACTGAATTTTATCCCGGCACTAGCCATAGAACACAAGATTACCTCTATTAGCAGAAAATGTTTTAATTATTGCCAAGCCGACATTTATCACTGATCAAACCTACTTCATTACACATTTAAGATATTTTGAAAGAACCAAACTGTTTAAATTTCAATGTTAACTAACATTAGCTATCCGCCTACGAATGCACAAACGTATAATTAATTCAAATTTTATCAGCCACAGGATCACTGAAAAAGAAGAACAATTTCTTAATTCACCATTGATTTTTATGCATCTGTTCCCGATTTACGGGTTTGCTATTGTTGGTCGCGGCACAGCCCAGCAACACCGCTAAAAAATGCTGAAAAATTCTTAAAGAAATTTTATAGATGACGTGGGCAAGCTAATTTACATAAATAATTCACACTTTTGATAAACTCTAATATATTTAGATCAAACAACAATACAACTCACATTAATTCGTAACGCATCGTCTAATGGCGGCTAAGTCCAGACAGAGACAAAAGAAGTCTACCCATTCGTAAAAACCTCTTTCACAGTGTCCTACCGCAATGACTTCTAAACAGAGAAGACCAAAGAATACATAATGCGTTGTGCTTAAATAGTATTGCTGACTATTAACATTTCTTTGCAAATTGACGATATTATTCTCTTCTGGCAACATATCTCTGCTATCGCAAATACTGACACATTTTACAATCACATAATAAATACAGAAAAATTCCTATCCTAAATACAGAGAAATATTACAACAAAAAATATAAGGAGAATAACAAATGTCTTTTACACCACATTCAGTAATATTTTTGTTCAATAATTACGATATATACAACTTGCCCAGAGCGGCGTATATGGTACAAATAAACTCTTGTGTTTTGTTTTCTTTTAATAACGTGAGTTTGCCAGGGAACGTTACATTGCCCCCTGGCAGCATTTGGCAAAGAGTTTTTACACTTTGACACAATGGTGCCAGTAACGTTCTTTACACTTGTATATTTTACGGAATGGCTCTTTTATTTAGTCCCAGGGTTATATAAGTTCATGGCTCCCCCATTTGGGCGTAGGCAAACAGGAAACCTGGGGAAAACTGTGCCGGAGCCCAGCCATCCCAGTTGGTTCATGGTCATTTGAATTAAATGCAGTTATTCATTTGAATTAAATTCAGTTCGTCACAAACGGTTACACATTTACACAAGATCACAGTCACAAACAGTTCGACTGAAGTTTTTTGTGTGTGATACTATTATTCGTGTGATACACTACAAGGTCACTTGTCCTACGTAGTTAATGTTCAATGATTATCGAAATGAAGTCATTGACATGTTATTCAGTTTATGTGAACATAAAAAAAAAATCAATAATGCTGTATTTGGTGAGCGGTGCGGAGTGATTGTTGAGCGGCGCTCGGCGCGGCGCGCTGACTCCGTGTAGGTCACCGCCCCCGGCGTTGACAGCTACGGCGCGGAGGGGCGTGGCTGTCTGTCTGGTCTGCTACGGGCTGCTGCGGCCGCTGCATAGCTGATGTAGCCGGATGCGCGTTGGATATTCGCTCGCCCGTGCGACGTCTTCTTGCAGTGCTCCAGGAAACATGCAACAAGTTCAGAAACAGTGTACTATCCTTATAGGCATTTTTCCTGCTGTGGGAAAGAACGCACACAGTTAGTGGCAGTTATTACTCAGTAGGCCTTCACTAGTCTGGTTTGCACAATGTTTCGTTGTCACAGTAACACGTTTTATGGGCATACAATATTTTTCACCATGTCATGACTTGTCATTAGTCACACGCAAGTTTTCACCTTAGGACAAAATGTATCTTCGTAGTCAATGCGCTTTCCTAGCGTCCCTTGACACACAAAGAGTTAAAGTTTGACACTAGCTTGATCCACCGTCCGTTATCGGTTCACTGTTCCTGTCGTGCTAGTTCCTTGTCCACTTGCACACACGGCGATGATACAGTTTTTTATCACTTATACACAACTATTCCGTGACGTATTGCTGCAGGTTTAACAGTCACTGTCTGTCTCTGCCGCACAATACTGCACTTTTGTTTAAGTTCCTTTATTTTTATTTACAATGTCCGCTGTGCAATTTTTTTTTTTTTTTTTAATAGCACATTCGTAACTCTTTACCAAGGTGTGATATTTGCGTACATGGTAACAAAATATTAAAATTTGGTATTAGTTTGCCCAAAAGTCATCTATATTCGTGTTCGAGTAGATTTTATTTGTGCATTCCAGCCGGATTCAGGCATATTGTTCAATAACTCCTTTGAACTCATGTCACACTTTACTATCAACGTCCTACGTAACTACAGTGTAGTCTCTGTAGGCAAAAATTGACTTCGACTGTATCTGGCTAGCTCTTTTTTACTGTTTGAATCTGCACATGCTTCAATTGAAGCTTCTTTGTGCGTAACTTTGCATTACATAAATTTGCAACAAGTTTGCCTCCCGTGGTGCCCTCGGGTCACTACTGGGTGCATTATTTTCTCTAATAACGTTGGTGAGATAATAAAGTTCTCAGGGCCTCATATTATTGATATTATTCTGGGTTCGAATCCGTCAATCTGACAACTACACATATATACATACATACACATAATAGAAAAGATTGTGCCAAGAAATATTTCAAATTTGGGCACATAGAAAATATGTAGTACACTAACTAATCATTACTAAAATGTTCTTTTTGATTGAACTCTGTCACAGCTTAACACTACAAATAATTGCACTAATCAGATTATCTGTGCAAACATTTAGAGCATGTTCTAGATAACACAAATTAAAAGAGTACATAACACAAATATCCATACACATGAGAAAGTCAATCATATTCTTATAACTAAACACTTCTACACTAGTACATTATCTCTAAAGATCACACATCATTAATGTTCATTATTTACAAAAGAATGGTGTCCACATAGGACTATTAGTCTTTTACTGTAGGAATGCTTTTACATCCTTACGCGGATACAGTCCCCGTACTCTCCCTGAGTGGGGATCTGCTAAGAGATAGCTACACTCATGTGGCACACTTACTACTCTAAAAGGTCCATTGTACACCAATTGCCACTTGCTATTCTGGTTCAAGGATGCCGAGGACTTAGGATGATTGCGTAAGAGTACCAAGTCCCCAACACTAAATTTTTGGTTATTCGTCACATGTCGATTATATTTTTCTTTCCTTTTCTGAGCGCACCTGGTAAGGTTGCACCCTGATTTTCTTATCTTCTCTTCCTTAGGCTCAGGAATGACTGGGACCTTAGGCAAAGGTGCCAGCCACTCATTCAGAACTCTATTATTATTCATTATAATCTCGTTTGGTGGATACCCCGTAGAAGCATGCGGGGTTGCGTTGTGAACTTCTACAAACTTAGGTATCAGATCTGGCCATCTTGTGTGTTTATATGCAATGTATAACCTGAAAAATTTATTTAACTCTCCAAATGTTCTCTCTACTAAACTTGCTTGTGGGTGAAAACGGGAAATTAGTATATGCTTTATATCTTGTTCATGTAAATAGTTTTTCCAGGTATGGCCTGTAAAATAGGAAGCATTATCCGATATTATCGCTTCAGGCTTACCCACTTGTGTAAAATATTCCTTCCCTAACCATTTAACTATTCCACGAGCAGTGGCTGATTTAAGGCAGTATATTTTTAAATATTTAGAGAAAAGGTCATACACCGCTAAAATGTACTTCAAGCCACCCCTGGCTCGTGGGTAGGGTCCTGCTATGTCTATAGATACTAACTGAAGTGGTCGATGAGGCACTACAGGATGCAGTTCAAACCTTGTGGACTTATTTTGAAACTTAGCTTTTTGGCACAGAGGACAAGTCCTGATAATGGTGCGAGTCTGCTGGCTTATCCCCTTAAAATAACAGAATTTGGACAAAATCCTTATTGTCTTGCCTATCCCAGCGTGACCCCAGGCTAAATGCGTGTGCCACACTACAGCTGGGATAGCCTGTTGTGGTATACACACGACTCCATGGTCATTTGACACACCTGTTTTATAATACAGAATATTATCTACTATTTTGAAATTCTGAACACTTTTAAGATTGGTTCCTTCTTTAATTTTACTAATGATATCTCGCCAAATCGGATCAGTTTCCTGCAATATGGACATATTTTTACACATATGTAAAAAGTCCCTCCTATGTACCTTATCTTGTACTAATAGTATTCGATATTCCTCCGATTGTCCTAAAATATTTGACATTGAGGATTGCCCTAGTGGAAGCCTCGACAAGGCGTCTGCTACAACATTATCTTGTCCTTTAAGGTACATGATTTTAATTTTATATTCCTGTAATGCTAACCTCCATCTTAGCAAGCGGGTATGGTATAATTTGCAAGTCATTAAATAGCTCAAAGCCTGGTGGTCACTGAATACTTTGACTTCTTTACCATAGATGTAATAGTTAAATTTCTTTACCGCCCAAACCACTGCAAGAGCCTCTAATTCGGTAGCGGAATATGCTCTCTCGCAGCTGTTTAGTGTGCGGCTGGCAAATCCGATTACATTGATTGTTGTGGGGTCGTTGCTCCTGTCCCACTGAAATAAACACGCGCCCAGACCGTATGAACACGAATCTGTCGCTATACAAAAATCTTTTGTCATGTCTGGGTGTCGCAGTATGTTGGCGTTCACCAAGGCATTTTTGATAGCGTCAAATGCGCGTTGACATTCTTCTGTCCACACCCAGTGCGCATTTTTACGCAACAGGCTCAATAAAGATTCGTTATTCATTAATTGGTTTGGAACAAACCGTCTAAAAAAAGATGCTAGACCTATAAATGCTTTGAGCTGTTTCTTAGTTCTCGGACTAGGAAACCCACGAATTACATCAAGTTTTTTGCTGTCAGGCTTGATGCCTTGTGGTGTTATTATGTGACCTAGAAATTTAATCTGATTACGTCCAAATTTGGATTTATCAAGATTCGCTGTTACTCCCGCTTGCTTAAACCTTTCTAAGACTTTACTCAGTAGTTCTACGTGCTCCTCCCAGGTGGCAGTGGCAATCACTAGATCGTCTACATACACTGTTACCCTTTGCAGCAAATCCGGACCTAAAACCGCGTCGAGGGCTGTTATAAAAACTCCTGCACTTACATTTAGGCCGAAAGGTAGTACCCTAAATTGGTAGCTCCTTCCCCCAAATATAAATGCAGTATATTTCCTCGACTCGGATGTGAGCAGGATTTGCCAGAAAGAACTTCTCATATCAATAGATGTCAAATATTGCACTCCATGAAATTTTTGAATTTGCTCATCAAGATTTTCCGGATGAGTCCTAACAGGTACAATAATTTCATTTATGTCTCTCGCATCTAGTACTAACCGTACCTGTCCGTCTGCTTTTGCTACCGCCACCAAAGGACTACTATAAGGGGACAAAGACGGTTCTATTATTCCCCACTCGATCAGTTTTCTTATTTCTTTAGCTACTATTTCCTTCTTGGACCAAGGAATGGAGTATGAGGCTCGACAGTAAGTTTTGTGAGGCTTTACCTCGATATTGTACTGATATCCCTTAACAATTCCTGGTCGTTCTGAAAATACATCTGCATAATTAGATAATAACTGTACCAAATCCTGCTGTTGCATAGAGTTCAAATTTTCGGACTGTGATACTTTGTTCACAAGTGCGTCCACATTTGCTTTTAATTGATCATCTTGTACGTCAGGATAATAGAGATTCTGACCTAGACAATGATTGTCTAAATGTAGTATCCACTGATTCCTACACCTTATGTTAATAGCGTTACAATTAGGTACAGGTACCTCTTCAGATCTGAGCATGGACAATTCTATTCTCCTACCAGCATTCATCAAGCTTAATTTTCCCCGAGAAAGGTCGATTATTGCGTCCCTTTCTCTTAAAAAATCTACCCCCAAAATGCAGGCTACCTTTAAACCCTTTACTACCAGGAATGAGCACGCTATGGCTTCATCCCCTACATACATCTCTACCCGCACTTGGAGTTTAATTATTTGTCGCTGTGCACTTATGGCTCCAGTGACTTTACAATTATTCACGGGAAAAGTCAGCATACGCCTTTCCTTCCCCAGTACTTTGAATAAGTCCATACTCATAACACTGACAGTAGCACCTGTATCTACGACCGCTTGCACATCAATATTGTTAATTTTGATCTCTATTAGCGCTTGTACTTTGTCTTTGTGCTCCTTTATGCACGTGGATGGTTCAGTTATTAATTCATCTCCCATCTGTACCCCGTCATTATACCTAAGGATACAGATTTTGTTCGGTGTTTTGTTCTGTGTCGGGCTGCTCTCACTCCAAACCTCAGCCGACGATGGAGAGCGTATCTCGGCTGCATCTAGTTTGTTGAATTATTGCTAGTGGATGGGCGTGGCTGCTCTGTGTCACTGACCTCCACTATGTGCACGTTGTGTTGCGTCGGCCGCCACGGTTGCGCAATTGGCGCATTTTGTGGTGGCGGTCGGTTATTGTCATATCTATCACTGTTTTGCCGGTCCGGACTGGGCCTCTGGTTCTGCGGCCAAGTTCGGTTTGCATCATTATAAGTATTAGTGTTGCTCGGCCCCCTGGCATTTTTCCATCTATTATTGCTTGGTGGGCCTGTCTCATACCGGTCATCGAACCTCCTTTTCCGGTCATTATTCGCCGGCGGACTATTGCCGTTCCGGTCTCTACCTCTGTTTCCGTTTTGTGCATACTCCTGTCTCCTATTATTACCTCCGCCGTTTCCATTACTTGGTGGAGGCGTGTTATTTCTACCATTTCTATAACCATTTCCGTTACTTCTAGCATGTTCAGAGGCTGCCTTAACGTCCTCCTGAATCAGGTCAATTGAGTCCAGAACAGACAAGAAATGTTCCATATCATTTTCAGGCACGTGTATAAGTTTTTCCTTTACATGTATCGGCAAGTGTGATTTCAAAAGCCTGATCAAATCCCGGGATGAAATCTGTTCGTCCCAGTAACGGGTCTTATTAATGTACTTCTCGAAATATTTTCGCAAATTGCCTAGTCGTGGAGAATACGGCTCTGGATTACATACCTCCTTCCGTAATCTCTCCTGGATACATGTTGACCAATATTTGGCCAAGAATGCTTTTTCAAATTGCTCATATGTATCACAACTGTCAGCTGCTTCGGTTGCCCATAATGCAGCATCTCCTTGTATGTAAGACATAACGAACTGTATTTTCTGGGTATGACTCCAAACGCTAGGCAAAATGTTTCTAAATCCCTTGATAAACACTACAGGGTGAACAGATTTCTTCTCCGTTGTAAAGATTTGAAACTGTCGGTTCCTAATCAAGCTTTCTTCAATCACTACTTTGGAATGACATTTATTTGTTTCGCTTACATTGGTTGCCTGTTCTGTCTCGCAGTCGCAATTTTTTACTGCAGTATTTATATGCCTATCATTGTTGGACCTGGCTGGCGTGACATACGCCCGTGCCTCGTCATGCCGCAAGCTAAGCTCCATCTCGGCAAGACGACGGTCCACACTCCGCTGCCACAGCGGAATGTCTTTGTGCACTATCCTTTTTAGATCTTGCACATCCGCACTTGAGCCCACATCTCTGGCCTCAATTGCGGCGTGCACTTTCTGATCTATTTCTTTTATGACTTCATTTTCTACTTTGTGCACTTGTTCGATCACTTTGTTCTCAATTACTTGAGTTGTGTCAATTTCTAGTTGTTCGACCCTATTAGTCAGGACACTGATTTCCTCTACTATATTGGCGTTAGCCACTTGAACACTATCTACTCTTTCGCTTAATTCTTGCACCGTTTTGGGTATGGTTTCATATTTTTGTTTCAAACTAACAATCTCACTTTGCATAACTTCTAAAGTTTGCATCAACTGCAAGTCCCTCTCATGCAGGCGTCGGTCACGCTCTGCTTGTTTAGCATCACGTTCTCTATCGCGCTCTGCTTGTTTGGCAAATTCAGCTACCAATCTCTGGTCACGCTCTGCTTGTTCAGCATCACGTTCTCTATCGCGTTCTGCTTGTTTAGCATCACGTTCTCTATCACGCTCTGCTTGCACACGTACAAATTCAGCTTGGAAATTGAGCATGCGCTCGAACATAACTCTTAATGATTGCACTTCTGACACCTCACCACTCTCTGGTCCGTGTCCAGTGCTTGCGGATGGCACAGTATTTCCGCTATCAACTGAATCACTGGGTGGCAATGGCAACATTTCTTGTCCTTCTGCCCCCAGATTCTCACATTGTACTTCCTGAACTACGTCACTAACATTACTTTGTGTCCCACTTTCCAACTCGGTATCACTAGTTACTGACTGTTGCTCATTATCCATGTTGATATCTTTCTGACTACGCAATCTAACCATAGTAAACAAAAGAAATAAAATCTGAACTAAATATCCTAACACTCAGGTTTCACTGACATAATCACACAAGAAATGGACATTAACTAATACACACTTACTATATACTACAATGACTAACTACCTAAATGTCCTGTTATTTTAAAACAATTTACTAACAACAAGCACACCACTAATGATCCGAGAACACTGCACTGAGGCTACTTTACTACCCACAGGACAACTACACTGTAGCTTTACCTTTTGGTGATCTATCTTGGGTGCAGCTGCCCCCTGATATTGTGGTAGGTAATTAATTTTTCGAAATATTGAGCTCTCTTCTTCAGCTTGCCTCTGGGTACATAGTGTTCTCATGCAAAAAATCATACACAGGTATTACCACACAATATTGGTTATGCAATACATACAATACATAGAAAAATTATTAAATGTTCTGCAACAAAGCTCGACTATATTAATTCCCTAGTTATCTCACGGGTATTTAGTGGCCACTGCATATTCGAGCCCCACGTTGGGCGCCAATTTAACGAAATCGTCTATCGAAATGAATGGGATTTTGATTTGAAATTTCGTTAAAGAAGAATAATAAAATTTATCTGTTGTTTTTAAGTTAATTTTCTTTCGTGCGAACTTTGTTGTAGAACCACTCTCTTATTTTCGTGTGGTAATAAAAAAAATTTTTACTTACTTAATTATTACGTTCATTTAAAGAAAAAATAATATTTACGTGAACTCATATGAACTGGTTAAGAATATTAGGTTGAGAATTGGGTCCTTTAAATCATTCGGCCTTGGCATACACTTTCCTGATGCAGTGGATTTTTTGTTAAATATTTTTACTGAATTTTATCCCGGCACTAGCCATAGAACACAAGATTACCTCTATTAGCAGAAAATGTTTTAATTATTGCCAAGCCGACATTTATCACTGATCAAACCTACTTCATTACACATTTAAGATATTTTGAAAGAACCAAACTGTTTAAATTTCAATGTTAACTAACATTAGCTATCCGCCTACGAATGCACAAACGTATAATTAATTCAAATTTTATCAGCCACAGGATCACTGAAAAAGAAGAACAATTTCTTAATTCACCATTGATTTTTATGCATCTGTTCCCGATTTACGGGTTTGCTATTGTTGGTCGCGGCACAGCCCAGCAACACCGCTAAAAAATGCTGAAAAATTCTTAAAGAAATTTTATAGATGACGTGGGCAAGCTAATTTACATAAATAATTCACACTTTTGATAAACTCTAATATATTTAGATCAAACAACAATACAACTCACATTAATTCGTAACGCATCGTCTAATGGCGGCTAAGTCCAGACAGAGACAAAAGAAGTCTACCCATTCGTAAAAACCTCTTTCACAGTGTCCTACCGCAATGACTTCTAAACAGAGAAGACCAAAGAATACATAATGCGTTGTGCTTAAATAGTATTGCTGACTATTAACATTTCTTTGCAAATTGACGATATTATTCTCTTCTGGCAACATATCTCTGCTATCGCAAATACTGACACATTTTACAATCACATAATAAATACAGAAAAATTCCTATCCTAAATACAGAGAAATATTACAACAAAAAATATAAGGAGAATAACAAATGTCTTTTACACCACATTCAGTAATATTTTTGTTCAATAATTACGATATATACAACTTGCCCAGAGCGGCGTATATGGTACAAATAAACTCTTGTGTTTTGTTTTCTTTTAATAACGTGAGTTTGCCAGGGAACGTTACAGCTTTCAGTGCCGAAAGCCCACTGGTGTACCATTTATGTCCGCACGATACAAAGCTTTATACCTCGCCTGGGCTCCTCAACACCGACATTGGACTGTTGATGACTGGGAACATGTTGGCCGGCCGGAGTGGCCAAGCGGTTCTAGGCGCTACAGTCTGGAACCGCACGACCGCTACGGTCGCAGGTTCGAATCCTGCCTCGGGCATGGATGTGTGTGATGTCCTTAGGTTAGTTAGGTTTAAGTAGTTCTAAGTTGTAGGGGACTTATGACCACAGCAGTTGAGTCCCATAGTGCTCAGAGCCATTTGAACCTGCAAAATGGAACATCATCGATATGGGCTTTCAGTGCCGAAAGCCCACTGGTGTACCCTTTATGTCCGCACGATACAAAGCTTTATACCTCGCCTGGGCTCCTCAACACCGACATTGGACTGTTGATGACTGGGAACATGTTGGCCGGCCGGAGTGGCCAAGCGGTTCTAGGCGCTACAGTCTGGAACCGCACGACCGCTACGGTCGCAGGTTCGAATCCTGCCTCGGGCATGGATGTGTGTGATGTCCTTAGGTTAGTTAGGTTTAAGTAGTTCTAAGTTCTAGGGGACTTATGACCACAGCAGTTGAGTCCCATAGTGCTCAGAGCCATTTGAACCATTTTTTGGAAACATGTTGCCTGGTCGGACGAATCACGTTTCAAATTGTATCGAGCTGATGGACGTGTACGGGTGTGGAGACAACATCATGAATCCATGGACCCTGCATGTCATCAGGGGACTGTCCAAGATGATGGAGGTTCTGTAATGGGTGTGGGGCGTGTGCAGTTCGAGTGATATGGGACCCATGATACGTCTAGATACTTCTCTGGCAGGTGACACGTGCGTAAGCATCCTATCTGATCACGTGCATCCATTCATGTGCATTGCGCATTCCGAAGGAATTGGGAAATTCCAGCAGGAGGATGCAACACCCGACGGGTCTAGAGTTGCTACAGAGTGGCTCCAGGAACACGCTTCTGAGTTTAAACACTACCGCTGGTCACAAAATTGCCAGACATGAACATTATTGAGCATATCTGGGATGCCCTTGCAACATGCTGTTCTGAAGAGATCGGCATCCCGCCGTAATCTTACGGATTTGCGGACAGCCCTGCAGGACTCACGGTATTAGTTCCATCCAGCACTTCTTCAGACTTTAGTCGAATCCATGCCATGTCGCGTTGCGGCACTTTTGGATGCTCACGGGAGCCCTACTCGATATTGGGCAGGTGTACCAGTTTCTTTGGCTGTTCAGTGTATGACAAGTGTCATCCATGTAGTTGTTCAAAAGAGAGTGAGGACATATAACAGAGTGAGAAAAGACCAATTGTAATGCAGCCAGGATTAAAATTTTAATTATTTCCCAATCCAAATCGTTTGAGAAAACTAATTACCTACCTTGTCATTACTCCTCATTCATTACCTTACTAACCATCCTATCCGTGCCTGTTACGAAACAGAAAAGATACAACTGAAAAACACCGCAGAATGAATTTGGGACTCAAACATGGATTCTCTTTTCCTTTCGCCATTTCCCTTGGTTGCTACACATGTAGCTGTTTCGTTGTCTAGCGTGTGTACCTCGTAGCACACAAGTGCGAGCCAAAATGCTTTCAATCAAGTATTGATCCCGTCAATTCTGAGTCAATAACACATCATGAATTTTAGGGATATTTTTCTCGAAAACAGGGTGGGTGTGCGCTGAATCAGAATTTCTTCGTCTTTCATTTCATACTATAGAATAGTGACTTACCGAATCGGCAGGCCGTGTCTCTGAGACCTCCCTTTTTTCAGTGGCCGTGGTGATCTAGGTGGAGCCAGCACGGTAGCTCAGCGCGTGTTTGGTGAGAGGGCGGGCTGCCCTCTGCAATTAAAAAAAAGTGCAGTGTTCTTCAACGATCAACTTGAAAAGGGGTCATGTGACTTCTACCCAGACTAGAACAATCACGAAGAATGACAAAAAGCGTGAAGAGTGCTAGACTCTGGCCCTAGAGGTGCTTGGTTCTGTCCAGCGAGGGTCAGGAATTTTTCCTCGTTCCAGTCACTCCCGGACGGCCCCATGTCCACACAACAAGATGTCAAATGGGTAACAGGAATCTTACCTGGGGTTAAAGGTAGCCGGGATAGAATCCCGTCACCCTTCCCCCTCCTAGTGCCACAGCGATTAGACAGATGTGCGGTCAGGCTGAAGGTTTGCTCGTGGACTTGTGCCACGGAAATAACGTAATACCTAATACATTTTACTCTTTAGTTGCGCTTTCATGATCTAGGTCTCTATTTTCCATTGCAACTCCAAGAAAACAGTGTGTGTTAAATGTGAAATGGGAAAGAATTGTACGTACTACACACTTAGATATTGAAATGATTGTCATTTCAGCACAACCACACAAAGTAGATAGAGGTAATGGCATCTATATTCCATTTTTAAGGAAAACAGATTTCTCATTCAGAAGTAAAATTTTATTGTTAGTTGAATGTTAATTGTAAGAATATTGTATCACACCTTTTGTAAGAACAAGAAACGTGTACCTTCAAATCGTGGAATTCAACAGCAGCAGGATCGTGATCTATCGAGATTTTAGTTATTGCTCACAATATGGTTGCTCTTATTGTTGAAGAATGCCAGAAATGCATTGCAAATATGGAGTCACAGTTAGTTGAGGAATAGAGAGGAATACATTTCAAACACTTTCGTTGTAACTAGAACAATATTCCACGCTGAAATATGAACACACATTCGGAATTATCTCTTGAACAGTTCAGTCCTGGACCCGTATTTATTGGAACGTATTTGCTTGTATTATGATAAGTTTCGCTCAGCACAGTGCTCGCTGTTAATTGTGATAAACCATACACAGGGTGAGCTGTGAAAGGATGGGCACAGAAATAAAGTGGGATAGCGGCGCAGGGGGGCAAAATGCGAGAGGACTTGACCTAGCTTGGAAAATATACCCTTGATATCTAAACGAGGCAGCACGCATTGGCAGCCGGGTGGCGGTGCCGACTGGCGCAATCTTACGGCTGCCGGAGAACAAGAATGAATAAAATATTCTTCGACCACTTTCGGTGCACCGATTGGCGACACATTGCGCTGACAGAATGAGGCGCGCCTTGCAGTTATTCTCATTCGATTTTACAGAAACTATTCGGTAAAAGAATTTGATGTTTACGTTATTACAGCTTTTCATGTCATCTTTATGGTGAAGGGCCCATCATCTCTCTAATGGTCAAACTTATCATGATACTCGCTTTTAAAGAAATCACTGCACGAAGTAAAACTCTCTCGTAGGTCTAGAGCTGTTCCCGCCCCCCCCCCCCCCGCCCTTCAATTCTATAAGTCCCTCCTGATTCTCGAGCGCCACACACTCCGCCTCGCCTTCCGTATGCATCTCCCGTTCCCCACGCAGATCCTCTATGACCTGACTGCTTTCCCCCATCTGCTCCTATTCCTCGAACATATCCACACACTCTACACCTCCCGCAGCCTTGATCCCTCTCATCCCCTGATTGCTCCTCTCCTCTCCAACCCCCCCTTCTGCTGCGCATTCACTGTTGTGTCCCCCCTACCCTCCATCTCTACACCTTTCATCTCCTTTCCCAAGGTGGCTTCCGTCAACTACCCCTCACTGATGATGCCATCTCTCCCTCCATTTATTGCTCCTATCAACTCTGATCCTCATCTCCCACTCCTTTCCTCTGTCCTTTCCCCAGGCTCCCTCTTCCCCCCCCTTTTCATCCTGCTTGTTCCCCGCCTAACCTCTCTCTACCTCCCTACCCTCCCCCCCCCCCCCCCACCCACGAGTCCTTTTGCATTCCTTTCCTCTGCCTTTCCCCACTCCCTCTCGCGTCTGCCCAGCCCCCCTCCCCCTCTTATGGGTCCTCGTCCTCCGACAGCTCCTTCCCCGCTCCCGCCATTTCATTTTTCCTCTCCTTCCCCCATTTTCTTCCCCATCATCTGTTAAGGTTCCCCCCACCTGCCCTCGGCTGTGATATGTCATATTTATGGCAACTTTTTAGAGAAGTGTTCAAGTGAGTGTTCAGAGTTGTGCGTCTTTCCACAGTGTTGAGAACAGAACCATGCTGTCGCTGGGTGTGATTTTTATATCCCTTGCGAACAGAAACCAGGCTATCGCCATATTTTTAATTGCCTGTCTATTATTTCCCCTGATGGCTTCCTGTGTATTTTATTAGCATCATCAACCCTTTGTTTTATGTTTTAAGTTCCACAATTTTCCGCCATTTTACCATTTAAGTCACCGATTTTATCGCCTGCTTTTATTATTTATTATCTTCATTTTTTAACACAAATTCTATAGGCTGAAGAGCGGGGTACTAAGCTGCTGATAGCCCGTTCATGAAACCTAAGAGTGCCGTAGTTCAAATGGTTCTGAGCACTATGGGACTTAACTGCTGTGGTCATCAGTCCCCTAGAACTTAGAACTACTTGAACGTAACTAACCTAAGGACATCACACACATCCATGCCCGAGGCAGGATTCGAACCTGCGACCGTAGCGGTCGCGCGGTTCCAAACTGTAGCGAAGGGTTTCCAGCAAATGACAGTCCGTAGAGGAGTACATAAGTTCGTTGCATCTATAATTTTAACTCCAGTATCAACTGAAGTATTGAAGCATGAATGGTTTCTTAAGTGGCGCAACGTGTGTCTTTTAAAGAGATTCGAAACTTTTGAATGGGCGAGGACTGTATATAACGCGTTTTAACATTATCGATGGAACTTTTCTCAAAATATGCGAGAGATGAGGTAAAACTGAAACACGAGACGGCCAGAATCGGCTGTTCCGATATAAACACTGCGAAATTGTGCTCAGGTGCCAGGTTCCATTGAGCAAGGAAGTAGGTCTACGCTGCTAACACGAAAGGAGTACCTTCTTGCTCCTACTTTATGCATGTGTGTGAAGGGTCATTTACAACTGGTGTGTAGAATGGTGTCTTCAAGTTTATGACAAGAGGTTTAGGAAAAATGTTTTAGATATGTTTCCGTACTCATGTTAAATGAACATTCGAAAGCCTTGATATAATCACAGTGTCTGATATTTGAGATCCACCTGTCAGTGTTCACATCACCTTACCATTTAATTTTGGCATACATCTCGGATACTTTTAGGCAAAAATTTTAGCTATAACACAAACAAGCTTTATATCACTATACTAGTCCTGGCAACGGCTTTCAAATGGTTTCATGGTGGCCTTTCTTGTAATTTTGTTCATTACGAAGGTATGAAAAGTGGTACACTTATTTTTTAAATAGTCCACCTAAGTTTTTTGTTCGGTAATGCGTTTCCTTTCCTCAAGACCTACTCCAAACCTTATCGCAGTGTACTATTCACGTAAACGTGAGATTACTAAAAGTATAAAACAAGACTGACAATGATGCTCTTGTTCTAACACGCACCACACGCACCTGGGTAATAAAAATAGTCACATGGTGGAACTGATAGTAAACAACTGGTCACAAGAAAAATGCCGAAACTTCATTCAGTCGACCGCCTTCAGGTTTGTGTGAATACAAGGCGCACAATAAAGACGAGGCAAAATTGCTGTTCATCTGTGAAGCATGCAAGCTACCAAAACAGTAACTGCAATAATGTTTTCCCAATTACAGTACCGGTACAAACCTTCGACAGAAGACTATTGACTGAATGACTGGTGAACGTTTTCCCTGTTTTCCCCGTTTTTTTTTTTTTTTTTTTTCCTCAGCCCCAGCAAATGGACGAGTGACGTTGCTCCAGGTACCTGTATCACGTTGTGGTACGGGGGTACGGGAGAATCAAATTCATTTCTATGTTACATCTTTAACAGCGTCATGTTTATATCAATGGCACACTGTGATACTTTTTGAAGAGCTCTCGAGGACAGGAAGTGAACTACCGAAAAAGCATTTGTTTTCATTTGTTTCACTTGATGTGACTAGGGCCACCAGGCCATTACTTACATTGCACCAGGGTTTCACACATACAGTATCTGTTACATCAGAGTTATTTAAGAAATAACAATTTTAATACGCCAACTAGTATTAAAATGATCTGAGTGTCTGAAGTGGCAACGTGGGTAAATTGTACTGACTATGAACTAACAGTTTTAATACTGGCATTACTTATACTACTGCAGCTGCTGCCACTAATAGTGATAATAAAGAGTCCGCAGCTCGTGGTCGTGCGGTAGCGTTCTCGCTTCCCACGCCCGGGTTCCCGGGTTCGATTCCCGGCGGGGTCAGGGATTTTCTCTGCCTCGTGATGACTGGGTGTTGTGTGATGTCCTTAGGTTAGTTAGGTTTCAGTAGTACTAAGTTCTAGGGGACTGATGACTTCAGATGTTAAGTCCCATAGTGCTTAGAACCATTTGAGCCATTAGATAATAAGAGTAATAATAACAATAATCACAATAAATGTGACACTGATAACAGTAATGATAGCGACAGAGTAATAAGAATTTACCGGAGTACAAAAAAGACGTTTTCTGGTGTGAGGAGCTCAAGGAAAAAGAAATTTAAGTTGACTGCATCGGCTAACAAAACGCCAAAATGAGGAAGAACAGATTGGAAAGAGGGGAGTACAAGGGTAACCAGTGCGTACAAGGACAATGGTAATCCTTATTATTGCTGTGCCAGATATTTCATTACCTGTCTTCTGAAGCTGGACATGTTATTTAATTCTCTAATGTAAAGTGGGATGTTGTTCCATGGTCAGGTTCCTGGACTTCGAGAAGATAGCTGAACGATTGAACGATGTGGTGTAGTTCAGACTAGAGCGTGAAGGTCGAGGAGGGATATGAGGGACGATATTCTTGATAAGACAGTGTCGACAGTGTCGGTTAGACTGTCAGGGAGAGAGCACCGCTAGTTCCTGCTACTAATAAGGCGAGTACACCGTTCGCTTGTAACATATTTTTACGAGCTTCATACAGGAGCGACTTACTTTTCAGTTATCTGTGTAGTTACTAGTTTCTTTTTTTATGACTTGCGTGTTTGAGTGCTTACTGGGCACAACCTTTTATTTCAATAACAGTGTAGTGTACACTACTGCCGTTGCTATCGACCCTCGTATCATACAAGCTTTTGTTTATTTGGCCAGAACAGCTCAATGTCAGTTAGACCGTCAGCTAGAGAGCACTTCGATTTCCCGCTGCTAATAACGCGAGTACACCGTTTGTTGCATATTTTTACGAGCTTAAAACAGGAGCGACTGCAGTAATGTATAGGAACTGTGATTGTTGTGTACAGATGCGAGCTGAGTTGGCTCGTTTTGTATTCTCGCAAAATAGGGGAGATAGTGTCACAGACATGATACGTGAATTAGAGTGGCAATCATTAAAACAAAGGCATTTTTCGTTGCGACGGGATCTCTTCATGAAATTTCAATCACTAGTTTTCTCTCCAGATTGCAATAACATTCTGTTGGCACCCACCTACATAGGGAGAAATGATCATCACGATAAAATAAGAGAAATCAGGGCTCGCACAGAAAAAATTAAGTGCTCATTTTTCCCGCGTGCCGTTTG
The DNA here is from genome assembly GCF_023864345.2 of Schistocerca serialis cubense. Taxonomy (NCBI): domain Eukaryota; kingdom Metazoa; phylum Arthropoda; class Insecta; order Orthoptera; family Acrididae; genus Schistocerca; species Schistocerca serialis. Next base: position 981,584,557 of record NC_064638.1, read on the forward strand.
AGCTTGGAACGGTAGAGAAACAACTTGAAGGTGGTTCATTGAACCCTCTGCCAGGCACTTTATTGTGAATAGCAGAGTAAATCACGTAGATGTAGATGTAGTTGTAGAGACGACAGAGGGTATGGAAATCTTGGCGCTTGTCTGCACGCAGCCAGGAGAACTGTACATATGATTGTGAAACGTGATAAGAGAATCGACGATCGCAAATATAACAAACATAGGCACTCATAACCAGTTACAGACGCCTTAAGCTTTCCTGAGAACAACCCTGCGGGATAACATTGCTGTAGTCAATAATTTTAAGTATAACTGTTTCTACAAATTACTTTTTCAGGTCAGAAGGGAAGAGCTTTTCCATATTTTTGTAGAGCATGGAGAGATGCTGATGCCTTCCTGCACACAGCATTTACTGTCAGTCCAATTCAGATTTTCATCTATTATTACTCCTAGACTCCTTGCTGAAAGACAGAAGCTGATATTTGTCCCTTTTAGGGCTAAAAGTGGTGGAGATCCCCGATATTTCGTGCTAATAAGCCTAGAATGAGCAGCCAGTACCACTTGGGTTTTGGATGAGTTGAACTTTAACCCAGTATCTAATGCCCATTTTGATAGTAAACACAGGTCGGATTGAGATTCTCGATAGCTGCATTCAGGTTCATTCGGTTTGCACGTAAATATAGATGGAGATCATCAGCAAACATGTGCTATTTGCAGTTGGACGGATACGGGATGCTATGTAAAACAAACGAAGTGCTTTTCATATCCTCGTGATGAAAAAAGTTACAACAATGGCAATCGTGAATGAGATTTTCACTCGCAGCGGAGTGTGCGCTGATATGAAACTTCCTGACAGATTAAAACTGTGTGCCCGACGGAGACTCGAACTCGGGACCTTTGCCTTGTTTGGAAGGCAGGAGACGAGATACTGGCAGAAGTAGAGCTGTGAGTACCGGGCGTGAGTCGTGCTTCGGTAGCTCAGATGGTAGAGCACTTTCTAGCGAAGGCAAAGGTCCCGAGTTCGAGTCTCGGTCGGGCACACAGTTTTAATCTGCCAGGTACTTTCAAAGGCAATCGTGCTGGTGGCTAATGTTTCCCTGGTATCTAAACTACAAAAATGGTTCAAATGGCTCTAAGCACTATGAGACTTAACATGAGAGGTCATCAGTCCCCTAGACTTAGAACTACTTAAACCTAACTAACCTAAGGACACGACACACATCCATGCCCGAGGCAGGATTCGATCCTGCGACCGTAGCAGGCGCGCGATTCCGGACTGAAGCGCCTAGAACCTCTCGGCCACATCGACCGGCTATCTAAACAACATTTGTTTCATACACTATTATTTTACTTCTGGATAAAACGTTATTAAGGGGGGATGTTCAACTGTGATAATTAATTTGTCCGGACAGAAACGAAGTATGAAAGTATAATTCCAGATTTACTCAATCCCCATAGTCGCTCTAACCATAATCCCAAGACGATGTCGACCGAAACTGGTAACGAGTCTTGGCAATCGGGGAGATTTGTGGTTACATGCCAGCCAACCCGTTACTTCGACAAAAGACAAGTCGACGGTCTGGGAAAGTTCCAACAATGGAGCCGACACAGAACCGTAGTAATAAGAGGCGTGGAGGCCGCGTTAGCCGTCTTGGCGACAATTTAGATATCACGAAGCGAAGCGAGGACGCCGGCGGCAAAAACGCAGCGCCCCGTCTCTGGTCGGCGGCGGTCGTGAGCTCGCCTCGCCGCTACAATGACGGTCATTATGACAGCCCGGCTCTCCAGACTGCTGCCACCCCGCGGCCGCGCGGTCGGCGGCTGCCACAGAAGGCGTGCCGCACAAAAAGAAGGGGAAGCAAAATAAAGGCAGCCAACAAGTCGAGTGGCCGCAGCCGCTTCTCGCGCCTACCCAAAACAATGACTTCCTTGTTCATTGTTTTAGAAGACTGGGCGGCAAGAGGTGCACGCGGCTCTCGTGCGAGGCTCTCAGCCGCGCTGACCCCTAATAGCATTCAGGGATCGGCCGAAGCGGAAGAAACTCTCAGTCAAACACCACAGCGCGCGTGCATTGGGTCTTCCTTTTGCTCCTGGCTTGTGCCATCCCGAGGCTGCCTTTTGTAGCGGGCCGTAGTTAAAGAAAGTGGTTACGAAGTCATTACCTGTTCTTCTTAAAGGCTGCTCGCCGGCTTTTGTCTTTTCGTTTTAAGCGCAACGCGGTAAGAAGTAGTGTTTCCTAGCTGTCTTCAAGGACACCCTGGGAATGGCGTTATTACAATGTGTTTCACGTTTCCTGGGAACCTCTTAGCGGCCGGAACTTTCTAAGATGTCGCGTAATTATGGAACATTTCACGGAATCTGACGACTCAGGCTGCGTAAATTAGGTGTTTGTTTTTGCTGCTCGACAGCAGTGAACGGACCGTTATCCTCTCACGAAGAGTTGAGTTATGACTGGCTGTACTCAACCACGTTACAGGCACCGACTTTCACTGTTTAGGTGGGCCATTAGGGTACTGCAGGGTTTTACCACTTCGAAGTTGTGTATTGTGACGATTCATCTAGTGAATTCGGCTGCCCCCTTTTAGCAAAATTTATTAAGTTTTGGCTTACATTACTGTGTTAGCGTCAGTGACTCCCTAAATGACTACTTTCACTGGTTGTGAATGCGGAAACCAAGTTTTATAGTCTGATGTCTGACAAGCACCGTTCTTAGACGTATGTCTGAGATACCTCCAAAAGATCTACCACTTACTTGTAATATACGTTTTGTTCGAGGGCCGTGTTCCAGTTTGTAACAACTTGCGGGGAGATTATATGCAACAAAGATGAAATATAGAAAACTTGCGCACACACAATACGCATCAAAATTCCAAAAATGTTCATCACAGTATGAAAAATATACACTACGAATACACCAAGCACCCACTTAGCACCCATTTGCACCTTTCTTTTAGCGCTGAATTGCAAAGGCTGCCTAAATTGCTGCTGAATCCTACACGAAACAGCAAGTAAGTCTACACCGTGAGTGAAAATGTATAGATGTTACGCGAATGCTGCCAACAGAAACCGAAGTGGCCACTCACAGTAACGTGCTTTTAAGCCGTGGAGACAGCTGCTGTTCACTGCACAGCTCCCGTGGAGCACTGACAAAGTGATTTCTAGAAGAAAGGATTTTAGGGCACTTCGTCCAAAGAGTACATGCTTTTTTTAATACATACTTAGCATATAAATGTATATATGTACGTACGCACTAGCGCGCGTTTGTGTGTGTGTGTATGTGTGTTCCACATGTCCTCCTAAACCACTGGAGCGATTCAAACAAACTTGATACACATATCTTTTACTGTGAGGCAGCAATCGCTGTCGCAATAAGAACCACCCACCTAACATAATTCAGAAAATAAGACGTCTTAAACAATGAGATGAGTGAAAAACTTCCACATCATGCACAGCGAAAAAAATGGTTCTTACGGCTCTGAGAACTACGGGACTTTACATCTCAGGTCATCAGTCCCCTAGAACTTAGCACTACTTAAACCTAACTAACCTAAGGACAATACACACATCCATGCCTGAGGCAGGATTCGAACCTGCGACCGTAGCAGTCGCGCGGTTCCGGACTGAAGCGCCTAGAGCCGCTCGGCCACCGCGGCCGGGTCATGCACAACGTTTAAATATATTGCTTCTGTGCACGTAACTGATTTGCAATAAATTTCGGAGCAATATCCATATATGTTGCTAAACCATCCACAAAAGGATATCATGGTACCCCACATAACTCAGGAAACATGACGTCATAAACACTGAGCTGCCTGAAAAATTGCCGCATCGTGCATAACGCTTTAAACATTTATTCTTCACTTCGAAGATACTCTTGCAGTCGAGTCAAATTAGGAAACCCTTGACATCTGGCAGCGCTTTTTCAAGCTTTCAGCTACGAAGCGCAAAGGTGTGTAGGCGAAAGCAGTAGCAGCAGCTGCGCCCAACCTACATAAACGGTCGAGGATCATGTTTCTTAATTTGGATACCGCACCTGTAGATTTGTTAATCATGCATTCTTCTTTGTACCACTATTTCGTAATTTCAAATGTGTTTTCACGAATATGTGGAAACGACTTTTTTCGATACAAATACAGATCATTTTTTTGTTTTCATTTCTAACAGAAAATTGGCAAAATGAATACCCAGGCAATCCCAGGTTTGTCATCGAGCTGAATATAAAAATTAATGAATACATGATACAACGTGCAAAGTTAAACGCAATATGCTTTACGTTAAATGGTGTACGCTAAACCGTCAAGGAAATTAAGAAAAAAGTTATACCTCAGTACGAAATAGAGCTGACTGTGAAAGTGTTTACGTATCAAAAATATAGTTTTTTGACGGACTTCGATTCACCAATGTCAATGAATCAGGACTGCTGACAATTACTCGGAAGAAGTAATTGCCTTTCTAATCACGAGTCCTGTATCCTTAATGTTTGCTGACTGTATATTATAGGTCCAATAGAAATCGATGGTTATCCTTGATTATCCTCAGTTAATTTCGGAACTAGTATTCGTCATGTCTGAAGAAGTTAGTTTTCCATTATTCCTACATGCTCATCGACTTCTTAACCATAGTGACCGTTTCCTGAAGTACTTCCCATCCAGGAATTTTGGGACTTTCGTGAAGAGTTATCGAGCGCGACTTCGTTCTTCGCTTAATAGTGTACTTCCGATAGTGGTAGTGGGTGGATAAACCCGCAGATAAAATTGTGGCATGTCGGTTGGCGTCGAGGAATCTGCGAAGTATACTTCGGTTCGTGTTCATAGCTCAGCAGTTACACGGCCTACGCTTACAGTCAGAATCGCCGCCGATCTGTAGGTTTTGGGTTCTTTGTAGAAGCAACTGAATTTCCTGCAGCGAGATTATGGCCCAGCTGGTGAATACGATGTGCGGAATTGTTTTCAAATGCAGCACTAGGATCATTCCCGAACAGTTTGGTTTCAAAGAAGAACATACTACGATGCATTAACTAACGCCGTTACCTGAACAAAGTAAGACTGCTCACCTGCCATAGCACGGGAGCGGTATTCTAGAAAGGTCTTTGACCATGAGTTGCACAAAGGGCTCTTAAACAAGCTACATGAATATTATTGGCCCGGTCAAATTATAAGGATAGCATCATCATCTATGAAATACAGAACCTTCTACAATGAAGAACCAAAGCAACTGGTACACCTGCCTAATATCGTGTAGGGCCACCGAGAGCATGCAAAACTGCCGCAACGCGACGTGGCATGGACTTGTCTGAAGTAGTGCTGGAGGGAACTGCCTCCATGAAATCTGCAGGGCTGTCCATAAATCCGTAAGAGCACGAGGGGGTGGAGATCTCTTCTGAACAGCACGTTGCAGGGCATCCCATATATGCCCAATAATGCTGATGTCTGGGAAGTTTGGTGGCCAGCGGAAGCGTTTAAACTAGGAAGAGTCTTCTTGGAGCTACTCTGTAGTCATTCTGGACGTGTGGGGAGCCGTATTGTCCTGTTCGAGTTACCCAACTCCGTCGGAATGCACAATGGACATGAATGGATACACGTGATCAGATAGGATGCTTATGTACGTGTCACCCGTCAGAGTCGTACTAGACGTATCAGGGTTCCCATATCATCCCAACTGCACATGCTCCACACCATTACAGATCTTCCAAGAGCGTGAAGATCCCCCGCTGACATGCAGGGTCCATTGATTCAAGAGGGTGTCTCCATACCCGTACACGTCCATCCGCTCAATGCAATTTGAAACGTGACTCGTCCGACCAGGCAACATGTTCCAGTCATCAACAGCCCAGTGTTGACAGGCACAGGCGAGGCGTAAAGCTTTGTGTCATGCAGTCATCCAGGGTATACGAGTAGGCTTTCGGCGCAGAAGGCCCATATCGATGATATTTCGTTGAATGATTCGCACGCTGACACTTGTTGATGGTCGAGCACTGAAATCGGCAGCAATCAGTGGAAGGGCTGTCCATAAATCCGTAAGAGCACGAGGGGGTGGAGATCTCTTCTGAACAGCACGTTGCAGGGCATCCCATATATGCCCAATAATGCTGATGTCTGGGAAGTTTGGTGGCCAGCGGAAGCGTTTAAACTAGGAAGAGTCTTCTTGGAGCTACTCTGTAGTCATTCTGGACGTGTGGGGAGCCGTATTGTCCTGTTCGAGTTACCCAACTCCGTCGGAATGCACAATGGACATGAATGGATACACGTGATCAGATAGGATGCTTATGTACGTGTCACCCGTCAGAGTCGTACTAGACGTATCAGGGTTCCCATATCATCCCAACTGCACATGCTCCACACCATTACAGATCTTCCAAGAGCGTGAAGATCCCCCGCTGACATGCAGGGTCCATTGATTCAAGAGGGTGTCTCCATACCCGTACACGTCCATCCGCTCGATGCAATTTGAAACGTGACTCGTCCGACCAGGCAACATGTTCCAGTCATCAACAGCCCAGTGTTGACAGGCACAGGCGAGGCGTAAAGCTTTGTGTCATGCAGTCATCCAGGGTATACGAGTAGGCTTTCGGCGCAGAAGGCCCATATCGATGATATTTCGTTGAATGATTCGCACGCTGACACTTGTTGATGGTCGAGCACTGAAATCGGCAGCAATCAGTGGAAGGGTTGTACTTCTGTCACGCTGAGCGACTTTCTTCAGTTGTCATTGGTCCCGTTCTCGCAAGGTCTTTTTCCAGGCGCAGCGATGTTGGAGATTCCAAGTTTTACCGGATTCCTGATATTCACAATACACTAGTGAAATAATCTACGGGAAAATCCCCACATAATCGCTAACTCGGAGATGCTGTGTCCTATCGCTCGTGCGCCGATTACAACACCACGTTCAAACTCACTGAAATGTTGATAACCTGCCATTGAGGCAGCAGTAATCGATATGACAACTGCTCAAGACACTTGGTTTCTTATAGAGGCATTGCGACGGCAACGCTGTCGTTCTGGCTGTTTACATATCTCTGTATTTGAATACGATGCCTATACGGGTTTCTTTGGCTCTTCAGTGTACATGCGTAGCCGGCCGGTTGACCAAGCGGTTCTAGGCGCTTCAGTCTGGAACCGCGCGACCGCTACTGTCGCAGCTTCAAATCCTGCCTCAGGCATGGATGTGTGTGATGTACTAAGGTTAGTTAGGTTTAAGTGGTTGTAAGTTCTAGGGGAGTGATGACCTCTGATGTGAAATCCCATAGTGCTCAGAGCCATTTGAACCATTTGTACGTTCATGTCGCACCCGACAGCAAAGTAAGGGCCATCGAAGTTGGAGTACCACAAGGCTCAGTTTTTGACAACATCCCTCAGGTCCCTTAGGCCAAGTCACAAAAATTTTTCAACGGAGCACCACTATCGTCCTACACCCTCATCTAAAACATAGGGATAAATTTACCTGATCCCAGAATAAAATTCCCCACAGTGGCGACAATCGCAATGTTGCATATTACATAAAACACTCAGATATGTAGACAACCAGAAATACCCAAAACCCTATCAGAAAGTCATTTTTGTTACCCGATTAATTACGTGGCTGTAATTGCATGCGAATCTGGTAGACAAACGGGATCCCAGATCCATCGGGCAAGGAGCTGGTGCTCCGTGGGAAGAGAATCAATGCCTTGAGTACAATTGTTAATAACACGACGTTTCTATTTTCGACATTTTGATGATACTACTTATTTGGATAGTTTAATATTATTAGTTATGACTTCAAATCGAAGAGCTTACTGAATAAAACAAGATTTTCCCATTAAAAACATTTACCGTATAAAATCAACGAGCGTATTCAAAAATCGAATTCAGTTTGTAGAAAGCCACATTAACACGGGGATCCGCAGTCTAATGCAGGACGACTTTTGGTATATGCTCTGTAAACATACTACTTCATTACCTGGAAGGAGATCCATTTTCTTTTAAAATAAGGAATGTGAAGGCAAGGAAAGTGTGGTTAACTTTCGTTTGTGAGTAGCTATACGCCCTTGCTTCGCAACTGGAAGTTGAAGAAGAGTCTTTGCATACTGTCGCTTTTTAAGGTGCCATAGCTTAATAGGTAAAAACGGAATCCATGTAGAGTCCCTTCCATAATAATTTCGTTTTGGCTACCCAGGAAGCGTAATATAAATTATACCTATTGAAAGAAGCAAAGGAAATTCGTCAAGATTTTCATACACAAAGCGAAGTCACTAAACCCTTATATATTAACCAAATAAATTCACTGTTGCACTGCATTCATAAGGAAAAGATTGCGGCGCTTAATTCTCTCTCTGAGGTAGGAAAAAGCTAACAACGCCATCTATTGGTTCTTTAGTGCACTACGAAACTAACAGTGTTGTCTATTGGTTTTTTGGTGTACTACGCCGTCACTAAGGTAAACATCCAAATTACTAAGCTGAGAAGACTGCTAAAAATTTAAATTACGTTTTCTTGGTTTTTCTTGATCCGATTTGAATGAAATGTGCTGAGAGAAACAGACAGAGGCGGCGGCCTTACTTAAAACTTTAAATCAAGATATCTATTATTTGCGTGACCCGATTTTCATCACACAAAATCTAAACTCAGCCCCAACCTACGCTTAAGTGACCTGTGGAAACCCCGTAAAAATTCGTCTAGTTTTGGAGATGAACATGTTCAAACAGATAGAAATGACGGTTTTACGCCTTCATTATTTGCATAGAAGATATAGAAACAGATGTTATATCGATGATAGCGGAGAAGTCAGTGAATCATTTCGAGGTCCATTCTCCTAGGGACATTGGCGCATCGAATTTCAGATCTCCAATGTTACTCTAAGTGGAGAGAAAAATAGTTCGGCAGGAAAAAAGAAACACATTGATTACAGAGCAACAGACGCGAATGACAGTTGTTACCAAGGAATATCATTACTGTTAATCTTTTTTGTTGGTTCGTTGTTTTTTATGTCCATTTACAAGTTCCTTGCGGGGTGTAACAACGTGGACGCTGTAGTGTACGGGAATAGCAAGAGTTTAGACGGACCGCTGCAGAGCGGAAAGCACTCTATCGTGGCATCGAGTGTCAAAAGGGAAATCAGCACTTCTAGTTTTCTTTGCAACCATTACGCTGTACGCCATGGTAACGGCGGATGATCTTAGCAGTGCAGATTTGTTTGTTCTACTCGTTACGTGATGTACAGTGCTTTTTACTTCTCAGTACCCAAAGTGTTCGAGAATGATGGCAGGGCTACATTTGAGGAATTTCCGCGTTTGCGGACCGGTCACAGAATATGGCTGCAGGACCTTCAGCTGCTACTACGAACAGCCCATAACGTGTTTGTTGGCGGCGACTCCAATCATAGGTCGTGGAATTGCAGAGCTACGAATTCCAACAGACGACTACTTCGCAGACTTCTCGATAGCTGCTGACGTACAAAAATTTTATCTCCTGGTGAGTCCACCCTCCATCACTACGACCCCAGATGCTGTCGTAACACACTAGACATATTCCTATCCGAAAACCTGGCAGCAATTGTCAACCGAGGTGATAAATGATCTTCTCTCTGATCACAATGCGGTGCTTCTGAGAACTGATGGAAACTTGTCTCGCTTACAAGATGACAGGACAATAAGAGTCATACGCACCAACTAGATCCGATGTAACCATTCGGCTCAAATCAACATACCATTCTTTCCCCCATTTCGCTCAAAAAATGACATCAGTTCCACGATAGAAACTATTATCGGTGTCGTACTTGATTGTGGAAAGAAGGCACAATTGCGGTAGCAAGTCAAGTATCACGGTGAAAAATGTACGTTTGAATGAGTGAAATATGTACGTTGAAGTTACTGACGGTAAGTCTGTAACACAACTTTTAGAATGAGAATGGCATGTGAACAGGGGCGCTGGCAAGGGGGGGGGGGGTACTATGTGGGCAAAAGCCCCCCCCCCCCCCCACAATGGAGTATCATATAACACTGGATAAAATGACTTCAGAAATCAGTGGATATATTACTTCAACAGATTCAATAATCTTTTTATAACTTTGTAGCAATATAGGTTGCAATGTACTTCAAACACATTTTAACAAAAGAATAAGAGCGGCAAATCGTGTACTATCTAAGCCAATAAATACCATTTAACTTAAAATGGGCGTCTAATTATTTATTAATATACACTGGATGTACATTAATGTACGAGAACCACTCACAATCATCAAGAAAGCTAAATATGCCGGTATGCCTCCCAACACTTAAATTGCAGACCCCAGACAAAAACTTCGAAATCGTCGGACATCTGGGTCAAATCGTATTATTTCCTCGGCACACACATTCTGTAGACACGATTTTACCCCGAACTCCAGAACAGTTACCAAAAACTACCTTAAGCAACAACAAATTTTATCAATTTGTCGTCGGAGGACTCCAACTCTCCTTTTGTTGAGCGACATTCCATACCACCAACTCCCCCCCCCCCTCCCCCCTTCACCGACTTCTAGAAACGCCCCAGCATGTGAGCGTGTATTTTATCTCGTCGCTTATGCACTTTGCCCTGTACTGAACTTTCCTGACTGCGACAATGTAAATTTAATTTAGCTGCGAGAATGTAACTGTCAATAACTTTAAACCAAATTAAAACTGCATGAATTTATGTAACACAAAAACAGAATCTGATGCACCAATATTGATTTGAAATTGGCCCTGGTAATAAAACAAAGCTTGAGCAGTTTCAAAGTAACGGCCCCTGTGCTCAATGAATGCTGTCCCTGAAATAATAAAATTTCTTATCTGTATCTGCACAGTGGTAACGATCTTCGCATTGCTCTCTATTACTACTCTAAATTGTATAGTTACCAAACAGTTATTGTGCACGGCGTTGCTTAGCAAACATTTTAATTAAATCGAATATGACTGCCCCCCATGAACCACGGACCGCCGGCCGGGGTGGCTGAGCGGTTCTAGGCGCTACAGTCTGGAACCGCGTGACCGCTACGGTCACAGGTCCGAATCCTGCCTCGGGCATGGATGTGTGTGATGTCCTTAGGTTAGTTAGGTTTAAATAGTTCTAAGTTCTAGGGGACTGATGACCTCAGATGTTAAGTCCCATAATGCTCAGAGCCATTTTAACCATTTTTGAACCATGGACCTTGCCGCAGGTGGGGAGGCTTGCGTGCCTCAGCGATACAGGTAGCCGTACTGTAGGTGCAACCACAACGGAGGGGTATCTGTTGAGATGCCAGACAAACGTGTGGTTCCTGAAGAGGGGCAGCAGCCTTTTCAGTAGTTGCAAGGGCGACAGCCTAGATGATTGAGTGATCTGGCCTTGTAACGCTAACCAAAACGGCCTTGCTGTGCTGGTACTGCGAACGGCTGAAAGCAAGGGGAAAATACAGCCGTAATCTTTCCTGAGGGCATGCAGCTTTACTGCATGGTTAAATGATGATGGCGTCCTCTTGGGTAAAATATTCTGGAGGTAAAATAGTCCCCATTCGGATCTCCGGGCGGCGATTACTCAGGAGGACGTTGTTATCAAGAGAAAGAAAACTGGCATTCTACAGATCTGAACGTGGAATGTCAGATCGCTTAATCGGGCAGGTAGGTTAGAAAATTTAAAAAGGGAAATGGATAGGTGAAAGCTAGATATAGTGGGAATTAGTGAAGTTCGGTGGCAGGAGGAACAAGACTTCTGGTCAGGCGAATACAGGGTTATAAATACAAAATCAAATAGGGTTAATGCAGGAGTAGGTTTAATAATGAATAAAAAATAGGAATGCGGGTAAGCTACTACAAACAGCATAGTGAACGCATTATTGTGGCCAAGATATATACGAAGCCCACGCCTACCACACTAGTTCAAGTTTATATGCCCACTAGCTCTGCAGATGACGAAGAGAATGTTGAAATGTGTCATGAGATAAAAGAAATTATTCAGACAGTGATGGGAGGCGAAAATTTAATAGTCATGGGTGACTGGAAATCGATAGTAGGAAAAGGAAGAGAAGGAAACGTAGTAGGTGAATATGGAATGGGAGTAGGAGGAAGCCGCCTGGTAGAATTTTGCACAGAGCATAACTTAATCATAGCTAATACTTGGTTCAAGAATCATAAAAGAAGGTTGTATACATGGAAGTAGCCTGGAGATACTGGAAGGTCTCACATACATTATATAATGGTAAGACAGAGATTCAGGAACCAGGTTTTAAATTGTAAGACATTTCAGGGGCATATGTGTACTCTGACCACAATCTATTGGTTATGAAGTATAGAGTAAAACTGAAGAAACTGCAAAAAGGGGGGAATTGGAGGATATGGGATGTGGATAAACTCAAAGAACCACAGGTTGTAGAGAGCTTCAGCGAGAGCGTTAGGGAACAATTGACAAGAAGGGGGGAAAGAAATACAGTAGAAGAAGAATGGGTAGCTTTGAGAGATGAAATAGTGCAGGCAGCAGAGGATCAAGTAGGTAAAAAGACGAGGGCTAATAGGAATCCTTGCGTAACAGAAGAGATATTGAATTTAATTGATGGAACGAGAATGGGTAGCTTTGAGGGATGAAGTAATGAAGGCAGCAGAGGATCACAGGAGAAAATATAAAAATGCAGTAAATGAAGCAGTGATAGGTGGCTACACTGAGCCACTGCGCCAGAGATTGCGCCAAAGAGTATTATTAAGCCGCCTCCACAGTGCCTGTTAAGAACTCGTAGCAGTCAGTGCTTGGAGAGAGCTCGTCGTAGTCAGTACCTGTCGAGGTCTCGTGGTAGTCTGTGCTGAGATGTTGTAGCAGAGAGTGTTTGTTGAGATGTGCTATTAGGCAGTGCTTGCTGAGATGTGATATTGGAGAGTTCTGGTTGAGATATAATGTAAGGATTAGAATGATTTTCATCAATATAAATGAGGTAACTAACTCAGTTTGTTTTTAATTTCAGTATCCTAAATAATGCGTCATTACAGGTTCAGTCAACAAAGCATCTGGCGTGTGTTCTTGTATTAGAGTGTAATTCTGCTTTCCTTACGCAATTATCGTATTTCTAATTTTCTTTTATCACGTCAGTAAAATTGGTATTTAAAAATTCTTGTCTTGTTGAAGAAGAACCGTGCCAGATGTGCGTTGAGTCACACTTCCACATACAGAACAGTTATACTTATGCTTTGGTTTCGTAGGTTTCATAGTTGCTGGAGAATTAATTAATTAACTGTGTTTATGAAAATTTTCATTTCATTCTTTGTTGTTGTTCTTTGCAGTCAGATAGCGTAATAATTCTAGTCAGGGCCAACCGATTACGAGACACAGCGTAATCGGACATACAGCTACTAAAAACTAAAAAGTATTTTCAATCATATTTAATTAAGCCCCCATGCACGTGGCGACCGCTGCTTCGGATCGTCCCTTGGAATTCTTCTGATTGTAAAAATAGTAGACCGTAGTATTGTTGTAGTAATTTGAGTTTAGTAATTGTAGTCTGTATTGCATGTGTAGATTTGGTAATTGTCATTTTTCTAATGGTATTTTTCAAAATTTAAATTGTTGTCTTGTCTACGGGTTTGACAATTTAGTGCAATTATTTCAATTGTTCGATTAATCGTGTTTGAGGGAAACTTTTCATGTAAATGGTATTGTTGGAGATAAAGAGTCATTGTGTGTAATTTTCGTACAGTGACGAATTTTTTTATGTTTTGTAAATGATTACGGGATCGATGAAGAAGGCAAAAATGATGGATAGTGAGAATGACGAAATTGTTAACATGGCGAACTCGCCAACAGAGGAAAACAGTGTGATGAATAATGAAGTGGAAAACAATGTAATAAGTCGGGAAAATAGTCCGGAACCTTTTCAAAATTTATCTCAATCAGAAAATTAACAGAATACGAGATCAACGATAGAAGATTCTGAAATAGTATCGAACACAGATAGCTTTATGGCTATGCAGAAGGAAGTTAGTTTTGTGGGAAATGTTAGGGGCGAAAAGAATTTCGAACCGGCTGATATGGAGCAGTTGATGGGTGTAATATTAAATTTGGGATCAGAATTAAAAACACGGTTAGACTCACAAATGGGAACAATTAAAACAGAGATGGGAACTTTGGGACCTGAATTAAAAACTGATATGGGAACAATGGAAACACGGTTGGACTCACAAATAGTAACAATCAGAACTGAGATGGGGACACTGGAAACACGGTTAGACTCACGAATAGGGACATGTTTCAAAAATATGAAAGATGAGTTAAAGAAAGAAATCAGAGAAGAAGTACAACCGATTTTGAATTCTCACAATAATAGATTAATTGTAGTAGAGATTAGACAAAGGGAACAGGATAGAGAACAGGAAGAAAGAGATCGCGTGATAGTACAAAAATTTTCAGAGTTAAATTTACAACGTGCACACGATAAGAAAGAAATATTTGAGAGAATCGAGGAATCCGTACCAAATGACAGAATAAATAATGTAACACAACAATATGAACAGTTAACTACCAAATGTGTCAATACTGAAACCCGAGTCGCGACACTTACGGAAGACGTAAATAAACAGAAAGAAACAATAGGTGATTTAGCGGAAAGAGTTGTGGAGATATCAGATAAATTGACAAATCTAAGTTTACATGGGGACAGAGATTCGGATGATACAGCTCCATTACCATTCGCAGAAACCGAAGAGTACCAGAACATAAATAAACATGTTGAAAATCAGGGAAAATTTAATGAACGCGTTAAAAGGGAAGTTGAGGCATTACGAAAGCAAGTCAAACAAATTGAAGGCGAAATAATAGGAAAGGACAGTAGAAGAAACTTAGAATCACAGATAGCAGAGGGGTATGAAGAAAGAAATTTATTTCATTTACGGGATGCGACAAGAGAGCGCCAGGCGCGCGAACTTTACAATAATCGACATTCGGACTGGGACAGACGCGGTAGGTCTTTGTCGCCACGAGGCGAAAACTTTGACTATAAACACTTTTTGACTGTCCGGAAATTTAAGATCTTCCGCAATTCTAAGAATGACATACATCCATGTGCATGGTTAGATCAATTTATGTACGCACTTCCACCAAACTGGCCACTAAGTCACAAACTGGAATTTATGTGTGGATATTTAGAAAACGAACCGGCGACGCGGATGCGCGCACTCATTAGAGATTGTAATAATCTAAATGATTTTTATCATGCATTTCTATCGGCATATTGGTCCGAAAACACAAAAGACAGAGTCAAACATAGTCTGATTATGCAGCGTAATTTTAAACAGTCCGAGTTCCGCACGCCGGCAGAGTACTTTGAAGACATGATTCGAAAGAATCAGTTCCTGTCCAACCCTTATAGCCCGACTGAATTAATTCGCATTTGTTTAACTAAGCTGCCACAATCCATAAGACAAATTGCTTTGGCCGGAAGATGTAAAGACGACATTGAGACTTTTAAGACTTTGTTGCAAGAACTTGAGTACGACAACGACGACGGGACTTCTTGTAACTTTTTCAGTAACAGTATTTACAATAGATTTTCAGAGAAAAGAGATCGTGATCGGAACGGGCGTTATGTGAGTAACTTTGAGAATGACAGACGTAACAGACAGGACAATAGATACCAGCCTTATGACAATAACAGACGTTCTAACAGAAATTACACAGACAATTATAATAACGGTAATTCGTACCGGAATGATCAATCATACGGAAACAGTAATCGGTATCATCAGGACAGAAATTATTCATACAGTAATAGAAATTCTTACTACAGAAATAATCAGGGTAGTAGATACAACAATAATTTCAGAAGTGACAGTCGAAATTATACAAGAAGTAGTTATGCAGACAGACAGGAAAATAGAAATTTTAATAACAGACACAACCCAGAATTTGCATCTAACAGACAGGAAGGACCTAATTGGCATCCTCCACGTGACAGAACTTCAGAGAGACAAGTGCAAATCGTAGAAATTGATCCGCGAAATGACGCGAATACTCAAAGACGTGACGCAAACAATCGACAATGACTTGTAGCTTCGGCTTCTGGCAGCTATATAGACGGTTCAGAAAGTAATGACACTACGACTTTACACTACGTACGCCTGGAAGACATGAGAGATATTTTGCTACACGAAAAGGAAAATAATGTAGACGCATTTTTACACCCTGTTATTGAAGTATGTGTGGGTAAGAATAAGTTCACTGCAGTTTTAGATTCTGGGAGCCCATTGAATGTCATTAGTGAATCAGTTTTTCGTATATGTGAAAGAACTATTGCCTGTCCTGTGTTACCTATTTCTAAAACTACAATTCGAGGAGCGATTTCTGGAAAAAGTGTGGAAGTCAAACAACAGACCAATTTAAATTTCATTTGTCAAGGATACGAATTTTCTGCTAATTTTATTATTGTTCCATTACTCAGTACACAAATTATATTAGGTATGGAGTTTCTTAACGCACATAAGGCAATTTTGAACTTTAAAGAAGGAAGTGTAAATTTGACTGTTTCCGGAATGCCGAAATGTTTGAAATTTTTCGAGTGTTTAACAAGATCTGAGTCAGATACAAAATGTTTAAGGTTTCTTACTTCTGATGTTTTCGTTGAGCATTATGACGACAGTGTGTTTATTCATGACAATGACAATAGATACAGAGACGCGATGGATGATATAATTAATAGCGAAGAATTAATTAATGAAAAGGTTAAGAAAGCTGAAGTGCCAGATGACGTTGCAAGAGAAGAGCCGCACCACATTTTGACTTCACATGCTACAGTGTTTAGTCATCACACAGGAACTATACAAGGCTTACAATATTTATTTAAAGTAAAAGAACACACACCATTTCGCGGGAAAACGTACGCTATTCCTTTGGCTTACAGAGACAAGGTTAAGAATGAACTTCAGTACATGTTAGATCAGGGCATTATTGAGCCTGCAGTCAGTCCTTATACCAGTCCATTACACGTTGTTCTTAAAAAGAATGGGTCAATTCGTTTGGTTCTGGATTCCAGACAGATAAATAATATCATCATTCCTGAAACTGACCGCCCACAAAATTTAGATGAACTTCTTCAACATTTCCATGGAATCAATGTCTTATCCACGATTGATATGCGCGCCAGTTTTTGGCAAATAGAACTCCACCCTAATTGTAGAAAATATACTGCCTTTTTAGCCTTTGGTAATTGTTACCAGTTTCGGAAATTACCGTTTGGACTTACTGTATCTTCAGCAGTATTCATTCGTAGCTTAAATAAAATTTTACCTGTTTATCTTCGTGACAATATTACTTCATATGTTGACGATATTCTTATTGCTAAACATTCTTGGAGTGAGCACAACAAAATTTTGGATTCATTATTACGTATGTTTGCAAGAGTTGGCATTACAGTAAACTTGGAAAAATCTGAATTTGGTCGTTCTCAGGTGAAATTTCTCGGTCACATTATTTCTACAGAAGGTATTCTTCCTGATCCAGAGAAATTAGACGCTATTCGTAACTATGCTGTTCCTACCACGAAACGTGATGTTCGTAGCTTCCTTGGTGTCTGTAATTTTCTTAGACGCTTTGATAGATTGGACGATTTGGCCACACCTCGTTTATGTGAACTATCTGGAAAGAAATCTAATTGGTGTTGGGATAAGGAAGCTCAGTCAGAATTTGAACAGCTTCGTGATGCTTTAGTTGCTGCTCCACTTCTTTCACATCCGGATTTATCTAAAGATTTTTGTTTGGCGACGGACTCATCATACAAGGGCGTAGGTGCACATTTATTTCAAGAGATAGAAGAAAACGGCGTTGTAGCACAGAAAACTATTGCATTTGGAAGTCGTGTTCTTTCTAAATCAGAAAAGAATTATTCGATTACGGAACTTGAAGCTTTGGCTGTTGTTTGGGCTTTTACAAAATTTCGGACATTTTTGTTTGGCAGACATACTAAGGTTTATACCGATCATCGAGCTCTGGAATTTCTCATGTCGACAAAATTAACTCATGGCAGATTGTCACGATGGGCGTTGTATCTACAGGAGTTTGATTTTAGTATTGTCTACATGCAGGGTTCTTCAAATATTGTTGCTGATGCTTTATCACGTGCACTTATGGGTTTGAAACAAAGTGCTGAAGAGGACTGCAAGAAAAACAATTATTGTTTGATGTATATTCAAGGTGTTGCGTTTGAGAACTTTATTTCGTCTTCGCTCCACGACATCGCTAAGGAGCAAAATAAGGATCCAATCTGGAAGGACATTAAGGAGAAGTGGAGGAGAAAGGAAAGCGTAGCGATTAGACAGCATTATTTAGTTCGCAATGACATTCTTTTTAAACGAAAATCGGTCGACAACTCTGTTTGGTTAGTTTGTAATCCTGATGAGTGGGTTAATAAGCTGATTTGGTATATTTATGCACACTTTGGTCCCAGAAAATGCTTTCACAAATTACGAGAAAATTGCCACTTCAGTAATATGGAAAAACGTATTCGATCTGTTCTGGCCAAATGCAACTTATGTCAAAAGGCTAAGCCACCAACAGTTTCTGACAGAGCACCGTTGTTTCCTATCATTCCATCGAAATTAAAGGAGATGGCTGCAGTCGATTTGTTCGGTCCAGTGGTTCGTTCTACTAATGGTTTTGCGTACATTTTCGTAGCAGTGGAGTTGACATCAAAATATGTGTGTTTTACACCTTTACGCAAAGCAACAGCTCGTTCAGTATCTAATGCTTTCATCAAAAATTTTCTTAAAGAAGTGGGTCATGTTGATAAGGTTATATCAGATAATGGATCACAGTTTCGTCCTAAAATTTGGCTTCGTACTCTACAGCGTCGTAAAATTAAACCAATCTTCATTTCACTTTTTCACCCTCAATCTAACGCTTCAGAGAGATGGATGAAGGAAATCAATAAATTGTGTCGTCTTTATTGTCATCAGAATCACAGAAAGTGGGATCAGTATCTTCATATTTTTCAAAACATTCTGAATGAACTCCCTAATGATTCAACTTCTTTACCGCCTATACAGATATTAAAAAACAAAGCACCGACAAATCGCATTTCTGAAATAGTTCCTTTTCCGCGTTCACGGAAACTGCGGCATTCTGAAGTTGTCAACCTGGCTCTGCAAAATATAGCATCTGCGGCTGCTAGAAGAGAGAGATCAGCTAAACGTCCAGGTCGTTCAAAAACCTTGTCAGTTGGTCAGAAGGTGTTAATTATGTCTCACCGTTTGTGTCGCAAATTTTTTCTGCTTTATAACGGTCCATATAGAATTCGCAAAGTTATTCATGATAACACTGTCGAAGTAGAAACTCTTAAATCTCGACGCTCTAAGGGAATACATCATATATCTAACGTAAAAATTTTTGTGGAATGACATACTTTTGAGAAACTAACAGCTACATGTAAACATGCGGAGAATACAAGGATACCGCGCTGTGTTTTGGCGGCGGCATATACTCAAAGCAACAGTCAAGTCTGCGCGCCGCACAAGGCAGTCGTTGACCGCGAACAATTGCTTCCTACGTCACGCGCCTACAGCTGATCGAGCGCTCAGTGCGAATGCACTGACAGCCGTAAACAAATACACAGTTTAATTTCTCCGATTAAATTCAGTATAAAGCTATAGTGATTTGATGAATTATGTTATTAACATTCAGTATTTTTCAGGATACGGTTCTATAAAATATTTAAGAACTTCAGGTAAATTCTGTGTGTCTCCGACGTTAAGACGACTTGCTATCGAGAAATTTTCAGGAAGAATGTAATTTCGAAGAAGAAACTAATAAACTAAAAAGGTAACTATTAATTGAGTTCATTTTTCAAGTAACATATTTCCACTTAGGTACGTACTTTAGACGTAATTTGCTGCTCGCGATTACGTGATTCATACTTTGTGCTAATTTCATGTTCTATGAATTTACTTGTGAAGCGACGTGCTTGCGTACGTTAACTGATTTTGACAATGATTATTAATGAACTGGGTTGTAACTTGTGTATATTATGCATCGCTTGGCTGCACTGCTTTTTCACTGATGTCATATTTTTTAATTATGTGCCTGCTGTGCTTATTTATTTAAATTATAATTGTAACCTGATTAATTGTGCTGACTGTGTTTATGTATGTAAGTTATACTTTGTGATTTATCTACTTGCGCCTTCATGTTTACTTATTAAGACGACATATGAACATTTATTTGCTTATGCTGATATGATGCTAATGACATGTTTACTGCTTTATGTATGGATTGCATATTTATACATATCTGTTGTTGTCATAACTACTCTTTAATTTGGTGTGTAGAAATGCTGATGTACAGTGTACGAATATAGAGTTTAGGTTACACTATGGTATAGGTTACAGACTGTTCGCTTGGCAGAGCCTCGTTGTAAGCATTGTGCTGCATCCACTTTTTGACATTCTGTTCTCTACTGGTATATTTACTCGCTATTGCTTGTTTTGCTTACGCTCAGTGCCTTATATTTTTAAGATAAGAAAATGAACTGCTATAATTCGACGAACGACATTGGTACAAAGAACTTCGTTGAAGTCACATGAGCTGGAGGTTTTATGGAAGCTGTATAACTTTATGCTAATAGGAAGGAAGCTAACGACATGACATACCATTACTAGGTTTAGACCATTAACAGTTATTACACTGCATTTTTCGTGAGCAATTGAAATAGGAAGTGACACTTGATACAAGAAATACTCCACATGTTTGCTTCTGCCATAATTCTTGAAGTGGTGTACACACTGTGAAATATTGTGATCATTCACATTCCATAATCGTACTTAATTACTGAGAGTTATTCGAACTAAGTCTGTTAGAGGTCATGTATGCATTTCTGTTGTTTATAATTCATAATGAGTAGAAGATTTGGGTCAGATGGATTACACAGAGGTTGTGTGTTGACAATGTGTCTTCAGATTGTATGGGATGATGAACTGAAGTTTGCACTAGGATTTTATCTGTACTTGTTCGAGGAGACTGACTAGAGGAAAGAGTTGTTATGGAAGTGAAATGATATTGGTAATAAGGTTTATATGTATCGATGTATTGAAGAGGTATTATTGAGGTATTATTGAGATTATGTGAAGTTGATGATTATTGGAGTTTCTGTGGACAAGAGGTAAGGTAAATGATATTGATGATAAGATTTATATGTGTCGACGTATTGAAGAGGTATTATTGAGGTATTATTGAGATAATGTGAAGTTGATGATTATTGGAGTTTTGGTGGATAAGAGGTAAAGTAAGTGAGATGCATATTTTTTTTGTTGGTCTTATGGAACAAGGAGGATGAAGATAGCAGACTAGAACACTAAAGTAGAAGGAAGATAGTCTATACACACACTTTGTTAAATCACTAAGCAGTATATTTTTTTTTTTTTTTTTTTTTTTTGAAGAGAGGAAGTATTTGCATATCTTGGCTCACTGACAGTTGTTCAACAACAGTACATTTGATCTGGCTTGGCAAACATTGGTCTTGACATGATGACTATGACGTTTACCTAACTATTATTGACTCTTATACATTGCTGCCACTACTACTTGATACACATGATGAACATCAGATTTTGACAGAATTACATTTACACAGTTAACACCATTCAATTACACAGTAGTACTTAATGTGGATGAAAGATGAATGAGTGTGTTTTGTGTGTTTTCCTTTCCTAATCCTACCCCCCTATCTCGTAAATTTTATTTTATTTGTTTGTAGTGGCTTGCACTGACACTCATAAATATTATAGGTTTACTGATATTTGAGTATTTGTAATAGTTAATATGAAAATTATCTGACATCATTTGAGTGTTTGTTATGATTTGTATGTTTAGTGTAAAAGCATTTGTATGTGCATTCAAACTATTGTTCATGCCTGAACTGTCTGATTAGTGATGGTAAATATTATGAACTGTTACCTGCACTTTTCAACATGATGTGTGACACTTAGACATGTTTAATTTCTGCTGATGAACTGTGTGATCAGTGATAGTGAATATTATGGACTGTTACTTGTACTTTTTCTACATGATTGGTGCCACTAGGACATGTTTAATATGTGCTTATATACTCTGATGAACAGTGTGATCAGTGATAGTGAATATCATGGACTGCTCTCTGGACCTGCTCATCATTGCAAGGTGCAACTGATGGACTACTTGTATGGAAATGAAGTCACTTCTTGCTGTCTGCACCTGCTCAACATTACTGGGTGCATAGTTGAAGCTACTTCTATGGAAATGATGTCACTTGCCGGTGTCTGCACCTACTCAACACTACTGGGTGCCACTGATGGACTGCTTTTTACTGAAATTATGTCACCTGTTGCTGTGTGTACCTGCTCAACATTAGTGGGTGCCACAGATGGAACTGCTTCTACTGAAATGATGTCACTTGTTGGTGTCTGCACCTGCTCAACATTACTGGGTGCACAGTTGAAGCTACTTCTATGGAAATGATGTCACTTGCCGGTGTCTGCACCTACTCAACTTTGCTGGGTGCCACTGTTAGAACTGTTTCTACTGAAATGATGTTACTTCATGCTGTCTGCACCTACTCAACATTGCTGGGTGCCACTGATGAACTGATTCTACTGAACTAATGTGACTTGTTGCTGTGTGTACCTCTTCAACATTGCTGGGTGCCACAGATGGAACTGCTTCTACTGAAATGATGTCACTTGTTGGTGTCTGCACCTGCTCAACATTGCTGGGTGCAACTGATGGACTGCTTCTACTGAAATGATGTCACTTGTTGGTGTCTGCACCTGCTCAACATTGCTGGGTGCAACTGATGGACTGCTTCTACTGAAATGATGTCACTTGTTGGTGTCTGCACCTGTTCTCAACATTGCTGGGTGCAACTGATGGACTGTTTCTGCTGAAATGATGTCACTTGTTGGTGTTTGCACCTGTTGACCATTGCTGGGCTGGATTTATCAACTATTTGTTTCTTTTTTTTTGAATAATTAAAAGTATTTTATGTGAACATTTGTATAAACTGATTTTTTATGTATTGTGTAAACTATTATGTAAAGCCACATGTATGAAAAGAATTTGTACTGCCTACTGTATTTTATATATTAGGTTATTGAAAGGTCAGTGCAAAGCCAAAATTTTAACTAATTATGTGATACTTAGGTATTAATATTATCTTTTATTTTTGTCTGTATTTTTCTGGACGAATTTGGTGGTATTTTCACCACCAATGCTGGCAAAAATACCATCAAATTCTGGCCTGTGGAGGAGGGGCATATGAAAGGTGGCTACACTGAGCCACTGCGCCAGAGATTGCGCCAAAGAGTATTATTAAGCCGCCTCCACAGTGCCTGTTAAGAACTCGTAGCAGTCAGTGCTTGGAGAGAGCTCGTCGACGTCAGTGCCTGTCGAGGTCTCGTGGTAGTCTGTGCTGAGATGTTGTAGCAGAGAGTGTTTGTTGAGATGTGCTATTAGGCAGTGCTTGCTGAGATGTGATATTGGAGAGTTCTGGTTGAGATATAATGTAAGGATTAGAATGATTTTCATCAATATAAATGAGGTAACTAACTCAGTTTGTTTTTAATTTCAGTATCCTAAATAATGCGTCATTACAGGTTCAGTCAACAAAGCATCTGACGTGTGTTCTTGTATTAGAGTGTAATTCTGCTTTCCTTACGCAATTATCGTATTTCTAATTTTCTTTTATCACGTCAGTAAAATTGGTATTTAAAAATTCTTGTCTTGTTGAAGAAGAACCGTGCCAGATGTGCGTTGAGTCACACTTCCACATACAGAACAGTTATACTTATGCTTTGGTTTCGTAGGTTTCATAGTTGCTGGAGAATTAATTAATTAACTGTGTTTATGAAAATTTTCATTTCATTCTTTGTTGTTGTTCTTTGCAGTCAGATAGCGTAATAATTCTAGTCAGGGCCAACCGATTACGAGACACAGCGTAATCGGACATACAGCTACTAAAAACTAAAAAGTATTTTCAATCATATTTAATTAAGCCCCCATGCACGTGGCGACCGCTGCTTCGGATCGTCCCTTGGAATTCTTCTGATTGTAAAAATAGTAGACCGTAGTATTGTTGTAGTAATTTGAGTTTAGTAATTGTAGTCTGTATTGCATGTGTAGATTTGGTAATTGTCATTTTTCTAATGGTATTTTTCAAAATTTAAATTGTTGTCTTGTCTACGGGTTTGACAATTTAGTGCAATTATTTCAATTGTTCGATTAATCGTGTTTGAGGGAAACTTTTCATGTAAATGGTATTGTTGGAGATAAAGAGTCATTGTGTGTAATTTTCGTACAGTGACGAATTTTTTTATGTTTTGTAAATGATTACGGGATCGATGAAGAAGGCAAAAATGATGGATAGTGAGAATGACGAAATTGTTAACATGGCGAACTCGCCAACAGAGGAAAACAGTGTGATGAATAATGAAGTGGAAAACAATGTAATAAGTCGGGAAAATAGTCCGGAACCTTTTCAAAATTTATCTCAATCAGAAAATTAACAGAATACGAGATCAACGATAGAAGATTCTGAAATAGTATCGAACACAGATAGCTTTATGGCTATGCAGAAGGAAGTTAGTTTTGTGGGAAATGTTAGGGGCGAAAAGAATTTCGAACCGGCTGATATGGAGCAGTTGATGGGTGTAATATTAAATTTGGGATCAGAATTAAAAACACGGTTAGACTCACAAATGGGAACAATTAAAACAGAGATGGGAACTTTGGGACCTGAATTAAAAACTGATATGGGAACAATGGAAACACGGTTGGACTCACAAATAGTAACAATCAGAACTGAGATGGGGACACTGGAAACACGGTTAGACTCACGAATAGGGACATGTTTCAAAAATATGAAAGATGAGTTAAAGAAAGAAATCAGAGAAGAAGTACAACCGATTTTGAATTCTCACAATAATAGATTAATTGTAGTAGAGATTAGACAAAGGGAACAGGATAGAGAACAGGAAGAAAGAGATCGCGTGATAGTACAAAAATTTTCAGAGTTAAATTTACAACGTGCACACGATAAGAAAGAAATATTTGAGAGAATCGAGGAATCCGTACCAAATGACAGAATAAATAATGTAACACAACAATATGAACAGTTAACTACCAAATGTGTCAATACTGAAACCCGAGTCGCGACACTTACGGAAGACGTAAATAAACAGAAAGAAACAATAGGTGATTTAGCGGAAAGAGTTGTGGAGATATCAGATAAATTGACAAATCTAAGTTTACATGGGGACAGAGATTCGGATGATACAGCTCCATTACCATTCGCAGAAACCGAAGAGTACCAGAACATAAATAAACATGTTGAAAATCAGGGAAAATTTAATGAACGCGTTAAAAGGGAAGTTGAGGCATTACGAAAGCAAGTCAAACAAATTGAAGGCGAAATAATAGGAAAGGACAGTAGAAGAAACTTAGAATCACAGATAGCAGAGGGGTATGAAGAAAGAAATTTATTTCATTTACGGGATGCGACAAGAGAGCGCCAGGCGCGCGAACTTTACAATAATCGACATTCGGACTGGGACAGACGCGGTAGGTCTTTGTCGCCACGAGGCGAAAACTTTGACTATAAACACTTTTTGACTGTCCGGAAATTTAAGATCTTCCGCAATTCTAAGAATGACATACATCCATGTGCATGGTTAGATCAATTTATGTACGCACTTCCACCAAACTGGCCACTAAGTCACAAACTGGAATTTATGTGTGGATATTTAGAAAACGAACCGGCGACGCGGATGCGCGCACTCATTAGAGATTGTAATAATCTAAATGATTTTTATCATGCATTTCTATCGGCATATTGGTCCGAAAACACAAAAGACAGAGTCAAACATAGTCTGATTATGCAGCGTAATTTTAAACAGTCCGAGTTCCGCACGCCGGCAGAGTACTTTGAAGACATGATTCGAAAGAATCAGTTCCTGTCCAACCCTTATAGCCCGACTGAATTAATTCGCATTTGTTTAACTAAGCTGCCACAATCCATAAGACAAATTGCTTTGGCCGGAAGATGTAAAGACGACATTGAGACTTTTAAGACTTTGTTGCAAGAACTTGAGTACGACAACGACGACGGGACTTCTTGTAACTTTTTCAGTAACAGTATTTACAATAGATTTTCAGAGAAAAGAGATCGTGATCGGAACGGGCGTTATGTGAGTAACTTTGAGAATGACAGACGTAACAGACAGGACAATAGATACCAGCCTTATGACAATAACAGACGTTCTAACAGAAATTACACAGACAATTATAATAACGGTAATTCGTACCGGAATGATCAATCATACGGAAACAGTAATCGGTATCATCAGGACAGAAATTATTCATACAGTAATAGAAATTCTTACTACAGAAATAATCAGGGTAGTAGATACAACAATAATTTCAGAAGTGACAGTCGAAATTATACAAGAAGTAGTTATGCAGACAGACAGGAAAATAGAAATTTTAATAACAGACACAACCCAGAATTTGCATCTAACAGACAGGAAGGACCTAATTGGCATCCTCCACGTGACAGAACTTCAGAGAGACAAGTGCAAATCGTAGAAATTGATCCGCGAAATGACGCGAATACTCAAAGACGTGACGCAAACAATCGACAATGACTTGCAGCTTCGGCTTCTGGCAGCAATATAGACGGTTCAGAAAGTAATGACACTACGACTTTACACTACGTACGCCTGGAAGACATGAGAGATATTTTTCTACACGAAAAGGAAAATAATGTAGACGCATTTTTACACCCTGTTATTGAAGTATGTGTGAGTAAGAATAAGTTCACTGCAGTTTTAGATTCTGGGAGCCCATTGAATGTCATTAGTGAATCAGTTTTTCGTATATGTGAAAGAACTATTGCCTGTCCTGTGTTACCTATTTCTAAAACTACAATTCGAGGAGCGATTTCTGGAAAAAGTGTGGAAGTCAAACAACAGACCAATTTAAATTTCATTTGTCAAGGATACGAATTTTCTGCTAATTTTGTTATTGTTCCATTACTCAGTACACAAATTATATTAGGTATGGAGTTTCTTAACGCACATAAGGCAATTTTGAACTTTAAAGAAGGAAGTGTAAATTTGACTGTTGCCGGAATGCCGAAATGTTTGAAATTTTTCGAGTGTTTAACAAGATCTGAGTCAGATACAAAATGTTTAAGGTTTCTTACTTCTGATGTTTTCGTTGAGCATTATGACGACAGTGTGTTTATTCATGACAATGACAATAGATACAGAGACGCGATGGATGATATAATTAATAGCGAAGAATTAATTAATGAAAAGGTTAAGAAAGCTGAAGTGCCAGATGACGTTGCAAGAGAAGAGCCGCACCACATTTTGACTTCACATGCTACAGTGTTTAGTCATCACACAGGAACTATACAAGGCTTACAATATTTATTTAAAGTAAAAGAACACACACCATTTCGCGGGAAAACGTACGCTATTCCTTTGGCTTACAGAGACAAGGTTAAGAATGAACTTCAGTACATGTTAGATCAGGGCATTATTGAGCCTGCAGTCAGTCCTTATACCAGTCCATTACACGTTGTTCTTAAAAAGAATGGGTCAATTCGTTTGGTTCTGGATTCCAGACAGATAAATAATATCATCATTCCTGAAACTGACCGCCCACAAAATTTAGATGAACTTCTTCAACATTTCCATGGAATCAATGTCTTATCCACGATTGATATGCGCGCCAGTTTTTGGCAAATAGAACTCCACCCTAATTGTAGAAAATATACTGCCTTTTTAGCCTTTGGTATTTGTTACCAGTTTCGGAAATTACCGTTTGGACTTACTGTATCTTCAGCAGCATTCATTCGTAGCTTAAATAAAATTTTTCCTGTTTATCTTCGTGACAATATTACTTCATATGTTGACGATATTCTTATTGCTAAACATTCTTGGAGTGAGCACAACAAAATTTTGGATTCATTATTACGTATGTTTGCAAGAGTTGGCATTACAGTAAACTTGGAAAAATCTGAATTTGGTCGTTCTCAGGTGAAATTTCTCGGTCACATTATTTCTACAGAAGGTATTCTTCCTGATCCAGAGAAATTAGACGCTATTCGTAACTATGCTGTTCCTACCACGAAACGTGATGTTCGTAGCTTCCTTGGTGTCTGTAATTTTCTTAGACGCTTTGATAGATTGGACGATTTGGCCACACCTCGTTTATGTGAACTATCTGGAAAGAAATCTAATTGGTGTTGGGATAAGGAAGCTCAGTCAGAATTTGAACAGCTTCGTGATGCTTTAGTTGCTGCTCCACTTCTTTCACATCCGGATTTATCTAAAGATTTTTGTTTGGCGACGGACTCATCATACAAGGGCGTAGGTGCACATTTATTTCAAGAGATAGAAGAAAACGGCGTTGTAGCACAGAAAACTATTGCATTTGGAAGTCGTGTTCTTTCTAAATCAGAAAAGAATTATTCGATTACGGAACTTGAAGCTTTGGCTGTTGTTTGGGCTTTTACAAAATTTCGGACATTTTTGTTTGGCAGACATACTAAGGTTTATACCGATCATCGAGCTCTGGAATTTCTCATGTCGACAAAATTAACTCATGGCAGATTGTCACGATGGGCGTTGTATCTACAGGAGTTTGATTTTAGTATTGTCTACATGCAGGGTTCTTCAAATATTGTTGCTGATGCTTTATCACGTGCACTTATGGGTTTGAAACAAAGTGCTGAAGAGGACTGCAAGAAAAACAATTATTGTTTGATGTATATTCAAGGTGTTGCGTTTGAGAACTTTATTTCGTCTTCGCTCCACGACATCGCTAAGGAGCAAAATAAGGATCCAATCTGGAAGGACATTAAGGAGAAGTGGAGGAGAAAGGAAAGCGTAGCGATTAGACAGCATTATTTAGTTCGCAATGACATTCTTTTTAAACGAAAATCGGTCGACAACTCTGTTTGGTTAGTTTGTAATCCTGATGAGTGGGTTAATAAGCTGATTTGGTATATTTATGCACACTTTGGTCCCAGAAAATGCTTTCACAAATTACGAGAAAATTGCCACTTCAGTAATATGGAAAAACGTATTCGATCTGTTCTGGCCAAATGCAACTTATGTCAAAAGGCTAAGCCACCAACAGTTTCTGACAGAGCACCGTTGTTTCCTATCATTCCATCGAAATTAAAGGAGATGGCTGCAGTCGATTTGTTCGGTCCAGTGGTTCGTTCTACTAATGGTTTTGCGTACATTTTCGTAGCAGTGGAGTTGACATCAAAATATGTGTGTTTTACACCTTTACGCAAAGCAACAGCTCGTTCAGTATCTAATGCTTTCATCAAAAATTTTCTTAAAGAAGTGGGTCATGTTGATAAGGTTATATCAGATAATGGATCACAGTTTCGTTCTAAAATTTGGCTTCGTACTCTACAGCGTCGTAAAATTAAACCAATCTTCATTTCACTTTTTCACCCTCAATCTAACGCTTCAGAGAGATGGATGAAGGAAATCAATAAATTGTGTCGTCTTTATTGTCATCAGAATCACAGAAAGTGGGATCAGTATCTTCATATTTTTCAAAACATTCTGAATGAACTCCCTAATGATTCAACTTCTTTACCGCCTATACAGATATTAAAAAACAAAGCACCGACAAATCGCATTTCTGAAATAGTTCCTTTTCCGCCTTCACGGAAACTGCGGTATTCTGAAGTTGTCAACCTGGCTCTGCAAAATATAGCATCTGCGGCTGCTAGAAGAGAGAGATCAGCTAAACGTCCTGGTCGTTCAAAAACCTTGTCAGTTGGTCAGAAGGTGTTAATTATGTCTCACCGTTTGTCGCACAAAGGAAAAGGCTTGTGTCGCAAATTTTTTCTGCTTTATAACGGTCCATATAGAATTCGCAAAGTTATTCATGATAACACTGTCGAAGTAGAAACTCTTAAATCTCGACGCTCTAAGGGAATACATCATATATCTAACGTAAAAATTTTTGTGGAATGACATACTTTTGAGAAACTAACAGCTACATGTAAACATGCGGAGAATACAAGGATACCGCGCTGTGTTTTGGCGGCGGCATATACTCAAAGCAACAGTCAAGTCTGCGCGCCGCACAAGGCAGTCGTTGACCGCGAACAATTGCTTCCTACGTCACGCGCCTACAGCTGATCGAGCGCTCAGTGCGAATGCACTGACAGCCGTAAACAAATACACAGTTTAATTTCTCCGATTAAATTCAGTATAAAGCTATAGTGATTTGATGAATTATGTTATTAACATTCAGTATTTTTCAGGATACGGTTCTATAAAATATTTAAGAACTTCAGGTAAATTCTGTGTGTCTCCGACGTTAAGACGACTTGCTATCGAGAAATTTTCAGGAAGAATGTAATTTCGAAGAAGAAACTAATAAACTAAAAAGGTAACTATTAATTGAGTTCATTTTTCAAGTAACATATTTCCACTTAGGTACGTACTTTAGACGTAATTTGCTGCTCGCGATTACGTGATTCATACTTTGTGCTAATTTCATGTTCTATGAATTTACTTGTGAAGCGACGTGCTTGCGTACGTTAACTGATTTTGACAATGATTATTAATGAACTGGGTTGTAACTTGTGTATATTATGCATCGCTTGGCTGCACTGCTTTTTCACTGATGTCATATTTTTTAATTATGTGCCTGCTGTGCTTATTTATTTAAATTATAATTGTAACCTGATTAATTGTGCTGACTGTGTTTATGTATGTAAGTTATACTTTGTGATTTATCTACTTGCGCCTTCATGTTTACTTATTAAGACGACATATGAACATTTATTTGCTTATGCTGATATGATGCTAATGACATGTTTACTGCTTTATGTATGGATTGCATATTTATACATATCTGTTGTTGTCATAACTACTCTTTAATTTGGTGTGTAGAAATGCTGATGTACAGTGTACGAATATAGAGTTTAGGTTACACTATGGTATAGGTTACAGACTGTTCGCTTGGCAGAGCCTCGTTGTAAGCATTGTGCTGCATCCACTTTTTGACATTCTGTTCTCTACTGGTATATTTACTCGCTATTGCTTGTTTTGCTTACGCTCAGTGCCTTATATTTTTAAGATAAGAAAATGAACTGCTATAATTCGACGAACGACATTGGTACAAAGAACTTCGTTGAAGTCACATGAGCTGGAGGTTTTATGGAAGCTGTATAACTTTATGCTAATAGGAAGGAAGCTAACGACATGACATACCATTACTAGGTTTAGACCATTAACAGTTATTACACTGCATTTTTCGTGAGCAATTGAAATAGGAAGTGACACTTGATACAAGAAATACTCCACATGTTTGCTTCTGCCATAATTCTTGAAGTGGTGTACACACTGTGAAATATTGTGATCATTCACATTCCATAATCGTACTTAATTACTGAGAGTTATTCGAACTAAGTCTGTTAGAGGTCATGTATGCATTTCTGTTGTTTATAATTCATAATGAGTAGAAGATTTGGGTCAGATGGATTACACAGAGGTTGTGTGTTGACAATGTGTCTTCAGATTGTATGGGATGATGAACTGAAGTTTGCACTAGGATTTTATCTGTACTTGTTCGAGGAGACTGACTAGAGGAAAGAGTTGTTATGGAAGTGAAATGATATTGGTAATAAGGTTTATATGTATCGATGTATTGAAGAGGTATTATTGAGGTATTATTGAGATTATGTGAAGTTGATGATTATTGGAGTTTCTGTGGACAAGAGGTAAGGTAAATGATATTGATGATAAGATTTATATGTGTCGACGTATTGAAGAGGTATTATTGAGGTATTATTGAGATAATGTGAAGTTGATGATTATTGGAGTTTTGGTGGATAAGAGGTAAAGTAAGTGAGATGCATATTTTTTTTGTTGGTCTTATGGAACAAGGAGGATGAAGATAGCAGACTAGAACACTAAAGCAGAAGGAAGATAGTCTATACACACACTTTGTTAAATCACTAAGCAGTATATTTTTTTTTTTTTTTTTTTTTGAAGAGAGGAAGTATTTGCATATCTTGGCTCACTGACAGTTGTTTAACAACAGTACATTTGATCTGGCTTGGCAAACATTGGTCTTGACATGCTGACTATGACGTTTACCTAACTATTATTGACTCTTATACATTGCTGCCACTACTACTTGATACACATGATGAACATCAGATTTTGACAGAATTACATTTACACAGTTAACACCATTCAATTACACAGTAGTACTTAATGTGGATGAAAGATGAATGAGTGTGTTTTGTGTGTTTTCCTTTCCTAATCCTACCCCCCTATCTCGTAAATTTTATTTTATTTGTTTGTAGTGGCTTGCACTGACACTCATAAATATTATAGGTTTACTGATATTTGAGTATTTGTAATAGTTAATATGAAAATTATCTGACATCATTTGAGTGTTTGTTATGATTTGTATGTTTAGTGTAAAAGCATTTGTATGTGCATTCAAACTATTGTTCATGCCTGAACTGTCTGATTAGTGATGGTAAATATTATGAACTGTTACCTGCACTTTTCAACATGATGTGTGACACTTAGACATGTTTAATTTCTGCTGATGAACTGTGTGATCAGTGATAGTGAATATTATGGACTGTTACTTGTACTTTTTCTACATGATTGGTGCCACTAGGACATGTTTAATTTGTGCTTATATACTCTGATGAACAGTGTGATCAGTGATAGTGAATATCATGGACTGCTCTCTGGACCTGCTCATCATTGCAAGGTGCAACTGATGGACTACTTGTATGGAAATGAAGTCACTTCTTGCTGTCTGCACCTGCTCAACATTACTGGGTGCATAGTTGAAGCTACTTCTATGGAAATGATGTCACTTGCCGGTGTCTGCACCTACTCAACACTACTGGGTGCCACTGATGGACTGCTTTTTACTGAAATTATGTCACCTGTTGCTGTGTGTACCTGCTCAACATTAGTGGGTGCCACAGATGGAACTGCTTCTACTGAAATGATGTCACTTGTTGGTGTCTGCACCTGCTCAACATTACTGGGTGCACAGTTGAAGCTACTTCTATGGAAATGATGTCACTTGCCGGTGTCTGCACCTACTCAACTTTGCTGGGTGCCACTGTTAGAACTGTTTCTACTGAAATGATGTTACTTCATGCTGTCTGCACCTACTCAACATTGCTGGGTGCCACTGATGAACTGATTCTACTGAACTAATGTGACTTGTTGCTGTGTGTACCTCTTCAACATTGCTGGGTGCCACAGATGGAACTGCTTCTACTGAAATGATGTCACTTGTTGGTGTCTGCACCTGCTCAACATTGCTGGGTGCAACTGATGGACTGCTTCTACTGAAATGATGTCACTTGTTGGTGTCTGCACCTGTTCTCAACATTGCTGGATGCAACTGATGGACTGTTTCTGCTGAAATGATGTCACTTGTTGGTGTTTGCACCTGTTGACCATTGCTGGGCTGGATTTATCAACTATTTTTTTTTTTTTTTTTGAATAATTAAAAGTATTTTATGTGAACATTTGTATAAACTGATTTTTTATGTATTGTGTAAACTATTATGTAAAGCCACATGTATGAAAAGAATTTGTACTGCCTACTGTATTTTATATATTAGGTTATTGAAAGGTCAGTGCAAAGCCAAAATTTTAACTAATTATGTGATATTTAGGTATTAATATTATCTTTTATTTTTGTCTGTATTTTTCTGGACGAATTTGGTGGTATTTTCACCACCAATGCTGGCAAAAATACCATCAAATTCTGGCCTGTGGAGGAGGGGCATATGAAAGGTGGCTACACTGAGCCACTGCGCCAGAGATTGCGCCAAAGAGTATTATTAAGCCGCCTCCACAGTGCCTGTTAAGAACTCGTAGCAGTCAGTGCTTGGAGAGAGCTCGTCGACGTCAGTGCCTGTTGAGGTCTCGTGGTAGTCTGTGCTGAGATGTTGTAGCAGAGAGTGTTTGTTGAGATGTGCTATTAGGCAGTGCTTGCTGAGATGTGATATTGGAGAGTTCTGGTTGAGATATAATGTAAGGATTAGAATGATTTTCATCAATATAAATGAGGTAACTAACTCAGTTTGTTTTTAATTTCAGTATCCTAAATAATGCGTCATTACAGGTTCAGTCAACAAAGCATCTGGCGTGTGTTCTTGTATTAGAGTGTAATTCTGCTTTCCTTACGCAATTATCGTATTTCTAATTTTCTTTTATCACGTCAGTAAAATTGGTATTTAAAAATTCTTGTCTTGTTGAAGAAGAACCGTGCCAGATGTGCGTTGAGTCACACTTCCACATACAGAACAGTTATACTTATGCTTTGGTTTCGTAGGTTTCATAGTTGCTGGGGAATTAATTAATTAACTGTGTTTATGAAAATTTTCATTTCATTCTTTGTTGTTGTTCTTTGCAGTCAGATAGCGTAATAATTCTAGTCAGGGCCAACCGATTACGAGACACAGCGTAATCGGACACACAGCTACTAAAAACTAAAAAGTATTTTCAATCATATTTAATTAAGCCCCCATGCAGCAGGCAAAAAGGAATACAAACGTCTCAAAAATGAGATCGACAGGAAATGCAAGGCTAAGCAGGGATGGCTAGAGGACAAAGGTAAGGATGTAGCGGCTGATCTCACTGGGGGTAAGATAGATACTGCCTACAGGAAAATTAAAGAGACCTTTGGAGAAAAGAGAACCACTTGTATGAATATCAAGAGCTCAGATGGAAACCTAGTTCTAAGCAAAGAAGGGAAAGCAGAAAGGATGAAGGAGTATATAGAGGGTCTATACAAGGGCGATGTACTTGAGGACAATATTTTAGAAATGGAAGAGGATGTAGATGAAGACGAAATGGGAGATAAGATACTGCGTGAAGAGTTTGACAGAGCACTGAAAGACCTGAGTGGAAACAAGGCCCCGGGAGTAGACAACATTCCCTTAGAACTACTGACAGCCTTGTGAGAGCCAGTCCGGACAAAACTCTACCATCTGGTGAGCAAGATGTATGAGACAGGTGAAATACCCTCAGACTTCAAGAAGAATGTAATAATTCCAATCCCAAAGAAAGCAGGTGTTGACGGATGTGAAAATTACCGAACTGTCAGTTTAATAAGTCACTGCTGCAAAACAATAACGCGAATTCTTTACAGACGAATGGAAAAACTAGTAGAAGCCGACCTCGGGGAAGATCAGTTTGGATTCCGTAAAAATATTGGAACACGTGAGGCAATACTGACCCTACGACTTATCTTAGCAGCTAGATTAAGGAAAGGCAAACCTACGTTTCTAGCATTTGTAGACTTAATGAAAGCTTTTGACAATGTTGACTGGAATGCTCTCTTTCAAATTCTGAAGGTGGCAGGGGTAAAATACAGGGAGCGAAAGGCTATTTACAATTTCTACAGAAACCAGATGGCAGTTATGAGAGTCGAGGGACATGAACAGGAAGCAGTGGTTGGGAAGGGAGTGAGACAGGGTTGTAGCCTCTCCCCGATGTTATTCAATCTGTATATTGAGCAAGCAGTGAAGGAAACAAAAGAAAAATTCGGAGTAGGAATTAAAATCCATGGAGACGAAATAAAATCTTTGAGGTTCGCCGATGACATTGTAATTCTGTCAGAGACAGCAAAGGAGCTCGAAGAGCAGTTGAACGGAATGGATAGTGTCTTGAAGGGAGGATATAAGATGAACATCAACAAAAGCAAAGCGAGGATAATGGAATGTAGTCTAATTAAGTCGGGTGGTGCTGAGGGAATTAGATTAGGAAATGAGACACTTAAAATAGTAAAGGAATTTTGCTATTTGGGGAGCAAAATAACTGATGATGGTCGAAGTAGAGAGGATATAAAAAGTAGACTGGCAATGGCAAGGAAAGCGTTTCTGAAGAAGAGAAATTTGTTAACATCAAGTATAGATTTAAGTGTCAAGAAGTCGTTTCTGAAAGTATTTGTATGGAGTGTAGCCATGCATGGAAGTGAAACATGGACGATAAATAGTTTAAACACGAAGAGAATAGAAGCTTTCGAAATGTAGTGCTACAGAAGAATGCTGAAGATTAGATGGGTAGATCACATAACTAATGAGGAGGTATTGAATAGGATTGGGGAGAAGAAGAGTTTGTGGCACAACTTGACTAGAAGAATGGATCGGTTGGTAGGACATGTTCTGAGGCATCAAGGGATCACCAATTTAGTACTGGAAGGCAGCGTGGATGGTAAAAATCATGGAGGGAGACCAAGAGATGAATACACCAAGCAGATTCAGAAGGATGTAGGTTGCAGTAGGTACTGGGAGATGAAGAAGCTTGCACAGGATAGAGTAGAATGGAGAGCTGCATCAAACCAGTCTCAGGATTGAAGACAACAACAAGCATAACAACGAGAAAATATAAAAATGTAGTAAATGAAGCAGGCAAAAAGGAATACAAACGTCTCAAAAATGAGATCGGCAGGAAGTGCAAAATGGCTAAGTAGGGATGGCTAGAGGACAAATGTAAGGATGTAGAGGCTTATCTCACTAGGGGTAAGATAGATACTGCCTACAGGTAAATTAAAGAGACATTTGGAGAAAAGAGAACCACTTGTATGAATATCAAGAGCTCAGATGGAAACCCAGTTCTAAGCAAAGAGGGAAAGCAGAAAGGTGGAAGGAGTATATAGAGGGTCTATGCAAGGGCAATGTACTTGAGGACAATATTATGGAAATGGAAGAGAATGTAGATGAAGATGAAATAGACGATATGATACTGCGTGAAGAGTTTGACAGAGCACTGAAAGACCTAAGTCGAAACAAGGCCCTGGGAGTAGACAACATTCCATTAGAACTACTGACTGCCTTGGGAGAGCCAGGTCTAACAAAACTCTACCATCTAGTGAGCAAGGTGTATGAGACAAGCGAAATACCCTCAGTCTTCAAGAAGACTATAACAATTCCAATCCCAAAGAAACCAGGTGTTGACGGATGTGAAAATTACTGTACTATCAGTTTAATAAGTCACAGCTTCAAAATACTAATAAAAATTCTTTACAGACGAATGGAAAAACTGGTAGAAGCCGACTTTGGGAAGGATCAGTTTGGATTCTGTAGAAATATTGGAACACGTGAGGCAATACTGACCTTACGACTTACCTTAGAAGCAATATTAGGGAAAGGCAAACCTACGTTTCTAGCATTTGTAGACTTAAAGAAAGCTTTTGACAATGTTGACTGGAATACTCTCTTTCAAATTCTGAAGGTGGCAGGGGTAAAATAAGGGGAGCGAAAGGCTATTTACAATTTGTACAAAAACCAGATGGCAGTTATAAGAGTCGAGGGGCATGAAAAGGAAGCAGTGGTTTGGAAGTGAGTGAGACATGGTTGTAACCTATCCCCGCTGTTTTTCAAGCTGCAAGCAGTAAAGGAAACAAAAGAAAAGTTCGGAGTAGGAATTAAAATCCATGGAGAAGAAATAAAAACCATGAGGTTCGCCGATGACATTGTAATTCTGCTTGAGACAGCAAAGGAGTTGGAAGAGCAGTTGCACGGAATGGACAGTGTCTTGAAAGGAGGATATAAGATGAACACCAACAAAAGCAAAACGATGCGGGTGAAGATGCGGGAATTAGATTAGGATGTGAGACTCTTAAAGTAATAAATGGGTTTTGGTATTTGGGGAGCAAAATAACTGATGATGGTCGAAACAGAGAGGATATAAAATGTAGACTGGCAATGGCAAGGAATGCGTTTCTGAAGAAGAGAAATTTGTTAACATCGAGTATAGATTTAAGCGTCAGGAAATCTTTTCTGAAAGTATTTGTATGGAGCGTAGCCATGTAAGGAAGTGAAACGAGGACGATAAATTGTTTAGACACGACGAGAATAGAAGCTTTCGAAATGTGGTGCTACAGAAGAATGCTGAAGATTAGATTGGTAGATCACATAACTAATGAGGAAGTATTGAATAGAATTGGAGACAATAGAAATTTGTTGCACAACTTGACTAGAAGAAGGGATCGATTGGTAGGGCATATTCTGAGACATCAAGGGATCATCAATTTAGTAGTGGAGGGAAGCGCGGAAGTAAAAATCGTAGATGGAGTCAATGAGATGAATACATTAAGCAGACTCAGAAGGATGTAGGTTGCAGTAGGTACTGGGAGATGAAGAAGCACAGGATAGAGTAGCATGAAGAGCTGCATCAAACCAGTCTCTGGACTGTCGACCACAACAACATGACTGAGAAAAATAGTTAGTAAAAAATTACGTGGATCTGGGAAGTAGTATTGACTAGGGGTAAGTAACAATATGTCACTAACTTTAAAACTTGTATTTTGACTTTTCAAAAATCAGTAATGCTCGCAATTAACACAGTCAATAAACTGATTACACATTAACAACTAGCTTTACAAATTCATTGAATGTGAGTGCTATACATTGTCTCAATCTTCAGCTACGAACATACGCATTGCATTAGTAACAGAACAACTTTCTTTACCTTAATTATTTCCAACTTGTGTTGAGAGTCCCTTTATAGGTAGCAAATATTTTAGTATCTTGCAAATAAAAAATCATTACTGCCCGTAACGAATAAGTATATATCCAGTACACATCAGATACAACACGTCTTTACACTTAAGAGTCATCAGTATATCTCTCGATCTAAAGTTACGGTAACATATTACTCATAACACCTTGAATCAGCCATCGCTGTTTAGCAGCGACGCTGCTATACAATTGATACTTTATTCGACCATCTGTGGTTCAATATAATATTTTCTTACAAAAGTATAATTAATTTGCTGTCTGTATATATTTTTCACAACCCTGCTGCCTCTTTCTGAATAATTTGACAGGGTATTTATGACATTAGCAACACAACAAATTCTTAACATTGAATAAGTATAGGCTGATAGAAGTTTGGGAACGTAGCATAAAAGAGATAATGAATAAATAAATATGAATCTTTGTGAGAATCTGGCTCTTTCAATAGCATAAACGTATCATGGTTAATTTGTGAAACATTTCCTTTAACCATCTGACATCTATGGGTAGGAATCATAAATGACAAGTAGTCAGGTATGATAGTGCTCATGTTCACTATGAAACTCTAAAATCTATCCTAATATCTAAGAAAAACCCAACTCGCTCTTTACCAAGTGCATTGGAATTAAAACAACTTTAGCTATACAACACAGAGTTATAGGAAAACATTACTAAGTATCTTATAAACTTGTTGAGAAATGTAGTGCTTATGTGCACCAGTATATGTGAAATCAAGTGTCCATTTATAATTCTCATTTCCATAGTTATGACTAATCATAAGCGTTGTTACACAAAGCACAGTGTAGCCACATCATTAGTATAAAATATAAAGAGTGAATACGACAAGGAACAAGTGATGGTTGAGGTAACGTTACCGTCTGGCGAAGCTTACCAATTTATTTCAAAATGAGTTCAAAGCATGGTAACCAGATATGTACATAGATGTAGTCCTCCTAGCTTTCAGAGTGCGTGTCCATGTATCTGATCTGAATTGTGGTCCATTATCAGAAATAACATTTTTACATGACCAACAATCGTTAAGAATTTTTTTGTGAAAGTTGCTGAAAGTTTTGGCTGTAACTTTGCGTAACGGT
Source organism: Schistocerca serialis cubense (assembly GCF_023864345.2). Taxonomy (NCBI): domain Eukaryota; kingdom Metazoa; phylum Arthropoda; class Insecta; order Orthoptera; family Acrididae; genus Schistocerca; species Schistocerca serialis. The sequence goes on from NC_064638.1 coordinate 981,624,171, forward strand.
GTGAATGCTACAATTTTAGAAGTTAATTCCACTGATACGAAAAAGTAAGAAAGTTCTCTTTTACTCCTGGGAATTATCCATAGATATGCACGGCGGCCGTGTGACGTAATTTAGTTGGTATAATGGTATATAATGGAGCGAGATGGGAAGTCGTCGACGATTTCGCTTGCTGACAAAGCTTGCACGATGCTAGTACACGTCGTATACATTTGTCGATTTTTGGAATGTGACACTTCTGTTTGAGAATGAGGAAACACTTCCTTGAACGATAATGTGCATAACGTAAGTGCGTGTAACAAATTAAATTGTTGACTACGTCCTCAGGTACACGTAAGACCCAACTGTTGCTGTGTGGATGTGTACGTTGAAAGAGAATACTGTTAGGTAGTAAGTTGAATTGGTATTGGCATACCAAAGCTGCTTAATACATTTCCAGATACTGTCCTTATCCTGTTCTTTGGAACTATCTTGAAGAGATGAAGAAATAAAGTTTTCAAACGCTATTGGTTGTATGTACAAAATACTCTAATTAGTTTGGCAAAAATGTGTGGCAATGTCTTGTTGCCTGGCAGTAAGTGTTACCACGTTTTGAGAACCGGGAATACGGATTACAGTAAAGTCAAACTGTTGTAGATACGACTTCCATCGTCCAAGGCGATCGTGGGAAAATTTTGCGGAAAGCAGAAGCTGAATAGCACGGTGGTCAGTATAAACAATGGTATGTCTTCTATACAATAACGCTCAAACGACAGATAAATATCCAGCTCAGTAATCGAATAGTTCCGTTCTGCAGCAGACAGAATGCGGCTCACAAATGCAATGCTTTTAATAACAATGATGTCATCTTCTTCATCATCTATCTCTTGGAAAATGTATACCCCGAGGGCTGTTTTGGAACTGTCAGTGGCGATCGAAAAGTTCTTAGTCGGATCGGGGTGTGATAGTATAGGTGCATTCAATAGTGCGTGCTTAAGGATCAAGAAATCGGAATGAGCTTGTTCATCCCATGTATAGATAGTATTTTTGCCTGTTAATTGATCTAATCTCTGGGTATCCAGTGCAGAATAATGAATGAGGCGACGAAAAAAGTTGATCAGTCCTAGAAAGCTACGAAGTTGCTTTTTTGAAGTAGGAATCGTCATATCTCTAATTGCTTGAAGTTTTTCTGGATCGGGCGCTATGCAGTCGGCAGAAATGACATGACTTAGAAATTTAATACAAACTTTACCAAAGTGGGATTTACTTGGATTAACTGTGAGGCCTTGTTGAAGAAATGTTTGAAGTAAAGCTTGAAGAGTAATGTTAAGGTCAGACCAAGTGCGTCCCTCAATTAAAATGTCAACAACATACGTGGTTACTCTGTCTTTCAATTCTGCCAGTATTACTGTGTTCAAACCTCGTATGACTCCAGCAAAAGACATTGTCAAACCTAATGGTAGTTTAAAAAACTGATAGCAATTGTCAAAACAGACAAATGCCGCGTATTTTCTACAGTTAGGGTGAAATTCAATCTACCAAAAACCCTATTTTAGATCTAGTGTTGAATAAACAGATTTACCATGAAATTTCTGTAACAGTTCGTCTAAAGTCTGTGGTCGATCAATTCCCGTTACTATAATGTCATCGATCTGGCGTGAATCGAGAACAAAGCATAATGATCCATCCTCTTTAATAACAATGTGTAGTGGACTGACGTGCTGACTGACAGCTGTTACTATAATTCGTTGGTCGAGCATGGCTTCAAGTTCGCGTTTGATCTGTTCTCTACAAATAAATGGTAAGGAATATTGCTTAGATTTGAAAGAATCGTGAGGTTTGACCCTTATGCGTACAAGAAACCTGTCATAGTACCTGGAATGTTATCGAAGACTCGTGAATGCTGTAATAAAATGTCATGTAATTGTCGCTGTTCCTCATCAGTTGTTGCTTAGCTTTCACTTACCTTGTAGATAATAGTTTGTTCAACGTCGTATTTCATGTCGTCTGATACATTATTGCAATGAAAATAAGTGTCAGTGTAAAAAGATGTACGATAATGCGTATTTTTGATATCAGAAATGTGTTCAATTCTATTGACGTTTCATTCCTCAGATGATAAAGTTTGGTGAAATTCCAAAGCAACCTGGTTGTCACTTTCATTTAATATGAGGTATGAGTTTTTGAAGTACAAAATAGCTTCATGTTCGATCAGAAAGTTCATAACTAATAGTACGGCGGTGGTAAGTAAGGGAACAATCCATAAATTATCACGTGTCATCACGTACAGAGAAAGGTAAATGTGTTTGAGGTTTTACGTCGACGCCTCTGCTAGAAACTACGCCATGTTCTTTAGGTTTGTTCAGTGGAAAAGTCGGACAGGAGTTATCGTGGTTACAGCTATTAAATGCAGCATCACTTATCACAGTAACAGGCGAACCTAAATTTATCACAGCAGTAAATTATGTGTACCTATTTGTATTTCAAGGATAGGGTTCAATGAACCACCTTCAAGCTGTCTCTCTACCGTTCCACTCTCGAACGGTACGCGGGAAAAACGAGCGCTTAAATTTTTCTGTGCGAGCCCTGAATTCTCTTATTTTATCGTGATGATCATTTCTACCTATGTAGGTGGGTGCCAACAGAATGTTTTCGCAATCGGAGGAGAAAACTGGTGACTGAAATTTCATGAGAAGATCCCGTCGCAACGAAAAACGCTTTTGTTTTAATGATTGCCACTCCGATTCATGTATCATGTCTGTGACACTATCTCCCCTATTTCGCGATAATACAAAACGAGCTGCCCTCTTTGTACTTTTTCGATGTCATCCGTCCGTCCCACCTGATGCGGATCCCACTCCAGAATAGGGCGGACAAGCGTAGTTTAAGCAGTCTCTTTGGTAGACCTGTGGCACCTTCTGAGTGTTCCTCCAGTGAATCGCAATCTTTGGTTTACTCTACCCACAATATTATCTATGTGATCCAATTTAGGTTATTTGTAATCGTAATCCCTAAGAATTTAGTTGAATTTACAGCCCTCAGATTTTTGTCACTTATCGCGTAATCGAAATTAAGCTAATTTCTTCTAGTACTCATGTGAATAACTTCGCACTTTTCTTTATTCAGGGTCAACTGCCACCTTTCGCACCATACAGATATATTATTAAAATCATTTTGCAAGTCGTTTTGATCATCTGATGACTTTACAAGACGGTAAATGACAGCATCATCTGCAAACAATCTAAGACGGCTACTCAGATTGTCTCCTAAGTCGTTAATATAGATCAGGAACAATAGAGGGCCTATAACACTTCCTTGGGGAACGCCGGATATTACTTCTGTTTTACTCGACGACTTTCCGTCTATTACTACGAACTGTGACCTTTCTGGCAGGAAATCACGAATCCAGTCGCACCACTGAGGCGATACTCCGTAGGAACGCAGTTTGATTAGAAGACGCTTGTGAGGACCGGTGTTCAAAGCTTTCCGGAAATCTAAAAATATGGAATCAATTTGACATCCCTTGTCGATAGCACATATTACTTCATGAGTATAAAGAGCTAGTGTGTTTCACAGGAACGATATTTTCTGAATCCATGCTGACTATATGTCAATGAATCGTTTTCTTCGAGGTACTTCATAATGTTCGAATACAATATATGTTCTAAAACCCTACCGCAAATCGACGTTAGTGATATAGGCCTGTAATTCAGCTGATTACTCCCACTTCCTTTTTTGGGTATTGGTGTGACTTGAGCAATTTTCCAGTCTTTAGGTACGTATCTTTCTGTGAGGGAGAGGTTGTATATAATTGCTAAATATGGAGCTATTTTATCAGCATGCTCTGAGAGGTACCTGACTGGTATACAATCTGGAACAGAGGCCTTGCCTTTATTCAATGATTTAAGCTGCTTTGTTCATTCATAATCAGCTGAGGTTGTTGTTGAAATTGTCCTTGGTTCTGGAAAAAATTGTTATTGCAATAATTATGGTGAGAATTCTGATTATGACCTCTTGGTTTGTTGCTGAAATTAGTCTGATACGGAACATTCCCGATGAGATGCGATGTCTTATTTTTACACACGAAATTATTACCTTGTGGTGTATTATTAATACTGTGCTGTTGCTTATTCACGGAAGTTTCCGCCGAACACTGAAGTTTGGGCGACATCGCTGAAAATATGGTTATGTGGATTTTCCAACTTGCTTGTTTTGTTGGTAAAATTGCGTTTGAAAATTCTGGTTGTTGCTACCAAACTATTGGTACTGTTGTTGGTGTTGTGAACATTGATTACTAAAATTTTTCGTGTGTGGAAATTATTCTGTAAGTTGTTGCCATTCCTAAACACCTATTACGTCTGTCACTAAAATTTCCTGATGTGTTTTGATATCGACACTTGTTATTGCTGTTGCTGTTTTGGGAGAAATTGTTATTGACAAAGAAATAGTCAGAATGTTGTGCTTCCAAAAGTTGTAAAAAATCGCTAAGTGCAGGAATGCTTTCTTTTCGTTGTCCCTCTAACAGGGAGACTCGTAATGAACGGGTAATATAGAGGTGCATAGCTGTATTAGTGCTGATTGACTATGTGGCTCGGTAAGGTGCTGATTCTGTTGAACCATGTCTTCAAAATATTGCGCAATGGTTGGAAAGTTAGAATTTTCAAAGGACCGTACACTGATTAACTGATCTTTAATTCCTCGTTGTGTAGTTTCCGACCAACAAGCTCGCAAAAAGGCATTTCGAAATTATTCTAATGAGTAGCATTGTCTTGTAATGGGACTCATCCTGGTGGCGGTCTCACCCTCCGAAAACCTGCAGATGAATTCCAATTTATGGTTAATAGGATAGTTAGGTAATAACGAGAATGAAAACTGTTGTATCCAGTCCAAGGGATGGAAATCTGTTTTGTTATTTGGCAATACTTCGAACTTACGTACTGACAAGAAATGCATGTAATCGAAGCCATCGTGTAAGAAATTTTGTGTCGGTTCATTGCTGTTAAAAAATGGATTTTGCGGGTATTTTCCGCGTCTAATTCTCTCACACGTCGTAGCCAGCCAAGGTGTCGCTCTTACAGTGTCTTGTCAGATTGTTCTGCCTGATTACATTGGAGGTTACTACACTCCTGGAAATGGAAAAAAGAACACATTGACACCGGTGTGTCAGACCCACCATACTTGCTCCGGACACTGCGAGAGGGCTGTACAAGCAATGATCACACGCACGGCACAGCGGACACACCAGGAACCGCGGTGTTGGCCGTCGAATGGCGCTAGCTGCGCAGCATTTGTGCACCGCCGCCGTCAGTGTCAGCCAGTTTGCCGTGGCATACGGAGCTCCATCGCAGTCTTTAACACTGGTAGCATGCCGCGACAGCGTGGACGTGAACCGTATGTGCAGTTGACGGACTTTGAGCGAGGGCGTATAGTGGGCATGCGGGAGGCCGGGTGGACGTACCGCCGAATTGCTCAACACGTGGGGCGTGAGGTCTCCACAGTACATCGATGTTGTCGCCAGTGGTCGGCGGAAGGTGCACGTGCCCGTCGACCTGGGACCGGACCGCAGCGACGCACGGATGCACGCCAAGACCGTAGGATCCTACGCAGTGCCGTAGGGGACCGCACCGCCACTTCCCAGCAAATTAGGGACACTGTTGTTCCTGGGGTATCGGCGAGGACCATTCGCAACCGTCTCCATGAAGCTGGGCTACGGTCCCGCACACCGTTAGGCCGTCTTCCGCTCACGCCCCAACATCGTGCAGCCCGCCTCCAGTGGTGTCGCGACAGGCGTGAATGGAGGGACGAATGGAGACGTGTCGTCTTCAGCGATGAGAGTCGCTTCTGCCTTGGTGCCAATGATGGTCGTATGCGTGTTTGGCGCCGTGCAGGTGAGCGCCACAATCAGGACTGCATACGACCGAGGCACACAGGGCCAACACCCGGCATCATGGTGTGGGGAGCGATCTCCTACACTGGCCGTACACCACTGGTGATCGTCGAGGGGACACTGAATAGTGCACGGTACATCCAAACCGTCATCGAACCCATCGTTCTACCATTCCTAGACCGGCAAGGGAACTTGCTGTTCCAACAGGACAGTGCACATCCGCATGTATCCCGTGCCACCCAACGTGCTCTAGAAGGTGTAAGTCAACTACCCTGGCCAGCAAGATCTCCGGATCTGTCCCCCATTGAGCATGTTTGGGACTGGATGAAGCGTCGTCTCACGCGGTCTGCACGTCCAGCACGAACGCTGGTCCAACTGAGGCGCCAGGTGGAAATGGCATGGCAAGCCGTTCCACAGGACTACATCCAGCATCTCTACGATCGTCTCCATGGGAGAGTAGCAGCCTGAATTGCTGCGAAAGGTGGATATACACTGTACTAGTGCCGACATTGTGCATGCTCTGTTGCCTGTGTCTATGTGCCTGTGGTTCTGTCAGTGTGATCATGTGATGTATCTGACCCCAGGAATGTGTCAATAAAGTTTCCCCTTCCTGGGACAATGAATTCACGGTGTTCTTATTTCAATTTCCAGGAGTGTATGTACTTGACTGTATGATATCTGATATTTTAACGTGGCAGTTTCATGGTGCAAACTGTTAACTTTACGATTCAGTGCATTGCTATGTCAGTTCAGCTCATTAATAGATTGCAGCTGTTAAGACTGGATAAAAGGCACTGTGTTTTCAGATTTAGTACCGACATTATTTTCCAAAATTTCTACTCTTTTCGAAAGGTCATCAAGTTTTTCTATAAGTGATGAAATATGGGCAGTATTGTTGTTGTCATTTTCGTCGATCTGTTTCTTTGTACACTTGTTAAGTTCGCGTATGTCAGATCTGTCTACGGTAGAATCATCATTAAGTTCTAGTTGTCCAAGTCTACTGGTGACAGTTTGTATGTCTTCTTGGTGCTTTTCGTGTTGATGGCTTGTGTTTTACGCTCTGTAAAATCGCTTTGAAGCTCTGTGTTCGGGTCTTGTACGGTGTTAAGATCACCGAAAAGTTTACTGCAGCAATTGTCTGTGTATTTTTCTACGTGAGTTATTACATTTTTGCTGATTTCATGTTGTTTGTGAACGAGAGTTTGGGGTATCTCTTCGATCTTTTTGTTTAGATGGTGAATGATCTCATTGTTCACTTGGATTGCAAGGGTAACCTGCTCTTGAAATTGATTACATGCCTGTATGTGCTGATTGAGGCGGTCATTAAGTAGCTTTTCTTGTTATAAAACACATTCGTTAATTTGTTGTTCTATACTATGTGTCAGTTCCTCTTGTTTTCCTGTCTGTTGGTTCATCGCGTCACTAATTTGAGTGAAACGTTCGTCTTGTTTCTGCTGTGACTTTTTATTACCATCCATGATTTGTTGAAACATGATCATATTGGCATTATTTGATGACTGACCACCAATGTATTTTGTGTAAACTGTTCAACAGTCTCAGCATTTGACATGTCTCTTGAGGTTAGGGAAATGTCATTTTGATTGCATTCTAAAGCTAAATGATCAGACTGCAAATTTTGTACAATGGAAGTGTGTATATAAGCGGCTTCCGCATTTGTGGAATATGCCGTCTGAGTAATTTCGACATGGGTAGATAAAGCAAAATTCAAGGTAGCTTGAGCGTTTGGCATTGAAGATCCACTTACACTGACTGTCGTGTGATGCACTGTCGTTAGTACAGTATGGTCAGAATTGGTATTCATTGCAGCAGAGTTATTTGGCAAATGAGTATTTCTGGCATTGTCCATGACTGAGCTACGCGTATACTGTTAATCGTTTTACGCGGCATTATGTACAAATATAATCAAAGCACAAACAAATAAACCATTTGTTGTTGACCTGTTAGGAATAACTGACACAGATTAGTAAATGCGCAGCGCAATCTTACTGACTACCCTCACCAAGTAACAAAGAGCAGAGCGTATGCCTGACAGTATTATTTCAAAAGATTTCAAAAGGAATTTCGATCTGCACAAAGTTGTCGTGAAGTGAAACACGTACGGTAGAAATTACGTAACTGACAGTTGTCTGGAACACAACGCTTGGAATGGAATGGCATGTGAATATTTATTTTATCTTGTCGCTTATGCGCTTTGCCCCGTACTGAACTTGAGAAAAACATTTAATCAACTTAGCATGGATGTGGGAACTGGCATTGACTTGGGGTAAGTAACAATATGGCACTAACTTTAAAACTTGTATTTTGACTCTATGAAAGTTAATAATGCTCACAATTAACACACTCAATAAACTGATTACACATTAACGGTTAGCTTTACAAAATCATTGGATGTGAGTGCTATACATTGTCTCAATCATCACTTTTGAATATGCACATTCCATTAGCAACAAAACAACTTTCTTTACTCTTAACTCTGTAACGTATACCACGAGGTGGGCTCTCTGGGACCCCTATGTTTAAACCTAGATTTAAGACGAAAATCGTTAGAAAATTTTAATTTATGCTACGTAACATTTATTTTTACAATTTTTAAGTGTTTGAATGTTTGTAGTTTATTTTATTGCACTAAACAGAGCCTACCGTATTTTACTATTTATTTTATGTGATTCTTTTAAATAGTACACTTGATGGACTCTTAGAGTTTTGAGTTTTACATTCTGAAAAACTGTACAATCTCTGTAGCATATAAATTTCCAAATAAAACTAAATTCTAGGGTGTAAATTTGCACATAAAAATTCCACACTATAGGTCTCAAAAAGAATTCTTCCAATTGACATTCATGCTGGGAACTACGTTTTTCTTATGACCACTCAGAACACATTCGATTTTAACAGTCACTGTAAGTATTTCAAAGAAGAAACAGACAGATCCCCATCACAACGTTTCTGAAGTTCTTCCTATGAATGATAGCGGATCTAGGCGTTTCAGTCCGGAACCGCGCTGCTGGTACAGTCGCAGGTTCGAATACTGTTTCTGGCATGGATGTGTGTGATGTACTTAGGTTAGTTTGGTTTAAGTAGTTCTAAGTCTAGGAGACTTAGATGTTAAGTCCCATAGTGCTTAGAGTCATTTGAACCATTTCCTCTGAGTGATACTCTTGTTTGATAGCAGAACTGTGATCACTGGCTACTGTAAAATCTCGTTTATTTCTTGACCTATATCACTAACACCTTCCTCCATGGACCGACTAACAATTTCATCAATCTCGGGACAGTTAAAACTGACACATTCGTGCGAACATATTTTGAGCTACACGGTACCGTACTGAAGGAAACAGATACGTAGTTTACGAGGTGCGATCTGGGAGACTCCAACACCCATCGGTAATAAGTGTCAACAATAAACACAGCATGCGATAACGCAACATCGTAGGCTTAGTTATTTAAGGAGGGTAGGGGAAGTATAGAAGCATTCCACGACATCTGGCATTGGAGAGTGGGTTCGAAAATTTTCGCACGGTCTGAGAGACCACAACTCGTGAGTTAGGGGACCTTAATTATTTCCAACTTGTGTTGAGATTGCTTTTAAAGTTAGCAAACAACATAGTATAATGCAAATAAAAAGTCATTACTGCTCATAACGAATAAGTAAATATCCAGCACATATCAGATAAAACACGTCTTTACACTTGAGAGTCCTCCATACATCTCTCGGTCTAAAGTTACTGTGACACGTTACCCATAATACCTTGAATAAGCGATCGCTATGGAGCAACGATGCTACTACACAATCGATACTCCCCACTACATTTGACCATCTGTGGTTCAATATAATATTTTATTATAAAACTTGAATAATTTACATTGTAAATATTACCTTTCAACGGCTAGAAAATCACTACATCGTCATTTACTAGCTAATAGCGAATAAACGTTTTTAAAGACTCAGGTGGCAAATTTATCGAGATGTTAACAGATTGACCAATAGAATCAAACGTGAACTCCACACCTTTAGCAGTTTGTTTTGAGAACACACGTTTGAGGAAGCTGAGCTAAATCAGGGATATTTTGGAAATTTTACGGTCTACAAAGGAAAATGTATGATGGTACAGTAGTGAACGACAGAAGTATGAGAATGGGACGTGAAATTCTCCAAATGGACATAAATGTTTATGGCGAACGTCGACTAAAACGTATGTCATTCTTCACAGACGGTTTGAAGATTTTCCCGACGTGATTGATTAATACTGTTCTTTGTTTATGCTGTTCAGTCTTAAAGAACAGACACCACTCATATTATTGTTTGGATACATTCGGTGGCTATACGACTATGTCAGTGCGGATACATACCATCGTTCGTCCACTTGCGCGAATATAGTGAGGCTGCGATCAAACGGAAAAATGGACGGGTCATAGCAACAGTGGTGATCAGCGCTTTTGTCGGAAGGGAAGTATGTCGGATGGCCGGGGCGATCAAGAGGGCAGTTCTCAAGAAGTGGAGAATTCGGGTTTGAGTGCCGGTCAAACGCAGCTCTAGAATTATTTCAACGCCCATAGCAGCTAAGTCATATAAACTGCCCTTTAAATCTAAATCTGTCATACATATTACCTTCGACACGGTGTGCCAAGTTTGGCAAGAAACCGTATCCAGATTGGATGTCCACCCAGATCTACGTCTACGTGAACACCTCAGGATAAAAAACTGGGCGCTTCCAGGAGACTTCCCTCTAATACCATATAACACCATGTGAGCGTGTGGGTGCTATTCTATCATTCTTAATCTGAGATGAACCCTTTACCCTGTGGCTCCTGCAAGATGCAATTTCCACCAACACACTGCTACTGAAGTCAGGCAGACGCTCCTAACGTTCTAAAGAGAAATGCCTGAAAAACTTTCAGCAATAAATATCTTCTGGAGTCGTCCGCTGTAAGGAAATGACACAAAAATTCACAAAATTTCTTACGTAACCAGTGGGATACTTGGGTACTGGAGTAGTGCTAGTTAGTGTAAGAAAAGCATGAAACTAACGAAAACTATTATTTATTTTGCAAAAATTCTGAGAAATCACAATGGCACTTTTAGTTAATAACTGAACAAGTTATTTCCGGGTTCTTTTCGGAATGTGACGTTACCCGTTAAGGATAGGATTCGCTAATGAAATTCCTATACAAAGTTTAAGATTCTTATTGACTTGGCAGAATGGCTGAGAGCTGCACCTACTCAACTTGAATAATTATCTGTTGGAATGTTGCCAGGTACGGTCGAGGCTGTCGCGTGTGAAATGCAGTGTAGTGTACTGTTGTGGAGGAAATACGGGACTCGCAAGAGCTGCAGCGCACAATGCCATAAGCTGCGATGACTGCTATCTGCGCCGCTCGCTGCTGACAAATAAGATAACGCTCATTCTATCTGGATTGACCTTCGCCAATCAAACTCTCCCTACGCCTTGATGAAGTCAAGGACTCCTATTTGCCCCTAGTCTAACTATTGGTGTCGTACACCCGTCAGATAACCTGTCCACCACGATGCCACTCAAAAATTCGCTGGCAGGTGTTTAACTATAACTCTGTCTGTTCATACCGCACAGTAAGTGTGGCAGCCAACCCAGTGAACAACGCTTAATAACAAGGACTCAATATAGAGACACACTTCGATTCGCTCTCGACAGAGGTGTTCTCCCGGTGAAGTACTGAGGAGAGACTTGTTTCTCACTCTTTGAGTACACGTACGAGCGCACACGCTCTCATTATGTTTTCTCGCTCCAAGAGCGACAACGGAACGGCCCCTATCCACGCCAGACATGAAGGAGTATATCTTTCAGTCTCTTTCATTACTCCTTCAGCTCAAGGTGTCAGGAATATCGTCTGCCAATCAGCATTGCTCTTGTACAACGGGAGAATGATGTTTCGTTTAAGGCGACCAATCCTGAAATCTGTAGCATCGGCGTTTGGCATTTGCTGTCTTCCTGTGAAAACCTCTGAAACTGCTTGCTATGTTTGTAAAGAATGCGTAGGCTGGGCGCTCCCACACAATGTAGCGGAATTTACTTTTAAGCTGAACACAGGGTCGTTCTTCCTTTCACTCGGGCAAACGTCGCCTGCTCCACGGGCGGTTGCTGGCGGACGTAGATAGGTTGATTCGTCCTCTGAAGGGACTGGCCCCCCGGCGTGCCATTTGCCTCTCCCGAACTAAAAGCCCCTGCGACTGTCGTGTCTTGAATGTGTGTGTGTACGCCAGCCTTGAGTATTTCAATCTCGGTGCGCACTTGCGATTTACTAGTTATTTGCATATCGCTTACATGAATTCATACAACATTGACTTTATCTTATCGAGTTTGGGTTTGAAAGAAGCGTCTTGATGTGCGGAATATGATTGTGATGGCGGAATGTGTAAGCAATGAAGGTCAGGAGACTACGACGTCTTACAACTGTCTATAGGTCTGATAATGGCGTATACTTGGGGAGGGATAGGCTCACCAAGTTCCTTCACGTATGGCCTGAGGCCTGTGTCATCAGATACAGTAGAGCTATCTAATTCTGAGGTTATTGGCTACAAAGTTTCCCTCACTCTCTCAAGTTGTCCTAGATATTGTCTGTGCGGTTAAGATTAGGTGGTTTAGCAGACCAGCCGTGGTGCAACAGGGTATCTGAGTGGTCGTCAAACAAGGTACGTATGCTTGGAGACCTGTGTTGTCTGACTGGATGGCGGAGTATCCACAGAACATTAATCAAGAGGGTGTAGAAGAAAAATGTATACTTGGTCGCAAAAAATGTTGAAACAAACATCCTGGTTCATGTTCACGGTAGCCTGAAAGAGTGAGCTCAAGTCATTATACACAAAACACCTCGGAACATAAACCATGTAGGTAGCACTATTGTTGCAATCTTCCTCGAAGACCAGTTCCGAAAATCTAACCAAATGCATTTTTTGAGAAGAATGACGCCTTTCTTTAGTAGATTCATTGCGCTAGCTTTCGAAGGGACTGTAATGACCTCAGTGTTCTAACAGCACATCTCTTTGTAATTCGTACTTCATAAGAACTCTAAAGTCTTCAGCGCTATTCTCGATTTGGTCGCAGTAATGGCACGTATTATGGCTTACTTTAAAGAGTCACTTTAGTTTCACAGAATCCTTCCAGCAAATCAGCCATTCATTTTCCCTTCTTCCGTTTTTATAGGTTCAACTTATTCCATATCGCTGTGTCTTATTATTCCTGTACATACATTTAAATGATGTAATGGGATCTTGATTACCACTTGTTACCAAATGAAACTCTATCTGGTTCTTACTCCTTCTCTGTCGACTTCCCAATGGAAGACATGTTGAATCTTAACAGCTATGAGGGAGAATCGTAATCTTTTTGTATTCGTACAATGCCAATACTGTAAAGTCCTTAATGAATCACTGTTTACTGAATAACCCAGCTGGATGGCATAGTTGAGATACCGCAACGTTTCGAAGATTACCATGCTCATTATCTGCAAGGGAAGTGGACACTTTGACAAACTTGATGTGTATCACCCTCTTTGAAAACTATCGAAATCTTAAGTTGTTATTAAACTGTCGTTATAAATCGTATTAAAAGCAAATGAAACAGCGGTTTCGCACCTTATTGGAGAATCCATAGTTGTAGGACACAAAAATCAACGAAATATCGTTACGATTCTCTCTATGATAAATAAGTTTTGGGGGCTCCCCAAATGCATGTAGGCCAAACCTATTTTCTGCGTTAGTACTACACTGTCCTGTCAAATTAATGTGATCATCTGCCAAAAGCCTGAATAACTACCTTATGCAGCACAGACATGCTGGAAGAGACTCAGCAATGTTCTGGAAGGTACTGACAGAGAGATGTTGAGACATGCTGACGCCAGCATCGGTGGCAGCTGCACTATGTTTCTCTGTTGAGGGTCTATGACATGAACAGCCTGATTGAGGTAGTTCCACAAATTCTCGATAGGGTTTATTTTCGAAGAGTTTAGTGGCCAGGGGAGTATAGTATCCTGGTGCTCGTCGAACCATGCATGTACATTCCGAGTTGTTTGACACATAGCATTGTCCTGCTGGTACATTCCACCGCGGAGGAAAAAACAAACTGCATGTAGGTGTGGACACGGTTCGTAAAGATAGATGCATACTTGTTTTGGTCCATCGTACCTTCCAGAATGACGAGATCACCCAGGGAATACCACGAAAACATTCCCCAGATCATAACTGTCCCTCCGCTGGTCAGGATCCTTCCGGCGATTGGCAGGTCCACGCCAATGACCCTCTGTGTGAGACAGAGTATAAAACGTGATTCATCTGAAAAGGCCATCTGTCGCCATTCAGTGGACGTCCATTTGCGATACTGGCAAACAGATCCCAACATTCATCGCAAATGAACAGGAGTCAACATGCGTCCACGAAACCGGCACCTGCTGCTGAAACCCACGCATAGCAAAGTTCACTGAACGTTCGTTGAGGAGACGCTGTTGGTAGCCCCTTGTTTCATCTGAGCAGTCGGTTGCTCAACAGTTGCATGTCTGTTTGCTCGTACACATTTCTGCAGCCGTCGTTTACCCATTCATGTATGGCCAGCGGTACAGCACACTGCCTCGGTACCTCGTTTGGAGAGCACTAATTGCCATGCACGGTAAATTTTAACCACAGCAACAAGCGAACTGTTTACAAACTTAGTCTCTTCGGAAAGTTTTCCACACTCGGCTTCAAAGCCAATGATCGTGCCCTTTAGACATCTAATAAATCGCTCCGTCTGCGCATTACAACAATCACTGCTCTGTTTCGCGCTACCCTCCGACAAGCTTTATGTACCCTTAACTGCTTGCTCTGCCACCTGCCGTTTGTGAGCGGTTATTCCACGTTGACGTCGATCATAGGTGGTGGTCATATTAATGAGACTTGATCGTGTAAGTTATGTCTCCAAGTCCCGGATTATAGTGGAGCGGAGCAGCACAGCAGAATTGAGCTGCACGTCGGGCAACTGCCGCAGCGCTGCTTAGCGTGCAGGTAGGGTGGAGGCAGGGACGGCGCGGCAACATACAGGCTCTCTTCATTGCGTGGACAGCAAACACGCAAGCCAGCCGATCTGCAGTCTTTCTCAAACGATTTTAAAGAAACAACTCAGTAAAAAAATTATCCTGGCACATCTTATGGCTTTATTCGTCAGTTTCATGAACTGAGTATCACTTTGCTTATCGTCGTAGCTAATGTGATATTTCAAAATTAAATAACCTATTGCAAGAAAGTCGAGTAGTTAGCAATGAAAAACAGAGGACGCTATGAGTTTGCGTGTGGCGTACGTTAGGTCACATGTTGCGCTATCAAATATAGTTAACGTATTGAACTATTCTTTAATCTTGAGATGGGACGCATAACTCACTCCATTCTCGAAAAATGGCTCCTATATAGCTCACTCGGTTCCGCTCACGTCCACAGACGATAAAGTGAGATGATCATCCTTATATCTCATAAATGGTTTTAATTGACGAAACAAGATTTGGGCAAATAATTGCACGCAAAGGTGGAATCTTGTTGCAATATGGTTATTGTCCAAAACTTCCTTACCTAGTGCGATACACAAGTAATTACAGTTTTTTCAATGGAAAAATGTAATTTTTAAGGGTTATCAACAGCTGGTGAAACGAGAATTGTTACTGTTTCCTGGAAGCCAGAAGTTCTTTTCGACTCTTGGCCCTGACATTCACAGTAGGATCCACAACCATTGTAAGAATTATGGAGTCAACTACCGAAGTGTTGTGGGATTGCCTCCAGCCACTTCACGTGAGAGAGCCCTCTGAGATGACTTTCCGAATACTGTAAATAATTTATAGAATTTGCCAAATGCAGTCGGTGATGCTGGCAGAAAACACATTAATATAAAATAAGCAGAAAACTCTCGGTACAATGTCTTATAAATTATTTCATTCGTTCATACTACAAACAGGTGCTGATACTTACAGGTAACTGATTTTAATCGATGTTGGAGAGTACCATTGCGCTTGATGCTAGAAAAAAATGGTTCAAATGGCTCTGAGCACTATGGGACTTAACATCTGTGGTCATCAGTCCCCTAGAACTTAGAACTACTTAAACCTAACTAACCTAAAGACATCACACACATCCATGCCCAAGGCAGGATTCGAACCTGCGACCGTAGCAGTCGCGCGGTTCCGGACTGAGCGCCTAGAACCGCTAGACCACCGCGGCCGGCTTGATGCTAGAAGGGGAGCTTAATACACAGCAGACTCTCTACTACCAAAGACATCAATTCTGCTGTCTTTTGTGTTCATTGGAGGTAAGGCAGAGCCATGGCTGAGGCATACGATCGAATCTTACATTTGTCACGTTTTAGAACCTGGGTAAGAATATTCGAGCAAACGCTTTTGCCGTCTATGACGATAAACTGATATGTTTGTGAAATAATAAGAGTATGTTTTGTAAGCCTACAGAAACTTCACCAAAATTTGCTGGCGATTTTGTGAAATGCGCATATTCTCCGTAACAATGGCATTGAACTAGCAGATTCCCCGAGTGGCGATGAAAAACAGAAATCGAGCGTTCTATGCAGGGCAATTATCAGAAAGGATGAAACTTTTAACAGAGTTTCAAATGAAGCTGTCCAGATGTGATTTTTGAAAACTTTTCTTACATGATAAAACATGATTCTCATGAGTTTGTCAACCATGCTACTTCGACTTTATTACCACTTCTCGTTTTAAGACAATGAAAGAAATAAGAGATTAAGGAAATGTACTCTGTACTTTTCGAAAAGACATTTCCGACATTTGACGATATATATATAATGTCTTTATTTCACTACCTAAATTTCAATCTTATGCCATTTTCAATTGTTACAACGTCAAAAACCGTCAGACCTGTGTCGTCGAAAATATGTATCACGTTATATGTATAAACCAGTTGTCTTGTAAATAAGTATGAGAAAATATCTGCGAGTTGAGCATTATTGGATTATATGAAATCACATCATCATAACTTCTGAGTGGTTTGGGTTAGGACGTTCAAAGTGCACGGTTGGCCGCGGGGCATGATGGGAAATTAATATGCGCATTATGGTTTGGTTTAGCGATGAAGCCCACATTCATAAGGATGGGTTCATCAATAAGCAAAACTGGCCCATTTGTGGGACTGAGAAACAACATTTCGCGATCGAGAAGTCTCTTAACCCTCAACAGGTGACTGTGTGGTCTGCAAGGTCCAGTCGTGGAATAATCGGTGCAGTATTCCTTGATGGCACAGTGACTACCGAATGGTAAGTGAAGATTCAGAAAGATGATTACATTCACATTATCCAAAGAGACCCTCATTTCGACAAGATAAGACGGAGCTCGACCGCATCGAAGAAGGAGAGTTGGTTCAAATGGCTCTGAGCACTATGCGACTTAACATCTGAGGTCGTCAGTCCCCTAGAACTTAGAACTACTTAAACCTAACTAACCTAAGAACATCACACACATCCATGCCCGAGGCAGGATTCGAACCCGTCACCGTAGTGGTCGCGCGGTTCCAGACTGAAGCGCCAAGAACCGCTCGGCCACACCGGCCGGCGAAGAAGGAGAGAGTGTGACGTCTTGGAGGAGCACTTTCGAGAGGGCATTCTGGCTCTGGGTTACCCAGAGGCCACTGGCATGGGCCTCGATTGTCTGCCGTAATCTCCAGATCTAAACACATGCGACTACTTTTTGTGGGGCTGTATTAAAGACAAGGTGTACAGCAATAACCCCAAAACCATTGCTGAGCTGAAAACATCCGTTCAGGAGGTCATCGACAGTACCGATGTTCCGACACTTTAGCAGGTCACGCAGAATTTCGCTACTCGTCTGCGCCAGAATATTGCCAATGACGGCAGGCATATCGAACATGTCATAAGCTAAATCGGAATATCTGTAGTGACGTTTACATGTTGAATAAAGTCTGTACACATTACAGTTTGTAATTAATTTACGTTTTTCGTATAGTTCAATAACTGTCACCCTGTAAAATAGCTGGAAACTTTCATGACTCGCAAATAAAATTGAATGCTGTGATGTAAATTAGACGGATGTAAATTAGATGGATGTAAACTTCATTTAATCTGTATTGACGTTTAGATATAATGAAATAAGGCTTACACCCGTGTATCGAACCTGTAATTTACGCCACAGCTTCACTACATTTGCCAGACATGCAAGTTTCCAGCCTTTTTACGTATCGTAGGTATGTTCATACACTCAGTTACGAGACAGCTGTTTTATACAGTATAATCCGATACGTATTTTTCGGGTATAACTTGTGTTTCACATAAGTCGGACGATTTTTGAGGTAACACTTGAAAATGACCTAAGACTGTAATCTAGATAGTGAAATAAATGTATTATATCAATCAAGTGGCGGAAATATCTTTTAGAAAATTTTACGTAAGTGTAGCTCCACAAAAGGAAAAAGCCACCTGGCCTGTACTTGCGTATAATTCCGCTGCCACCTCACCAGGTAACTTGTCCAAAATGAATCAGCTGTTACGACAGCTGCTTCGCGCGTCCCATAATTGGCACTGCTTAAAAACAGCTGCTATCAAGGCTTCCACTGAAGCCATTTTCCCAACAGTACAACAAAAGAGATAACAAGTGCCAGTAACACTACGGACTCCTCCGCCAGCATGAAGAGCCGAATGTTGCCGGTGTTGCGCGAACGCGCCAGAAATCACTCGAACGCTCTGGCCGCTGCTCTGCGAAACAAACCTTTTTAATTCGCTCAGCGCCGCGCTATGCCGCTGTTACGAGCCATCCTGCTTGAGGTGCCACTATAATCACACGCACGGAACAGCACCGGTTTGTTTCGTCTGCGCTGCTTTGCTCGCAACGTCGCGCTTCTCTGGTCATGCCGTGCCGCTCCACTGTAACCGCAGCCTAATGCTGACCAGACTTTCATGTCATTTATAGCATGTGCACAAGACATTTTTTACGATTTCATATGACAACAGCTTTTGCACGGAGACAAGGTCAACCTTCGTTTTGGTTCATAGCACGAGCATTAACAAGTCTGTAGAATCGGCGAGTACTAATGGTGAAGGTCTGGATGAGGGAGAGGAGGCCCGTCAAGAAGACGAGATGGTATCAATCAGCGACTGAACAGCTTGAGTCAATAGAACGGAGAAGACAGAGAGCCCGAAGGAAGGCATTAACGATATATATTGTGCATTAGTATTCTGCTGTAGGCCATTGAGGACGTCTCTTCCGGAATGGTGCCGTGCACCCTGATTTGACATTGCATGCTACTGCAAGACAATTGATGACACTAAGACATGGTACTAACAAAAACATAACATACTGATTTCACGTATACATTTCAGGGGCATGAAGATTTGGTTAGTAGCCTCAAAAACGGTTATGTTACAGTACAACAAAATACATGACTGAAAGTCATTTAATTGCGGTCCGAGGCAAATGCATTCTTCTTTCAAGTCATCATACGATTGCATTCCCACGATTCCGTCAACGACGGAAATTTTTATTATCAACAGACACTCTTGCAACATTCATAGCATCAACAACAGTCATACAGCACATGGAAATGGGACACTGCACACGGAGGAAGAACACCCTCCCCGATTTGGTGGATGAAGCTATTTCCCTGTGTCTCACAGCAAATAATACCATGACTGTTTCTTTCTTTTTCACATAACAGGTTAAAGTCTATAACTGACCAAGCGGGAATTCAAAAGAATTACTGCAAAACAAAGTCCACCTTCAGCTTCATATGAAATGGTGTGCAAAGGGTTTCAAACCAGGGGAGATGAAAGATTGTAGGTAATGTTCTGAATGGAACTTCCAACCTTGGAAACACCAGAAGCTACAAAGTACCGGTATTAAGCTAAACTGTAACAGGTGGCTTTTAGAAAAAGCTAGTACTCTGTGGAGAAATATAGTCTTTTTGTTTGTCTGGAAGAATTCGAAGTGGGATAAAGAAACGGCTAAGTCATGAGATAAATACCAGATTTTTTTTTTTCAACAAGACCAACTTAAGGCAAGGAGATGTCCTCTCACCAATACAGTGCAATTGCGTCCAGGAAAGGACGATGAGAAAGTGGGGGAAAGGAAGGCTTTCTAACGAAGAATTCTGTGTTGGAAAAGGGAGAAAATTTAAGGATAGGTAGGAACACACAGGCGATGTCGCAGTCTTCACGAGTGACGTGGAAACAGCTTTGGAGGTTAGTATAAGCTACAGAATTACAGGTCACGTATTATAGCATCGAGTTCTTGGCCAACATCAAAGGTACCTCACACACTTTGGAGTTGGGAAAGGCAAAAGATGAAAGAGCTGCATGGAAATAGGAGATATAAACAAGGGAAAGTTAGAATTAAAAAGCGTTTGAAGAACATGGAATCTGCCAATTAGCGAAGGACGTTTAGAATAGGGAAGCCTTTTCATAGGTTTCTGGATTAAAACATCTCGCTATAGTTGTGAAACCTTAATGCTTCTATGGCGTGGATACATTGCAAATGACAAGAAATATAAGTCTATAGGAAATTTAAAAATGATGACAAATAATGCACGAAGATGTATGCTGTGGTGGCAAGATTTAAATCTTACAAAGAACTGCTCCTGAAATCCCAAGAAATGATAGTATAGTCTTGTAGGCATTTATTAATAATGCACGACGAGAGTATAAAGAAAATACTTTCCAGCTTCTTTAATCGAAGTGAAACGGAATCAAAATGGTAACAGGAGAAGTAATCTCACCAAGTGTATAATATGAAACTTCCTGGCAGATTAAAACTGTGTGCCCGACCGAGTCTCCGTCGGGCACACAGTTTTAATCTGCCAGGAAGTTTCATATCAGCGCACACTCTGCTGCAGAGTGAAAATCTCATTCTGGAAGTGTATAACAGAAAACGGAGGATCTGTACTAGGACTTGTGGTTTTAGGAAAGTGGGGAAGTTATGTTTAAAAAGAAAATATTATATTTGGAAGAGCAGGAGAGAGAAATGATTAGGGAATGTCGGCAGAACGTCAGAGCGGGAGTAGGGAAATACATTGTAAAGACTGTTAAATGTGATTCATGGATGATTTACACTAAACCTGAATTAATGAAGGCTGGAGAAATGACAATTTCGCCAAACGAGAAGATCGGGTTTCAGAATCTATTTTTGATTTTCACGGAACAGAAGAATGTAGATGTGGAAATAACTAAATGTGTAACTGAAAACTAATTGAAGCTGGTTAACTAAACGGAGGACGCGAAAGTTAGTGGTGTATTTCGTACATTCTACGTCAAAGATGTTTGACGTGCTGCTTCATCGTCTGCAAAGTCCATTACATGGAGCAGCCCTTAGACGACGTTATAATATAGTAATTCAGAAATATACTTGTACGACGTAAACGAAGGAAAAGAAGATTCCTGCCTAAAGACTAACCAAGCGAGTGTCAAAGCACTATACGTTGTCTATGACAAATCGATGGTGTAGCAAGTCAGTACTGATTTATTAGTACTGTGATGTTCAGTACAGTAGTTAGGCTCACTAATTGATACTGTTTTTGTTTTAGCGAATTTCTCGCTAAAATTCCATCACTTCGTTAAAGCATGAGATTTAGACAGTCCCTCGAGTAGACGATTACCGGTTGCTAGTTTCTATAGCACTGCACTGCGCTATTGGAGGCCAGATAACGGCAACCCCGACCCAGGGAGGCAGCAGGTTGCAACGGCGTCCGATCCATCACCGAGCGACCCCAGACGGCGACCACCTGTTGAGGAACTTTGTTTATCGCGATCGTTGAGTCTGCTGGCTGCACAGTAGGCGGTCCAAGCCAGACGCCGAAGCGGACTGCGTGCTCTGTGGAGATGTGTGCACAGCACTCTAGCGCAGTACCCTGCAGCTACGATGAGGCGGAGGAGGCGTTCGGATTATGTCAGTACGCATTGTCTTATTTCGTAAGCAAGCGTGTTGTTAAGTACTATTTCGCTCAGTTACTTGTTTCGTTTTCTTGCAGTATTAAGACACATATTCTGATGTCTGCTTCTGTAGATAAGCGACTAGCGTGTCTGCCTGCCACGTAGAGGACCAGGGCTCAGTCCTGGTACTGCCAGTATGGAGCACTTGAACGGTGTGCTGTTCGTCTCCTGAGAGCAGCTGAGGAGCTAATTTAACGAAAAGTAGTGGATCAAAGGTTCAGAAAAATGATAACGACTACGAGAGCGGCGTGATGACTTAGTGTCCCCCCACGCTGCATGTAACTGAGGCACAATGGTAGAGATGTTCGGTGGACGATCGACAGCTTGTAGTCTTCTGGGCCAGACCGTGTAGCTATTTTTTATATTTTATACTGCCTTTATCATTTTCTAAATATTTATGCTATTTGACTTAATTCCTCCTTAACCGTAGATTTTGTATCCAGTCTGAAGTATGAATTGGAACGACGGCAGTAACAATCTTTTTTACGTTAAAATATGTTCATGTTTGTGCAAACGATTTAGTCCCCGTTTATATCAATGCACTTTGTCTAACAGCTTTCCACTGAGTAAAATCATAACAATATGGTTCAAATGGCTCTGAGCACTGTGGGACTTAATTTCTGAGGTCATCAGTCCCCTAGAACTTATAACTACTTAAACCTAACTAACTTAAGGACATCACACACATCCATACCCGAGGCAGGATTCGAACCTGCGACCGTAGTGGTCGCGTGGTTCCAGACTGTAGCGCCTAGAACCGCTAGGCCACCCCGGCCGGCTAAAATGATAACCAAAGTGTAATCTGGGAGCTTTACAAAATACATATTCATGGCTACAGAAGCCACCGCCTAACAATAACATTCATTGAATGTGGGGATAGTTTGAAGTCAGCAAATACCAAACCAGATTAACAGTTCGTAGATCAGATACCTCAGATTTCCTATTGTCAGTTCACCTTTGTAGGCGCGTACATTTTCCTGCCAAAGATGTGTTTCTTCATTTAAAACTCAGGCTCTCTCTAACGACTTTTGCTTCATGCAGTAGATCAAAGGGAAGTTACGTAATATTCTCCAGCTATTGTATTTCTCTCGCAAGATAATCAATAAGGAGAATCTCATCCTGACTGTAGCCGACATATTCGTCCCGAGAGAATAACCAACTGGCTTTAACGCAATTCTCATTATTCTTCTGTCTCGGTTGTATATGTTTAATTAAATGACAGTTTCGAACTATCTGGATCGTCTACAGAGATAAACAATAGTCTGGTATTACGTTCTGAGACAGATCAGACGGGTTCCTGACACACCTTCTTGGATCTGAAGATGATCCAGAGAGACTGAGACATGTCGTGTAACAAACAGTGTACAACCAAGACGGAAGAATAATTGAAAATTACTTTGAGTCCCATCTTCATTGCAGATCTGAAGATGATGCGGAGAGATCGAAACATATAGTGTACTTAAAAATACGAGTGTGCGACTGAGATGAAATCCTTATGATGAAAAATATGCGGCTTCTGGGAGATGAAATCAGTTTCGTTTTCCTGGCTTAGGACCATTGACTTTCATCCACTGGTATCATTGTTTCATTTTTATGCTATACGATGGGCTCAAGTCACATCCACACAAAACAAGGCAGCGCACACAATGTTCATCTTCTCTTAAACGATAGGATCGCGATCGAAACCAATTACGAAAACAAATGTTTAATTAATCATTCGTGAAATGAGGAAGCCAAAGTGCACTAAGATTTCTCTTCCTTAATGTTTCATGTTGAATAAAGCGTACTCTAATTTATTGATGGTGTATTATGTTTGCTACCACGTACACTCTTAGCCACCGTTCAAATAATGCACTGCGGAGTTTCTCCATGATTTCATCTGTGGTGGCCGATTTTGGACGTGTTTGCTGTGGATCGTCTTCAAGAGAAGCTAATTCTGGTTTCGATCCGTATTTCTTAATATCTGAAAATTTATGAGTAGAATACTGTTTTATGCCTACACCAACTTTGTATGAATTTTTGTTCGTTATACAAAGTGCAAAATAAATTTATAACTGCACGGTATTTTCATTTTCCATTTAAATTAAACGCACGCAATATGGCTACTAGTTTCAGCTGATTATACAACCATCTTCAGATCTGGAACAATAACAGAAAATTGCACTAAATTAGTTTACAATAAGGGATTAAACAAACCGCAATAATACAAATAATCTCCTCCGAATGCGAAAATATCTTGTTGATGCAGGTCTATATAGGGTGAAACGATCAACATGATAAAATAAGAAAAATCAGAGCTCACACGGAAAGATATAGGTGTTCGTTCTTTCTGCGCGCTATACGAGATGGGAATAATAGAGAATTGTGAAGGTGGCTTGATCAGGCCTCTGCCAGTCACTTAAATGTGAATTGGAGAGTATCCATGTAGATGTAGATGTAGGGGGCGTAATAACCAAATATAAAAAATGAGTATTGTCTACTCATAAAATAAGGCTAAGACACAACATACGAGTCAGTGGATATTCATGTATGACACTGATAGCAAGAAAATGATTTCATACGCTATTAAGATAAAATATTAGGTATTGTTCACCTAAGAACTAATCGAGCTGTCAGTACAAAATAAAATACAAAAATGCAATAAACGAAGCAAAAATATGCATAGCACATCTGTATTAATTGTGCAATATTCTACATAATATTATTAAACTAGTAACTTCTCAATGTAACCATGCTATGTACATGAAACCTAATGAGTCTAGTATTATGTGGCCCATCCAGAGTTGTAAGCAGACTAACCAGCTATTTGTGTTTACAGTGGCCCATAAAGAAAAGGCAGCATCCTAATAGGTGGGCCGTGAGTAAACATAAAAATGGCTCTGAGCATTATAGGACTTAACTTCTGAGGTCATCAGTCCCCTAGAACTGAGAACTACTTAAAACTAACTAACCTAAGGACATCACACACATACATGCCCAAGGCAAGATTTAAACCTGCGACTGTAGCGGTCGCGCGGTTCCGGACTGTAGCGCCTAGAACCGCTCGGCCACTTAGGCCGGCGAGTACACATAGCTACACTAACTAACACCATGTAATACACTCAATAAAATACATTGGGTAAAAGAATTAATTAAATAATATCCACCTAGCATCATAACACAGTATAAAAGATGAGAAAAATGTGATAAAACAATATGTGTAGAAGGCAAATATGTAAAAAATTATTTTGACCATCAGTATGCGATACAGTGCATGTGATGAAACAGGTAGAAAAATAACTAAACAGAAGATAAGACAGACTAGGCTTAATTAGTTTGGTTGACAAGTTGCTGGATCAAAGATATTGTAGGAAAAATATTTTATATCAATACAGACTGTTGAGGTGTCTTGTTATTCCGCTTATTTTTGGTTGGTTTATTGAATTTCTCTATTTTCTTTTGTATGGACATATCTATTTTTAGGTCTTGAATACCAAATATTTTTTCTCAATGATGTATAAATTAGGGTTTGTTGATAATTTTTACTTTTGGACACTCTAGTGGCAACTGAATGAAACACAATAGAAATGTATACACTAGTATAAATTAGTACTCCATCCTAAAAACCTGTTTTCATAATGTGCAGGGACTTAAGAATAAGCTAAATGAATTAGAACTTCCAATGAACATCAACAGTGAACTATCAGATGACTAAATACTGTGTATTACTGAACTACAATTCAGACTAGTTCACAACTTCAAGGAAAAACTTCCAAGGTGGAGGCAGCTGCGTATTTGTATAAGACAGTATTGCAACTACTGCACTGGACATAGGCAGCTCCTACTCTGTTGAAAAAGTCATATAATTCTTCATTACTGAAATCGAAGATAATGATGACCATGTAATATGGGTATATAGATCTCTCTCGCTTGCCTTTCCTGTATACAAATTTCACATCAGTATTAGAAAAAGTGATGAAAAGAAAACCATCGAAGGTAATAGTCTGTGGTGACTTAAACACTAATTTCGTCGTGTAAGGCAGTGCTCTGTCTGACTTCAAAAACTTTATGAACTATTACAGCCTCCATATTAAGGGTACATCCCCCACTAGAGTAACTAGTCAATGTGTAAGCGTTCTTGACCAAGTAATTACCAACATGAACTGTTTTGTTAGATCTACAAATCTGGGATTTTCTAACTATAATGCACTGATTATACAAACAGTTTTTCTGGACTGTAAACATAAACCCAAAAAATTACAATACAAAATAGAAATTTCTGTCAAAACAATACTCAGATTTCTGTTCCATATGTAGAGAGGAAACTGTGAGACTGTATACCACTCTCAAACAGTAGATGGAAAATTTGAAACTTTTATGAACATTTTCTGTTACTATATTGTCATTTCCCTTTAAAAACAAAAACCGTTTGCAACAATAGAGCATCCAACAACTGAATCACAGCAGGTATTATAACATCAGCAAAGAGGAAGTGAGAGCCTCTCTCCCTCAGCAAGACTAACCACAACAACAGTGGGCAATTTACGAAATACTTCACTGCATACAAAAGAATGTTTAAAAATGTAGTGAATGTTGCTAAAAAACTACAAAATGACATCCTTTGGAAGTCTTTATATTATAAAAGCAATGCATATAGCAAATAATGAATGCAAAAACAGGTAGAAATAGGAAATGTGTTCATAACAGAAAACTTAAAGTAAAGTTGTAAGTAGGCTGAAAAGATTTTTATGTTTGTAATGCCACGTAGCGCTCTGTATGAAAATCACGGACTGTGCTGTGTGTAGTCTGTGGCTGATTCCCATTGTTGCAATATTTGCTATTGTAGTGTTGGGCAGTTTGATGTGAACAGCATGTGGCGTTGCGCAATTGGAGGTGAGCCGCCAGTAGTGGTGGATGTGGGGAGAAAGATAGCAGAATTTTGAGAGCGGGCGATCTGGACGTGTGTCCGTCAGAAAAAGGAAATTTGTAAGACTGGATGTCGTGAACTGATATATATATATTATGGTAAACACATTGTTTACCTCTGCCACAATCTTTCATTTGCTAACTATGTCTATCAGTAGTTAGTGCCTTCAGTAGTTAGAATCATTTATTTAGCTGGCAGTACTGGCGCTCGTCGTTTTGAAGTAGTTCGAGTAACGAAGATTTTTGTGAGGTAAGTGATTGATGAAAGGTATAGGTTATTGTTAGTCAGGGTCATTCTTATGTAGGGATTATTGAAATTGAGATTGCGTTGCGCTAAAACTATTGTGTGTATGTTTAGTGTTGATCAGAATAAGTAAAGAGAGAAATATCTGAGTACGATCAGTTTTTCTCAGCTGTTTTAAAATCATATAACGTAAGAGGTTTACCAGCACTGTCATTCTTAATTTTTCTAAGGGGATGTTTCAAAGTCAATGTTAATTACTAATCAAGAAGAAGTAGCTCGATATTCATATGAAAAAAGATATGAATACAATCATATAAATAGCTAGGAACAAGGGGTATGACACACATGCAGGACCCAGACTCAATCAAAAAATAAAAACACAAATACAAATGAACACAACATACCTACTAGTTCCAGAATGTAAGAAAACTCACAAGCTTCAAAGTCACAACAATGCACAGCACACAAGCACAATGACAACATCACACAGAAAAGAAGCAGATGGAACACTGTTATCTACACACAGAAATTAATACATATACTAAAAAACAAGGCTTCCAAATAGCATACAAAACTGCAAACCCTCCAACCAAACTTAAGCTAACCAACATCAAGTGGGACAAATTTCAGAGATCAGGAACATACAAATTTGAATGGCAAAGTTCTGATGCAATATACAAATACATAAGTATGACATGCAGGAATTTTAAAACACAACACAAATAAGACATTAGGTGTTGGATTTTTAAAACAAACTATTCCACATTTGCAGAGCACTTAAAAGACCACAAACATCACCCCACAAGCATTGAACAAGATATGAAAATAATCAGAACAAACAACCATGACAAATACCACGCAAAAAAGCAAAAACACTAGCGCAGCAAGAAAGCCATTACCGATAATAAACATGAGATAAATGTGCAAATGTAGTTCAATGCCGATTCTATACTACAGCTTATAAAAGAAGTAACACTATAAAAATAATTCGACTTGCGCAAAGCAGGTACACTTAAACAAATACATTTTCTCTCTCTCTCTCCCTCTCTGTGATCACACATATACATGTAAAGTACATAAACAGATTACAGAAATCGCAAGAATACACTCAATAGCTGATAATAGGATTCGATATTTGGCAATAGCTTTAGATAGTTGGCAGTATCAATGGAATCAAACATCAACATAAGTGTTCAGTTCCTAGTGCTGTGAAGTCTGAAGAACAATATTTCATATGGCAACTGTAAGAAGAAGAACTGCCTCAGAAATGGAACAAAAACACGCCATGTGGAACAACAGCTACAAAACCTGAAGTAGAACTTTAAATTTTTACTACATCATAGAAACGCAAACTGCCAGAACTGTTTTTAACCTTACATACATCATCCTAAAATGTAAACTAAATAGTTTAAACAAATAATGTACATATTCCAGGCCACTGAAAGTACTTGACAAAGATTAAAGATGAAACATGTATAGCACGAAAAATTGTGTTTCATTCAGTTGTAACTGGAAGGTCCAAAGGTAAAAATTATCAGCATGCCATAATATTGTACGCAAATGAGGACGACAGGACTTCAAAAGTTGATTTGCTCGAAATTATTTTATGAAACAAAAAGTAAACTGCCTTCTTTAACAAATCATGATTAATTTCAATAGAAAATGCATTTCAAGCCCTGGAGGCACATCTTCAGGTGCTGGAACTGTTTACATCACTTTTGAAATTTAGGTTAATACTCAACCTGTTGATATTATGTAAGTACAGTTACAAAGTGGTACCTCATGAATGCAAGTTTTTATAAGTTTTATAAATAATTTATTTATTCTTCAGTCATTCATCCACAAATTTCATTGGTGATTGCTATGAATTAACTGTTCATTTTCTTCATTAACAATTAAGCATAAAAAGAAAAATCGATTCATACTTAACATTTATAGTTGTGAGTACTATCTTGTTATGGCTAATTATACTTGTAGCCACTTTGGGCTGAGTACATACATACATCCCTATTGTAGGAAGTAATGAAATATAGCTTTGACTTTGTAATTATGTGTTGAAATACAATGCAATCAAATTAAGTATACAGAAACATTCACATGAGGTTAACAAATGCTGCAATGCAATAAAAAAGAATAAATGTCATTGTGGACCTCATTAAAATTGTGATTGAAGGTCACTTTCATTATTATGGAAACTCTACTATATTCACAAGTATAATCATGCACTTCGAATTGTTAAACAGTATGTAATGACATACATATTTTATATAAGTTACTTATTCATGTACAAATATAAAATTCGTTCTGTTAAAAGCACTTCATTGTTTTGGAATAAACATGTGTAGATGCAAGGCTCATGTTACAGCTTACATTTACAAATAAAAAAAGACATAAATTAAAAAAGTGGATGTTTTTTGAAGGGGGCGGATAACATATGTGCTAAGATTTTTATAGTTATACAAATATACATGTACAGAAATTACAAGAAAAAATATGATAACGAAATTGAGTATGACTGTCTTGTTCATCATGGGCAGACCCTCGAATAACATTTTACGACATAATACAGAATTATGCCAAAGTACCTATCTTGACCTGAGAACTGTCATACTTTTGAGTTTGACACACGAGGGGTATGTGGACATCAACATATGAGTATAAAAAAGACACTCAACATTAAATGCAGTTCAAAGTGAGTTGACTGTGGTCATAAGTGTGTGATGATACCATGCATAGGACTAGTTAGGCTCATTAGAATCATCGAACATGACTACTCCTGTCAGGTGAAGAGTGGTCCTGGCAGGGTCAACCTCGGACTACTTATGTGGCGTAGCAGACTGCAAACTGGGATTTACATCTTGGGTATACTTTTCCATAGCATTGATAATAGTAAGGTGCAAAAGAGCCTCTCCACAGAGTGAAGGAAAGACCCATCTGTGTAGTAGTGCTACCATATTTGGTGTTGCCACTTGGAAGTGGTGCCTGATTCAGGAATGATTTTTGCTCTACTTGTACATGTGTAACAGTATATCAGAATTCTCTCAAGGAGAAAAAAATGTGGAAATGTTTATCACACAATGTTGCCATATATGGCAGAATGGCCAGTGTTTTTGTCAGAAAAAGGAGCATGTGTAGTTGATTAGATTAGATTAGGTTAGGTTAACTATTCATTCCATAGACCGCCAGCCGGTGTGACCGAGCCGTTCTAGGCCCTACAGTCTGGAACCACGCGACCGCTACAGTCGCAGGTTCGAATCCTGCATTGGGCATGGATGTGTGTGACGTCCTTAGGTTAGTTAGGTTTAAGTAGTTCTAAGTTCTAGGGGACTGATGACCTTCGCAGTTAAGTCTCATAGTGCTCAGAGCCATTTGAACCATTGCATAGACCCACAAAAGAGGGGATCGTCCTGGGTGTGGACATGTCTGATAAACACATTACAAAAATTAAATTCGAAAAACTAGGGTTTTATTAATTTTAACGATTCTCAGTCAATAAACAGTAAAATTATGTACATAAATTAAAATTAAACTTGTAATATTTACAGGTTTAATACTTACATCTGCTTTCCTTACATCCATCATTCACACAGTTGGTAGTTACTTGGCTGTTACAACCAATTATTGTCAAAAATTGATGTATAATAAATTTTCATTAAAATGGTCTGCTGCACATGTTGAGAAATTCATGGATGAAATAGAAGGAGTTGGCCACCAAAAATTCTTTTAAATTATGTTTACATTGTGCCTTGTCTGAAGCTAAACTCTTGATGGTTGCTGGTAATTTATTGAAAATATACATTGCTGACTACTAGACTCATTTCTGGACACGAGTAAGTGATTTTAAATCTTATGTGTATTATTCTTATTCCTAGTATTGATACTGTGTACTAAGCAGTTAGTTGGAAGAAGAGACGTATAACTTACAACAAACTTCATTAAAGAATAAATATAATGAGAGGCTGTGGTTAGTATGCCGCCAGTTCTTTGAACAGGTTTCGACATGATGTTCTTGGATATACACTACACATCACTCTTATAATACGCTTCTGTACTCTAGAATTTTTTTTCGGTTTGTGGAGCTACCCCAAAATATGATACCATAAGACATAATGGAATGAAAATAAGGAAAATATGCCAGTTTTTTATATTTATATCTCCTATGTCTGACATCATTCGAATTGCAAGCACAGGCTTGTTTAGGCGCTTTAGCAGTTCGTTAGTATGTCGCTCCCAACTGAATTTATTATCAAGTTGTAACCACAAGAATTTTACACTCTCAAATTCTCTTATTTCCATGTCATCACATTTTATACACACACTAGAAGGAAATCTCTTGGAAGTTCTGAATTTCATATAGTGAGTCTTTTCAAACTTTAGTGACAGTGCATAGGCTACGAACCACTTACTAATGTCAGTAAAAATTTTATTACCTGCCCTTTCTAAATTTGTATTTGATTTACATGCACTGTAAGCTTTCACGGCTGGTAATGACACCAACTAAAACTTCCGGGCTATTAGGCTGTGGTCAACATATAAAACTATCGCCTACTGTTTCTTGTCCAACTGCGGGAGATATCTTCAGAGATAAAGTGGCCTACTGAGAGTCGATTATATAGGCAGTGTAGAGGGCACCACAGTCTATCACGTGACGTTGGCTACGAGATTATCGTTGGTGTTGCCAAGATTCTCCATTGGATTCTCCATTGAAAGTAACCGATCGTTATTCTTACATTGCTGCTTTAACATCCAAATTTTGTCTAATTTAACGTCTTCCACTTTTCTGTTAAAATTATTCTGGTGATTATAGATCTCAATAGCCTCTCTATAAATGTGCGTATGACAATGCAGTGTTTACGATATGAACTCGTCTCAGTGAATTTTATTTTGTGGTCCCCCTCTTGGTAAAGATGTTAAGCTATGACAGAGTTATCCATACGTCCTACGCGGCAACTCCTCTTGTGTTCAACGAGACGGGCGTTAACACTTCTTTTGGTGGTAGCAGCCAGTCCACAAGTACCAGGAATTTTATATACGCCCGGTGTAGACAAAGGATGCCGTATATCCTTTGCCAATTTTCAACATTCTTTTATCTTCATGGTGGGTCTGAAGATAGCTTACACACTGTAGTTTCTCAACACTTTCCACCGAGCGAGGTGGCGCAGTGGTTAGCACACTGGACTCGCGTTCGGGAGGACGACGGTTCAATCCCGTCTGCAGCCATCCTGATTTAGGTTTTCCGTGATTTCCCTAAATCGTTTCAGGCAAATGCCTGGATGGTTCCTTTGAAAGGGCACGGCCGATTTCCTTCCCTATCCTTCCCTAACCCGAGCTTGCGCTCCGTCTCTGATGACCTAGCTGTCGACGGGACGTTAAACACTAACATCCTCCTCCTCCTTCTCAACACTTTCCCAATGCGATCTGTCGTCGTACTGATAACTGAAAGGAAAAGTCTCCCTTTGTGCGGCCATCATTCCTCATCGGTCCCTATCCTCTCCCTAGGGCGAGGTGCTCCATCTATATGCTTGTTAGAATAACCATTCATCTTGAATGTCGACTGTAGATGTGAAGGCTCATCTTTTAAGTAAGTAGATTTACAAATTTTATGCGCCCTATCTATCAACGTTTTAATAAACCCTCTATACCGCCAGGGCTGGTGCTTAGAATCTTTATGCAGGTAACGATCAGTATGAGTGACTTTTCTGTATACTCTGTGGCCCAACGTCCTGTCCCCTCGCTTGATAACAGGCACATCCAAGAAATTCTGCTGGCTGCTATTCTCCTTCTCCATAGTAAATTATATTTCCGGATTGATACTAATGAGATGACCAGGAAGGCACAAGTTAACAGCTATATCCGGCTAAGACCAAAAGAAGTGTTAACACCCGTCTCTCTGAACAGAAGAGGAACTGGCACGAGGACAGTCGGATAAACCTGCTGTAGCAAAACATCTTTACCGAGAGGGTGATCATGAAATAAAGTTCACTGAAACGAGCGTCATATCGCAAATGTCGCATTATCATGCGCATATTTATAGAGGGGCTATTGATGTCTATAAACACCAGAATTATTGTAATAGGAAAGCGGAAGGTGTTAAATTAGACGAAATGTGGATGTTAAAACTGCAGTGTAAGAATAACGATCGATTACTTTTAATCGAGAATGTCGGCGATACCGACGATAATTCCTAGCCGACGTCACGTGGTGCCCTCTACACTGCTTATATAATCGGCGCCTCTCGAGTTGTGATCGCAGTTAGCCATTTTACCTGTGAAAATGTCTCGAAGATGTCTCACGCAGTCGGATAGGAAACGTTAGAGGAAAGTTTTATACAACGACCACGGCCTAATAGCCTGGAAGTAGTAAGTGAAGATATGTGTAGTGCTTGATTATGCATTGCCTTCATCCACCAACATCTGCAGAGCTGCATCAGAGTATCCCTTTTCCGCTGTTCTGGTGTGCTAATGCAAACAAGATTACGTGTTGTAGTTGCATGAGTTGACAGGCACCTTCTGCAGTTGTGACAGCAGCTCGTCAATAGGTGTGGGACGGCCCCGTTACCTGACTCCAAGGTCATCTCCGCACAATGTCCAGTGGGGAGACAGTTCACTCACACCATCCGAGTGTGAGTTCAACTTGCTGGCGCGCACACCCGTAAACAGCTCTCTCTTTCTCTTCCATCTTCTTCCCTCTTGATGCAGTTACACACTGCTACAGCTGGGTTTCCAAGAAAGGACCACCTCATCACATGGCGATATCTGTTCACATGCGGTTACCAACTAGTGCTCATGTCTTTTGCTTGACTTCTCCTACAGACTCCCACACATTACTCAAGGTCCAGGAATTATAGTCTTATCCGAAATTACTTAGTGATGCATTATACACACAGTTATATTTGATTAAGTTTACTTTTTATGGATTATCGTTTCAGAGTTATTTGCTCTTGGTATATTTTCGAAATATCGGAAATTTGTGGTAAGGTTGAAAGGTGGCTACACTGAGCCACAGCGCCAGAGAGTTTTGTTTCGCCGCCTCCACTGGCAGTGATTATTGAGAAGTAGCAGAGGGCAGTGCTTGTTGAGAACTCGTAGTAGTGAGTGCTTGCTGAGATGTCGTAGTGAAGAGTGCTTGTTGAGATGTGGCAGTAGTCAGTTCTTGTTGAGATGTGGTAGTAGCGAGTCAGTGTGGAGATACTGTAATGATTAGAGTGTTTTTCATCAATATATATGAAGGTAAAAGAAAAAAAAATTTTTCCTTTTCTTTTTATTATCTCAATGTCTTAAATAATGCGTCATTACAGGTTCAGTCAATAAAGCATCTGGCTTGTGTTCTTGTATTAGAGTGTAATTCTGGTTTTCTTACGCAATTACAGTATTACTAATTTCTTTTAATGACTTCAGTATAAATGGTATTTGAAATTTCTTGTCTTATTTAAGAAGAACCGTGCCAGATGTGTACATTGAATCACACTCCCACACACAGAACAATTACACTTGTGTTTTGGTTTCGTAGGTTTTGTGGTTGCTGGGGACTTAATTAATTAATTAATTGCGTTAATGAAAATTTTCATTTCATTCTTTGTTGTTGTTCTATGCAGTCAGATTGCGTACAAAAACTAGTCAGGGCCAACCGTTTACGAGACTACGTAATCAGACATACAGCCCCCCAAAAATAAAAAATGATTTTCAAATTTAATAATTAAGCCCCCATGCACGTGGCGACCCTGCCAGGACACGAACCTGGAATCCTCTGATTGTAAAAATAGTAGACAGTAGTATTGTTGTAGTAATTTGTAGTTTAGTAATTGTAGTCTATTTTGCATGTGTAGATTTGGTAATTGTCATTCTTCTAATGGTATTTCAGAATTTAATTTTGCTATCTTGTATACGCGTTTGACAATTTAGGGCAATTATTTCAATTGTTCGATTAATCGTGTTTGAAGGAAACATTTCGTGTGAATGGTATTGTTGGAGATGAGGAGTCATTGTGTGTAATTTTCGTACAGTGACGAGTTTTGTATGTTTTGTAAATGATTACGCAGTCAATGAAACAGGCAAAAATGATGAATAGTCAGAATAACGAAATTGTTGACATGGCGAACTCGCCAACACAGGACAACAGTATGATGAATAATGGTGTTGAAAACAATTTAATAAGCAGGGAAAATAGTCCGGAAACAGTTCAAAAATTTTCTCAATCAGAAAATTCACAGATTACGTGGTTAACAACAGAAGAAATGGAGCAGTTGATGGGTGCAATATTAAATTTGGGATGACGGATGGAAGCAATGATAACACGGTTATGCTCACAAATAGGAACAAGTAAAACCGAAATGGAAACAATGGAAACACAGTTAGGCTCACGAACAGGGACATGTTTCAAAAACATGAAAGATGAATCAAAGAAAGAAATTAGAGAAGTACAACCGATTTTGAAAGCTCACAATAATAGTTTAATTTCAACAGAAATCAGACAAGAGGAACAGGACATAGAACAGGAAGAAAAAGATCGCGTGATAGTACAAAAATTTCCAGAGTTAAATTTACAATGTGCACACAATAAGGAAGAAATAATTGAAAGAATCGAGGAATCCGTACCAAATGACAGAATAAATAACTTAACGCAACAGTGTGAACAGTTAACTACTAAATGTGACAATACCGAAACCCGAGTCGCGACACTTACAGAAGACGTAAATAAACAGAAAGAACAATTAGGTGACTTATCGGAAAGAGTTGAGGAGATCTCAGATAAACTGATAAGTCTTAGTTTAAATGGGGACAGAGATTTGGATGATACAGCTCCATTACCATTTGCAGAAACCGAAGAGTATCAGAACATAAATAAACATGTTGAAAATTAGGGAAAATTTAATGAACGCGTTAAAAGGGAAGTTGAGGCATTACGAAAGCAAGTCAAACAAATCGAAGGCGAAATTGTAAGAAAAGATAGTAGAAGAAATTTAGAATCACAGATAGCAGAGGGGTTTGAAGAAAATAATTTGTTTCATTTACGGGATGCAACAAAAGAGCGCCAGGCGCACGAACTTGACAATAATCGACATTGGGACAGGGACAACGCGGTAGGTCTTTGTCGCCACGAGGCGAAAACTTTGACTATAAACACTTTTTGACTGTTCGGAAATTTAAGATCTTCCGTAATTCTAAGAATGAGATACATCCATGTGCATGGTTAGATCGATTTACGTACGCACTTCCACCAAATTGGCCACTAAGTCACAAACTGGAAATTATGTGCGGCTATTAAAGTCCTCAGGGGATTCACTACACTAAGTGAATATGTGCCGTAGCGTGCATAGGGCCCCGAGCTGTAGTGGTGCTATTTCCCTTTTAGTTTTCTGCACCGCTGCCTACTCTTTTACTATTCTTTGGATCTGCCAAAATAACTCTTCAACTATCAATCTATCTAGAGAGTCGGTAAAGTAACCGGATATGACGATTTTATCCAAAAGTGATTTCGGAAATTACCGTTTGGACTTACTGTACCTTCAGCAGCATTCATTCGTAGTTTAAACGAAATTTTACCTGTTTATCTTCGTGACAATATTACTTCATGTGTTGACGATATTCTTATTGCTAAACGTTCTTGGAGTGAGCACAACAAAATTTTGGATTCATTATTACGTATTTTTTCACGAGTTGGCATTACTGTGAACTTGGAAAAATCTGAATTTGGTCGTTCTCAGGTGAAATTTCTCGGTCACATTATTTCTACAGAAGGTATTCTTCCTGATCCAGAGAAATTAGACGCTATTCGTAACTATGCTGTTCCTACCACAAAACGTGATGTTCGTAGTTTCCTTGGTGTCTGTAATTTTCTTAGACGCTTTGTTAAATTGGACGATTTGGCCACACCTCGTTTATGTGAACTATCCGGAAAAAATTCTAATTGGTGTTGGGATGACGAAGCTCAGTCAGAATTTGAACAACTTCGTGGTGCTTTAGTTGCTGCTCCACTTCTTTCACATCCGGGTTTATCTAAAGATTTTTGTTTGGCGACGGACTCATCATACAAAGGCCTAGGTGCACATTTATTTCAAGAGATACAAGAAAACGGCGTTGTAGTACAGAAGACTATTGCATTTGGAAGTCGTGTTGTCTCTAAATCAGAAAAGAATTATTCGATTACGGAACTTGAAGCTTTGGCTGTTGTTTGGGCTTTCACAAAATTTCGCACATTTTTGTATGGCAGACATACTAAGGTTTACACCGATCATCGAGCTCTGGAATTTCTTATGTCGACAAAATTAACTCATGGCAGATTGTCACGATGGGCGTTGTACCTAGAGGAATTTGATTTTAGTATTGTTTACATACAGGGTTCTTCAAATATTCTTGCTCATGCTTTATCACGTGCACCTATGGGTTTGAAACAAAGTGCTGAAGAGGACTGCAAGGAAAACAATTATTGTTTGATGTATATTCAAGGTGTTGCGTTTGAGAACTTTATTTCGTCTTCCCTCCAGGACATCGCTAAGGAGCAAAATAAGGATCCAATCTGGAAGGACATTAAGGAGAAGTGGAGGAGAAAGGAAAGCGTAGCGATTAGACAGCATTATTTAGTTCGCAATGACATTCTTTTTAAACGAAAATCGGTCGACAACTCTGTTTGGTTAGTTTGTATTCCTGAGGAGTGGGTTAATAAGCTGATTTGGTATACGCATTTCAGTTATGCACACTTTGGTCCCAGAAAATGCTTTCATAAATTAAGGGAAAATTGCTACTTCAGTAATATGGAAAAACGTATTCGATCTGTTCTGGCCAAACGCAAATTATGTCAAAAGGCTAAGCCGCCAACTCTTTCTCACAGAGCACCGTTGTTTCCTATCATTCCAGCGAAATTAAAGGAGATGACTGCAGTCGATTTGTTCGGTCCAGTGGTTCGTTCTACTAATGGTTTTGCGTACGTTTTCGTAGCAGTGGAGTTGACATCAAAATATGTGTGATTTACACCGTTACGCAAAGCAACAGCTCGTTCAGTATCTAATGCTGTCATCAAACATTTTCTTAAAGAAGTGGGTCATGTTGATAAGGTTATATCAGATAATGGATCACAGTTTCGCTCTAAAATTTGGCTTCGTATTCTACGGCGTCGTAAAATTAAACCAATTTTCATTTCACTTTTTCACCCTCAATCTAGCGCTTCAGAGAGATGGATGAAGGAAATCAATAAATTGTGTCGTCTTTATTGTCATCAGAATCACAGAACGTGGGATCAGTATCTTCATATTTTTCAAAACATTCTGAATGAACTTCCTAATGACTCAACTTCTTTACCGCCGATTCTGATATTAAAAAACAAAGCACCGACAAATCGCATTTCTGAAATCGTTCCTTTTCCGCCTTCACGGAAACTGCGGCATTCTGAAGTTGTCAACCTGGCTCTACAAAATATTGCATCTGCGGCTGCTAGAAGAGAGAAATCAGCTAAGCGTCCTGGTCGTTTAAAAATCTTGTCAGTTGGTCAAAAGGTGTTAATTAAGTCTCATCGTTTGTCTCACAAAGGAAACGGCTTGTGTCGCAAATTTTTTCTGCTTTATAACGGTCCATATAGAATTCGCAAAATTATTCATGATAACACTGTTGAAGTAGAAACTCTTAAATCACGACGCTCTAAGGGAATACATCATATATCAAAAGTTAAATTTTTGTGGAATGACATACTTTCGAGAAACCAACAGTTTACGTAAACATGCAGAGAATACAAGGATGCCGCGCTGTGTTTTGGCGGCGGCACATACTCAAAGCAACAGTCAAGTCTGCGCGCCGCACAAGGCAGTCGTTGACCGCGAACAATTGCTTCCTACGTCACGCGCCTACAGCTGATCGAGCGCTCAGTGCGAATGCACTGACAGTTGTAAACAAATACACAGTCTAAGTTCTCCGACTAAATTCAGTATAAAGCTATAGTGACTTGATGAATTATGTTATTAACGTTCATTATTTTTCAGGATACGGTTGTATAAAATATTTAAGAACTTCAGGTAAATTCTGTGTGTCTCCGACGTTAAGAGGACTTGCTATCGAGAAAATTTCAAAAAGAATGTAATTTCGAAGAAGAAACTAATAAACTAAAAAGGTAACTATTAATTGAGTTTAATTTTTCAGGTAACATATTTCCACTTAGGTACGTACTTTAGACGTAATTTGCTGCTCGCGATTACGTGATTCAGACTTTGTGCTAAATTTCATGTTCTATGAATTTACTTGTGAAGCGACGTGCTTGCGTACATTTGCTGATTTGTGTTAATGTTTTATTAATGAACAGGGTTGTTATTTGTATATATTATGCATCGCTTGGCTGCACTGCTTTTTCACTGATGTCATATTTTTTTATTATGTGTCTGCTGTGCTTATTTATTTAAATTATAATTGTCACCTGATTAGTTGTGCTGATATGTATGTAAGTTATACTTTGTGATTTATCAGCTTGCGCCTTCATGTTTACTTATTAAGATGACATATGAACATTTATTTGCCTTACTGATATGATGCTAATGACCTGTTTATTACGTAAGATATATGTTTGCTGCTATGCGTATGGATTGCATATTTATACATTTCTGTTTGTTGTCATAACTACTCTTTAATTTGGTATATAGAAATGCTGATATACTGTGTACAAACATAGAGTTTAGGTCACACTATAGTATTAATTATAGATTGTTCCCTTGGCAGAGCCTCGTTGTAAGAATTGTGCTGCATCCACTTGTTGACAATCTGTTCTCTACTGGTATATTTACTCGCTAATGCATGTTTTGCTTACGCTCAGTGCCTGATATTTTTAAGATAGGAAAATGAACTGCTATAATTCGACATAAACGACATTAGTACATGAAACTTCATAGAAGTCACATGAGCTGAAGGTTTTATGGAAGCTGTATAAATTTATGCTAATTGGAAGGAAGCTAACGACATGACATACCAAAACTAGGTTTAGACCATTGACAGTTATTACACTTCATTTTTCGTGAGCAATTGAAATAGGAAGTGACACTTGACACAAGAAATACTCCACATGTTTGCTTCTGTTTGCCATAATTCATGAAGTGGTGTACACATTGTGAAATATTATGATCATTCACACTCCGTAATCGTACTTAATTACTGAGAGTTATTCGAACTAAGTCTGTTAGAGGTCATGTATGCATTTCTTTTATTTAATGATGGACAAGGTAACCAAAATCCATCTTATAATTAACAATGAGTAGAAGATTTGGGTCAGATGAATTACACAGAGGTTGTGTGTTGACAGTGTGTCTCCGGATTGTATGGGATGATGAGGTTTGCATTAGGATTTTATCTGTACTTGTTCGAGGAGACTGACTAGAGGAAAGAGTTGTTATGGAAGTGAAATGATATTGGCGATAAGGTTTATATGTGTCGACGTATCGAAGAGGTATTATTGAGGTATTGAGATTATATGAAGTTGATGATTATTGGAGATTTTGTGGACAAGAGGTAAGGTAAATGATATTGATGATAAGATTTATATGTATCGACGTAAGAGGTATTATTGAAGTATTGAGATTATGTGTTGCTGATGATTATTGGAGTTTTGGTGGATAAGAGGTAAAGTAAGTGAGGTGCATTTTTATTTTTGTTGGTCTATATGGAACAAGGAGGATGAAGATAGCAGACTAGAACACTCAAGTAGAAGGAAGATAGTCTATACACACACTTTGTTAAATCACTAAGCAGTATATACACTCCTGGAAATTGAAAT
The DNA here is from genome assembly GCF_023864345.2 of Schistocerca serialis cubense. Lineage (NCBI taxonomy): Eukaryota > Metazoa > Arthropoda > Insecta > Orthoptera > Acrididae > Schistocerca > Schistocerca serialis. Next base: position 981,664,897 of record NC_064638.1, read on the forward strand.
AAGAACACCGTGAATTCATTGTCCCAGGAAGGGGAATCTTTATTGACACATTCCTGGGGTCAGATACATCACATGTTCACACTGACAGAACCACAGGCACATAGACACAGGCAACAGAGCATGCACAATGTCGGCACTAGTACAGTGTATATCCACCTTTCGCAGCAATGCAGGCTGCTATTCTCCCATGGAGACGATCGTAGAGATGCTGGATGTAGTCCTGTGGAACGGCTTGCCATGCCATTTCCACCTGGCGCCTCAGTTGGACCAGCGTTCGTGCTGGACGTGCAGACCGCGTGAGACGACGCTTCATCCAGTCCCAAACATGCTCAATGGGGGACAGATCCGGAGATCTTGCTGGCCAGGGTAGTTGACGTACACCTTCTAGAGCACGTTGGGTGGCACGGGATACATGCGGACGTGCATTGTCCTGTTGGAACAGCAAGTTCCCTTGCCGGTCTAGGAATGGTAGAACGATGGGTTCGATGACGGTTTGGATGTACCGTGCACTATTCAGTGTCCCCTCGACGATCACCAGTGGTGTACGGCCAGTGTAGGAGATCGCTCCCCACACCATGATGCCGGGTGTTGGCCCTGTGTGCCTCGGTCGTATGCAGTCCTGATTGTGGCGTTCACCTGCACGGCGCCAAACACGCATACGACCATCATTGGCACCAAGGCAGAAGCGACTCTCATCGCTGAAGACGACACATCTCCATTCGTCCCTCCATTCACGCCTGTCGCGACACCACTGGAGGCGGGCTGCACGATGTTGGTGCGTGAGAGGAAGACGGCCTAACGGTGTGCGGGACCGTAGCCCAGCTTCATGGAGACGGTTGCGAATGGTCCTCGCCGATACCCCAGGAGCAACAGTGTCCCTAATTTGCTGGGAAGTGGCGGTGCGGTCCCCTACGGCACTGCGTAGGATCCTACGGTCTTGGCGTGCATCCGTGCGTCGCTGCGGTCCGGTCCCAGGTCGACGGGCACGTGCACCTTCCGCCGACCACTGGCGACAACATCGATGTACTGTGGAGACCTCACGCCCCACGTGTTGAGCAATTCGGCGGTACGTCCACCCGGCCTCCCGCATGCCCACTATACGCCCTCGCTCAAAGTCCGTCAACTGCACATACGGTCCACGTCCACGCTGTCGCGGCATGCTACCAGTGTTAAAGACTGCGATGGAGCTCCGTATGCCACGGCAAACTGGCTGACATTGACGGCGGCGGTGCACAAATGCTGCGCAGCTAGCGCCATTCGACGGCCAACACCGCGGTTCCTGGTGTGTCCGCTGTGCCGTGCGTGTGATCATTGCTTGTACAGCCCTCTCGCAGTGTCCGGAGCAAGTATGGTGGGTCTGACACACCGGTGTCAATGTGTTCTTTTTTCCATTTCCAGGAGTGTACTATTTTTTTGGAGAGAGGAAGTAATTGCATATCTTGGCACACTGACAGTTGTTCAGCAACCGTACATTTTGATCTGGCTTGGCAAACATTGGTCTTGAAATGATGACTATGACGTTGACTTAACTATTATTGACTGTTATACATTGCTGCCACTACTACTTGATACACATGATGAACATCAAATTTTGACAGAATTACATTTACACAGTTAACACTATTCAATTACACAGTAGCACTTAATGTGGATGAAAGATGAGTGAGTGTGTTTTGCGTGTTTTCCCTTCCTAATCCTAACCACCTATCTCCTAAATATTATTTTATTTGTTTGTAGTGGCTTGCACTGACACCCATAAATATTATAGGTTTACTGATATTTGAGTATTTGTAATAGTTAATATGACAATTATCTGATATCATTTGTGTGTTTATTAGAATTTGTATGTTTAGTGTAAGAGCATTGAGAATAATTTTGTAAAAGCATTTGTATGTGCATTCAAACTATTGTTCATGCCTGAACTGTCTGATTAGTGATGGTGAATATTATGAACTGTTACCTGCACTTGTTCAACATTGATGTGACACTTAGAAATGTTTAATTTCTGCTGATGAACTGTGTGATTTGTGATAGTGAATATTATGGACTATTACCTGCACTTTTTCAACATAATGGGTGCCACTTAGGAATGATTAATTTCTGCTGATGAACTGTGTGATTAGGATATTGAATATTATGGACTTTTACTTGTACTTTTTCTACATGATTGGTGCCACTAGGACATGTTTAATTTCTGCTTATAAACTCTGATGAACAGTGTGATCAGTGATAGTGAATATTATGGACTGCTCTCTGGACCTGCTCAACATTACTGGGTGCCACTGATGAACTGCTTCTACTGAGATAATGTCACTTGTTGGTGTCTGCACCTGCTCAACATTACTGGGTGCCACTGATGGACTGCTTGTACTGAAATGATGTCACTTGTTGGTGTCTTCACCTGCTCAACATTGCTGGGTGCCACTGATGGTCTGCTTGTACTGAAATAATGTCACTTGTTGGTTTCTGCACCTGCTCAACATTGCTGGGTGCCAATGATGGACTGTTTTTTACTGAAATAATGTGACTTGTTGCTGTGTGTACCTGCTCAACATTGCTAGGTGCAACTGATGGACTGCATCTACTGAAATGAAGTCACTTGTTGGTGTCTGCACTTGTTCAACATTGCTGGGTGCCACTAATTGAACTGCTTCTGCTGAGAAATGTGACTTGCTGTGTGTACCTGTTCAACATTGCTGGGTGCCACAGATGGAACTGCTTCTATTGAAATGATGTCACTTGTTGCTGTCTGCACCTGTTCAACATTACTGGGTGCCACTGATGAGCTGCTTCTACTGAGATAATGTCACTTGTTGCTGTCTGCACCTGCTCAACATTGCTGGGTGCCACTGATGGACTGCTTCTACTGAAATGATGTTGCTTCTTGCTGTCTGCACTTGTTCAACATTACTGGGTGCCACAGATGGAACTGCTTTACTAAAATGATGTCACTTGTTGGTGTTTGCACCTGTTGACCATTGCTGGGTGCTGCTGCTGGAACTATCAACTATTTTTTTTAATAATTAAAAGTATTTTATGTGAACATTTGTATAAACTGATTTTTTGTGTATTGTGTAAACTATTATGTAAAGCCACATGTATGAAAGAATTTGTATTGCCTACTGTATTTTATATATTAGTTTATTGAAAGGTCAGTGCAAAGCCAAAATTTTATCTAATTATGTGATATTTACGTATTAATATTATCTTTTATTTTTGTCTGTATTTTTTTTGACGAATTTGGTGGTATTTTCACCATCAATGCTGGCAAAAATACCATCAAATTCTAGCCCGTGGAGGAAGGGCATATGAAAGGTGGCTATACTGAGCCACAGCGCCAGAGAGTTTTGTTTCGCCGCCTCCACTGGCAGTGATTATTGAGAAGTAGCGGAGGGCAGTGCTTGTTGAGAACTCGTAGTAGTGAGTGCTTGCTGAGATGTCGTAGTGAAGAGTGCTTGTCGAGATGTGGCAGTAGTCAGTTCTTGTTGAGATGTGGTAGTAGCGAGTCGGTGTGGAGATGTTGTTGTTGTTGTGGTCTTCAGTCCTGAGACTGGTTTGATGCAGCTCTCCATGCTACTCTATCCTGTGCAAGCTTTTTCATCTCCCAGTACCTACTGCAACCTACATCCTTCTGAATCTGCTTAGTGTATTCATCTCTTGGTCTCCCTCTACGATTTTTACCCTCCACGCTGCCCTCCAATACTAAATTGGTGATCCCTTGATGCCTCAGAACATGTCCTACCAACCGATCCCTTCTTCTGGTCAAGTTGTGCCACAAACTTCTCTTCTCCCCAATCCTATTCAATACTTCCTCATTAGTTATGTGATCTACCCATCTAATCTTCAGCATTCTTCTGTAGCACCACATTTCGAAAGCTTCTATTCTCTTCTTGTCCAAACTATTTATCGTCCATGTTTCACTTCCATACATGGCTACACTCCATACGAATACTTTCAGAAATGATTCCTGACACTTAAATCTATACTGGATGTTAACAAATTTCTCTTCTTCAGAAACGCTTTCCTTGCCATTGCCAGCCTACATTTTATATCCTCTCTACTTCGACCATCATCAGTTATTTTGCTCCCCAAATAGCTAAACTCCTTTACTACTTTAAGTGCCTCATTTCCTAATCTAATTCCCTCAGCATCACCCGACTTAATTAGACTACATTCCATTATCCTTGTTTTGCTTTTGTTGATGTTCATCTTATATCCTCCTTTCAAGACACTGTCCATTCCATTCAACTGCTCTTCCAAGTCCTTTGCTGTCTCCGACAGAATTACAATGTCATCGGCGAACCTCAAAGTTTTTATTTCTTCTCCATGAATTTTAATACCTACTCCGAATTTTTCTTTTGTTTCCTTTACTGCTTGCTCAATATACAGATTGAACAACATCGGGGAGAGGCTACAACCCTGTCTTACTCCCTTCCCAACCACTGCTTCCCTTTCATGTCCCTCGACTCTTATAACTGCCATCTGGTTTCTGTACAAATTGTAAATAGCCTTTCGCTCCCTGTATTTTACCCCTGCCACCTTTAGAATTTGAAAGAGAGTATTCCAGTCAACATTGTCAAAAGCTTTCTCTAAGTCTACAAATGCTAGAAACGTAGGTTTGCCTTTCCTTAATCTTTCTTCTAAGATAAGTCGTAAGGTCAGTATTGCCTCACGTGTTCCAGTGTTTCTACGGAATCCAAACTGATCTTCCCCGAGGTTGGCTTCTACTAGTTTTTCCATTCGTCTGTAAAGAATTCGTGTTAGTATTTTGCAGCTGTGACTTATTAAACTGATAGTTCGGTAATTTTCACATCTGTCAACACCTGCTTTCTTTGGGATTGGAATTATTATATTCTTCTTGAAATCTGAGGGTATTTCGCCTGTTTCATACATCTTGCTCACCAGATGATAGAGTTTTGTCAGGACTGGCTCTCCCACGGCCGTCAGTAGTTCCAATGGAATATTATCTACTCCGGGGGCCTTGTTTCGACTCAGGTCTTTCAGTGCTCTGTCAAACTCTTCACGCAGTATCATATCTCCCATTTCATCTTCATCTACATCCTCTTCCATTTCCATAATATTGTCCTCAAGTACATCGCCCTTGTATAGACCCTCTATATACTCCTTCCACCTTTCTGCTTTCCCTTCTTTGCTTACAACTGGGTTTCCATCTGAGCTCTTGATATTCATACAAGTCGTTCTCTTATCTCCAAAGGTCTCTTTAATTTTCCTGTAGGCGGTATCTATCTTACCCCTAGTGAGATAGGCCTCTACATCCTTACATTTGTCCTCTAGCCATCCCTGCTTAGCCATTTTGCACTTCCTGTCGATCTCATTTTTGAGACGTTTGTATTCCTTTTTGCCTGTTTCACTTACTGCATTTTTATATTTTCTCCTTTCATCAATTAAATTCAATATTTCGTCTGTTACCCAAGGATTTCTACTAGCCCTCGTCTTTTTACCTACTTGATCCTCTGCTGCCTTCACTACTTCATCCCTCAAAGCTACCCATTCTTCTTCTACTGTATTTATTTCCCCCATTCCTGTCAATTGCTCCCTTATGCTCTCCCTGAATCTCTGTACAACCTCTGGTTCTTTTAGTTTATCCAGGTCCCATCTCCTTAAATTCCCACCTTTTTGCAGTTTCTTCAGTTTTAATCTACAGGTCATAACCAATAGATTGTGGTCAGAGTCCACATCTGCCCCTGGAAATGTCTTACAATTTAAAACCTGGTTCCTAAATCTCTGTCTTACCATTATATAATCTATCTGATACCTTTTAGTATCTCCAGGGTTCTTCCACGTATACAACCTTCTTTCATGATTCTTAAACCAAGTGTTAGTTATGATTATGTTGTGCTCTGTGCAAAATTCGACCAGGCGGCTTCCTCTTTCGTTTCTGTCCCCCAATCCATATTCACCTACTATGTTTCCTTCTCTCCCTTTTCCTACACTCGAATTCCAGTCACCCATGACTATTAAATTTTCGTCTCCCTTCACAATCTGAATAATTTCTTTTATTTCATCATACATTTCTTCAATTTCTTCGTCATCTGCAGAGCTAGTTGGCATATAGACTTGTAGTACTGTAGTAGGCGTGGGCTTCGTATCTATCTTGGCCACAATAATGCGTTCACTATGCTGTTTGTAATAGCTTACCCGCATTCCTATTTTCCTATTCATTATTAAACCTACTCCTGCATTACCCCTATTTGATTTTGTGTTTATAACCCTGTAGTCACCTGACCAGAAGTCTTGTTCGTCCTGCCACCGAACTTCACTAATTCCCACTATATCTAACTTCAACCTATCCATTTCCCTTTTTAAATTTTCTAACCTACCTGCCCGATTAAGGGATCTGACATTCCACGCTCCGATCCGTAGAACGCCAGTTTTCTTTCTCCTGATAACGACATCCTCTTGAGTAGTCCCCGCCCGGAGATCCGAATGGGGGACTATTTTACCTCCGGAATATTTTACCCAAGAGGACGCCATCATCATGTAATCATACAGTAAAGCTGCATTCCCTCGGGAAAAATTACGGCTGTAGTTTCCCCTTGCTTTCAGCCGTTCGCAGTACCAGCACAGCAAGGCCGTTTTGGTTATTGTTACAAGGCCAGATCAGTCAATCATCCAGACTGTTGCCCTTGCAACTACTGAAAAGGCTGCTGCCCCTCTTCAGGAACCACACGTTTGTCTGGCCTCTCAACAGGTACCCCTCCGTTGGGGTTGCACCTACGGTACGGCTATCTGTATCGCTGAGGCACGCAAGCCTCCCCACCAACGGCAAGGTCCATGGTTCATGGGGGGGGGGGGGGGGGGGGGTGTGGAGATATTGTAATGATTAGAGTGTTTTTCATCAATATATATGAAGGTAAAAGAAAAAAAAATTTTTTCCTTTTCTTTTTATTATCTCAATGTCTTAAATAATGCGTCATTACAGGATCAGTCAACAAAGCATCTGGCTTGTGTTCTTGTATTAGAGTGTAATTCTGGTCTTCTTGCGCAATTACAGTATTTCTAATTTCTTTTAATGACTTCATTATAAATGGTATTTGAAATTTCTTGTCTTATTTAAGAAGAACCGTGCCAGATGTGTACGATGAATCACACTCCCACACACAACAATTACACTTGTGTTTTGGTTTCGTAGGTTTTATAGTTGCTGGGGACTTAATTAATTAATTGCGTTAACGAAAATTTTCATTTCATTCTTTGTTGTTGTTATATGCAGTCAGATTGCGTACAAAAACTAGTCAGGGCCAACCGTTTACGAGACTACGTAATCGGACATACAGCTATCCAAAAATAAAAAATGATTTTCAAATTTAATAATTAAGCCCCCATGCAAGGTCTTACAGGACCAGACTGCTGAGGTCATCGGTCTCTAAGCTTACACACTACTTAATCTAACTTAAATTAACTTACGCTAAGAACAACACACACACACCCATGCCCAAGGGAGAACTCGAACTTCTGACGGGAGCGAGCCGCGCGAACCGCGATAAGACGCCCCAGACCACCCGGCGGTTTGTTTTGTGTGCTAACTGTATTCACTTACATTATTCAGTTTAATTAAAAAATTGTGAGCTATTCAGATTGGTCTCATACACCTTTTATTTGTAAATTATTATCTCTTAATTTCAGTTTTTAACCGAACAGACTTCTATCTGTTTAAAGTAGTATTACATTTACATTATAAATTGATTGTCATATACAGATTACTATATTACTTATTAGATTTATTAACAGCTAGTGAAAATATGCAGCATTCTGCTTTACATCCATACAACTGTTAGTCTACTTACATTCACTAAAGCAATAACGTTCTCTCTGTTACTTCCTACACCCAAAAGTGAAGATAAACATTTGACAGCTACCCATGCAGTGTCTCTACTGTCGGCCAGCTAGAAGGCCTTTCTTTACTTCTTTGTATATATCTGCCTTTATTCTGCTCCTTGTAATTGCCCTTCATGGTCAAAGTCTGATCGATGATCGTCATTACTGATTTGTCTTTAATTGCATTTTGGACAGCGTTCATATAGAGCAAATACCTGAGCTGGGAACATTTACTTTACACAAAACGTTAATACAGGATCTTTTCATCATAGATACCTGGGACAACAAATACATTCATCCAAATAAATTCTAAGACAGGAAATGATGCAATGCAATGTATATGTACTGACAAACAAATGATTACAATCTCAGAAAAAAATTAATGATTTATTCAGATGAAAGAGCTTCACAAATTGAGCAAGTCAACAATGTCTTGGTCTACTTCTGGCCCTTATACAAGCAGTTATTCGGCTTGGTAATGATTGATAGAGTTGTGGGATGTTCTCCTGTGTGATACCGTGCCAAATTCTGTCAAACTGGCTTGTTAGATCGTCAAAATCTTGATCTGGTTGGGCCCTGTGCTCCAAACGTTCTCAGTGGGGAAGGGATTCAGGCGTAGGGTTTGTCAAGCACAAAGACAAGCAGTAGAGTCACTCGCGATATGCAGTCAGGAATTACCTTCCTAGAATGTAAGCCCAGCCTGGTTTGCCATGAAGGACACAATACGGGGCGTAGAATACCGTCGATGTACCGCCTTGCTGTAAAGGAGCCATGGATGACAACCAAAGGGATCCTGCTATGAAAAGGCGGACAACAGTCAGGTTGGTATATCACCATTTTCAGCGTCGTCCCCAGACACGTCTTAGGCTTAGAATCTCATTTACGAAAGAAGAATTATCTTCAGTGATGAGGCCCACTTCGAATTAATCCCCAATGATCAGCGGAGACATGTCTGGATACCCTCCAGACAGCGAGGGGATATCAACCTCACTGTCGCCCGCCATACGGCCTGCCAACCAGGAGTGATTGTCTGGGGTGCCACGTCACTTCGTAGCAGGACCCTTTATGTTATCATCCCAGACACCGTTACAGCACAGCGGTACGTCGACGATCTTCAACGCCTCGTTTTGTTTCCCATCGTGGCTAGCCATCCTGAGCTTACATTTCAGTAAGACAATGGCTGTCCACACATGGTGAGAGTTTCTACTGCTTTTCTTCACGCTTACCAAACCCTATTTGGCAAACAAGGTCACCAGATTTCTCCCTAATTGAGAATGTTTGGAGCATTATGTTCAGGGTCCTTCTACAAGCTCGGGATTTTGACGACCTAATGCCCCATTTCGACAGAATCTGGCACGTTATCCCTCAGGAGGACATGCTAGAACTCTATCATGTTCAATAATGTTTGCATTAGGGACAAAGGTGACTAACGTGTTATGACTTGCCCAACTCGTGAAGCTCTTTTTCTTGAACAAATCATCCAATTTTACTGAAAATTTAATCATTTGATTGCCTGTACATGAACATCACATCTACCAATTTCTTTTGCATTCGGGTACTTGCTTTGTGGTGTGTCTTTTTTTTGTCTTAGAGTGTAATAATGATATGTAATTTTTTTATTAGAGTACCTTTTTCTTGTGTGTAGTCGTATTGCAGGAAATGTTGTGACTGTACATTTTCATTTTTTAATACAAAACTCCTATTTATAATAAATGATTTCCCCTTGCGTTTTCCTGTAATCCATCTGTTCCTTCTTTGTTTCTTGTTTCCTTCTGTGTTCATTAGGTCAATTTCCGCTATTTAAACAGAGTAATACATCAACAATAAATTTCAAGTGCATGTCCACTCGACTCATGAGATTATTCGTTATCTGAAAGGTTCATACTGGACAATTGGTCGTTATAATGGAGGATATTAGCGACTCAGTTCACAGTTCCCCACTTGAAGTGTTTAATTCAAAAAGCTTGTTTACCAGAACTGCGGTATCTACATATTCTATGTTCCAAAACAAAAAATAAAAATAAAAACGCCCCTGCTAGTGTATCATAAAGACATACATGTACTTTCAACACTGTAAACTCACAATACTTCACTCACTTCTCCACTTTGTCCTGATACTCTCTTGGCATTGACATTAACTACAAAACCCTCTGTGCACAGCAGGAGCCCGGTGCCTCTCTGGCATAGAAGAAAATATGTATCGCTATAACTCCTTCCACCAACTAAAGTGAACTACAAAATCAAGCACAATTCAAATACCCGTCTCTATAATCAATATCATAAAGACAAACCCTTCCCATTCTGCATCATTTATTGCGACATACTATGTCCTGCATTGCCATTCCTACATCGATAGGGAGAAAGAATTTCATTAATTTTGGCCCGTGACCTAGTCTTGCCGGAATCTATTTCCATTGTCGCTTCTGTAACAGTTCCAGCCTCATCGATTGGTGGATGTGATCGTAATTGTTCTGTCCCCAGGGCTAAACCCGTTATTCCTGCCTTCATTAAAGTGATATTCTTTGTCCACTAAACTGATTCTCCTCTTCTTGTCTGTCGCATGTAGTCTTCTCATAAAGTAAACTCTTGATTCTTATAATTGGCACTTAAGCGCTTCAGTGTCCTCACTACAATGCCCGCAAGTACCTGACGGTAATATGTGGGCAGTTTCATATAACAGATCCTAATTACCTCACCGCACTGAGAAATTGGTTTTTCTTGAACATTGTTTTGAAGAACTTATCAGGAATTTGGAATAAGGGTGCTTCTAAATTTCTATTCATTACGATCTGTTTAGTTCGTTCTGGGATTGCCCTTGAGCAGCCACTTGTTAGGAGATCATGTTCTAACACTACATATAACTTGAAATTTAGAGAAATTGATTTCACTTTTGCTGCTGTTTCGACTTCATGATAGCTGTGGAGAAACTCCAATTTCTGCTTAGTGGCCATGAATGTGATCATGATTTTTCAGATTGCATCGTCTATTTCTTAGTTGCAAGGCGTCGCCGTTTCTCTAAACGCTTGATCTTTTCAAACTGACAGGAAATATTTATAATCAAATTCTTGTTCCCCAGGCGCTCTTATTGTGGCTTCTGGCGATGGACCTCTACTTCCTTCTGTGCCTTGGAAACTGATAGAAAATCTGGAACAAAAGCTTACTCGCGGATTGCTACTACTAGCCTCGTGGACATCTCTTTTTCCGAGTGGGGTGCAATTGTATTCACTGCCTCATCTTGCCAGCCTAACACTTGCATTACTATTTCTCGGAATCCAGTCAAACCTTTCCCTAAATTATAATTCCCCTTTTTTGTTTGCTATTGAGCACTTCTGTCTTCTTTTTTTTTAATGCAAGCAGATATTGTTCTTTTCCAGATTCCACAGTCGATACAAGACACAATCCATCTGAACCCTCGTGTATTTTCCTGACATCTTCCTCCACAATTGTTGAGTTGGTAATTGCAAGTTACTTCATTGCTTCGCATAGTTGTGTTTCCATTTCTACTGGAAAATGGACGATCCTTTCTACGATCTCACTGACATGTTTTAGTATGTTATCAAATCATTTGTCCTCCTCTTCTTGCCTCCCTCGTACCTCACTGACATCTTTCTGCAAAGTAGGAACTTGTTGTATCTGGTTTTTTATTTCACGTACCTCTGTAGTTAATTTAGACGGACCTGCACGTGTTCCATTCATTCCCTCTCTTGCGTGATTCCTAGTTCCTTTCATTTGCACATTCAGATCATTTAGATAATTTTTCATTTGGCCCCTTACCTGTTTTGCCTCCTCATCCATCTTCTTCGTTTCTACCCTTTCCTATTCTGTTTCTTCCCTTGCCTGTTTTTCCTCCCCATCCATTTTTTAAATATGCATAATTTCAATGTCAACATCGTTCGTTTCCGTGGTCTACTTCGTGGGGAGTGGCCAGACTAAACTGAATATCTCTCTGTAGAGAGATTATCCTCCGTTTCGTAATCTTTAAATGTCATGATCATGTCAAGATGTCTTGATGCCATCGTTTCCCCATTCTCATTAACGCCATCTCTATTGTCGTTTACTTCTATGCAATTTGATAATTTTGTCTTGGATACACTGTCATGGAAAACTCAGTAGGAAACGTCACATGCTCTCTGTCTACCACAATTACTTCTCTATCCTGATCTGCCTCCATAAATTCGGATACTTAGTTGCTAGCCTTCTTTCTAATATGGTTTGAGTTCTAGTTGCATTCAAAAACTTTTAAAAATGGTTCAAATGACTCTGAGTACTATGGGACTTAACTTCTGAGGTCATCAATCCCCTAGAACTTAGAACTACTTAAACCTAACTAACCTAAGGACATCACACACATCCATGACCGAGGCAGGATTCTAACCTGCGACCGTAGCGCCGAGCGGTTCAACACTGTAGCGCCAAGAACTGCTCGGTCACCCCGGCTGGCACATAAACTCTTAGCTCGAAACTAAATTCACATAAAGCAACCCACGATGTAATATAATTTTCTCACATATGTAAAATCCTCCAAAAATTTCACATCCTTATCAAAGCTGGTAGATCAACCTTAAATCCAACAGAATCCGCAAAACATGGAAGAGAAAAACAAGTATAAAATTATCCCGCCAGCAGCTTAACTTAATTCCCGACTCGATCTAAATCGAGACGCAGAATTTTCTATTTAAAAGAAGGCATTGGAAGTCTACCTGAAAATCGGAAGTTTACTGACTGCATTGCGGAAAAACCTATTAATAAATTCAATGCTGTCAGAGTAAACACCGACCTGAGCCCTTTACTTGATCTGCATCAACGCTCCAGTTTTCCCATAATTTACTATTAACTAACTTCAGAAACCTGGGCCACGTACCAATATTTATTACAAATTCTTAGTGTGCAGAGAGCGACGAAGGATATTACAAGATTGCTAAAGTAGCATACATCAAAGTGACACATGAACCAAGTTGTAATAGGCAACGGTGTGATTGGCAAAGTCAATTTAACAAGGAAATTGGTTTGATGCAAATCAACTTAATTTATTAATACTGGACCCTATGACCGCTAAATGGAATTAGTAATTGCCTGATCGTGTTAGAAGTAAAAAGAGTTTATGTAATTGTGCCTGTACGCCAAGTCATGGAACAACAGAGTGAATTTACTGAAACAGCAGCAGTTATTTAACTCTGTTACTATCTAATCAGCCGAGACTGCTACATATTCTCGCCATTATGTGTGTGCGGACAAGTAGATTTAGTTTTGCAGATGGGTGTCACGTACCAGTCTGCCCCGCCATTGGACTCCGTCTGTTTACATCTAAGTCTGCCACTAAAGACGTCTGCAGAAGGCCGTCTTCAATCATAATGCCATCAGAATGAAGTCTCCTTCCAGAATGAAGTCTTCTTCCAAAGTGATGTCTGCTGCCATAATTCTAACATAAGAAATACAAGAGCATAAGTGTCTTGAGCTTGCTTTGCTCAGTGACTCCTTCGAAAAAACGTTGCTCAGCAATGAGCACCTAGCCAAAAACATAATTTTTGATGGTGTAAAATGATTGTGTTAAATTCTACCACAACAGACTGTGTAGAAATCGTCCTCCAATTGTTTGTTCTCCCGACGCACCGTTCAATATATTAACTTCACCCATTCACTAATCTATTATTCGAATTTATTTCGCTAGTGAAAGATTGATGAGAGTGTAGCGAAGGTTTTAGGTATAAGCATAATAGGGCCTCATGGAATGTACAGGAATAAAAATGTAATTGTGTTGTGGCACAATCTGAAAAACGAGGATGCCTCAAAAATTAAAACGAAGCAGTATCGCAGACTGACAGCATTTTATTTAGTCCCAAAAACGGTCCTTATACACCAAGAAGATAGGAATAATGAAATCTGCGACTAAGGAATAACAGAAGGTAGATAAAATGATGAATCTGTCTTTAATTCACCTACTCATGAGTGTTCTTATATCGTGGCCAATAATGGACTGTAAAGTTTGTTCTTTACTTTCGTTGTAAAATGTTTTCTGCTCATTCTGTCTGCTACAGTAGAGGACTGTGAGGCCAGATGCAGTCTGATGTTGCTTTGTTAAACTGTTAGTATACTTTTCACTTTTAGTTTTAAATGTTTATTTCCGCAACAAATTTTTATATCTGTTTCTATAACATTGTGTCAATGTTATAAAAATGTTACTGGATGAATCTGTTGCGTGCTAAATTTTAATTCTGATCACTCAAATTCCTTGGTCACACATTATGACTGTGACCTTTGATTGATTGCAATTACCTTTATTTAGAGTTATTCTGTGTGTAAATGATAAGCTTAAAATCCTTTCCTTTTTATTTATCACTTACTAGCTGAGTACCTGCATTTCCTGGGTATGTAATAATTCCATAATTTTATTAGTTCACCTCCTCGTTCCTCCATTTATGCTTCAGCCCTCTGTGTCTCTCTCCTGCTTCATCTCTCCCTCCCTGTCTCTTCCTACCCTCGTCTCTGTCCACTTCCTCCTCTTCCCATTCTCTATCCATTTCCTCCTCACCTCTCTCTCTTTACCTCTTCCTCCCACTCTTTCAGCCTATCGCTTCCCCCCTCTGTCTCTGTTCACCTCTTCGTCTTTCCTTTCTGTGTTTATCTACTCCTCTGTCCTCTGTCCTCTATCAGTCCATTTTCGCATCCCCTCTCTTTGTCCATCTCCTCCTCTCATTATCTTTGTCCATCCCCTCATCCTCTCTCTTTCCACATTATTACGCTCACCCCAACAGGACGATGATGGTTCTTACCTCCACAGTATTTCTTTCGATGAACTCATTCCAGGGGTTCAGTCTGAGCTTTTTACGCGTGGTTTTCCTGCGTACATACGTCAGATATATTTAACATGTTTACACATTTGTATTGATAGTTCACCTGTATCTCTAACGAATGTCGCCCTACTTAACGCAGCTTAATGTTTATGATGACGTATCCCCTGATGTATGTGCTGTACAATAATATAATTGTGCAGTTACATCCAGTGTTATATGCGTTATGAATAGAGTCAGTAGTAAAGAAGTAATACATTAAAACGTCATACATGATGCGACAGTTTTTGCCGTAACTCAGTGTTCATGATGTCATACCTCCTGAACAATGTGTCACACAATAGTATAGTTTCCTAGATACATTCAGTGCTATATCTGGAAAATGTCTGCAAAACGTGCAGCGAATAGAGTTAGTAGTAAAGAAGTAATTCAGTAAAACGTTACGCATGTTGAGGCAGATTTTCTGGTATCTCATTGTTTATGACGTCGTATCTCCTGATCTATACGTTGTACAATGATATAATTTTTCTGGTGCTTTCAGTGGTGTATTTGAATAGTGTCTGAAAAATTCGTTGTCAATACAGTTAATAGAAAAGATGTGAAAAATTAAACCGTTACATTTCATGTGGCAGTTCTACTGCATGAACCGCGAAAATGTAAGCGATAAACTATTTTCCTTTTGTCATTACGTGAGGGTAGGCAGTGAGAAAAAGTTTCGCAAAAGTTTGTTGTTATGTGTGAAATTTATTCCAACTCACTAAGTGCTCTCATTCTCAAATATTGGATAGCAAAATCTGGTGGTTCTCTCCCCCCCCCCCCTCCCACAAACGCACGCCCCACCCCTCTCCCCACAGATGATTTCCAGACAGTGAGATGTGTACAAAGTTTGAGTCAAATCAGTCCAGTAATTTAGGAGATGTGAAAAGTACACACATACATGTAGGTACATTCATTTTTATAACATGTATGAATTATTCTCCATTTACTGTTCTTTGCGCCAAATGTTATCATACACTCTTACCGTGGATTCCACTATATTTGTCCACTCTATTCAGCACGTTGAAAAACAAAAGCTTATCAACACTTTTTGTAGACACACTGAAGCTGTTAGGTGTCTCAGTGCTTCTACGTCACCCTCAGACTCAGCCCTTCCGACGCCTGAGGCTGCTCTTCTCGTTCTCGTCCACCCTTCCCGAAACTGTGTCGTATCCTGCCGCTACCTACGCTGCCTGTGGCGTCCCTTCAATTTAGCGGCTCTGCCGTCTTGGCGACCACCTTTTGGTTGCCTCTGACTACACCCTGTGTTTTCATACGTTGTGCCAATGGGTACATTTTTAAGCCATTACCTCTTCTTTCTGGTGCTTTTTCTTAGCTTACTTCTTCGGTTCAGGGTAAATTTATTTGCCTATAGCACAGTTTTACTGTTTCAGAAATTAATCAGATGTGAGGTGACGTCGTGGGTTATGAAGAAATGGCGAAGTTGCAGGCTGATCATACTTTGTTCAAGAGTTCCAAGGAAGTTTAAAAAATAGTTGGAAGATACTAAATTTGTTTTGCGATTCGTACCTCAATCGGTAAAAACGGAACCCCTGTATGATCACTTTGTCGTCCGTCTATCTGTCTGCCCGATTAATTAAAATCCTTCTTCTTAGAAACGGGTGGACGGACCTAGTTAAAATTTATGTCACTTAATAAGATATACGGTCCTCTGGTGGTGTAAAAAATGGAAGCTTCTTACTCAATGCAGTCAAGGTTTACGGCTATATACATCACGTATTTTGATATTCGCAAACTCAGTGATCAAAACCTATACGGTACATCTCGTCGACCTTGAACAGTGGTTCCCCACCTATCTTAGATCCTTTTCCTGAGTGCAGTTAGAAATTAGCCGGTACCCCCGCCCACCCTTCCCCCTGCCGTGTATTGCCCCCTACCCCTCCCCCACATTACCACCACCTTTGACACCTAACTAAAATGTACAATGGAAGACTTTCTTCGGAACACTTTTATTTTTAAAATGATGAAAGATGAACGATATTTAGTGTGTGTGTGTGTGTGTGTGTGTGTGTGTGTGTGTGTGTGTGTGTGTGTTAGAATGAATGACGAAGGAATTTGTAGTGCAGGAAGGTTACTACCCAGAGTGAGAGTACACACTTGTGGCAAAACAAGCGTCCCCTGCATTACTCCTCTCCACTGCGGCACTTTCTTGACTTGCACGCTGCAACATGCAATGTCAACGCCAATGTTTTGTGCCACCAGTATATGCAATAGTGCTCGAGATTTATGAGGTGATGAATATTTTTCAGAAATGACTTTTAAGCCTATATATTATAACTGAGAAAAGACTTGTAATTATATTCTGACTTCTTATTATATTGTGAAATGTCCAGCAAGAACTTGTTTTATTATTTTTTAACCAGTTTTTCTACACGGAATAATCATGTAACAAAAGATAATACTACTAAAAGAACGTATTAGCATTGTCTTGTCTGTGAAATATTTCTTCTTCTGTTGTCCCCTATGATGTATGAAGCGGATGTGATCGAAGATAAGCTGAGGTCTATTCTTTTAAATATTGTAAAAGATAGTCATAAGTGATGAAAAGAAAACTATAACAAACTATAGCATACAATTTACTAAATGGAATTCTAATGTACAGACTTTTATTTGTAACTAGATAACCAACTTTGAATGTTTTAAGTTTTGTTTCTCCAAGCAGTCCAGAATGTGCTTTGTCTGCCGCCATTACGTGAGAGTATATAGCAGCGATTTCAAACTGCAGAACTTATCGAACATTGGTTCTTTCGATCGATATTATATTTGAACTCCGATGACAAGAACCTACAGGAATTTATTATTTTTCTATTCTAACAGTGAAAATAACATTCAGTAGATCAACCTTAGCCTTACGTAAATGAAATAATTTTTATGGCTGGTGCGTAAGATTAATTTTTCTGAGATTAATTTATCAGTGACTTTAAATAAAAATATTTACGACACCAGAGTTGTTACGGGTAGAGGTGGCGGTGTGATATATTAATTATTTGGTGCATACATTTTAATGTCACGTACTGAATTATTGAAACATCATTTCAATATTTATTTGTACCGATATAATTCATTATAGGCGGGCTCACCAGCACATAGCAAGAATTATCAGAGATTTTTTCTTTCTCTCAAATAATACTATTATTCTTGCTGCTACATTTCTATACATTTTACAGTAACACGTAGGCCTGCACATCACCACAACAACTTTAAACAGAACCAAAACCAACAAAACCAACAAAACCCATTTAAAATCAAACAAGTTCAGATGGGTGCACTATACTTACTGTTCATAAATCACTTCATTGCTGCACTCCATACTTCTGTAGTGGCAGAAATTCGATGACTTCAGGCTGTTAATGTGAAATGTCCCCTTACAAAAATTAATGAATTACTGTGCTGATAAATCTCTTACATTATTTGGTTTTCAAACAGCTGAGCAGAACTGAACGTACTCAGACATTTCGCTCTTTTCTTATTCTGATCATCACTAAACTTACAAACAATATTTTTAGCGCAACGCAATCTGATTTTTAATAATCCCTACAAAAGAATGGCCCTGACTAACATTAACCTATACCTTTCACAAATCACTTACCTCACAAAAATCTTCGTTACTCAAACTACTGCAATACACCGAGCGCCACTACTGCCAGCGAAGTAAAAGATTCTAACTACTGAAGGCACTAACTACTGATAGGCATAGTTAGCAAATGAAAGATTTTGATAGAGAACAAACAATGTATTTACCTTAATAGTGTTCAAAAGTCATAATATATACAGCAGTTCATGACATCCGGTCTTACAAATTTACTGTCTCTGATGGACACACGTCCAGATCATCCACTCTCACAACTCCGCCATCTCTCTCCCCACACCCACCACTGCTGGCGGCTCACCTCAAACCGCGCAACGCTACGCGCTGTTAACATCCAGCTGCCCAACACTACAATAGCAAACAACAATAGAAACCAGCCACAGACTGCACACAGCACAGTCAGTGATTTTCATATAGAGCGCTAGGTGACGTTACCAATAAAAAAACATAAACAGCCTACTTACAAATGCATTGTGTCTAACCACTCTAATAATAACAAAAAACACTGTGTTCCGCACTATTGAAGCAGCGAGTAATAAAGCAATATCTGTGAGCTGGTGCGTTTCTGGTGCCAGTTTCCATCGATCGTCATTTTGGTCTTTGAGTCGACTTCGATGCTTATTTGACTTCTTCTCATCGTTGGCGGCGCGGATTTAACGGCAGCACGTGCGCTCTGCTGGAGAGGTCTGTCGCGATGGGCCGTGAGCGAGAGTCACGTGGGACTCTGTGTACGTAGGCAGGACGGCCAGAGGACAAGTCGGACAACGGAGTGGGGCCAGTGGCTACGGCATGTTGAGCCGTGAGGGCAGATCCACCACCCATGGTGATTTGTTTTTCCTAGACGTCGGAAGGACAAGCTCCTTCGAATCTGTTATAAGCTACGCCGGCCGATTGAATTGGAGTCGCTGAGTTGCTTCGTTGAAGAAGTGTGACTACGCCCAACCAACCGACATGCAGTATTGTTAAACACGTAGTAAGAAGTGCAACGAGTAGTGAGTAAGTCCAGCTCTGACATTTCAGGACACGCCGAGAGACGTCCTCTATTCTACCTTGTAATTCATTTGGTAGTTTGGGGTGTAAATGTGCGCCAAGATAATTCTTGTCATCTTAACTTTAGGGCATGATTTTTAATCAAAGTTTAAGGGCTGGCACTGGACAAGTAACTCACGGAGGCTAAATTGTTTCTATTCAGTTGTGTTGATCACCTGTTCTTTAGATAAGATTGTGTAGTTTATGTCTCAGAATATTGTCTGCCATTGATGTGTGTTGTGTTACAGATAATCAGCAGCGGTCGACGCGAGCATACTGGGAGCAGAGCACCACGGGGACTGAGAGATATTTAAGGCCCTGTCCTCTCCTTTACAGCTTGCGTTATGTTGTCACTGTTGCGAGATTCCATCTTTCCGGCAGAGAATTATAGCATTTGAAGTTCAATTGCAGTGCAAAGTTGAGTACATTTCTATGTCATTTCGTGTCTCGTGGATCTCTCGTATTGATTTGAATCCTTGGTCTGCTCGCGTCTATCGCTAATTCACACGCAATATTGAAACAACTTCATTTTAGGGGTATTCTCATATGGTCATGTTCTATTTGAAATCATTCTAAGAATATTATTGAGTAATCAACTGCGTAAGTAAATTTTAAGATTAGTTTGGTCAAAATGAAAGCACCTCCTTAATTGTTTCAGTCGTTTGTGATCTGTTTTCTTACCCTTAATCTGTTCCTCAGCTGATGGGAAGTAATGAGAGTTCTGATGGGAATTGTGTGGACATTTGTACTATTTAAGTGAAGCTTTACCTGAGTATATTTACCTAGTCATATTCGAATTAGTTCTGATGGGAATTGTATGGACATTTGTACTATTTAAGTAAAGCTTTACCTGAGTATATTTACCTAGTCGTATTCAAATTTCAAGTTTTATAGGTCTTGTTCCGGTTAAAGAAATTTATTTGTTATTTGTCCAAGTGATCTGGCCTTGTAAGGCAGTCTCCTGTATTATGTGATTGTGATTTTATAATGCTTTTGATTGTAATAAAATTTGTAGCAACTACAACGGATTACTATTGTGATTTTGGTGTGTCACTACCCTTACACATTCCAATCCAGAACACTACAGACACTATCTACAACATAGAGAAGACATTTCTTGGGATTTTAGCGTGTATGTCTCACTTTTATCAACAGCGATGTACGGGACAAATCACAACACAGATGTGTAATATGGGAACTATGTGAGGAACTCATAGTCTCCAAGGTACTAATGCTGCTAATTGAGAAGAAATAATTGTTGATAACTTATAGAATCAATATTAGTCTTACAAAATTGTAATAATAGTAATGGTCTTTTGAAAATGATTTAGATTCGTGGTTGAAACAGAAGCGAATCGTTTAGTATTTAGTCCTCAGAAAATTTCATTTTTCCCCTCAGGAGGTAATTACCCCGAGTTTGGGAATGTTGTTGTTGTTGTTGTGGTCTTCAGTCCTGAGACTGGTTTGATGCAGCTCTCCATGCTACTCTATCCTGTGCAAGCTTTTTCATCTCCCAGTACCTACTGCAACCTAAATCCTTCTGAATCTGCTTAGTGAATTCATCTCTTGGTCTCCCTCTACGATTTTTACCCTCCACGCTGCCCTCTAATACTAAATTGGTGATCCCTTGATGCCTCAGAACATGTCCTACCAACCGATCCCTTCTTCTGGTCAAGTTGTGCCACAAACTTCTCTTCTCCCCAATCCTATTCAATACTTCCTCATTAGTTATGTGATCTACCCATCTAATCTTCAGCATTCTTCTGTAGCACCACATTTCGAAAGCTTCTATTCTCTTCTTGTCCAAACTATTTATCGTCCATGTTTCACTTCCATACATGGCTACACTCCATACGAATACTTTCAGAAATGACTTCCTGACACTTAAATCAATACTGGATGTTAACAAATTTCTCTTCTTCAGAAACGCTTTCCTTGCCATTGCCAGCCTACATTTTATATCCTCTCTACTTCGACCATCATCAGTTATTTTGCTCCCCAAATAGCAAAACTCCTTTACTACTTTAAGTGCCTCATTTCCTAATCTAATTCCCTCAGCATCACCCGACTTAATTAGACTACATTCCATTATCCTTGTTTTGCTTTTGTTGATGTTCATCTTATATCCTCCTTTCAAGACACTGTCCATTCCATTCAACTGCTCTTCCAAGTCCTTTGCTGTCTCTGACAGAATTACAATGTCATCGGCGAACCTCAAAGTTTTTGTTTCTTCTCCATGAATTTTAATACCTACTCCGAATTTTTCTTTTGTTTCCTTTACTGCTTGCTCAATATACAGATTGAACAACATCGGGGAGAGGCTACAACCCTGTCTTACTCCCTTCCCAACCACTGCTTCCCTTTCATGTCCCTCGACTCTTATAACTGCCATCTGGTTTCTGTACAAATTGTAAATAGCCTTTCGCTCCCTGTATTTTACCCCTGCCACCTTTAGAATTTGAAAGAGAGTATTCCAATCAACATTGTCAAAAGCTTTCTCTAAGTCTACAAATGCTAGAAACGTAGGTTTGCCTTTCCTTAATCTTGGAATAACTGACCTAAAATCATGAAATGTGGCAAGAAGTAAGATTTCGCAGTACGACCTAACGAAAAATTCTACAATTTTTAATTTGTAAATAACAGACTGTTCGTCCGTCTGTTAAAACCCCTTTTTCCTCTGGAACGGCTGGAGGTGTCACATTGATGTCTATGTTAGATACTGACGTCAATAATAAATGTAAACTTCAAAGTCAATGCAACCAAAAAATACGGTCATTTATATAAACGTAAAGGGGAAAAACCGAATATTGTGAATTTGTAATTATATCGTATGAAACTAAGTTTTTCTTTCATTTGCCGGTCGGTGTGGCCGAGCGGTTCTAGGCGCTACAGTCTGGAACCGCGCGACCGCTACGGCCGCAGGTTCGAATCCTGCCTCGGGCATGGATGTGTGTGATGTCCTTAGGTTAGTTACGTTAGGTTAGTTAGTTCTAAGTTCTAGGGGACTGATGACCTCAGATGTTAAGACCCACAGTGCTCAGAGACATTTGAGCCATTTTTTTCTTTCATTTGTTATCAGATAATCTATCTGTCCGTTCCCCTGTTAAGTCCACTTTTTCTCATACTAAGGTTATAGTCCCTTGGCGGTGTAGAGGAAGTAAGCTTCTAAGTCAGCACAGCCAAACGATATAGCCATTTATGTCACGTATTTTGATACTCTCAAACTCACTCATTACAACCTTCAAGGTAAATTCGGCAAGAAGCTATGTCTCACAGTAAAACTAAAGGAGAAAAATATGAAAATTGTTGATTTGTAATTAAATCACACGACAAAAATGTTTCTTTGTCATTTTTTACCCGACTTCCTACTTCAAATTGAAACATTCTCTAAGTGTTGGAATCTCTAGGACCAATATTACGAGAGTATCAATGTCGATATAACAAACAGCGATCGTCGAGATTCTCAGTTCCCTAGTAGATCAATTGCCTACATGTATAATTAAGTCTGTGCGGAATCCTAAGTGCTCGAGCCCTTCTCGCATATGGCCAATTTCTTCTTTTTTATAAATTTTTTGTGATGGATGCGACGTGGATACATTAATATGGTTCTATTGTACCCCAAAAAACTAGAATACGGATGTCATTCAGCTCATCTGCCGTTTACGATGAAAATGCCTGATACGCAGTTACACACCGATCGTCACGATGTATTCAGCCATTAAGCAATTAGAGTATGCACACGGACAAGCAGATATACTATTTGTAATGTCAGACCCGAAAGGCGCAGTAGGCCAGCTGACAACAGGCACTTACCGGTTAGTTTTTATTTTCTAAGCCATCAGACAGGGAAGCTAACAAATACGTTATTAGCGAAGCCTGGTTCCAGGAATACATCTCGTTCCATTAACACTCGTGACGCTGCCAAGCAGTAGCTAATAGAGGTCTGGCCAACCACGGGGCGAGTACTAAGTGAAGTTGCCCGTCTACTGATCGCTACTGAACCTGAAAGATATTAATGTTGGCATGAAGAGAGGCTGCCGCGCTCTAAAACATTATTACCCGCGTCTGTAAAACCTCCCAACAGCAAATAGTCTCATTACACTGGAACACGTGTAAAACAAAGGAAACCCTTCCAAAGAGTCTGTATTGGTGGGCAGGTATATTGGTAACTGTAATGAATATCTGCGTCGGAATACTCTACGATAAAGAACCATCCCTCAGTTACATCATTGTGAAATTAAATGCAACTGAATATCTTCATGCGGATGACGAACGTTGTCCCTGAGCAGTGAAACTAAAGTTGGCACAATGTGTTCCATTTCAAAATAACTCCTGTTACATCTCACATCAATGAATTAATTCATAAATTAGCAAGGACATGCTGTGTACTTGGATAACAACAAAATGGTTCAAATGGCTCTGAGCACTATGGGACTTAACATCTGAGGTCATCAGTCCCCTAGACTTACAACTAATTAAACCTAAGTTAAGGACATAACCCACATCCATGCCCGAGGCAGGATTCGAACCTGCGACCGTTGCAGCAGCGCAGTTCCAGACTGAAGCGCCTATAACCGCTCGGCCACAGCGGCCGGCACTGGAATAACAGATGGCATTCAAAATAACGACAGATTACCAAAAACTTGATTGTCTCTGGACATGGGTCGACTTGGCTTAGGACATGGACTTGACATAAAATAAAAATGATTACATGGAAGCTCTTATTGAATAAACTGAAGCATGTACTGATGTACGTTTGACAAAGCTGGTGAGAGGGTCGAAAATTAACTTAAATACCTGACAGTAGTTGTGAACTGTACAGCTGCAAGCAACTGTAATATGTCTAAATCGGACAGTAATTGCTGTGTTTGGAAGAACTTGCTGCGGACACTGAAAATTCACCTTACAGGTGCCTAATGTGCCAAAGCTGCGAAATGCACACCGTACATCTGTTGCGTTCTGCAAGGTTTCGATGAGTGCCTCGATGCGTCGACTCCCATGGTGGAACTCCATTTCCTTCTCTCGTCGAGGATCAGCGTCTGTCTCTCCAAAGAAAAACACCCAATGTTCCATCAGACTTGCCTCCCGACCGGGGCCCAAATCCTCTACTCCATTCTCCTTAGCGGCCACAACTCGAATACCGCTTCTCCGTTACTCTATTATTTCTGAAAAACGGTCCATGTGGGGTACACTCGAACAGCAAAAATCACCAGTCAAAAACGGCAGCACTTTCATGCACCAGTCACTTAATTCTCCGTGTACAGTACAGCCTTACAAAAGACGGGGAAAACTACCTCCTTCATCACATATTGTGACATAAAATATGCACTCACCGGTACCTTTTCTGACTTCTATACCAGTGTCGCAATCAAGACACTGTTTTTTTCTCTCGCCTAAGGAGCAGAGTGGCTGGTTTGCCCATGTGACAGCAATCCCGACAGCACTGTGTCGGGTGTTCTGTCGTTCTGGCCCATTTCAGCCACCGAGGCAAAATGTTTTCGTGACTAACAGATATTGATCGCACAAAAAAATCCACATGAAACATTAGGTGGACACCTGAAGAATCGGAAGAATGCACTCTCCTCAACAGAGAACAATTATCACAGCGATGGTGCATCGCGACTCTGCTAAAATTCATAAAAAGTTCTGCCACGAGCCATTGGGACTAAGTACTGTGACCAGCTAAGTGATCTCTTCTGCCTGTGTCCAGCTGACCTCTGTGGTTCAGACCGTGTCCATCATAGTGCTTTCGTCTGCATGATAGTGGCGACCTGGGGCTTCCCAGGCCCATCCGATATACCTGCTTCCGCGTTCCCTTTTGTTCTCCGAAATGGCATAAATAAAGCAATCTTTTCGCCATCTGCACACGGCGAGCTTTTCTTTCCCGAATGGCTGTTGTAACTTTTTGACAAGACATGTAAGTAGGCTGTTTAGGTTTTCTTACTGGTAACGCCACGTAGCGCTCTGTATGTGCTCTGTGCAGTCTGTGGCTAGTTTGCATTGTTGTCTGCCATTGTAGTGTTGGGCAGCTGGATGTTAACAGCGCATAACGTTCGGCAGTTGGAGGTGAGCCGCCAGCAGTGGTGGATGTGGGGAGAGAAATGGCGGAATTTCGAAATTTGTAAGACTGGATGTCATGAACTGCTATATATATTATGACTTTTGATGACTATTAAGGTAAATACATTGTTTGTTCTCTATACAAATCTTTCATTTGCTAACTATGCCTATCAGTAGTTAGTGCCTTCCGTAGTTTGAATATTTTATTTAGATGGCAGTAGTGGCGCTCGCCGTATTGCAGTAGTTCGAGTAACGAAGATTTTTGTGAGGTAAGTGATTTGTGAAAGGTATAGGTTAATGTTAGTCAGGGCCATTGTTTTGTAGGGATTATTGAAAGTCAGATTGCGTTGCGCTAAAAACATTGTGTGTCAGTTTAAGCACAGTCGTATATAATTTTTCTAAGGGGACGTTTCATATGTCGACCCTTAGCCGAGAATACCTCACTGGAATCTTCTGATTTTTTCCTTGTAGTTTGTGTAATTAGTGTAGCCTTTGTTTATTGCTAGCGCGTAATCATAGAGAGAATTTCCTTTGTAAATGTAGTTTTTCATTGTTGTACAGTAAAACAGTTGTGACATGCATGTAGATTTGCACCAAGTATTTCACAGCTGTGCTTGCAATTAAGTAGACATTATTTCCATTGCTATGTTATCTTATTTTGCTCTTCAAATTGTGCTTTTCTGTGTTATCGTGTGAAATATTGTGACAATTATGGCGTGTGAAAAACGTAATACTAGGCTCCAAAGTAAACTGAGAAATGACAGTGAAGGCGAAAGCAGTGTGTTAGCGCCACCGTGTAATGAATTAACTAATGTTCAACATAGTAATTTGGTAATTGTGCATAGGGAAATGGAGCGGGCGGCAAACAATGGCGTAGGCACTGAAACAATTAGTGAACAGGGAAGCATTATCGATCGATCGCTCGGCAACAGCTCGCCTCAGGAATTCGAAATGACAGGACACAATTTTGCAAATACTGTAGATTCAGGTTTTTGCGTCCTCACCGTTTTCTCAAATAAGTCAAGACACATTTTCTGCTTGTCAAAATGTGAATGTTGCCGGTGCAAATGCACTGCCGAAAAGCGTAGAGGAACAGATTCCAGACACTAATGCATTGTTATTACAGCTAATGCAACAAATGGAACAAAATCAGAGACAAACATAGCAAAAGCTTCAAAAGTTAGACACAATGGAACAACACCAGAGACAAACACAGCAACAGTTAGACACAATGGAACAAAATCTTCAAAAGTTAGACACAATGAAACAACACCACAGACTGCACACAGCACATACAGAGCGCTACGTGGCGTTACCAATAAGAAAACCTAAACAGCCTACTTACAGACGTAAGGCCACACTCGTCATCTCAAATAACTTCGTGTAGTTAGCTAGCAATGAATTAAGTTCCTCACCACAATCAAACCTCTTTAATCGATCGCAGACCCTTCCTAAATTGACATATGCATGACTGAATAAATAAACTGAAAGAAAGTGAACCTAAAGGACTTGCCATCTTCCACAATCACTCGCAGCAAATTTCTGCGGGTTATGGACAGAGAAAACTTTGAATTTCATAATTACTCATAGGTCAATTAATTTGAATACACACACACAGATTATATCTATATACGATAAAGTTACATCCCGAAGTCATGAGTTTGAAGTACACCTACATACCGCCATTCACCACCTATTCACATGATAGCCAGAATGGGTTTATCATTTTAAAGTAAGGAATAGACCTTGTATGACGCTTGTCATACTTGGCGATACCGCTGTTTGCAATCTCACAGTGCAGCCATAAAGGACGGGCTCCTGGAGGATTTCATTGAACAAGAAGGTCGAGCTCTCTGTCGAGCTCGGGAATAACCTACGCGGAGGTGGGGAGAGGCTATTCCCAGTTTGTTTCTTCATTTTCTATGTTTTTTTCGTTTCTTTGTTTGTTTGGTTTTGGATATTACGTTTGACATCTATTTTGTTATTCTAGAGTACGGTATTTAGGTTTTACTGCATTATCTTTGACAGTGAGTGCAATAATGAGGGAACGTAGTAATATCTATTGCAAATAAGTGCTGCATACACATACACACTGTGCACCACGCACATCTCATTATTGCAATATTACTACACTATTTACAGCATGTACCATAATTTTTAAAGCAATAATTAACAAGAAGTTCATGTTTATGAGGTTTTTCTGTGATGTTTCGCCTCTTGAACCAAGCTGTAACACCCCACCCTTCTCTTATCTGGTTTTGGCGTGTGTTCACCCCAGCTAATTGACTAACAGATCAACAGCGAGTGCAAAACTGCCACAATATCAGATAACGCAAAGAAAGTAATAACGGCCTGTGACTCCTGATTGAACTGCGGTGGCAGTGTTGACATTAACTGAGTCAGAATTGATCCCTTTTAATTAAAAAGGGGTGCACATTTATGTTACATTCAGCTATTGAACACCAGATGCAAACGTTGAACAATAAATTAATTAAGAAAGTGACTTGGGATTTCAATTACTATATTGAAAACAGATGCAGTCGACTAGCACAAATATATTTTAACTCACGACCTTCAGTCATTACATTACATGACTCTCCTAACAGGATGTTGGAAAAAATTGCGTTTATGTGGAGTAAAGTGCGATAAATCAACATTAGTTCCTATCGACTGACCCAGGCGTAATGCGAAGTGCGAGAAGAATTCTACAATACACAGCCCATGAAACCTTCATGGAAAGTTTCCGACGTGATCCAACAAATTAATCAGTGGCCAAACTTAAGCCGGAGCGGGCGCAATATAACTGAATTCAGTGTGGCGGGGCGGCGTCATTGTGCGGACGTCGGCCGGCCTCGTGGTGCTGCAAGGCTGTGTTCGTCTATTCACTCCCAGCTATCTTGCTCAGTACATAGCTGAACGAAAACTTTCTATCTCCAAACTCAATCGTTCCGTTTGCTAAGTCCTAAACTACAGAGATGCTCACTCTCTCTCAGGCAAGCTGAGTAAAGAGCGCCACATCCGCACTCTAGGCAAGCTGGGAACAGAAAAAAACCCTACAGAGACTTCTGCCAGTCCGATCTTCGCCTCGGTTTCCCCTCCAGCAAAATCACTTACGCCAATTGCAGCGCAAGTCACCTTAATTATGCATTGCTTCCAAGCACTGACTAATGCCTGCTCTGGTAAGTGAACAAATTACCACAAAAATTCCCTTCCTCTCAACTTCTGCTATTTAGCTCCTCCCAGGCCACCCATCAAGGTTAGCATCTGCATAAAACACCAATTTTTCCGAAATTCTGAGTCCCAGGAGAGTACTTCTTGGTCCTATGTTCCCATCGGAGGCCAGCGTATTTCATTCTGTCGCTCTTCACCTGATTTACTTCAGACTCAGCCGACTGTGAATTCAGCGTGAAGTTTGCTATAGTCACGAACACGCATATTTCGGCCTTTGCTGACCGCTCCACCGTAGCTTTGCGCGGCTTTCTCATATGTTTCACTGAAAATGGGATGACGGACATTTATCAACAGGCATACAAGTTCTCCATCTGCTTCCCGGTACACCAGGATAGGATCAACCACCCCTTCAGTCTCACTCATCTTAAGGCAGCTGGAGGCCGCGTTACTTCTTTCTTAGAGTCTGAGCTGCCCTAAACTGCCTATTCTCGCTCCCCTTCGCCGCTCCCCAGTCGTGCGCCGCCACCCGGCTGCAGTCAACTCTGAATACTTCCTAGGATAAACTAGCCTCCAGTAAATCGACGCATTTCCACGAAGTTTTCATGTCACATGAATTACTTTAAAACCATAACCCAACATTAATTATTCCAATACATCCATACTATACCCTCTGCAAGATGCATTGTGCCTTGTCAGTCATTTTCGTTCAGCCCTACTGTTCGCTCAACGTGAGTTTGGTGATCTTTAATGACTTCATGTAAGGGGCATAGTTCTTGCCATCTTATAAAACATACCTAAACATGTTCAGAAATCGAGTGGACGAAAACTGATTATGAATCAAGGATTGTAGGAAGCATTAATATGGGCTTATCCTGACGTATAATTCGACCGGTTACTCTGGGGAAGGGCGGTGATGAGAGCACGAAGTCCTCGGTCTACCCAAGATCTCCACACACATGTACATGGCTGCCTTGTGTTTACACCAATGCACAGCATGCAGCAAGGCTTGTATGGAGATCTAATCGCTCGTTGGAAACATGACGATGAGGAAGTGTTGATAGGAAGTGTAGGATAGGTATATATTAATCTATGCACGAACTCCAACTGCATGCATACAGGTGCACATACTGTCATTCGATAATCACCTTTCGCATAAATGGGCGGCTGGAACTTGCAGACCAAATGTCGGATTGAAATCGATTATCGTATACAGAGTGTAACACATTGAGTGTATACGCGTTTATTCCGAATACAGCACGATGACTCCAAAGACTGTATTACATCTATTACACAAAATCTTCGATCATCCACAATACTATATCGACTCTATCATTTCAGACGAATAAACATCATTCGCATTACATTTAGCAAATTTGATTAAAGGGTCCATTAACAGACGTATATGTAGACAGCTACATACTTTGATCTATGATGACGAAAGCGTATTTCCTGAGGCTGCTGCAGTGGAAGAGGTGTTTGAAAAGGATTATGAGGAAGAAGAGTAAAATGGTAATAGATTTGGAATCTAACGAAAAGGCAGTTATGTTTTGGCGTGAAAAGAAGAGAAATAAGAGATTAAAAACAGTCCAACATAATTTCAGAAAGATTAATGATACAAAATCACTATATAACACAAGTCACTGAAAGTGGGACACAAAGGGACAAATTATTACAGATTTCCAAATATGTATTAGAACAATTCCAGAAGCCATCCGATGACTAACTGCCTATCCATGACTTGGAACTGAAACTATGAGGTTTGAGAGCGAGAGACGAAGTTAATTTGTCGTACCACCTATTCACAGCATAGACAGAATGGGTTTATCATCTTAAAGTAAGGCACAGAGTTATTTCCAGAAAGATTAATAAACTCGTTACTCAAAAACAACGAATAAACCACAACAAGTAGAAGAAGCTAATGCATTTGCTGCAAAATTAAAACCGAATATTGCATCTACAATTCGGCCCAATCTGGATTTCGTTTGGAGACACAGATAGGTCACTCCTTTAAAGGAACACTAAAAATTGAATGTCTCGCTCAATCGTTGAATTCGTTAACCCATTGCTACAAGACATAGCCAATTCTATCTGCAAGTGGTGTTTGACAATCCCTTTTCTCATAGTCCTGCAGGAAAAAGGTGGCCAGTTTGGACTCATTGTTCAACAAACTATGTAAAAAGCAGATAACATTGTAGCATTTGCTTCAACATCTGTTAAATTAACATCAGATATCGCTGTTAAATGGTTTTCGGATGTTTCCTCACCTACTGCTGGTGAACGATTGTTCCGTGTTTGGATTCCTGGACAGGACAAACGGAAGAGAAATTTAACAAAATAGACGAAGATAATAAGGACGTAAAAGTTATGGCGATTCGTGCTTTTTAACAACCGGCATAATCCAAGAACTTGATGTTTACACTTTCAGACAGTGAATTAATTTTCTAAAACAGTCCTACGACGTGATTCTGCTATATGGTTATGATGTAAATCTGCACCTTAGGAGTAACATCCTTAAAATCGAATCTTTGATACATGATCAGTTTTCATCCACTCGACCTGTTAACATGGTTAGATGTATGTGGTTCGAGAGCTGACATATGACAGTAAAACCTGATAAATGTGACCCTCTTGTTAA
Organism: Schistocerca serialis cubense; assembly: GCF_023864345.2. Lineage (NCBI taxonomy): Eukaryota > Metazoa > Arthropoda > Insecta > Orthoptera > Acrididae > Schistocerca > Schistocerca serialis. The sequence continues at coordinate 981,696,065 of NC_064638.1, forward strand.
TTATTTCTTTAAAAATTGTGATACATACTGTAAATTGTACAGTAATATTGCAATGATCAGATGTGCCTGGTGCACAATGTGTATGTGTATGCAGCACTTACTTGCAATGGATAATATAACGTCCCCTCATAATTGCACTCACTGTCAAAAATAATGAAACACAACGTAAATACTCTAAAATAACAAAGTAGATGTCAAACGTAATATCAAAAACCAAACAAACGAAGAAACGAAACAAAATAAACCACAAACAAATAAAACGAAGATAATGAAGAAACCAAACTGGAATAACTTCCCACCAGCTCCGCGTTGGTTATTTCCGAGTCCAACAGAGAGCAAGATCTTATTGTTTGAATTAAATACTTCAGGAGCCCGTCTCTTATGGTTGCACTGTGAGATTCCAAACAACGCTATCGCCAAGTATGACAAACGTCAAACGGCGTACGTAGCTCACGTATAGCGGTATATAGGGGTGCTTCCAACTCGAATCTGACTACTAGGACTTCGGGATGTAACTTTATTGTATATGGCTGAGTTTGTTGTTAAATATACTATTAGATGTACTACACATAAACTTCTTATCATTTCAAAAATTGTGAAGTGGGAGGATTTCGAAATATATCAAAATGTTTAAAGATGTGACTTCACAGTTATAAAGTACAGTAGCAACTATAGAGATCATGTTTCAACAGTTTTGTTATATCTCCTACCGTTCCAATGATATGTGTTCAGATAAGCAACAACTGCGTTTTCTTTGGGAGGTTTCTCACCGCTTCAGCAGCCGTATGGAACGTATAAAAAAGAAAAAAAGAAAAAGAAAACACGTGTCCCATCTTTTGACCTAGACTACAACATATTCGAAGCGGTATCGGGGAGTGGCACCTGGGCAGAGTTACTTGCGAGTCTGGCTACCGTCTGGCTACATGTCAAAGAGTTGTTAATTCTTTTGCGAATCCTCCAGACGTAGTTAAGCCCAAAGGGAAGAGCCATGTGCTCGCCCCCCCCCCCCCCACTTCCCCCTGACGCCATGCTGTCTGCTCCCTTTAAAGTTAGACAGCACTGAGTAATCCCTCTGCTATGCTGGCATACTCACTGTCATTCATATTCTCCCTCACTGGGATTGCTCAGGAAGCCGAGGCAAAGTATGTCGGAAGTCCCACTGTTTCCAAAAGCAGCCAGTTTCGACTCGGAATGTCGGTCAGGTGTCCATCATCCGCTGAGTCACTCCTGCCCCCATTGCCCGGTTGCAGAAACACCTCCACAGGTGCACCAGGCTGACTCGGTGCATCGCGAGTGCATGAAGCAAAGCGCCAGGTTCCAGTCTGCATGTACCTCATACATGCCATCAGCCAATGATTATAACAAAATTTTACACAAAAGAACACCTAATACAACACATAAAGTGAATTCCCTAAGATCTAATAATGAAAAAGTACATCAGTACTAGTGCTTACCCGCTACCTTTCACATGTAAACAATGTGACACAAATATAAAATATAAAATGGTGAGAAGTTTGTGCGATTGTTCATGAAGCGGTGTTCACATATAAAGCTGCCAAACCACATTGTTCATCATGTGGCAATGTGTGTTGCAAGGCATTGCTATTTGCAGGAGAAAACTTTTTTCTTTTTTTCCTCTTCTTTCTTTCTATTTCATCTGTATACGTATATTTCTGATGATAGAGTATATTGTTCATTTGTAATGTGTTTGTTAGAGATAACATGTTTTTGAAATTAATTTTTTACTTGAGTAAATACGTATCTCTTGTTTACTGAGTAGGTAAAATAATTTGATTCTTTGCTTATCATTCGTTGAAAATGTTAAAATAGTTTGAACAACTAAAAATATACTGAGATACTGTATAAACAGAACGAGAGCGATCTGGGAATATCGGTAGTGACGATCGAACAGTATGTGTAGAGAGTCTGTGTTAGATGGAGAAGGTGCGAACACTTTGTTTTATGTCTGTGTTTGTTTTTCTTTCAAGTCGATGCATACGAAGCTCGTTAATGGGGATATATGTTTCTGTTCTTTCTAAACCAGATTCTGAAGATGTTTATTGTGGACAGAGAAGATGGACTGTGTAAAACCGCCAACTGAACTGCGTCGTGCAACTACGATAATACAGCCGTGTACAGACGACGTTGTAGTTACGGGGTTTTGAGGTGAACTGTGTTCGTTTTGACTGTATTTCGTGCACTTTGCATGTTTCAGAACTTCGATACACGTTCACGTTGTGGCTGAGAACAGAGTAAATAATTATTAACTCTGCCACAGGCATGTTGAAAACTGTATACCATGAACGTGCTGATTCTCGCCAAGCGTGGTGATTTCGCGCGGTGGTGACTATCGCGTAGCTAATAAACTTTAATTCCGCGATCGGAAAACCTTAAAACTGTGTAACGGACAGTGTTACTGCAAATACCGTGTGTGATAGTCGTGAAATCATGCGCACACGCCAGTCTGAATATTAGTTACAACTGCAACAACAACAACAACAACAACAACCACAACGTACAGTCTGCCTGTGGCCTATAATACACCAGTGACCTCACCTTCGCTGGATGGAGATTATTTGCTACAGGAGAAGATCATCAGCAGGCTTCATTCAATCAACGGAGCTGATTCAACACGCCGACTGTACTGCTGAGCTGCTGTAACATCATCTTCAACATCACAACACACTGTCGTCATTTCAACACTTCAGCAACGAAAGATAAGAGGCAATTCTTTGCGCTTTCCCTATGGAAAGATTAAACAGTAATTCAGCAGATGAACTTGTATATTCACTTATTTCCATTTAAAAATCATAAGTTTGCTTAACTTTGTCTGTGGTAATAACACTACTTTCATTGAAGTGTTAGCTTTCTGTTGTAACCGCGGCCGTGAACAAAAGCGCGGCGGGACCGAACGGGAGCGGCCCGCGAACAAGCAAACGGACGAATGGGAAAGGATGGACAAGCACGACGACAGACGACTGAGCAAGACACCAAGAACAACAACGCGCAAGAAGCAACGGGGTCACAAGTGAAAACCTCACGAAATCAACAACGTCCACTCGCACACGGAAACAAACAAAGTAAACAAGATGTCTGTAAGTGAAATGTCGACGGACTCACGCGAATATCAGCCTGCCTCGCTGAGTGAGAGGCAGGCGCTTAATACATTCTAGGGTACGTCGCTATTGGCCGCTGGGACCACGTGCTCCACAGTGACGCCCTCACATTACACGCGGCCAGGAGCGCTCCTAGCCACGGCTTACGGCATGATGGCTGCAGACATCTCTAGTAGTAATCGAATACCACGCCATCTGGCGCGGATTCGAAACCCGGGGCGCTCGGTACCAGATCCCTTCCCCCTAAAACTTGCGCGTAGGAGCGGAAACGCCGCGAACGGTGCTGTGGTGGTCAGCAGATAGGAGGAGACCCGGGCTCGTCAACCGCCGTTGGCAGGGAGGAAGGGTCGTCCGTCGTGTCCATGACGGCAGACCCAGAGGTCAGGGCGGCGGAGGGTGCTGCTGATCCACTTCTATATTCAGTCTCACGTGACCAACAGTTGGTGCCGAATTATCTCTGAATTCTTTGCAGGTTCTACAGGTGGCGCAATACCTCTCATTTTCTCGTCTACCGAACCATCCTCACATCCACAGATGAATTCCAATTTGTATCGTAATGGTCAAGAAGGAGGCATCGACCTATCAAACTGCACAATCTAAGGCTTAGCATGCAATATATTGGCACTGTGTCGAAAGTCGTGAAAATTCTGAGCAAAGCTGACATCCTTACGGTCGAATGCCATGACATTACTTGTGTTCATTCTTTCCCTTGCTTCTGACATGCGTATATCTTTCATGTGGTGTGTGCCGTCATTAGGCAAGTGGATGCTACATCTTCCTGCACTGTCTTCATTTCTAATGTGTGGTACACATCTCCTGAGTAGCACAAAATTGTGTGACGGTTCAGACTGTGGGTCACGCCTCGTGACTAGACGCGCACTCACTTCTGGTGTAGATGGACAGCTGATCGACATACTGTTGATTCTACCATATGTACTGGTTCCGTTATATCTGAATGCAACATGACCCTATTCACTTCCTGTTCCATTCATTTTAGACAAAAACTGCCTTCCTCGAGTTTCCTTTTAGATCAACTTTCCACAAGCTGTACACGATCCCACATGCCTTTGACATCTTTAATAATTCTGCAGTGGGCTAATGCATGAGTGACACGCATCAAGTCCTCCTGTTGCTGTTCTAATTGACCTGCCCTCTGCGAATTTTTCTGCATTTCTTCCTGTGTTTCTTTGACTATTTTCTTGCCCTGTTCCTGTAGTGTGTCCAGCACCTTTTTCATTTGCCTTACTGCTGCTGTTTTTGCAAGCTTCGCGTATGTCTTCATTACTAGTGGCTCTTCTCTTGATCCTAATGCCTCAGTCATACCTTCGCTTACATCTTTCTTCATGTCATATGCTGTATGTTCTTACTCGGCTGCCATACCTCCGCTTGTCATCCTTTTGCCTCCTATCTTCTGACTGCTTGAAAAATTCCTTACATTTGTTACTTTCCTTACGGATTTTCTCTTCTAGGTGTTCAAAAACCTCTTCACTTTCCTCCCTTGTCCTCTCTGCCTGCTTTAAAAACTCTAAGGCTGTGTCCACCTAAATATTCTTCCCCTTCACTAATTGTAGCATAGAGGCACATGAAATTGTGTTACAGCGCGTTGGTGGCAAGACCAACCGTTTGCTATTTCTTGCTGAAGCGTGTGGTTGTGACTACAGCATCTTTATGTTGGCAACTCTCTTCTTCTCACTGTCATCGACTGCAGCACTCAATTCCGCATAATCTGAGGCTGCCTTTTCCATGCTATTAGCACTTCTCTCTGACACACTAAAGTTTATCAGCTCGTCACTAAACTCGGCTATCTCCCTTTTTTTATCCTGACTTATGTTTATAGTCACTTTACACTCTGTGTTTTATTTCTTGTTATTATTCACATGATCCTCTAACATATCGTTATTAAAATAGAATGATTTGTGTATTATTCTTTCTAAATCTTCACTATTAATATACATGTACTTCAAGTAATAATCGCTCCAAAATCGAACAACATTGTTTTCGACACCGTAAACCATAACAAGTGTTGCAGAAACCACCTACCAAAACATACTTAAGACTGTTCAGCTGAGAAAGATACACGTAGCAAATTAGCGCCAGCAACTGTAACTACAATCCATCTAGATGTTCACAATCTTGCAACATGAAACTGACTGGTAATTGAACTGAAAAATATCAGACTGCAAATCATATCAACATAAAAAAATCATATCTTGCCAGGAGTTGACTTATACACGATATGAGCACAACAATATTTGCCTGATTGTGTCACAAAAAATTCCGAGTTCTGCCAGGAAACGAAAAATTTTATAAAAAGTGTCCGGAGCACATGGCGGGTTTATGGGTAGGTTACCTCCAATGAGCTTCTTCATCGGAGGGTTCTATGACAGAAGATGCTGCAAAATATCTCCATGCGAGTCACAAAAGATTGGCTCTGAACAGAGAAACTGAAGTTGACACAACGTTTATACTCCAAAATTACTCCCAGTGTTTCCTATAGCAATGAATTAATTTAGTAAATGTCCGCAGCTCGTGGTCTTGGTGTAGCGTTCTCGCTTCCGGCGCACGGGGTCCCGGGTTCGATTACCGGCGGGGTCAGGGATTTTCTCTGCCTCGTGATGACTGGGTGTTGTGTGTTCTTCATTATCATTTCATCATCATTGACTCGCCAGTCGCCGAAGTGGCGTCAACTAAAAAGGACTTGCGATACGGCGGCCGAATTTCTCCGCATGGGGCCTCCCGGCCGCAAATGCCATACGATCCTTTCATTTCAATTTAGTAAATGAGCAAAGGAGTGCCGTCTAAAGGTATAACAGACGCTGTTCAAAATAACGACTGACTTATTACCAAATATTGACATAAGATAACACAGACTACGTTCAAGCTCATGTTGAATAAAATAAAGTATGTAGTGACGAACAGTTGTCAAAGTTTGGGAGAGGATGGAAAATTAATTTCAATTGAGATTTTAATTAGTGATGACGTGATCTGCCTGTAACTACTACGTTTGACAGTGACTGTGAACTGCAGAGTTGGAAGCTACCAAAGTAAGCTTAAATGGTTGAGCGACGGCTGCTGTTTGAAAGAGCAAAAAGTGGTTCAAATGCCTCTGAGCACTATGGGACTTAACATCTGAGGTCATCAGTCCCCTAGAACTTACAACTACTTAAACCTAACTAACCTAAGGACATCACACACATCCATGCCCGGGGCAGGATTAGAACCTGCGACCGTAGCGGTCACGCGGTTCCAGACCGAAGTGCCTAGAACCGTTCGGCCACATCGGCCGGCTTGAAAGATCACGCTGCGGACAGGGAAAATTCACCTCGAAGGTGCCTAATGTACCAGAGCTGCGAAATGCACATCGTACACCTGCAGTGATGGGCAGGGCGGCGATCAATGCATCGATTCGTTGACTCGAACATCAGAACTTGTGTCCTTGTATCGCCCAGGAGCCACTTCCATCTCTCAAAACAAAAGCCCAAGTATTCGATCAGACGTGCACTGCGACCAAGGCCTGAGTCCTTTACCCCATCCTCCTTCGCAGCCATTTCTCGAATACCGCTTCTCTGCCACTCTACTATGATTTCCATAAAGCACCCCACATGGAGTAGCAAAAATCACGAACAAGAAATGGAACCCTTTCATGTGCCAATTGCATAAGCCTCTGTGTACAGTACAGCCTTCCTCCAGAGGCCGAGAAAAATCTGCTCCTACAATGCTATAAAATTTTGTGACATAAAACAGACGCTTACAAGTACTTTTTCTGACGTCACAGCCGGCGTCCAAACCGAGACACTGCTTTCGCGTGTGCGTGGGAAGTGGTACGGCTTGGGTGCCTATGTGACTTAAAAAACGCAAGAGCTATCCCGGCGACATTGTGTCGGACGTACTGCCATTAAGGTACATATCAGTCACGGAAGGAAATGTCATATAACAGATACTGATATCACAGGAACATCCAAAGAAAACATCAGGCAACAATTGCAGAAGCGGAGGAATGCACTTTTCTCAGCAGAGAATGATTATCATGACGCCTGTCTGTTGCGATTCAGCAAAAAGCCGTAAAACGCTCTGCTACAAGCTCTTGGAACAACGTACTGTGGCCCGCTATGAGCGCTCCTCTGCTCATGGTTAGGAGACGCCAAGCGGTTCAGGCTGTATCCACCACCATACTTTCCTCTGAAAGTCGCGAGCAGAGATTTCCTAGGCCCTGCTGATATACCTGCTTCTGCGTGTCCCCCTCCCCCCCTCCTCTGTTCACCGAACTGACAACAACAATGCGGCCTCTTCTGTTAATTTCACCCAGCGAGCTTCTCTTTGCCCGTCCACAGCCGTAACTCTTCAACAAAACGCAGGCTCAGTACCGTCACATCAAATTACCCTGTGCAATTAGCTACCAATCAGTTCAGTACCCAACCACTGTCAACCGTCTTTAATAAACATCTTATCGATCATTGTGCCTTCCTAACTCTATGCAAGTATCCTAACTGAATGTGTCCACATGACAGAATAAATAAAGTGAAAGAAATATGATCCCCAAGATCCTGCCATCTTTCAAACACAACTATTACAATATTTAGTAAGGTTTTCTGGTATGCCAATGCTCCTGATACGTTTCACTACATTCAACCACTAAAATCACGGACCATTGTCGCAGTGACGTCATCGAGTTTGGCTCCAGACAAACCTCCGCACCCAGAAGTCTGCATCGTCTTCAAGGAGTACCTAGTGGGACGCAAAAACGCATATATTTGCGAATTGCGGTGAATGTGACCATGTGTTGTATAAATGTGAAGTCGCCAAGGATTTCTCGCTCGGAGATAGGGCAACTAGTTGCACGTCCACGTTAGAATGATGAAGGAGTCACTAATGCAGTATTAAAAATGGGGCTACAGACATGATTTAATCTCAGGATATGAACCCATCAGTTTTTTGTTCCTGTGGAGGTATGAAAGCATGGCTGTACAGGACCAGTATTTGTACACCGAGGTATTCGAATGGTATAATTAGGAGCAAATGTCTTTGATGTCTATGCATAAGCTGACCCGTCTTCTTTCCAATACAAGCTCCCCTGGCGTCTTCTCTTCATTCCGGTATTTAAATTCTTCTACAAGATAACATTCATTATGCATTGGGTCTCACTGAAATAATCGTCTTTTATACTTTTCCAGACGGTGCTAAACGAAACTACATTTTACGTAACGATAAGAAAAGGAATCAAAATTCACTCAATACACACGATGGGTAAAGATTTTTAAAAAATAGGACATTATTAATTTCAAGTCCGCATTATTACTTGGCATATAGAATGCTTTAGAAATGAAGTGAAGAGAGAGAGAGAAAAAGGGGAGGAAATGGACACAAAGGTGACAGTTTTACGACTCGCCTCTAGTGAATCTAATAGAGAAAGAGAACTTCTTCAAATGCTTAAGGATACAGACACGAAAAGTCGCAGCCATGCTGAGGGAACATACCTGAATTATTCACTAGCCAACAACAGAAATCCAGAATCAGGATGGAAGGACGTGGTTCTTAGCCCCTCCACTCTGGCATGCACAACTAATACTTTGCCACTGTCAAGTGCTAGTCCTATCGTAATTATATGCTGTCACACTATGTAGCTGTGTACAAATGAAGTGTGGAAACGCCAAACTCTGTGAGTGTAAAATCTCACCTTTATCAGGAGAATCAAGAAACAATTTATCTCGTTTTAGCATGATTTATTTGTATACGAAAGACTGAGAAGGTATTCTGATACCTCATCACCAGGGAACTGACTGGTTCTTATTGCGAATAAGAAATTTTTTGTTTCAGATGCCATTCTTACTGATGCAGTACGTTTTACTGGCGATAATGCAGGTAAAGTCTTAACTAACAGAACCACAGTCAACAAAACCATTTCTTACAACTTTTAATTTTTTCACTAGAAAATACCAAATTAAATTCAAGAAAAAACATCTCATTACTGACTTCCGTTCCTTACACAATTCCACTCCTGGGACCATATCTTGCGAAGTTTGCTGTAGAGCCCCCCTGTGCTCTTGAGGAAGAAATGGCAACACTGGAAAAAGGTCTTTATGTTTTGTAACTGATAAACATGGTTGTTCTTTCAGAAGAAGTACAACATGTCATTTATCAGCCATTACCTTTCCTCTTTTGAATATATGGAATTTTTTTCCATTCGTCTGGTTCGATGTAAGAATTTTTGATAGCTATTTGAGATGGATGAATATGACATATTTTGATGCAACCGCATCTTTCTTGCCTGCATTGTCAAACACGTTTCAGCAGCATCCTTAAAAACAAATAAAGCAGTTTTTTGCATTGGAATTGTATTACGGAGTGGGTTCGTAGGTTTAGCTGACTGAAGTGTGTTACACAAATCTCACACAACAAAAATTTGACACATGGCACTTGGAATTATATGTCCAATCAAGTAAAGTATTTTGAAAAATTTTCTCCAACGGCACTTGGAACAAATCTAGGTACACTCAACGGAATACCGACAACACAACAGCACTCAAAACTCGTTTTGTAATAAATGGCACTTAAAGCGTTTGATATTTCAACTCTTCAAATGTGTGTCTGTTATTTTAATATGTAACTGCTCTCGTAGAAGACACGAGCGCGAACATCGTTCCGTACACGTCAACATTTTAAAATAACGTTTCTGCGGAAGTGGCGTACGAGCATAAATAGTCATATGTCACACACAGCATTGCTCTACACTGTCGAACAAACTCGTATAGAGTAATGTCCTGTGCGATATAATTACTGCGACTCTGGCAGTAATGTTATTTTAAAACGTTGACGTGTATGGAAAGTTGTTCCCGCTGGTGTCTTCTACGACAACGGTTACGTATTAAAATAAATGAAGCACATTTATATAAACAGACACAGAGTGACGGTGTAAATTTACGATGAAAGAGTTGGCATCACACTAAGATGTTTTGTAATTCTTATTTATTACTATCTGTTTCGAACATCCTCACGGTTGAAAAAGTTACAATAGCACTTGACTGACATGTGATGTGACTGTAGTAACTCTTTTTTCTCGTGAGGATGGTCAGTGACCGAAACCGGTAGTAATAAATAAGATGTACAAGAAAGCATGCATTTTTCCAAGTATAGTAGGAGCTCCTTGCCAGGGTGTGAAGGCTCGAGGGATGTCTACCGGTCATCCTTTGCTTTGCGGCGTCATGGTGATGCGATATGAAGAGGCATGTGACCATCATGCTCTCTCCCAGCCGTTTTGCAGACTTCGCAAACCATGGAACCACTGCTGTTCGGTCAAGGAGTTCCTCACTTGGCATCAGGAGGCTGCGTACGACCCGTGCCAGTCATCCCACCGTGGAAAAAAAATCCTCGGCAGTGCCAGGAATCGAACCTAAGTCCTCCACATGGCAATAATTATACATGTGGATTTTCAAACATATATAGCTGTTAACTGTCGGTCACTTGATAAAAGTGTTTGAAAAGCGTAGAACTTGAAAACAGCACAATGCTGAAATTATTTGATTGATGATATAAATGACTGACTGTATTACAGCCACGGTGCAATACGGAATTGTCTTTTAACACATCAACCATTTTGCTGTCTCACTCGACAAAGACGGAACTAGGCTTCAGTAAGAAACGACGAACAAATAACCTGTCTCTGACTGGCTGCGACTTGAGATTTGTGTCGGTAGACTTTCTTGTCACAGTTGCTTTCACTAACATTATTTTGTTGTGTGATGTCATCATGATGCGACGTTTCCGCCACAGTAAAGGTGGCTTTTATCGTAGTAACAATTTACTCGATGGTATCAAACTTCCAGGCAGATTAAAACTGTGTGCCGGACCGAGACTCGAACTCGGGACCTCGATCCGGGGACTCGGTCCGGCACACAGTTTTAATCAGCCAGAAAGTTTCATATCAGCGCACACTCCGCTGCAGAGTGAAAATGTCATACTCGTTGGTATATTGTCCATTGTGACGTAAACTAACACAGGAGAAAGAACTTTATTGGAATCTATATTGCGTCTTACGTTATAGAACGAATTAAGATAGGTGCTCTGTGGGAGGGGAGCGCTCTTTTCACCACATCGACTTGATAAATGCCACGAGTCATAATGCCGCCAGGACCTGTGCTGACCATCGACATGAGGACCAAGCCCAAGGCAGGTATGATACCCAGGCATCGCATTTGATCACTGTCAGAATGTTGATGCCAGACGACTGGCATACTTCATTTCTTTCGGAAGTGTCCGACATGGATGGGGACAGTGGAAAAGGCCCTAGGTGGGAATGGGGGTCGGCCGAGAGCCGAGCTGACATAGTCCGCTCATTTGCGATCAACGCTGTACCCGGGGTCGCTGTTATTAACATAACTGCCAACACATTATCACTTGTCGCCGCTAATTCTGCATAAAGTCCCAATGCAGCTGACATCAATAGTTCCTTCCCTTTCCTATCTGTACCCTACACATTCAATTTACAGATCACTGCATTTTCAATGTAGTGAGGCGGACGGGTTTTTACGTGTCTCCAGGATAAGCCTGAACCACGAGTATCTTGATTCGGTGAAACCATCTCCCTACAGTCATCCACTGCTGAGACAATATTTTGATGGCAGGGATGTCCGTCGACTATCGCATATTGTAAGAAAGGGTGGACTGTCCGCTGTAAAGCAATTACACAGCCGCTCTACATTTACCTCTATATACACAGGGTGGTCTATTGATCGTGACCGGGCCAAATAACTCACGAAATAAGCGTCAAAAGAAAAAATTAGAAAGAACGAAACTTGTCTAGCTCGAAGGGGGAAATCAGATGGCGTTATGATTGTTCCGCTAGATGGCGCTGCCATAGGTCAAACGGATTTCAACTGCGTTTTTTAAAAATAGGAACACCCTTTTTTATTACATATTCGTGTAGTACGTAAATAAATATTAATGTTTTAGTTGGACCTCTTTTTTCGCTTTGTGATAGATGGCGCTGTAATAGTCGCAAACATATGTCTCAAAATTTTAGACGAACAGTTGGTAACAGGTAGGTTTTTTTTAAATTAAAAAACAGAACGTAGGTACGTTTGAACATTTTATTTCGGCTGTTCCAATGTGATACATGTACCTTTGCGAACTTATCTTTTCTGAGAATGCATGCTGTTGCATCGTGATTACCTGTAAGTACCACATTAATGCACTAAATGATCAAAATAATGTTCGTCAACCTCAATGCATTTGGTAATGCATGTAACGACATTCCTCTCAACAGCGAGTAGTTCGCCTTCCTTAATGTTCGCACATGCATTGGCAATGCGCTGACGCATGTTGTCAGGCGTTGTCGGTGGACCACGATAGCAAATATCCTTCAACTTTCCCCACAGAAAGAAATCCGGGGACGTCAGATCCGGTGAACGTGCGGGCCATAGTATGGTGCATCGACGACCAAGCCACCTGTCATAAAAATGCTATTCAATACCGCTTCAACCGCACGCGAGCTATGTGCCGGACAACCATCATGTTGGAAGTACATCACCATTCTGTCATGGAGTGAAACATCTTGTAGTAACATCGGTAGAACATTCCGTAGGAAATCAGCATACATTGCACCATTTAGATTGGTAGTTTTCAGATAATGCACTTAAAAAAATTTCATTGCATTCTTTGTGCCTGCCACCCATTATAAACGTTTGAGTCTCCCAGTCTATATCCGGCATTTTAAAATCTCCACCCAGAACTATAACATGGTCCGGAAATCTACTCGAAATATTTTCCAAATTTACCTTCAGGTGCTCTGCCACAACAGCGGCTGAGCCAGGGGGCCTATGGAGACATCCAATTACCACGTTTGAGCCTGCTTTAACCGTGACCTTCACCCAAATTATTTCACATTTCTGATCTCCGTCAATTTCCTTTGATACTGCTGCACTTTTTATCGCTATAAACACGCCTCCCCATTCACTGTACAGCGTCTCTGCGGTATACATTCCAATCTGAGTTTAGAATTTCATTACTGTTTACATCTGGTTTCAGCCAACTTTCTGTCCCTGGTACTATGGGGGCATTGTGATCGTTTATTAATGAGAGCAGTTCATGGAACTTTCTATAGGCACTCCTGGAGTTTACTATTACCACATTAATGTTGTTATTCCCTGTTGCGTTTTGCCTACTACTACCTTGTCGCGTCTCAGGAGGCGTCTTGTCGGGCCTAGGGAGGGAATTCTCTAACCTAAGAGACCCACATGTGCACTCCACACGTACTCCACTACCCTTGTAGCCGCTTCCTGCGTGTAGTGCACGCCTGACCTATTCAGGGGGACCCTATATGTCTCCACCCGATAGCGGAGGTCGAGAAATTTGCACCTCAGATTCCACCCCACGAGCGAGGCTTCCCGCCTTCACCAACTTCGCCAACTGCCTGTATGAACTGAGGATGACCTCTGGCCAGACGGCAGGAGTCATTGGTGCCGACATGAGCAACAATTTGCAGGCGGGTGCACCCAGTGCTCTCTATCCTCGCCGGCAGGGCCTCCTCCAAATCTCGGATGATACCCCCCGGCAAGCAGACAGAGTGAACACTGGCCTTCTTCCCCGACCTTTCCGCTATTTCCCCAAGGGGCTCCATCACCCGCCTAAAGTTGGAGCTCCCGATCACTAATATACCCCTCCCCCGTGTGCCTGCTCGGACCTTGCTGAAGGAGCGGCCACATGTCCTCTCACAGGCAGAGCGGGCGATGCCACACGGCCAGCCTCCACATTGACCCTCCGCCTCGTGCGCCGTGAACGCCACTGAACCCACCACTACCCTTGAGGAGAGGGTGGCCCAACCGCGCCCGGTACCCGCGAAGATGTCTCGACAGCAGGGACTATCCGGGGGACGGTCCGGAGACTTGGATGATGTCGTCCAGGATACCGAGTAGCATACATAGCACACGCCCGTTGGGCATTTTGATCACAATAGCCATACATCAACACGATATCGACCTTTTCCGCAATTGGTAAATGGTCCATTTTAACACGGGTAATGTATCACGAAGCAAATACCGTCCGCACTGGCGGAGTTTACGTGATACCACGTACTTATACGTTTGTGACTATTACACCGCCATCTATCACAAAGCGAAAAAAGTGGTCGAACTAAAACATTCGTATTTCTTTACGTACTACACGAATATGTAATAAAAAATGGGGGTTCCTATTTAAAAAATCGCAGTTGATATCCGTTTGACATATGGTAGCGCCATCTAGCGGGCCAACCATAGCTGCAACTGGTTCCCCCCTTCAAGCTAAACTAGTTTCGTTCTTTGCAGTTTTTTCGTTTGATGCATATTTCGAGAGATATTTGGCCTGGGCACTATCAATGTACCCCCGCGTATACTTCGCTCGCCACTGTACTGCGCATGGCATCGTAAGGACACCACCAATTTTCCGTCCTGTTCCAAACGCTTACAGATCAATGGAAAAATGTCTTTGACTGTACATCTGCTCGCGTCAAATCGTGGCCTATCCTGATGACCGAAAGGGCAAAACGCGATGGTTGCAGCACAACGTTCGCACAGTCTATTCAGCGCTGTACAACAAAAATCATCCATACTCTCCGGGGCAACGCCCCAGTTACAGTGGACGTTCCAGGCGACACTCTGGCGGAGTGTAACGACGGGTCATAGCAAATGTTGTTCAGCAACCACAGCATAGCATGAGCCAGTTGAAAACCTCGTGACTCATTTTTTGTTTGTTTATCTTCAGGATGCTCGGGTTGAAACAGATGCCGTGCCGAGTGGTCGCGCGGTTTGAGGCCGCCATGTCCGGCATGGGTGTTTGTCTGTGTTGCTCTCAGCATAAGTTAGTTCAATTAGTAAGCCGAGGGACCTATAAACTCAGCAGTTTGGTCCTTTAGGAATTCACACACATTTGAAACAGGTCTGCAACTATTATCTGATTGCAGTGACTGTCATATGGACCGTCCGAAGTTGTTCGCAGCGTTTTCTATAAGCTTAATAAACACTACAGATACACATTGTAGTGTAACGACGTAAGTTTTTTTATAAATGGTTTTCTTTTGATATATGACCATGTGCAG
This sequence comes from Schistocerca serialis cubense, assembly GCF_023864345.2. Classification (NCBI taxonomy): domain Eukaryota; kingdom Metazoa; phylum Arthropoda; class Insecta; order Orthoptera; family Acrididae; genus Schistocerca; species Schistocerca serialis. The sequence goes on from NC_064638.1 coordinate 981,711,248, forward strand.
ACTTCGTCACCTACGTCAGTTACAACCCACTTCAAAATGATTTATATTCCTTTTAAATTGTCATAGAATGGTCCTTGAACGAAACTGTAAAACATCAGTTGAGTCGTATGCAAAGAATCACATCACTTGGGCCAATTGGTTTTTGTAACCTTTTCGATTTTAAATTTCGTTTGTTTCTCCTCAGAAATTATATTGACACACGTTATCTTGATCTAATCGATATCAGAATCACACATTAAATTAACTTTTGAGATTCAAAGTTTCGGTGAACGCTGTAAGAATCACTAATTTTGTCAAATATATTATTAATCCGTTCACATAATTCTTCATAAATAAATCCTCAGAACACGTGTTTCAACTTTAGTAGCATACACTATTTTATTAGCTTCCTACCCATACAGATGTGAACTTGACCGTTGAGAGACAGTGACTGACTTTGCAATAAGATTAAGCTCTATATGACGTCATTGTTGTACAAAAAGAGTATAAAAAATTCATTTTTAATTTTTAGAAGCACGACGCAACAACTCGGTTCCAGAATCTTCTGTTGCTCCTTGGCTGTCGACCCGCGACGTATAGCGGCCAGCAATTTCCTCTCTGGTCGCGGCAACGAAGATGCTGTCTCCGTTCGTTGCGCCGCCCTCTCCGTACATGAAACACATAAAAAAAATACAAAACTTTTAGATAATTCACATCTATTACAAATAATAAGAAAAATACATAAACAAAACTAAATTAAACTTATAGTCACCTGCAAACTGGGCTGACATTGGTGGATGGGTGACGCTTAATTTCGTCCCACTACAACATGACAGAGACTTTAGTCACCAATAACATATTCTCCTTCACCGTTTACAACAGTCTGCCACCACTGGGGTAGCTTTCCGATTCTGTGACTGTAGAAATCACGTGACTTTGAGGTGACCGATGTTCGGAGCGCATTTTCATCCGGATAGGAAGTTCCTTGTAGGTTGTTCGACAGGGAACGAAAAATGTGCAAATCTGAAGGCGCAGGACCAGGTGAGTAAGGTGGGTGCGGAATAATATCTCAACCCCACTGTTGTATCGTGTTCTTCGTCAGTCTACCAGAATGCGTACGGGCGTACTAGTGGAGCAGCGTCACACCATGCAGTCATCCTGGTAATTCTTCTTGGACTGCGTCTCACTTGTTGACACTAACTGTCAGCAGTGATGGTTACATCTCGGGGAAGCAATTCATGGTACACAACACCGTAGCTGTTCCAGCAGATGTATAACTATCTTTTGTGGCTGCACACAAGTCTTTTTATCGAAAGTTGCTGTTTTGTTTGGGTTCAACCATTCCTTTCTTTTCCTTAGGTTAGCATAAAGAAATCTCTCGTCACCCGTAAATATGCAGGACAGGAATGGATGGTGTTGTTCACGAGCCAGTTCATGACGAGAAAACACAGATGGACATAGGGCCACAAGGTGATTTTTCTGATTTTGGCTTAGAACATGAAGTACCAATAAGCCCGATTTTTCAACCTTCCCCATTGAGTGTAAATGTCCTACGATGTAGGAATGATCACATTTCTTCACGTTTGCTGGTTCTCGAGTACAAAGTCATGGATCGTTGTGGACTAATGCGCTGAAATGCATTCATCAAACAGCGGAAGCCCTCCTGAACGCGGAGTGTCACTGATGTCAAAACGATCCTCCTTAAAACGATAAAGTCATTTTCTTGCCGTGCTCTGTCCAGCGGTATTATCCCCACACACGGCGCAAATGTTTCTGGCTGCCCCCACTGCTGTCAACCCTCTACTGAACTCAGACGGAAAAATATGTCGGAGTTGTTCCGATTTCTCCACTTGGCAATCCGTTTTGGAGCGTCCACAACTCCATTCCCTATCTCAAATGCCAAAATGACAATATGTAAACTCCGGTAAATACAGTTTACTACAGATAAAAACTGACAATCCATAAATAAATCCATAACAACCGGAATACCAACATGCAAAACAAAAACGCTCAGCCTAATACTTATTGTTTGATGACTAGTTTCGGATGGCTTCTCCATTATCAAATCATCCTGAAGACAGGAATGCAGTGTATGTTACAAATCATAGTAATGAAGGCTTAAAAAAATTTCAATCTGTTCAAGGCATATAACATCGCTTGTACATAAGACCTGCATTACAACCAGATGCGAATGTAGATTACTGGCCACAAAACATGCAAGCGTGGAATACACTATGTAGTAACGACATATGAACAAATTGATACTAAGGGTATCTGATACGACCACTTAAGGTACACCAGAGGCCACTAGTCGCACTGTGCGTCAGAGGATTGAGGCTTGTTATTGTAACACAAATACAGTTTACAAAAATCATTGGTAAAGTACAATCATAACAGGTTGTGAACAGTCTATGTTAATAAAACGCCCTTAAAATATAAAAATAAATGTACATGAGGTATTATGACGTCGCAGGTTCGAATCCTACCTCGGGCATGGATGTGTGGGATGTCCTTAGGTTAGTTCGGTTTAAGTAGTTCTAAGTTCTAGGGGATTGATGACCTCAGCACTTAACTCCCATAGTGCTACGAACCATTTGAACCATATTTTGAGCCTATTTTTAGTTATCAGTATGTCACTTGTAAACGAAACTGTAAATCACACTAAATGTGGACATTAAAATATTAAATTCAAAATTAAAAGGGGAAGGGTTAAGGTAGCCTTCATACAACAGGGTCTGTTCATCTGTATATTTGACAAAAACATTTAGCCACCTTGATGACAGCTTTGTGTTAACAGTACAAAGCATGAAAACATAAACTTCCATAAAATACTATTTAAATTGAACTGTAATAAATTAGTGTAAGTACCAGTGGAGTATAACCACAGACTATGATACATAAAAAACATCATGTGCCCTACAGCAGTGTGACAAAATACTCTAAATACTTTAAGATATTTAGTTACATTTGCCCAACACTGGGTCATTATAGTGCAAGGATGGATCTGATTTTGAAAAGTGTGGACTCTACATAGCAAGAGAACATTACAAAAAAGGAAATCGGCTCCATGAAATTCAGGTCCATCCTTCGACTTTTCTTATCTAGTGACGGGCAAACATAACTACATATCAATAAGTTTTTAGTGTATGTTGTGATATTACTGTATGGCACATAATGATTTTTATGTGAACCACATAGTTTCCATTGGCACTTTTGTCGTACGTCTGACCTTTGAATCTGCACAGTGAGTGTATTAATGTGTGCAAGCTTAGTTTACCTCTTAGTGCACAAATGGACAAAACCACTGAACTGTCTTCTCAAGCCCAGGGTGTCAAACAGACATTCTATATAAATATGACCCTGGTCCTGTAAGGTAACTAATATCTGGTGCAGATCGTAACAAAAATCATTAGAAATTCTGCTGTCCAGTACCTTGAATGCATGAATTGTTAAAGGTGGAAGTTTGGGGGTCTATTCTAGAAATACAAAACAGCTATTCCCTTTTTTATTTTACATATATTTTATCAACTGTTGCTTTCAGGGGTCAGGTGATAAGCATCAGTTATGTTCAACTACTTTTGATAATCAATAACAAAAGATTTAATTCTTAGACATATTGTAATGTATTCTCTACACATGAAAATTTTTTATCACAAGAAAGAATGAATAGTAAAACCCTCATCAGCTCATTTAAATCTATGTGGTCGTAGCTGGTCAATGCACCGAGTTGATGGAGAATGAATTACTTTTTGAACTAATGAGATAACTCTGATGTACTCAACGTGAGTGTATGTTAGTATCCTAGCTTTTGATATTCAATGGTCAAAGCATACACAAGTTGGAGGGAGCAAAATCTAAACTCAACATCTACTGTGGCCTAAGACATGACAGTACTTTACCAAGTGGAATCTGCAACAGCGTTGTCTCCGTGCCGGATCGGAAATGCTAATTCCCTCTCTGGCCTTGACTGAATTCACTCAGTCGCTATTTTCCTGCGTTCTGTAGAACGTTAATCTTTCCCTAGTCAAAATAATGTCTATTACACACTCGCTACGGGTTGGAGCGACGTGCATAATTTCTTTGCCAGCAAAATTCCTGCAGGAACGTGAAGTGTACTGTCCTCACTTCGCAGAAAGCAAACTCTCAATGCCTTTGCTATTTCCACACACTTGTGCGGTCCAGCGTGAGACGGGAGAGGGAGAGAGACAGAATATATATATATATATATATATATATATATATATATATATATATATATATATATATAGAGAGAGAGAGAGAGAGAGAGAGAGAGAGACAGACAGACAGACAGAGAGAGCCTTAATTTTAGGTCTCAAAATGCATTTATATAATGGGGATCTCCCCATTGTGTTGAGTCTGCATCGCCAAGTTTGGCTTCAGCCAATCACCATCTCGCTAGAAGTGAATAAACATTTTTACTTTTCTTTCTGTGTCATGGCCTAGCCCTGTTAATGACGTCCAGCCACTTACCCCTGGTCCTGGCATTATTTACACTAAAAGGAATAATGTATTGATCTGGTCTTATCCCTTTCTGTACTGGAGCTCGGCGTTCTCTTGCTAATGGGAGTTTCATGATAAAATTAGCCACCTGCTCGGTTTGTCTCCGAAATGCATTTTGCTTCAACTTTTTTGTTTCATGCCACTGTCCACGAATTGGTAGAGATTGTCTTTTTTGTTTTCGGGTGCATGTGATTAACTGCAATTGCCTTTTGTTGATATAATATAATTATTATTTTCTGAGGCTGTCATACTGTGTCATACTGTCATTATGGATTAAAGCTCATGTAAGGTACGTTAAAATCCGGATGCCTTATACCTTCACTAATTTTTAGCAGTTCTGCCTGAAGAGTATTTCACGCAAGTTTATGTCTTTATGCTTAGTACTGGTAGCACAAGGCTTCCACCAACGTGGCTATTTGTTTTTGTCAAATAGACAAACATACACACTTTGTTCTGCAAGGGCTACTATAGCCCTTAATATTTTTTACTAGCTGATAAACCCGGCATTACCCAGGTATTCACTTTGCCAATTCTCTATTAGAAACGAGAACAATGAATGAACTGCGTTTGTAGTGAACTATCGATATATATTCATTTCCGTGTATTCGTGAAAAAACCTTTGCCATTATGAAACAGCCATACAAAGAAATATGCATAATGTACAAATGTATAGGTACAGCATTCAAATTAAGAAACATGATCCCAGACAGTTGCTGTATGCTGTTACTTTGTGTGTCTACAACACAATTTTGTATGTGTGTCTGTGGCAAACTTCTTCAGAGCTCTATAGACAGTACTGCTTTGACCTATAGTAGTTTGCTCTTCATAGTTCAAAGCATTCAAAAATTCTGCAAGATGACAGGGATTTCCTTAATTTGACTCCACTGTACTACTCTCTTAGTAACAAAAAAAAAAAAATAAGTATATTAAAACTTCATACATGATGTGGCGATTTTTGATGTATGTCAGTGTTCATGATGTCATACATCCTGACCTATCTATAGATTAACTTTGTAGATACATTCAGCGGCATAGGTGGATACCATCTCCCACACATTTACAGAATAGAGTTAGTAGAAAAAGCAATAAATTTAAATGTCATGCTCAATGCGACAGTGTTCTTACGCACCTCAGTGCTTATGGCATCGTATCTATTAATGGTACCATGATACACTTTTGTTGATGCATTTAGCTGCATATGTGCATACTGTGTGACATATTTATTGCAAATACAGTTAGTACCACGGAAGTAATACATTTAAATATTAGGCATGATGCTGCATGTCATTGATTGTGACGTCTTTCCTCCTGTGTTATATTAAGTAGGAGTTTCTTACCCCACAGCAGTTGTTGACTGGCAGTAAAGGATAGGTGTACAAAGTTTGGTTGAAATCGCTCTAGTGAGATGTGGAAAACACACACACACACACACACACACACACACACACACACACACACACATACACACATCGATTTTTATATTATGTGTGGATTTTATATTTTAACGTCTGTATCTAGGTTGGTTAACTGTTCCATTTGTATCTGACGTACTCGAAGAACATAACTGCGACTACTTCCTTTTGTATAATATGGGGCACAATGCCTGCTTTATTCAGATGCCTTATATGAGGCAATATTTTGTTGTATCTGTTTGTAGTGTAGTTGATTTGCCGTAAGTCATTTACTTGTTTCCTTTTGTGATAGTCTGAGAGTATGCGGTGTATGGTGTCATAGTATCTTATGTAGTTTTTTTTATACAAGCGAGTCCATCAATGCTTCATAATTTGTAAATATGTTGTTGATATACGTCCTAATCTACTTGTTCCTGTCTCTTTGTCCATCACCTCTTGCCGCCCCTCTCTCAGTTTGTCACCTTCTCCACCCTGTCACAGTTTATCTCCTCTTTCTTCCTTGCTACATCCATTTCCTCCGACACATCCCCACCATCTGTCTATCTCCTCTTCGCCCCTCCCTCCTCCCTTCACCCACCCCAACCACCACATGTAGGAACTTGAAGCAAATTGGCCAATAGCTTTTAGTGATTGTTGGTAATAACGATAAACAACAACTTTTGTTCATGTTGTAAGGTGGCTATAATTTCGCACCTTACTAGCACTCATCTACTTACTTTACCGTGATCTACAACCACAATTAGGTATAATTTGATAAGTTGTACATTTTATACATGAATATTTATAGAAGACTGAAATTGTCATGTACGCCTAGTAAATAATTGTTAACGCTCTTGAATGAAAGGAGACGGAGTGTGTTTATTTGCCAAACGGCGTAATGAATGATTGCCTATACTAGTAGAGGTTGGAAAGCCAGTGGAGATGAAACGGCAGGCAGAACTCAATCCCTGGGTGAAAAAAGCCTACACAGGTGTGTGTATTGGTCCTGCAGGAAGTGCCAAGACGTACAGTCTGGAAACACAATTCAGCGGTGGCAGGCAGGAATTCTAGCGAGGCTGGAAGGATAACTGGAAACTCTGCAAATCTTGGACGCAGCTGAGAGGAAAGAGGAAGCGTCACCTCGGAAATCACGCAGGCTACGTTATTTCCAAGGATTTTTACTCAGAAGCGCACCATTCTATGATTATATGTATTACCTCGCAAACTTTACGTGCTGGACGACGAAAGACTAAAATATGGTTGGTCGGCCTTCGGAAGAATCTGTAGAGAGAGAGAATATTCAGTGGTTTCGTGAAGAGGAATCGCCTTCTGCAGTTGCGAGGGAGGGAAGCTGAGTCTTGCTGGGAAGCCAGTGGCGGGCAGGAAGAGGTCTTCTATTTTGAGCACCTGTGTGTCTTCGCTCTCAGGAGAGTTTATAGTTAGAACGGTTAGGCACTGTACTGTTGCGAACTTTTATGATTCTGGACTTCGCCTCCGGGTTGAAAGTCGTAGTTCAGTACGCAGCGTTCAGTGATTGAGAGCAATTATTCTGCCTATACTTACGTTGAGACGTTATTTGAACTCCGTCCTTGTGGCTGGGAGTTCGCGTTTCTCGTCTGTAGAAGACAATATTAGAGTATATTAGTCAGAGGATCGCCTTTTGCCGTCCTAGCGTTTGAAATAGTTTTATTCTGAGGCTGGAGTTCTTCCATTGTCGCAGACGTTTACTAGAACCATCACTCCGACGCACCGGACGCAGTGGATACGGTGATTTTGCTAACTGCCTCAGCTTATTAGGGCTATAAAGCTAAACCGCTGTGATTATGCAAGTTTATATCCACTGAGGTTCCACACCACCGTAGGTCGTCTTTAAAAGTAGTGTCTTCTAGTGTTTGGTGCGTAGATGATGTCAGTCATCTCACGTTATTTATTTTAGATCGCGTAGCCATAAAAAGGGGCAGAGTTGGGCAATTGATCAGCAATTTTTAGTCAAGAAATATAGACAAGTGTAATATAAAGAGTTGTTTTTTAGTCTACAATAAATGTATAATGAGAAACAACAATTATAATTTTTTTTAAATCTCCACTCTTCAAAGGTATTTCGTGCCAGAGGGAACTAGTCAGGAAGAGAAAGCGTGAGCATCGGACTAACATTAACATATCATGGAGTGAAACATCATCACAGTTATCTTTCACAAGACTGGAAATGCTCTCCTATCTCACATTTTGTTTCAAGATTCGAAATTATCATCCAAAATTCATTGTCATCGGACTAAAACTGAAGCTATAGCAAAGAATGTATTGGCTCCACATTCTCTACAACAAATTCTGAAAAAAGTTTAAACAACTCCATTCTCGACTGCATGTGATGCTTCAAATGAAAGAAGTACGACAAAATTTCAAGTTGCTATCCGGTACTTTGACCAAGAAGTGGGGACGACTTTAACTGTTACAGATTGTTATGAAAACGCTGACGAAACAACTTCTACAGCCTAGAGGCTTAAAGAGAGCATCGTTAAGACTGGTCTTGCTAGATGTAACTAGCTACTTACGGTCCTTACTACAACTGTTCCTTCAATTACGGGAAAAACCAAACCTTTTTCTTGGAGTTGAAAAAAATGTTTGAAGCACCACATCATATTGCAGGACATTGTCACTAGCATATACTGCAAAATACTGCGAAATATGGACTACAGCTACTGTCATATAATGTTGAAGCGTTAGTAGTTAAGTCACTTAATGAGTTTCTTCAAGTGCTAAGAAGGGAAGCGAGCTAAAGAACTTTTTTGAGTTCCTACAGCCAGAACACTGCACACTACTGGAGCATGTTCCTTTTATACAATTTCTTCTGCTGTAGATAGATTGTTGCAGAACTGGATATCGCTAATGTCATATTTTCGAAGCCAGGGTGAAGACAATACTGCCAAACTTATTTGGACATCCGTAGCCCCTGAAAATGACAGTTAAGTGGACGATGAAGTAACACTCCGAGACATTTACATTTATTTTGTCCGCAATGTTATGTACTTATTTATTTCAGCCATAAACAAGTGGAAAGTGATTATATACAGATAAATGAAGTATATTCCGTATTCCTGAAGTTGCGTACAGAAATTATTAATAGACAAACAAATAATTTCTTCTGGTTCAATATATTACGAATACTTGTCAAGCAAAATTTATCAGAGAAGCTCAGCAATTCTATCCTAAGATTTTGGAGTATCTAGAAAGATGTCTGAGTTCAGTAAAGACTCAATTTTCAACCTTAGCTCTAAGTTAAATCTTGAAGAGCCCCTTAAAATGGAAAACATAAAGAAACTTACAGATTATTTCAACATAAATATAAGCGGTATCGAACTATTTTCTGAAATATGAGCACTGAATGACGTCTTGCCGTTCATTAAGGACTTACCAGGCTTAAACATTTTAAACAAATGATGCAAAGCACATAATTTGCTGAAAGTTATTCAAGCTGTGCTAGCAGTGCCACCACCCAATGCTTTTGTAGAGCGGATTTTCAATGTAATGCTAAATATCCGGAGCAATGAAAAAGCAGACTGAAAGTGAAATTGATGAAAGCCGAACCATTTGTGAATCTTAACCACTGTATTAAATATGCTGAATTTGCTAAATTTGTCAAATGCGACAACGAGAAAAAACTTGTAAAAGCTGTGAAGTCAGAAAAGAAGTACAAAATCAAAATATAATTAGCAAATAAATTAGAGGCTCGCAGAAATGCCTGGATTCGCAGTATTGACAGTGAATATCGTGTTAAATAAATGCAGGTTTCTTGTTGTAGCAGCTATAATGTCTGCATTATGTAATGTATTGTGAATAATAACAGTGGTAATGATAATAGTAATAATATTTATATAATAATAATATTATTATTATAATAGCAATAATATTACAATTTTGTGTCGTCCAGTTTTGGTTCCAATTAAAGTTGGCAACCCCGGACTAAGTGGGTGCACTATACGTCTACCATCAGCTCTCATAACGATGGTACAAAGAAGACTTCTCACAATTTGCATTCGGTATCTAGTGTGCATCCGTTTTGTGCACCTACAGAACTCCACAGGCATCCTGTACCTTCATCAAGACAAAACATCCCCCCCTCCCTCCCATATTTCTCAGCTTCGAAGAACACCCAAGGAGTATGTTCCATTAAGTTTCCGGTGTGCAGCCGTAAGAAATCTCCTTCTTCTAATATTTCGGCTGTATAACGTTCAGCCATCTTCAGAGTGAGCCGCAAGAAATCTCCTTCTTCTTCTTCTTCTAATATTTCGGCTGTATAACGTTCAGCCATGTTCAGAGTGAGCCGCAAGTCTTGCGGCTCACTCTGAAGATGGATGAACGTTATATAGCCGAAATATTAGAAGAAGAAGGAGGTATCTTGCGGTTGCACACCCGAAACTTAGTGGAACAGTCTTTGCGCCGCCAAAACCTGAAGATTCACTCATGGAGTATGTGTGTAAAGCCCGCACCAACAGAGGTGACGTTTCATGGTTGTCATGAATGATGAGGTGGTTCCATCCCGCTGTTCCGTAGGCACGCTCGCCTCAGCTGCCTATCACGAGCTGACTGGCGCGTTGTCGTTGTTATCTCCTCACAACGTAGCATTGAACGGCGGTCTTCGCGCACCTTAGGTGCAAACAAAGTTCGTCATAAGCGGATACGCGTGATTGCATAAAATGCTATTAAATTTATGTTGAAAGGGGCAAATGAAGAAGAAAAATATACTTAAAACTATACCTCAGACGTTTGCAGGAACCACTAGTTCTTTCAGTTGGCCCTAATGGAGATTAAAGCTTAGCCACAAGTGCATTAACTGACTGTTTCGTTTTTCTTGGTAGATTACTTTATACACTAAGAATGAAAAACAAACACATAACACCACGGTTATATTGCACAACATTTATTATTTGGCAAACGGGATTTTCGCTACCAAGTACAGAGGTAAATACCCGTATGTGTGGCTGTGAAATTTTTATAGTATGAATGATTTAAAAAACAGTGCAACTACAGAATATCTCAGCTGGCTTCCAAACATGACATGTGTTAACGTTTCATTTAGGACTAAAACGCGGGGGATTACCAGTAAAAACGCGATGTTAGATTATTTAGTGTAGACAAAAAAATGAAGTCATCGTGTGGCATTGTTGGCCGGGAGGCCCCATCAGGGGATGTCTGGCCGCCGGGTTGCACGTCTTCATTTCAGATGACGCCACATTGGGCGACTTGCATGTCGGTGACGATGATGAAAGGATGAAGAGGACAGCACAACATCCAGCCCAGAGTGGATAAAATCTCTAACCCGGCCGGGTATCCCGAACCTACATGACAAATTACAATGGTTCTGAGAGCAAAATTATGTTGAACAATACATAGAAAAAATTGGAGACATGTTCGAATGGGGTGACCGAACAAGATAATCTTGTCCTTAAAAAAGTCCATTATTACAAACAGGTGCAGATTACGACTGAGACGAAACAAGTAAACGAAAAAACTGCAACTATACTACAAAGTAAAATTTTAACAGGGTACTGTGACAAGAGAAGCTGCAATAAAGCTAGAAAGAGGAAGGTTAATGTTTGCGTCCCTTCCTCTAAGAAAATTAAACCAGAAAATGCAGCCCATAGTCAGTTTATCTACTCCGAATAACGGGTATTCAGTTACTCCATTTCTAAGTTCTACTTTGATCCAAGCTTGCCACTTTACACACTGTGACACGCTGTCAAGAGCACCAACAACCCGACAGTTCTGTACTGGATACTTAAGGACTTAATTATTTATTTGGTCAAATAAGTGCTGGGAAGTCACACTGATAGCGGCCACTGTATCGAGAATGACAGCTGAAGGAATGTTGCCCACATTGATTTTTGGTTGCACAATTCGTTTGACCTTTTCTAGACAGTTATTATATCCTTCCAATAATTCCTGCCTCATATCGGTATCATCGTTGTATCGTAGAAGACTAACATCTTCAAGAATTTCGTCCTCGCTACGTTCCTCGTCAACATGTGAGAGCAAGATGTGACCGATCTTAGTTTGTCGAGTTATTCAGCTGAGGACGTCACTCCACAATCACTAGAATTATGTTCATGGTCGCACCACTTCGAACATATCTGATATCTTCATAGTATCCCTCAAGAGAGACAAGCACAGAAAAAAAACTTTCAACATTAGTTATCAGTACATTGATCAGTTTTTCCCTGATATCAAAAGGTAAATTAGTCTTTAGTATCCTCAGTAATGCGAAATGAGTTCACTCCAATACTTTATCGTCCTCAGATGCTTCTCACAATATTTCGGTAAATTACCATTCTACCCATCGAACCTCTCAGGGTTGAAAGCCTGTTGACTCAATAGCACCTGAATACCTTGCGACCAGTACTTAGCAAGAGAAGCTTGCTCAAACTCTTCAAACGTTTGACAGAATTCAATAGCTTCAGTTGCCCAGAGGACCCCGTCACCTTGAATGAGTCCTGCCACATAAAGTATTTTCTGGTGCTCTGACCATGAATTTGGAAAATCCCACTAAACGATCGTATGAACACTGCAGGGTGTAAGCTACGTTTTTCATGAATGAAAATTTGTGACTAAAGGTTTCTTAAAAGGGTTTTTTTTCCCGTAGCACATAGACAGTGTTGGATCTGCCGCTATATTATATGCAGGAAAAGCTGACGCCAGATTTTAATTGTTTACTATTCCCCTAGGGAGCCACTCACTCGGTGTCATATGATCATATAAAGCCCACATTCTGTTTGCTAAACTGAGACTATCCTTACCTATTCCTTTTGTAAATCACCAACCCGAGTATTAACTCTATCTCTCCATTCCGGTATATCTTTATTTAGAGTTTCCTTAATTTGACTGAGATCCGTTCGAAGTGACTTCTGTGTTTCTGTCTGTTCTATGGGTATGTCATCGACAGAACTGTATAGGGCTTATATTACCCCTGAAGTAATTACCTCGATAGGTTGTGTTCCTTTCTGTTCAATAATTCATTAAATATTTGTTCTTGATTAGCAGAAAGCCGTTCTAAAGCGTCATTAAATTCCTGAATATTAGTTTCCATCGCTTGTTGTTCCGTTTATGTAGCAGTCATCTATTCGGAAAGTTTTCTTTTTCGGAATTTCATGATACGCAACTTGGAAATTACACGTATCAGTTCTTACTGTATCTTACCTGACCGTTAACCCGACAAATTCAGACACTAACGGCGTCATTTGTGCTGACATAGTATTTTGTTCCCTGTTAATTTCCACTAACTGGGATGCTACGCCTTTCTCCGCGGCCGTTAAAGGAGCTAGTTCAAAACGTACATGTTCAGTAAGTGGTTAGTTACATGTTCGGTTAGCTCATCTTTTGTTGGTTTCAATTTAGGATCAAAATGTGCAGAGATTTCGATTTTAAAACGATCGAACTCCTGTCTATTTTCATTCCTGAAATGATCCAGATGATATGTTCTCTGATCCGAGTGTTGTCTCACCATTCCCAGGAGAATCACCGAAGGAGAAACCCGTTCGGCCTTCGAAGTTACTTCAGGTAAACCAGAAATGAGAGCTGTGTTCTCTATTGCAACGAGATCGCTATCCACGAGTGATTCACATTCATATACAGTAGCGTTCATATTTTCGTTTCTGTCTTCGGCGAATTCGCCATCTCCTGCTTCAAGATGAGCAGCATTCGACAAACGAGACATCATTTCTATTAACTGCCTACGCGTCCTTACCATGCTCGTAAACACAACACCAGTACACAAATATTTATCTCTTCAGGTTATGTTCTTTTTTTAACCTACTATTAACATGAACACTCTCTGGCGGGACACAGTCCGCCATGTTGTGGAAAATATACGTTTAAATTTTGAAATATTAAAATTTTGTTCACGGTTACTATGAGCACTGATAAGTTGTTTTCCTCACAGGTTCTCCTGGCGGGATAAGCACCACACGCGAACAGCAAAGATAAACCAGGCTAGAAGTTACTCTTACTTTCGCGCTGTGCAGAGATTTTGTAGCCCAAACTCTTGAAGATCGTTATAATTATGCCTGTTTCTTAGCTTATTATTGTCTCACGGTTCTTGCAACAATGCTGTGAATAATTTCTCCGGTAGCGGTTACAGTAGCAGAGCATGAAAAATTGGACGAAGTTTCAGTACACAGACAAGATAAAATTTTATATCTACGTAATGACATCAGATTACCTTTGGGAATCGAGCCAAGTGTTCTGGTACCACTCATAACGTTTCCCTTAATAGGGGAATTGGGAACCAACACTTGCTTTGATTAAAGTTTGAATTTGTATTTAAGATAGGAGAGATATGAAACGTTATAGCTAGCACTCCCATTTCGTAAGTTGAAAGTACCTAATTTGGCTTCAGTTAGACACAGAACTGCTAAAATTTAAACAGATTAATCAGCTGATTATTTCATTGAAAGGTAGAATGAAAACTCTGTATAATATTTATGGCACTATTCCTACATCGTCAGCAGTTCGTCAATAATTGACTACCCGCCGGAAATTTAAACTGCCGTGCTGAATGAACATTGGCTTAGAAAATATTTAATTATTAGCTGATGCATAAAAAGCAAATTTAGTTTTAGAAGAAGATTTATATTTTAAGAAGATCCGATCTGTGGTTGTTGGCGCCTGATCGTATGTTCTAGTCAACGTAATGTTACCAAATTCTGATTAGCTACAAAGAGATTGTTGCTAACATTTATCACTAGGATACAGTGTCAAATTCCTTGAAATAAAACAAGTTATCATCTGAATTAACTATTATTCAACTAATGAAAATACACTTATGAATGAAAACATATCCTTACCTGCTTCTCTCAAGATGTCGAAGGGAAGAAAACAAAAGTAGGTAGTCGCTTTTTATCATCCATCAAAGATATTATGGAGTTCACTGATACTGGATAAATCACATCCTTCCTTTGACTGTGATAGAATTACAATTTACGTTTGGGAAAAATGATAAAACTAATAATTGTCACTGTCCAATGCAGTATTCATAAACTATGATTTTGTAGATAAATTCCTAAGTCCATTTGGAGGTACTACATCGCATAGACAAAACTTCCCACAATACAAGTGATTTAGTATGTTCCCCTCTTGTACAAACTCTTGAAGTGTGCTTTTGCCATTGGGGATAACTGTCCAGTAATGTTGTGTGCATAAAATGATGTTTAAAACTTCCTGGATTTAAGCTTTCTAGCCTCATTCGGAGGCAATCGGGCACCATTTATTAAGGTCTTGAGGTAATGGGTCGAAAACAGAATAGAGAAGAGGGGAGACCTGTTGTTTCTGTTTTTTATGCATTATGTAATTTATCAAGGCAGGACTGTAGATACTGCTTGATTCTATTGTTTTATCGTATTTAACTGAGTTTGAAAGTTGTTATCACTCATACTGATGGATACTATGTGTTGTATCATTGAACGAAAGGCAATATGTTTGTGAGTCACTGGGTATTGAAAATTGCCAGATATTACAATGTCAGTTTTGGTAAGCTTCCTGTAAATTTTTAACGTATGAATGTGATCACCGATACCTATAGTTAGATCTAAATAATTTACAGAGTTATCCCCATACTCCATTGTGAATTTGATACTGTTGTGTTCCGAATTTAACTGCCTGATGAGTGTTTGAAGTAGTCTCTTAGTGTCCTTCAGCATAACACATCATCAGCGTACCTAAAGCAGTAGCCAACCTTGGAAGCCATAGAACTGTTTTCCAAGAAATATTTTTCAAAACTGTCCAAAATTTCTCCGACGATTGGACTGAGGGGGGATACCATAGCTAGACTATGCAACCGTTCATATATCTTGCCACCGAAACGGAAGTAATTCTGTGTTAGACACGTCTGTGCTTCTAGTCTTATATTATCTGTGACAACTCTGTTTTATCAAGCAAGTCTGTGAGACTGACTTAGTGAACAAACTAAATGAAATCCTAATCCCGCTTAGTACCAGATTAGTTTCCTATTATGTCAACAGATTATTCACTAATATTCTCGTTCAAAGTACCTAAACTATCTCCAGAAATAACTGTTGCCTTTGAACGTCTATATTTGTCAGATTATGAGCGTACTGCCATAATCGTTAATACGAGAGGTGTTCCATAAGTAATTCCACACTTTTTTCTCTACCAATTTGAGTTGAAAAGTCGTGGAATTTATTGTAGGACATCGTGGAGTATTCCTGCTTAATCCCCTATAGTTTCATGAAGTTCCGACAGGTGGTGGCGCTATACGTAGCAGTCAAAATGGTGTCTGTAATGGAGGAGCAGTGATCTCCATACTAACTGGATGGCTAACTTCGGCCGTCACAGCGTGCCGTCGTCTGTTAGCGCCGCCATATTGCAGTTAGGCAAGAAACTATATGTGATATTTTAGTTAGAAAGGCGGCACTCGTTTTCGTTCGGAATTATCTACATTCTTGACGATAATAAAACTAACTAGATTAACATTAAAGCAACGAACTACCAATGTCGTTTTACGCTCATGAACACAAAAGTCTACTGTAATATCGTAAATATAAAGTACCTAAAAGCGAAACAATATTTTTCCCAGGCGTAAGGAACAGTTTTATTCACATATGTAATGCACTTATCAGTGGCGACATCATCTTTGGCGTCGACAAAAAACGTAATGGGATTTATTTAAACGTGAATTTGGATATCTACAACAATATGCTAATTATTGTCAGGCACCGTATGAAACAACCAAAATTACGTGTGACACTGACACGAAAATAGTTCTTTTCTTTTACTGATCTAATTCACATGTACTAACGTGAAAATTGCCATGAAATCTGTTGGTTTAAAGTGCGTATTTAACTGAGAACTAACGTATATAAACAGTTCAGTCAATGTGGGTAACTTTGCACCACTTTTTTCCGTCTTTTTGAAAGTACTGCACACACAATCTACATCACAACAGACATCAAAATTTCACCCGTATTGCTAAGGTGTGCTTGGCAATGAGGAAATATGTACTAGAGACGCTCTCTTGGAGTAAAATTTCAATTTTAATACTGGTACAAAATTAGTCAGTCATTCTGGGTAACTTCAGTCTTAAAAAACGTAGTATTTTTCCCATGTCTAATGTTCTGAATAAATTTACATCCCAACAAAAGGAAATCAGGTGTTAATAAGAAGTAAAAACAGTGTTGATTCAGTTTACAGATTTACTTTGAAATATCAAGACATTTGTATCAACCTGACTTTGTTCAACTTATATCATGGTCAGAAGCTCACTTCACGGTCGAAGCAATTAAAGAAAAATTGCAAGTCTAAGAGCTTTTAGGGAGGTGAAAAGACATCTGAATGAATCACAGAGGTAATAATAACGTTACATTTGGTACAAAATAATACAAACAGGTGGAACACCAGCCATTTGAAACAAGAATAGCAATTGGTACAAAGACACTATGATTAGTTACAAGTTACCCTGATTGTAATGTTCTAAGGAACACCTTCATATGTCTATGTACTTTTTATCATTTGTAAAATGATGAATACTGTAAACATTAAGCATGAGCAAGGGTATTGAAATGAGAACACAAAAACACATTGAAACGCGAAATTTATTTAGTCATTTCCATACATTTTTCACCACTGTTGCAATGTTACAGGCACAACAATACACGTTACTGGATACAATAATCTTACTAAGCTTTTGTCTTACACTAGTTGTATTGTGACCTATTTTCTCAAGTGAAAACCTTTTCCCATATGTTTTCATCCGCATCTGAATATACCTGGATGCAATCTTACATACAAGCTGTGTCTCATGCAAATCTTCAATTCCGCATTCATTATGAAAGTGATGGTCTAGTTTAGGGAATGAATAGTTCACAAATTTTTTAAGAACATACATGGCAATCTTACTAATTAAATGCTTTTGCCTCATGTCACCATTGACAAAAAACATTTGAAACAATTTTTCTGAGTGCTCCACCACAGAGTATACAGCATTACTTGTTTCAATAATCTTGCCTCATCTTACAAATTTTGTGAATGAGCCCTTTTCTGAAGTACTAAGAAGTGCATATGTTGCATCATTACAAACAACAGGTGCCCTAAGAATGTAGAGGCAGTCTTTACATGTAACTTGTTTTGAAATTGTGAGGTCAACATACCCTGCAACGTAGTACAAAATGTTCTGCTTGTATGTGGAAAACAGAGTACCCTCTTCAGTAAGTGAGTACCATTTTTCTACTTCGTCTACAAACATACAAGAATCAGCTACAAGAGGACACTTTTGTGATCGGAAATCATACAGTCCTACAGGTACCATTGAACAGATGTTAAAATTTGTGCAGTTTCCCCCAACAGTGCCAACATTAGTGCCTAAAAGCAACTTGCTCATAGCACACTTCAACTGATATGAATTTGGGTTGTTATTCCAGCCCCCTCTAGATCTCACACATGAGAAGAAGAGTTCAATATCATCTTGGGAAAACTTATATGTCAATAAATATTGCAGAGGAGAATTTTCCGTAGTCATTATTTCTAGTGCAATGGCTTTAATCGAATGCATGCTCAAAATTATGCCAAAGGCAAAAGTATTTCTTGTGTGCTGCAGGAGAGAAACACCATTTACTTTTAAACTTCTTACATAAGATTCTGTCTGATGGAAAATATCAAGCCAATATGCCTGATTACTGAGTTTCCGGCTGGCTTTATATCCTGAAGCTAGAGGATTTCTGGAGTTAAAGACATCAAAAATTCTGTATATAAATCTCAAAAACTCCACTGTTGCCTCACTACCATGGAATCTGGGATTGCCAGCTCTTCTCAAAAAATCTATAGTATCTGCAACACTAGAACTGAGTGTTTGAACTGCTAAGCTGACATTCATCTTTTTATTAACATAATTAATATGTTGTCCTGACAACTTGTTAGCAAATGTCATGCCTTCCTCAATTTGCAACTCATTTAGTTCTTTTAAGTACTGCCACTTAATATGGCCATTTGTAGACTCTATAACATCTACTTCTGCTACTGCATTTCGAGCAAGTTTCACTACATGACACATATCCAAAACACAGTAAACATTGTGGTTTGAAACTGGGTGAAGGAACTGAGAAGAAAAAACGTTTTGATGAAAATTAATACTGCATCCTAATGAACGAAGAGTACTTATATTTGTCCTTGTGCCATCACAAGTGACTGTCCAAATTCTGATGCATGAATTTCTTAGCCTCTCCAGAGCAGAGTTTATTAAGTTCGCCTGCACACTACCATCAAAGCCATTCACTAAAAAATACGCTACAGGACACTTAAATTTACCTTTTATGGACACAAGCATAAAAACTAATGCCTCTAAAGCTTCTTTCACTCCTTTTGATTGTTCAACTTCTTCTCCAAAATCTACAAAACCTGTATACCTCTTAGTTTCCTGGTCCCACACTACCTGTTTTCTAATTGCCATAGTGTCTATTATGAGGCTAGAATCTTTAAATTCAGTCCTCACTTGATGGTTAAATTCAAAGTACCTGAAAACATCGCTTAAAAAGCCAGGATGACAATTCACAGTCCCTGCCCAACGAGAAATCAGTGATTTGTGAGGCAGAGGTATTAATATCTGTAAATATTCATATGCCTTAGGAGAGTAAAAATACACTGTCCTTGCAAACATTTTAATGTCTGTTTTGTACCTGTTTCCCTTGGATGACACATTATTATTCAACAATTTGCACACTAATTTCACCTGAGTCCCTGTTTGTTGATTCAGGAATTCATGTAGCTTCTCTGTTAGATGACCCTTCTTTTTCAGATAACTTATGATGTCTTTCATTGAATAGTTTTTCATCTCTCTTCTAATTTTTTCCTGCAGGCTCTTGATTTTTCTTCTCAGTGTCTCCACAACAGCTGGTAAAAAACTTCATGTTTCAGTGACCTTGTCAACCATTTCTATTTGTGTTTGAGATCCACATTCCTTCGATGTTTCACAACTCTGAGAAAACTGAAACAAGAATAGAATACAAGTAGTACAGGCATGAAATAAAGTTTGGCAAGTACTTATGAGAAAAAATGTTTGTTTGAAAACAGAAACAATGTTTATATGAAGTGACTAAGCTGTTCAATATAATCATGAGTTTCTACAGTAGGCTGTTCAGTTGTGATTCTAATCTGTCGCCTTGGTTGCTTTTCCTTGGGCATTAAATGCGTCGGAAACGCAAACTATGATGGTACTGCATCAGGCTTGGGATGCCTTCTCGATGTACCAGCCCTTACTAAATAATCTTCTTCCAAGAAGTGATCTCCACACAAGAAACTAGCCCTTGCAGGCGTAAAACCTTTGCGTTTAGTGGCAATGACCCACTGTTTCAGCAAATCGCCTTTTTGCAGAAGAAACCTGTCCAAAACAGAAGACACATTGTGTCATGCGAGGCAACGAGCAAGATATTTACGAGATCGTTGTCATTTCTTGACATTCAGTTATAACCTGTGGAAAGTTAAATTACTTTCCTTGTTCCACCGGTTCGTCCAGATGTATGCAGAGCACGAAATAACCATTTTACACTCGCAACATATACTTCGTTAACACCAAAAGAAACTTTTCGCCTAACTAAAAGATGGCGGACGATATAAACAAACACTCCTGAGACGGCACGAATAAGCGCTATGGTCAAAGGCAGAAGATGTACATTCAGTTAGTATTGAGATTACTGCGGAGGAGCGTTCCAAGGAGCGGGCTGTCATTGAGTTTCTTTTGTCGAAAAACTATAACATCGGAGTTATTCACAGGTTCTTGCAGAGTGTCTGCAGAGAGTGTCTGACAGTAAACAAAAGTATTGTGAGTCGCAGGGTGATGCGTCTGTCATCATCATTACAAGGTCGCGCGAACCTTTCCGATCTCCCGCCTCCCGGCAGCATGCAGCTGTGACTCCTGCAGTGTGGAAGAAACAACTTCAGCATCTTCGTCACTACAAAAATGTGAACGAACTTCTCCTTCTCCATGACAACGCAAAGCCTCACATAAGTCTTCGCACAAAAAAAAGCTTCAAATGGCCCTAAACACTATGGGACTTAACACCTGAGGTCCCCTAGACTTAGAACTACTTAAACCTAATTAACCTAAGGTCATAACAAACAGCCATGCCCGAGGCAGGATTCGAACCTGCGACCGTAGCAGCTACGCGGTTCCGTAGTGAAGCGCTTAGAGCCACTTGGCCACAGCGGCCGGCCGTCTGCGCACCGTAGAGGGGTGGAGTGTTCTTCCTCATCCACACTACAGCCTGGATCTCGCACTTTCCGGTCCAATGAAGGATGCACTCCTCAGGAATCAGTACCTGGATGATGAAGTGGATGTTCATGCACCCAGACTGTGGCTCCGACTTTGAATAATGGAGAGGTGCCAGGTTTGCATAGTCACTTTCAGTAAGATGGCTTAAGGCCGTCGCATTTAATGGAGACTATGTTGAAAAATAATGTTTTCTAGCCAAAAGAGTGGAGAATAATTCGGTGTATTTCAATCCTGTACAAAACCAATCTGCGTTCAGAAAAAAAGTTTTCATTACTTATTGAACGACCCTCGCATATAGGACACGAGATATGTGCACTTAGGAACCGCTTTAGTCTAATCGCTATGAACTGTCGATGGCTGTTGTAAGGTAATGGTCAGCAAAACATGCCGACGTTATCACTGTTTCGTGAAGTCGATCCCAAGTGGCGGCACCAAGGCCATTACGACGGAGGAATGCGCTGTACTATTATTCGGCAGCTGTTGTCGGAGAGTTGAAAATGTGAAAAACTATAACGATTGAAGAATAGCGATGTTCAGTTCAACCTGAAAGACTGTACAAGTGTGCATAAGGTTCAAATGATTCAAATGGCTCTGAGCACTATGGGACTCAACTGCTGTGGTCATAAGTCCCCTAGAACTTAGAACTACTTAAACCTAACTAACCTAAGGACATCACACACATCCATGCCCGAGGCAGGATTCGAACCTGCGACCGCAGCGGTCGTGAGGTTCCAGACTGTAGCGCCTTTAACCGCTCGGCCACTCCGGCCGGCCATGCATAAGGAGATGGTTAGACGATCATTTACATCTAACAGACCGAGTACGCGTCTGTGGATTGTCTGGATGAAATTTTTTACTCTCTGTGATTTACCGATATGGGATCAACTTACTTATATCTCTGGAAATGTTATGCCAGTCGGAAGAAGACGTTATACGTTACAGAGACGGCACCGGGGCAAGAGAACCAGACTTCGCTACAGTGCCTTCTGTATTTCGACACGGAGTCGGATAAATAACCGTGTGCATTACGCTTCTCGCCGATTAGAAGCAGCGAACTGTTTATAAACAGTTAGAGACAACCTTCGTGGAGAATCCGTCTTTCGCCGGAACCAAAGCCGCTGGGCAAGTTATTTATGAGGCAATGATTTCTCGATAAAGTTAATGGCCGTAAACATCCGGCGGCGCAGAAGAAGCGCGTCATTGTTTGTGTGCCGCCGGCGCGGCGGTCCCACGTGTGCGCCGCCGCGGCGCGCCGCTTGCCGGGCCGGGCTGCCACGCACGTTCGTTCGGTCCATCGCTCTGAGGCCGGCCTGCGACTCCGACTCTGGCGATCCGACTAACGACTGATTTTTTTTAACAATCGAGTGGCCAGTCATTTATTTTTTCGTTTGATCGTTTTTTCTTTAGTTGAGTAAAACAATTGAAGGAAAATAGTCTCTGTGACTACTTCAATTTTGCCAATGTTTTCCACTCACTCTCCAGGTTTGAGTGGTTTCACTCGATGCGAGACACTCGACTAATACAAGTTGAAACGTCCCCTTCGAAAAATTATACATTACTGTGTTTAAACTGACACACAATATTTTTTAGCGCAACGCAATCTGACTTTCAATAACCCCTACAAAAGAATGGCCCTGACTAACATTAACCTATACCTTTCACAAATCACTTACCTCACAAAAATCTTCGTTACTCGAACTACTGCAATACAGCGAGCGCCACTACTGCCAGCTAAATAAAAGATTAAAACTACTGAAGGCACTAACTACTGATAGGCTATAGCAAATGAAAGATTTTGATAGAGAACAAACAATGTAATTACCTTACTAGTGTTCAAAAGTCATAATATATATAGCAATTCATGACATCCATTCTTACAAATGTACTGTTTCTGATGGACACACGTCCAGATCATCCGGTCTCAAAAATCCGCCGTGTCACCTCCCCACATCCACCACTACTGGCGGCTCACCTCCAACTGCCCAACGCTACGCGCTGTTAATAGCCAACTCTCCAACACTACAATAGCGAATATTACAACAATGCTAACCAGCCGCAGACTTCACACAGCACAGCCAGTGATTTTCATACAGAGCGCTACGTGGCGTTACCAATATAAGAACCTAAACCTAAACAGCCTACTTACAAAGTCTCTGGCGGTTACGTCAGTTGTGTGAATGTTTTCCATCTCCCTCCGAATTTGAGTGATTTTATTTACACAATTTTTTCAGCGTTTTCGGTTATAGATGAACCATAACTATTTTTTATGGGCTTGTCAACTTTTTTAGAGAAAAATAACGCATTTTATTTCAAGGAGAGATGATTAATAAGTGCATTTATATAACTGAAGTATTTTCTAAATTTATATATTTGTTTACTTACACATGAACATATCGTAATACCACAAGCTGCAACATCGTCGCTAAAAAACAGTGACCTGTATATTTAATAAGTTTCCTTTAATTTACGTCTATGGTCGCAAACGTTTTGTTAACACATTACCGGTTTCGGTCTTTAATGGCCATCATCAGATCTGCAGCAAAAATGGGAGAAACATAAATACACTCGCAAACAGTATACAGCTTAAAAATAATACATAGACCATAATGAAAAGTAGTGCTGACAAAAATTTACATTTGTGCGCTTTAAATATGAAGAGGCATACCGGTATCATAAAAACAAAATCCTAATGTACTGCAGCCATAGTGGCATCGTCAAATGTTAAATGCGGAATCAGCACCAGCATCGTTAAATTCATTGACTTAAGCATTTGATGTTATCTATATGTATTTGACGATGCTGATGCTGATTCCGCATTTAACATTTGACGATGCCACTATGGCAACAGTACATTAGGACTTTGTTTTTATGATACAGGTATGCCTCTTCATATTTAAAGTGCACAAATGTAAATTTTTGTCAGCACTACTCTTCATTATGGTCTATGTATTGTTCTTAAGCTGTCTACAGTTTGCGAGTGTATTTATGTTTTTCCCATTTTTGCTGCAGATCTGATGATGGTCGTTAAAGACCGAAACCGGTAATCTGTTAACAAAATGTTTGTGACCATAGACGTAAATTAAAGGAAACTTATATCGTAATTCCCTCATTAAATCCGGATTTGTTGTTGGTTTTGAAAGGTTAAGAACTGATGGTACTTTATCACTCTATGTTTAAATAAACGAACAATTACTTTTATATTTAAATGTATTGGAGCCCTCTGTGTCACTTCCCGATGGTTCACACCCATCGCCGATAATTCTCTTTCGGTAAACGCTGAGGTGACGTGACAATGCAGTACTTTCTTTAAATTTTTGAGAACTTATCACTTGCTTTTTAAGCGTTTACTGTCACTTGTGGGAAGTATTTTGTGGCAAGACATATTTGCCGACATTCTTTAATTTTCTTTGGATTTCTTTAATTAATATATTTTCGGAATATGAATCATCCTTGGGATACTATATATCGCACTAAATTTATCAAGAACATGAATTTCTATCTAATTATGCGATTTTTGCCACTCTCGCGCCATCGAGCTTTTCGGCACTCTGATCCAAACACAAACGTCGCTATTAAGAAAACGCCTATTGATAAATATGCACCAAATACTGATCTAAAGCTACTTATTGGCACTCAATCGAAAGCAGATATAGGAATGGCAGTAACAGTGACGACAGACGATAACAGACTGCAGTGAACGGCAGCGATGTAACAGTGTGCAAAACGATCGAATGTTTCCGCACAAGAGTTAATGCACCTGGGATGTGCTGACTGTTTTCATTCATTTGCTTCTGCAGGCTGGTTTCTTTCATAAGAACGAATGAATAATTCAACAGATATGTATTCAACAATCACTCAAGGAATTTTTTTCATTCGACTGTTCCCATTACTAATGTTCTTTCACTGAAAACGTCGTCATTAAAACTGTATCTTGGGGTCAATCAAGTTTCAAGATCGATTCTCTCCTTTCTTTGTGTTTTCTCATTGCATCGTCCCATAGGTGTGGGTGTATGCTGACAATACTGTGACGAACTACTAGTCCAGGCCTCAAAGACGCTCTGGCACAAGAGTCACCGTGTCGTCCTGTGCCTTGCGGCGCAATGTGGATGCGATGTGTAGGGACACGCGGTCACCACACCACCCTCCCGGCCGGTTTGCTGACTTTCGAGATCGTGCAGCCGCTACTACTCCATCAAGTAGCTCCTCAGTGGCACCACGAGGCTGTGTGCCCTTGCGACGGTTGTATGTTCTTACCACATGACTCATACTCTGTTGTGAATAGTGAGAGCATGCGAGATGCCGCATAGACCTCTCACGTAAATGAAAACAACAAATTAGCGGGTGTAAACTGTGTTGCAACGAACGAATTCAAGGATCAAAACTTCCAAAACAGAACGCAAGAGGCATAATATGTGGTATATGTGTAGAACAAATTGGAGGTACGTAAGTCTGGAGGTCCCTTCGTTACACGTCGCTGTTGCAAACTGAAAATTAGAAATTTGTGGTAAGGACTATGGAACCAAACTGCTGAGGTCATCGGTCTGTTGCAAACTGACATTACGCCATGACACATATGCAAATTTGAATACAGCGGACAGATACGTCAATGAGCGGACGGAAAGTTTGTAATTTTGTGGGGGAAAAGAAATGTGGGACCGAGTGAGATTTGAATCCTGGTCTCCCCCATCGCAGTCTAACACCATGCCCACGCAATCACGACACGATGACAGTTGACGTTGCTCCATATTACGCATATTAAGTTTGGACTGTTCACTGTTTCTGTTTTTCGTCTTTTTTCCACAGTTTAGTACACCTTCTTCCTATTTCCATTCTTGGTCTGTGTTCAGTGATTGACGGGCTGTCCAATGGGCCAACTAATTTTTAAACTAGAGGGGGGCACTATGGGGAGTTTCCCTTGTGAGGAGGCCGGAACAATACTCCCCTTTCAGCAAATGGAGTTCAAAACAGATGGAAATAAAGTTATAGAAGTTTGAAGTATATTGAGCTGCTACAATCTGCATAAAAGCACTGGGAGACAAAGTGGCCATTCGATCCGCTTAAACACTTTGAGATGCCTTGACCACAATATGATTAATCCAATATGCTGTCCGCTTTCCGACTTACGTCGTTATCAAAGGTTGTAAAAATACAAAGATAAAACTGATGTCAACAGAGATACAAGACATGTTACCTTTTAACCTTTAAGTAGAAGCATGGTATAGAAAGTAAAATTTGGTTTAAAGCCTACCAATAAATTAATGTCATGATTACGAGTCAGTAGAAACTTGTGAAAACGGGTAGACGGTATCTGATCAACTTTTCTTAACAACAGGCAGATGCTAACTGCTTTCAAGGATCAAGAATGATGCAAGTGGAATAAACAGCTAAGTGGCTCTAGGAACTTGGTATAATGAGGCAGTTGTTTAAATAACAAAACTAAGGGATTCACCAGTTTCATCCTATAAATAATTCCATCAGTCAAGAGTACATAAAATATACTGTATAACTGTAGAAAAAGTATTTTTAAAATCCTACTCACAAAATGTAATTATATTGAACAACAGGTGGCGCTTACAAATTTTGTGATAAGTATTTTAAAAACGCCTTTTATAAAATTATATTGTAAATTTTATGTACTTTTCAATGATTCAATTATTTATACATGAAATATGAAATTGGTGAATCACTTAGCCTTTTTAGGAAACAATTGTCTCTTTCATCAGACCCTAGCGCCGCAAAGTGGTTTATTCCACTTGCATCATTCCTGATCCTTGAAGGTAGTTTGTGCCTGCCAGTTAGTAAGGAAAGTTGACCAGATACCCTGCATCCATTTGTACAAGTTCGTCGGCCAGTGTGGTCGAGCGGTTCTAGGTGCTACAGTCTGGAACCGCGCGACCGCTACGGTCGCAGGTTCGAATCCTGCCTCGGGCATGGATGTGTGTGATGTCCTTAGGTTAATTAGGTTTAAGAAGTTCTAAGTTATAGGGGACTGATGACCTCAGAAGTTAAGTCCCATAGTGCTCAGAGCCATTTGAACCATTTTGTGCAAGTTCTTACTGACTCATAATAATGATAGTAACTAGTTGGTAAGCTTTAAATCACATTTTACTTTCCATATCATGGCTCTATTTAGAGATGAAAAGGTAAAAAATCTTGTATTTCTGTTGATACTAGTTTTGTCTATGTATTTTTATAGCGTTTGATAACAACGCAAGTCGAAAAACGTAGCGCATATTGGAAAAATAAAACTGTGATCATAACCCATAAGAGCACATTTCTGATTGGTGATATTCAAAATAACACATAGGAAAATGTGGTACGACATTTAAAATCACTGAGCTGTGAGGAGATTAATACAGACACTGTACTCAATTATATTTTAGTGTCGTTTGATGGGAGGATATGCATTTAGGAGGAGGAGCAGGGAAATTGAAGCATTTAGGAGGAGCTGTGGGGAAATGGAATGTGGATTGGTCCTTCGGAGAAGTTAAAGTGAGTATGGAACTATTTTGTTCATGTGGGTTGGGTTGTGGGGTTAGGTGCAATGGGGGAGGACGGTTGATAGGATAGCGATTCAGGTTACAATGGCTATGATGAGGACGGGGGTGTGTGGGAGCAGGTGAAGACCAAGACGAGGTAAGAAAAGGGAGGAGTGGTGGCCCTTAAATCGGAAAGTGACGCAGAGGAGGGAGTCAAATGTAATAGCACGGATTGTGTTGTCAGGAAGTAGAAATCGGTTAGGTAATTAGGGGGAAACGACGGGGATGTTGGAACCGAAAGTAATGGAAGTTGAAAGGTCTCTGTTGGATTCCTTTCATGTTAATTTTTTAAAACTGTTGTCATTTACGGCATACATTCGACTTCTAAATTTACTGTGGTGTTTCTGACTCCTTCTGGGAGGAGACTGAGCAGTGAAACGTGTTACTTTTACTCATAAACAAGAACGATATGTCACACTACTACACTTTAAAACACAGTCTCATATGGAACCTACATCCACTTTCTTTTATATAGTGCATATGTTAAGATACTGTCATCCCCCTTCCCTTCTGCGTGAAAGGATGAATGAGCAAATGTATTTCTAGTTGCATGCTTGATGGTAGCAGACAAGCCTGTCTGCTAGAGAACATAGGACCAATGTCAGAACAGGTAGCTACGCTTTCTAAAAGAAAAGAGGTTTCTATTCTGAGTATGTTCCTGTCTGTCCCTTGTCATGTTGATATAGGAAGCTGCCTCTCTGGTCACTTCCGTTTGTATCTGTTAAGCACCCTCGGTAGGGGCCCAGCCAGTCGGTCCGCGGCGAGCGTCTGAAGTGGTAAGATCTCTGGCTAAGCGCGTCTCTGCTAAGTCTGTTGGACAATGGATTTCTTAAGTTCAGCCTAACTGAACATTTAATCACCTTTATTTCAGGTTTCGATCTAAAATATCTAATGTTATCTTAAATTGTGCAACGCAGTGTAATTCGAGTGTGAAGTTCAGAATATCTTCCAGTAGTTGCTTTGTCAATACTTCGTGAGTAAAGTGGAACCACGTGTGGATGATCCGTAACTGTAACTAAGATCATCAATCTTAAATGCGAATGTGCGTGAGATTATAACGTCTCGTCTTGACAATATTTTTCAATATAGCAACTTTTCTTTATGTTCAACCCACGTGGGGTGTAGTTTGCGAGACCAGTACCACGTGCTTATACAACCCATCAGGTTAATAGTAAGACGATAGTAACCAGTTAGAGGTTTTTCTTTTCTAATTTGTGTTTCGATGTAATTTATTTTAATTATCAAAATTATTGCGGATTTACACTCTTTGTGTAAACCAAGTTGACCACATGAAGCATGTGGTGTAATCATCAAAGTAGCCCTCAGCTATTCTTTTCGGGAAGATTTCACAGTGAGTTAGTATGAATTTAGTATACCAGTGTGTGGTAATTTCATGACGGACAGGATTGCTCTATGAACGTAACTTTTTTGGGTGAAAATTGAATCGTTTGGTTGTGGTTAATTTCCTCTTGCATATGTTTCAACGTTCTTTGTGTGTTATTTTACGAATGCAGTGTTGTATGCAGTCTCCCTATCTTGGCTCCATATTTGATGTGTTCCGTAAGATTACAAACTTACATTTTCACAATCCTAAATAAGGCAGCAGTTTAGTTATGAATCAAGTTTAATATGCTGAAATTTCAATGATCAATGTTAAAATAAATGTCCAAAGAT
Source organism: Schistocerca serialis cubense (assembly GCF_023864345.2). Classification (NCBI taxonomy): domain Eukaryota; kingdom Metazoa; phylum Arthropoda; class Insecta; order Orthoptera; family Acrididae; genus Schistocerca; species Schistocerca serialis. The sequence continues at coordinate 981,740,620 of NC_064638.1, forward strand.
AAACTGATTTATTTCTTTTTATTTAAATTCTCTTTTTATATATATATCACCGGTTGTTGTAAGATGACTATTAAAAGATTATAATTAATGTTAGTCTGGTTGGGAATTTGGTAAGCTAGACTGGATACCTGGTGAAACAGTTGCTCAGTAATGCAAGGTTAACTTCCTCAGATAGCTCATGGCTTTTAAACCGCTTTTATTGACTTGAATATCAGCACCGCTTTCAGAACAAATTAATGCATCAACATTACAAAGCATGCGATATACGGAAATACCTTAAGTGATCAGGGAGGTGGGGAAAAGAGATGACCCGATAAGAGATTTCTGTAGGGTAGGGTAAACGGATTTTGTTAGTGATGTGAAGTGCAGGGCTTACAAAAGTTTCGGGGGACTGATGGAATCTAGCCTACATTTGCATTGAGGGAAGGCGTGGCTTCCTGAGACTCATGTGTATTGCGAGTGGTTCAGGTATGTTGGTTCATCTGTCATGATCGCACAAGAACACCCAGCAAGAAACAGATTAAGGACATTAAGACAAATTTGGTCGATGAAAGATATTTTAAACTTAAAAACTTTTACAAAATATTTTACATGTCTTGATCGCAAAAAAAAAAAAAACACATATTAAATGCAACTGATTAAGAGCTTCTGTTGCTAAACACCCATTTTCAGATCAGAAAGAACAACTAGAAACAAAACGTTGTTTTAAGTTAAATTGAGCTGAACACAGTTCGGGTTAAAGACACTTCGTCTACATTCACTGTAGACTAGAGAGCCATCATCTGCTACTACAGCTCGGTGCTGAGTAAAGAAATGGAATACATCCATCAAGCTGGTGTGGACAGTAACAATTTCGAGGAATTACAAAAGAGACAAATGGAAATAATGGAAACATACCATTCTCATGAATGAACCAAGTTTCAATACGCTTTTGGCTATGCTAACGAAGTTACAGAATGTAACTCTGAACATGTCGGGATAAACAAAACATTTTCTTTCGTTAAAGATAAAGACACTAGACCAGTTCACACATCCCTGCAGACTTTGAGCTCAGATTTGGAGATGGTTGCTTAGGAACAGAAGCTAGTAATCAGTTGTATGTAATATATTTTTTCACGGTCAAGATATTTAAAATATTTTTAAATATTTTTAAAATGTTTTAATCATATATGGGATCTCTTACCCATTACCTCATGACGTCAGGTCTTACCAAAGAAAAGATCATAAAAGTTTGCAAAATTTTCATTTCATCTGCTCGGTGGGAGACCATGTAGCCAGTAATTCCACTTATACTGATATGACAAAACAGATGGTGTACCTCCTAATATCCTGTCGGACTTCGTTTTGCTGGGCGTAGTGCCGCAGCTTGACGTGCCATGATCTCAACGAGTCGTTGGAAGTCCCCTGCAGAAACATTGAGTCATGTTGCCTCTATAGCCCACCATAATTTCGAAAGGGTTGCTGATGCAGGATTTTGTGCACAAACTGACCTCTTGATTACGTCCCATAAATATTCGATGGGATTCATGTTGCACGATCTGGATGGCTAATGATTCCCTCGAATTGTCCAGAATTGCGAACAATTGTGTCCCTGTGACACGGCCCATTGTCATCCACAAAAATTCCATCGTTGCTTGGGAACACGACGTCCATGAATGGCTCCGTGAATGGTCTCCAAGTAGCCGAAGATCTAGAGGACTTAGAACATTCCATGTAAACACCGTTATGCAGCCACCACCAGGTTGCACAATGCCTTGTTGACAACTTGAGTCCATGGCTTCGTTGGGTCTGCGCCACTTTCGAACCTTCCCATCAGCTCTTTACCAAAAGAAATCGGGACTCCTCTGGCCGCGCCACGGTTTTCCAGTCGTCTAGTGGCCGACCGATTTTGTCACGAGCCCAGGAGAGGCATTCTGGCGATGTCAGACTGTCAGCAAAGGCACTTGAACCTATCGTGTGTTGTTATAGCCCATTAACACCAGATTTTGCCCCACTGCCCTAATGGATACGTCGTTCGTATGTCCCAAATCAATTTCCACTGTCATTTCAAGCATTGTTACTTGTCTTTTAGCACTACGTCTCTATGCAAACGCCACTGCTCCCGGTCGCTAAGCAAGGGCCGTCAGAGTGGGACAGTGGGGGTGGATGGTTTTAGTGGGAACATGGGCCCGCACGGCCTTCTGAAGGAAGGATGAGGTGTTGACAATGTTGTAAGGATGGTATAAAAATGGAAATGTCGTGTGGCTAGGGCCTCCCGTCGGGTAGACCGTTCGCCTGGTGCAGGTCTTTCGATTTGACGCCACTTCGGCGACCTGCGCGCCGATGGGGATGAAATGATGATGATTAGGACAACACAACACCCAGTCCCTGAGCGGAGAAAATTTCCGACCCAGCCGGGAATCGAACCCGGGCCCTTAGGATTGACAGTCTGTCATGCTGACCACTCAGCTACCGAGGCGGTGATTGGTAATAGGTGGCGATGGATTTCCGGTAGCCATCCCTATTGGCGCGACAGTAGTCATGGACTACCTTAGGAGGGGGGTGCAGGGCAGGGAGCCAGAGACAGGTGGTGAGCAGACGTTATGGTGAGAAGGACAGGGATTTGGTCACTACCTGTAGGGTCACGTATGTCAACGGTGTATTCTGAAGGAGGTTGGAAGAGGCAGTTACAACATAGGGCATTCTGTTGCTTTCGGGATGGGTGTGCTGGAGAAGAAGAACAAGATCACCTTGGATAGTGAGGAGGAACTGATGCCACTGCCAAAGGGTGGCAGGGAAGTGGCTATGGATGTCGATGTCGGCAGCAATCACATAGGTGGAGAAGGTGTGGTCCATGTGGGAGATGAAGTCATAGGGAACAGGAGTAGTGGAGCGGACATAGACGGTGGCGCAGGAGACGGTGATGGAGGGGAAGAAGACACTGAGGATAAGGTGTTCGGTAGTGTCACTGAGGAGGAGTTGTGGCTAGATGGTTATGTACTTAAGGTGGCCAATGCAACTTCACCCTGTGCTTGGGGACCAGGAGCAACAGTTTCTTGGAGGAGATAGGGGGAGGCGCAGATAGTATGGTGGGGCTGGAGAAAGGTTTCGTTCTGGAGGAAGGTGTCGGCCCGGTGGTGGGAGAGGGTGTTCATGAGTAGGTATTTGTTGGTGCAGAAGGAACAGATGTTCTGGAAGAGGATGCAACACACATGCCATGCCATGGCAGGAAAAGAAGGGGGTGAAGAGATGGGTAGAGGCTTAAACTAAGGTGTTGAGCCGGATGAAGGTGAAGTGGGCTTGGTTGTGGAAGTAAGTGGCAAAGGTGCTGAGATGAAAGATGGAGCTGGTGGCGAGTGAGATCTCTTGGAGGGTGTGGGGGTGTTGGGAAGGGTGAATGCTTTGGAGGGCTATGGTGAAGAAATGGATGGTGTCTTCTGCTGTGTGGTATGGGAATTCTTGGGGTGGATGGGGGAGCGATGGGACAGACAGGAACAGTAAGCTCAGGGGTGGTAGGAAGGGGTTTAGCTTTACACTTGTTGAAGTGGTTGAAATGGGGGTAATTGCAGATATTCCAGGAAGGAGGGGTGGCGAGATTGGGGCAGTTTTTGTGAAAATGGGGAAGGGGGAGGGTTTGCATTTGGGGGTCAGGTGATCATTATACTTGAGGCAGTGCTGATAACGGTAGGATTGTGGAGGGGCTTGGAGGATTCAACAGGGTGACAGCAGTCGAAAATCAGGGCACCATGGGTGAGGAGGTGGTCAGTGGAGGGGGTGGACTCAGAACATACCTGCCGAGATGCTGTTGGTTATGGATGGATGCAATTGTTGTGGTGGATGGAGGGATCGATGGGACAGACAGGGACAGTAAGCTCGGGGGTGGCAGGAAGGGGTTTAGCTTTACATTTGTTGGAGTAGGTGGGATGGTGGTCATTGCAGATGTTACAGGAAGGAGGGGTGAAGAGGTTGGGGAAAGTTTTGTGAAAATGGAGGGGGGGTTTGCATTTGGGGGTCAGTTGATCATTATACATGAGGCAGTGCTGACAGTGATAGGATTGTGGAGGGGCGTGGAGGATTCAACAGGGTGATGGCAGCGGAAAATCACGGCACCGTGGATGAGGAGGTGGTCGATGGATGGAGTGGACTCAAAAAATACCTGCCGAGATAAGTGGGACTGGAGGCATTGTGGATTCGGCGGGCAGAGTGAATTTCCAGGTCACTGTGTCAATTCAGTTCAGCCAACACCTCACCTTCTGATCCGAAACTGTTATATTGTCGCAAATTGTTTTCGGCTTGGGAACTTTGCTTCAAGCCCTATTAAATTGTAGAAGAAAAAAATCATGATGATCATGATGCTGAAAAAGAAACAAGTATTCATAAAATTTAGTTCTAAATCGAAATAGCATACTCGCAAAAGACTAGGATTCAGAAAATGATTAAAATATCCAAAACAAACTATTCACACCAGCTCTGTAGTATGCAGTTGAGTTGAGAACGCTGTTTGTTGGCACAGTGTAGAATAAGATGGCACAGGAAGTTATTACGGTACCTGAAGTGCCATATTTGTGCCTACCTACATCTGTATTTCGGAAGCTACCTTAAGGTGCCTGACCCAAATTCTGGCCACTACTGTCACTTTCTGCCGTTCGTGTTCCTTTCATGAACTGTGCGCAGAATGAACAACTATTGGTAGTTCTCCGTTTCAGCTCGTATTTACCTCATTTTGCAGCCGCAGATATTTCACGAAATGTATATGGGAAAATGTGAAACTTGATCGCATGGAGCATGTGGCGAAAAACATCAACATGTCCTCCCTACCGAAAAACAACCCCCCATCCCATAGCCCCCGCACAAAGATTTTCAAAACAAATGTGGCAGCAAAGTACAAAAGGTATGGACAGTGTCTGTGGATTGGTCTTTAACACCAAAGACGCATGATATTGGGTCATTCAGTGAAAGAGTCCATGACGCCTTCGTTTTCTCAACACGGAGCTCACTAGAAAGGAAATTGTTGTTATTAACAGACAAATAACAAGTCACATGAGTATTAATAGCACTAGATATTCGATCCCCCCCACATGAACCATGGATCTTGCCGTTGGTGGGGAGGCTTGCGTGCCTCAACGATACAGATAGCCGTACCGTAGGTGCAACCACAACAGACGGGTATCTGTTGAGAGGCCAGACAAACGTGTGGTTCCTGAAGAGGGGCAGCAGCCTTTTCAGTAGTTGCAGGGGCAACAGTCTGGATGCCTGACTGATCTGGCCTTGTAACACTAACCAAAATAGCCTTGCTGTTCTGGTACTGCGAACAGCTGAAAGCAAGGGGAAACTACGGGGTAATTTTCACGAGGGCATGCAGCTTTATTGTATGATTAAATGATGATGGAGTCCTCTTGGGTAAAATATTCCGGAAGTAAAATAGTCCTCCATTCGGATCTCCGGGCGGTGACTACTCAAGAGGACGTCGTTATCAGGAGAAAGAAAACTGGCGTTCTACGGATCTGATTGTGGAATGTCAGATCCCTTAATCGGACAGGTAGGTTAGAAAATTTAAAAAGGGAAATGGATAGGTTAAAGTTAGATATAGTGGGAATTAGTGAAGTTCGGTGGCAGGAGGAACAAGACTTATGGCCAGGTGAATACAGGGTTTTAAATACAAAATCAAATAGGGGTAATGCAGGAGTAGGTTTAATAATGAATATAAAAATAGGATTACAGGTAAGCTACTACAAACAGCATAGTGAACGCATTATTGTGGCCAAGATAGACACGAAGCCCACACCCACTACAGTAGTACAAGTTTATTTGCTAACTAGCTCTGCAGATGATGAAGAAATTGAAGAAATGTATGATGAGATAAAGGAAAATATTCAGGTAATGAAGGGAGACGAAAATTTAATAGTCATGGGCGACTGGAATTCGAGAGTAGGAAAAGGGAGGAAAGGAAACGTAGTAGGTGAATATGGATTGGGGCTAAGAAATGAAACAGGAAGCCGCCTGGTAGAATTTTGTGCAGAGCGTAACTTAATCATAGCTAACACTTGGTTCAAGAATCATGAAAGAAGGTTGTATACATGGAAGAACCCTGAAGATACTAAAATGTATCAGATAGATTATATAATGGTAAGACAGCGATTTAGGAACCAGGTTTTAAATTTTAAGATATTTCCAAGTGCAGATGTGTATTCTGACCACAATCTATTGGTTATGAACTGTAGATTAAAACTGAAGAAACTGCAAAAAGGTGGGAATTTAAGGAGATGGGACCTGGATAAACTGAAAGAACCAGAGGTTGTACAGAGTTTCAGGGAGACCATAAGGGAACAATTGACAGGAACGGGGGAAAGAAATACAGTAGAAGAAGATCGGGTAGCTTTGAGGGATGAAATAGTGAAGGCATCAGAGGATCAAATAGGTAAAAAGACGAGGGCTAGCAGAAACCCTCGGTTAACAGAAGAAATATTGAATATAATTGATGAAAGGAGAAAATGTAAAAATGCAGTAAATGAAGCAGGCAAAAAGGAATACAAACGTCTCAATATTAAGATCGACAGGAAGTGCAAAATGGCTAAGCAGGGATGGCTAGAGGACAAATGTAAGGATGTAGAGGCTTATCTCACTAGGGGTAAGATAGATACTGCTTACAGGAAAATTAAAGAGACCTTTGGAGAAAAGAGAACCACTTGTATGAATATCAAGAGCTCAGATGGAAACCCAGTTCTAAGCAAAGAAGGGAAAACAGAAAGGTGGTATTTGCAGACTTAGAGAAAGCGTTTGACAATGTTGATTGGAATACTCTCTTTCAAATTCTGAAGGTGGCAGGGATAAAATACAGGGAACGAAAGTCTATTTACAATCTGTACAGAAACCAGATGGCAGTTATAAGAGTCGAGATCCCCGATGTTATTCAATCTGTATATTGAGCAAGCAATATAGGAAACAAAAGAAAAGTTCGGAGTAGGTATTAAAATCCATGGAGAAGAAGTAAAAACTTTGAGGTTCGCTGAAGACATTGTAATTCTGTCAGATACAGCAAGGGACATGCAGGAGCAGTTGAAAGGCATGGACAGTGTCTTGAAAGGAGGGTATAAGATGAATATCAACAAAAGCGAAACGAGAATAATACAATGTAGTCGAATTAAGCCGGGTGATGCTGAGGGAATTAGATTAGGAAATGAGACACTTAAAGTAGTAAAGTAGTTTTGCTGTTTGAGGAGCAAAATAACTGATGATGGTCGAAGTAGAGAGGACATAAAATGTAGACTGGCAATGGCAAGGAAAGCGTTTCTGAAGAAGAAAAATTTGTTAACATTGTAACCTTTCCACAAAAATTTAAAGGATATTATTTTAATAGAAATGGGAGCCAAGTGTAACCTCCCTAGCAATTAAATTTAATGACAATAAAAATGAGAATCGCAATCTGACTCAAGGTGTAAGCTCTCACGAAAATAATGAAAAACAATTCAATGCTAATGAGACATCAGTGACAATGTAAACTCAATTAAACCGAAATATCGGTCTTTGGCCCTGTGCAAAAAATCAGAATTAATTTCTTACCTCATTGAAACTGCATGTCAAATTTCTGCTCTCATTGTTGGCCACGGCTTGGAGGAAATGCATTGCAAATAATTTTTTTTTTTTTGAAATTTAACTGAAACTTTTCTTTAAAGGAAATGGAAGGAAATCGTTGGTTCAATTAAATGGTTTTTTTTGTTGAAAATTGCTTTGAAATCAAAATTATTATTGGGGCGATTATTGCACAAATAGTTACAGTTAATTTACATTATTAGCTGAGCATTGCTGATTCATTACCTTGTTTAAAAAATAATATACCTCGTCCTGAATCTTGACCAGAATGCCATGTTGACGCTCGCCGACTCCTCACACACAACTGCACTCGACTGCTACTACCGACATAGTGCACTGCTCACAGACTGCCCACTGACAGACTGCTCGCAACTGTACTGCACGACTACTGCACGACGACTACTGGACGCAACTGAACTGAGCTACTGCTACCGAAAGAGTGCCGCTCGTAACACTCGCGCGGTCAAGCGCAGACTAACCACGATAAAAGGCTCTCTGGTCAAAGATTTTATCATGCCTCACCATCGCTGCTACGTTACATACGTGTTTCAACATCGAGTATAGATTTAAATGTTAGGAAGTCGTTTCTTAAAGTATTTGTATGGAGTGTAGCCATGTATGGAAGTGAAACGTGGACGATAAATAGTTTAGACAAGAAGAGAATAGCAGCTTTCGAAATGTGGTGCTACAGAAGAATGCTGAAGATTAGATGGGTAGATCACGTAACTAATGAGGAGGTGTTGAAAATTGGGGAGAAGTGGAACTTGTGGCACAGCTTGACTAGAAGAAGGGATCGGTTGGTAGGACATGTTCTGAGACATCGAGGGATCACCAATTTAGTACTGGAGGGTAGCGTGGAGGGCAAAAATCGTAGAGGGAGACCAAGAGATGAATACACTAAGCAGATTCAGAAGGATGTAGGCTCCTGTAGGTACTGGGAGATGACGAAGCTTGCACAGGATAGAGTAGCATGGAGAGCTGCATCAAACCAGTCTCAGGACTGAAGACCACAACAACAACAGACATTCGATAACATTATTTCTCCAAACTGTGATTTCTACCTCACTGAAGATGACATTTTACATATATTTATAAAATATTATGTATACAACCATCAAAGTACATTTATACCCTTCAATATTTTAAAAGAAAAGTCCTGTTTGTATCTTCCCTAACAGTCCTACATCGTAAGAGTCACAGTATGACGAGAAATTATCGGGGTAACGAAGATTCTGCAAACCACCCCCTTCGTGAGGGGACTACACTTCTTGAGGATTCTTCCGATGTATGGCTATCCTACATTAATTTTCATTTACTCTTTCCATATTAGGAGGGAAGAGAGAGAGAGAGAGAGAGAGAGAGAGAGAGAGAGAGAGAGAGAGAGAGAATATGAAGTTCGCGTATTCATTCAAAGGAAAATCAATACAGTTAGAACGGAAGCCTACGCTGTCAACCAAAAGGCGAATATAATGAACAAAAGTGAAGCATGACCTGAAAGATTAATCGTAAATTCCAATTATGTGACAGTGATGTTGCAGTCATTGTTCTGATCTCATAAGACTTTGATATCGGTTAAATTGTCTGAAACTAAAGATTTGACTGTGTTGTGAAAGATACACGAAAGAACAGTGGGAATTACGCTTATAAACTAGTAAGAACTTTGGAAAATACTTAACACAATTACTGCGATATGAAGTATTGCGATTAATTAGCCATGCAGTGAGTTCCGAAACGCTGATTTAGTTCTTTCACGTGCGTACAGGATCCTATAATGTCTCTGTAGGAGCGCGTAAACACCGATGATCCGCAATTGAACCTGATTTGTAAATGCGAATCATCATCCCATTCGAGCCGTAAAACCCCTCTATTGACGTAAGAGACGCCAGAACGTTTTTCACAACTCGATATCTTCTGCTATTATCTGTTTATTTGTACAGCGAACGTAATTTGGTATTCAGCGCGTTTCAAATGTCATTGAAAACCCCGGACCGCGAGCGCTCGCACGCGCAGCGAGCGGGGGGGGGGGGGGGGGGGGGGGGATTGCTGCCAGCTAATGCGTCGTGCCGGATGAATTCCGTGATACCTGCGAAAGGGCCTGCTCGTTTAGCTATCGATCGCCAGCGATCGATATGGCACGCGCGGCTCTCCGGTCGCGTATTTACTCCCACGTGTGCTCGGACGTGCGCCGGACAATGCGCTGCAAATTGTACATTGTATCCCGTTTCACGGGCAGCGACCTCATCAGCGGCTACTTCTGCCCGCTAACAAACTCCTGTCGCCTGCCAGTGGCGTAATGGGCGCTCGTCTCTCTCGTCTCTGCCTGTGGAGTGGATGACGCTGCAGCGGCGCTTGACCCCGTGGAGATGCCGGCGCGGTGAAGCGGGCCGCGCGCCTCTTGAACCGGGCGTCTAGCGAGCGAGCGGAGTGGCGCAGCTGCCGGCACTTGAAGTCCTCGCGCACGCTGCACACGGGTTTTGTCAGCCTTCTTTTTTGCCTTATTTGCTTAGGAGAGGACTGTGGCGTATGGAACTTGCGTGTACGGCCTCTGGTACTGACGGAATTAAGTAAAATTCGGGACAAAATTGTGGCGACAATTGCTGCAGCAGTCTAGGTTCCTAGCTACCAGATAGGGTGAAATAAAATATTTGATGATGGATGCTGGGGGTTACTCCTTCCTTTAATATTTTCAACATTTCGCGGCCCTGTCAGCAACTGTATAAATATTAATTTTAAATTAACAACAGCCTCAGTTGCAATGTTTACCTCTATGTACCTAGGTTTCAGTTGAGTGACCCAAACTTCTTCATCAATCGTAGTATGAAGGCTTTCACGACCGGATGACATATCTTCTGGTAAACCTTCCGGGATGTTAGGTCGTGGTCCATGAAACTCTTCAGCTCCTAACGTTTCGTCCAGAGCTGCGCTGGACATCTTCAGAGGGGTGTTTCTCCTCCGGTGAGTCTTGCCGACTGACGGGTCGGACGTCTGAGAGCGACTTATGTATCGTAGAAAGTGGGCGTGACCAGAGTTACACGTGATATGCAGAGATAATCTTTGTCAGAGATAAAACTTAACTATCGATCGTAATCTCGTCACGGATAAAACTGTCTAGCAATTCTGTAGTGCTACTGTCCAAATATCACTAAGTTTCATGGTCTCTTCTTTCCGATTAAAATTATCCCTATGTAGAGAAGCAATTGAAATATATAAACATAGGGATAATTTTAATCGGAAAGAAGAGACCATGAAACTTAGTGATATTTGGACAGTAGCACTACAGAATTGCTAGACAGTTTTATCCGTGACGAGATTACGATCGATAGTTAAGTTTATCTCTGACAAAGGTTATCTCTGCATATCACGTGTAACTCTGGTCACGCCCACTTTCTACGATACATAAGTCGCTCTCAGACGTCCGACCCGTCAGTCGGCAAGACTCACCGGAGGAGAAACACCCCTCTGAAGATGTCCAGCGCAGCTCTGGACGAAACGTTAGGAGCTGAAGAGTTTCATGGACCACGACCTAACATCCCGGAAGGTTTACCAGAAGATACTTCTTCATCAAGCCTACGTTTTCTGACAGTGTCATACCCACTAGAGCATAAAATGGCTTTTTTTTCATTTAGTATACATAGAGGTATATCCATTCCCCTATCCGCAGACGCCTTGGAACACGAACTGGTAACCATTGAAACACTGTTCAAAGTGCCGTCAATGCGAACAAGAGGTGACCGAGACGTGTAACCAATGGCACCCCATACCATCACGCCGGGTGATACGCCAGTACGGCGATGACGAATAAACGCTTCCAATGTACTGTAAACAGAACCTGGATTCATCCGACAAAATGACGTTTTGTCATTCGTGCACCAAGGTTCGTCGTTGAGTACACCATCGCAGGCGCTCCTGTCTGTGATGCAGCGTCAAGGGTAACAGCAGCCATGGTCTCCGAGCTGGTAGTCGATGCTGCTGCAAACGTCGTCGAACTGTTCGTGCAGATGGTTGTTGTGTTGCAAACGTCCCTATCTGTTGACTCATGGTTCGAGACGTGGCTGCACGATCCATTACAGACGTGCGGATAATGTGCCTGTCATCTCGACTGCTAGTGATAGAGGCCATTGGGATTCAGCACGGCGTTTCGTATTACCCTCCTGAACCCGCCGATTCCATATTGTGCTAACAGTCATTAGATCATGACCAACGCGAGCAGGAATGTCGCGATACGATAAACTGCAATCGCGATAGGCTACAATCCGACCTTTATCAAAGTCGGAAACGTGATGGTGCGCATTTCTCCTCCTTACACGAGACATCACAACAACGTTTCACCAGGCAATGCCGGTCAACTGCTGTTTGTATGTGAGAAATCGGGTGGAAACTTTCCTAATGTCAGCACGTTGTAGGTGTCGCCAACGGCGCCAACCTTCTGTTAATGCTCTGAAAAGCTAATCATTTGCATATCACAGCATCTTCTTCCTGTCGGTTAAATTTCGCGTCTGTAGCACGTCATCTTCGTAGTGTAGCAACTTCAATGGCCAGTAGTCTATAAATCGCATTCGGTAGTGTGAAATTGTGAAAGGTGTCCGAAATTCTGAGAAAACTATGGTTAAACAATAGGGAAATGCGGATGACATACAATACGTACAAGAAACAAGCGGGAAAAGTAACACCGGAAAGCCAAGAATCAAGCGCTCTGCTTAAAAAGCGTACAGGAAAGGGATGTAATCTGTCACTCCTGCTGTTCAATCTGCACATCGAAGAAGCAGTATGAAAATGAAATAAACGTTCAAAAGTAGGATTAAAATTTAGGGTGAAAGGATATCAGCGGTAAGATTCACTGATCACTCTATTATTCTCAGTGAAAGCGAAGAAGAATTACAGATTGTTTTGAATAGAATGAACAGTCTAATGAGGAAAGAATACGGATTGGTGAGCACCAATTTTAAAACTAAGTTTCAGGTAGATAAAGTTAGGGAATTCTGCTTCCTAAGTAACATAATAACCCATAATGGACGAAGCATTGAGTGTACAAAAAGCAGACTAGCATGGCAAAGAGGGCATTCTTGGGCAAGAGAAATCTAATTAGGTATTTATTTGAAGAAGAAATTTCTGAGAATTTGCGTTCAGCGCACGACGTTGTATGCAGTGATACGTGGACACTGGGAACACAGGAACAGAAGAGAATCGAAGCATTTGAGGCGTAGCACTACAGAAGAATGTTTAAAATTAGATTGACCGTTACGGTAAGAAATGAGGAGGTTCTTCGCAGAATCTGTGAGATAAGAAGCATATGGAATACGCTGAGAAGAAGAAGGCACAGGATGGTAGGACATGTGTTAAGACATCAGGGAATAACTTTCATTGTAATGGAAGGAACTGTAGAGGGTAAAAATGGTGACAGAGGTTGGAATACCTCCAGCACATAATTTCGGAAGAGATGAAACGTTTGGCAGAAGAGAGGAACTGGTGGCGGGTTGCATCAGACAAATCACATGAATGATGGCCCAAAAAACAAAACAGAAAAGAACAAAAGAAAACAGCAACAGTAGCTTCATCCACATATGAACCACATTTACAAGGATACATCATGTCATGGTGTTACAGTTTTAAAGTTGCGTGTTAAATAGTCACTAACAGATTTCAGTTGTATTGGTATTTTATTTCGCGAACCAATCATTGATGAAGCTATGGAGGGATAGTATTCTGCATCAAGAAGCGACTGTAAACATTAGGTTAAGTTGTATAGTCTCTGCAGCTTACAGGAAATCAAGTCGATGGTTCTGGTACTGAGTGAGCTAGACTCGTCACTCCCTGCCTGGCGAGGAAAGCTCGGATGTGCACTGGTATGCAAACTAACTTTCGCATGATGTGCCACTTGCAAGTAATACAGGGCGAGAAAACTTGGAAAATACGTGGGAAAAACTGCTAAGTGTAGTGCAGAAGGTTACTGAAGGAAATACGCAATGAGACGATTAGTAACGACACTTTCAGTCATAGACAGTAATTACACTGAAGGTACCTCGATTTATCAGCATACAGAACGAAAGGTGGGATGATGTATACACCCAAACATCTCGTAAATTCTCAAAATAATGCCTGAAAAAGACTCTGTAAACACGCTCACAATGCTTAAACAGGGCAAAGTAATGCAGTGCACAAAAATTCAGTGCACATAAAAAATGCTTTCAAACTATCATCAACTGCGACTTATTAGCGAACTATTCCAACGCATGGACGTGCCGACACCGCTGACACCGCACAGGCGCTTTGCAGGGCCAGACGGACGCAAGCTAGCGCTGGAGAGACGAATGCCCGGAGCGAACCATCGCTCTCACGCCGCTGCCGCTCACAGCCAGAAGGTGAAAGTAGCGTCTACTTTTGGGTATACAGTTAGTTCTTCGACTGTTATACTGACGTCACATGTCTATGTAAATAAGAGCCAAGTTATCCTCTGCACACTCACATGTTCACCTAACCACCATGGCTGAGGCGCGCCTGCCAGTCCAGCGCCGAGAGAAATGTTTCCATAGTGGCTCACCCTCACAGACACAGCTAAAAGGTTCTCAGTTTTATACTGATGTCACAGGTCTATGTAAATAAGACCCAAGTCTCCCCTCTGAACACACTATAGAAAATGTTGCAATGCTTCCCACAATAGCACAGGGTGCATTCTCCCTAGCGATTCTAACAGGATATATGAGACGCCTCCAGCTGCATACATGTTTACTCATTCACCATGCATACCTGCCAGTCCAGCACAGGCCTAATTGCCAAGTGCGAGATGTTTGCATAACAGCTCACCATCGCAGGTTCTTCTAAAAGTTCTCAGTGTTATAATGACAACACATGACTATGTAAATAAGAGCCAAGTCTATCTCTCGAAAATAGTAAAGTGCTGCAGAAATAGTAAGTGGTAGCTTTTGTAGGAGCTATTGTGATGTCTCAGCTTGTCTGCATGGAAACTCTTGTCCTAACAGAACCTGTTTACGAAAAAAGCCCAGAATAATTCCGAATGCATTCCTCCTAATGATCCTAACATGGCACCCCATCCATCACTTGTTGCCCTTCATGGAAATCGCTAAGTCCTGCCTTCAACAAACATCTCCAAAACGCAAACGTTCTCACTGGTGTGTAGGGGTTCCTATGTCCCACCACAAAGGATGTCTTGAGAATTAATGAAGCATTGTGATAGGCTCTTACTGAATGTACCTGGCAAATTACTGATGCTGCAGATGTGGAAGTACTGTTCACCTTTTTCTTCTGCAGACAAGACTTTCACCAGAAAACTATTTTGTACAGATCGCCATATTGCACTGACAGTTAAACCCTGCAAAAGTGGCCAACATATCGTCAAATACAGAAAGACTCTTGCTTGATTACATTGCTATGCCACTGAGTATGTAAGCTTGAATATTTCAGCTTGAAACGGATCTCCACGTACCATATCGATGTAACAAACACACAATTCGTACCCTGCACCATACAAAATCGCCCTGTATTGCATCACGCATATAGCTATCGATCGCCTGACACTCGCTAATACTGACTGTCTGGACGGGGCACTTCAGCGCTGAGACAAAACTTGGTGACTGAGTGGCCTTAAATTCCTTCTTTGCATCAGAGTATGATATTTGTTGAAACGTCCCCTTTTTGAACAATTATACGGGACTGTGCTTAACCTGACACACAATATTTTTAGCGCAAAGCAATCTGACTTTCAAAAATCCCTACAAAAGAATGGCCCTGACTAACATTAACCTATACGTTTCACAAATCACTTACCTCACAAAAATCTTCGTTACTCGAAATACTGCAATACTGCGAGCACCACTACTGCCAGCTAAATAAAAGATTCAAACTACGGAAGGCACTAACTACTGATAGGGATAGTTAGCAAATGAAAGATATTAATAGAGAACAAACAATGTATTTACCTTAATATCATCAAAAGTCATAATATATATAGGAGTTCATAACATCCATTTTTACAAATATCAAAACTCCGCCATTTCTGTCTCCACATCCGACCACTGCTGGCGGCTCACCTCCAACTGCCCAACGCTACGCGCTGTTAACGTCCAGCTACCGCTGCCCAACACTACAATGGCAGACAACAATGCAAACTAGCCACAGACTGCACACAGCACAGCCAGTGATTTTCATACAGAGCGCTACGTAACGTTGCCAATAAGAAAACCTAAACAGCCTACTTACATAGCCCCCAAGCTCCCCACAAAAAATTTTACAAATTGTTTAGGGGAGTGGCCAACAGTGATTTGATAAAATTTTTCATCATTACAATAACAAAGATATGAAATGCACACACGTATTGATACAATGTTGGTCAAAAGCTAAACTTTCTCACAGTCCATAAAGACAGTCCTAATCGTTCATAACAGTAAAATAGCAGTGTTTTTCTCAAAGTCTGAGCAGTAAAAGGAAATGCACACGGAAGTAGTGGATTTCCATGCAGTCTTGAAGAAGTAGTGTTATCCTCTGCAATAAAGCGAGCGCCACTACTGCCAGCTAAATAAAAGATTCAAACTACAGAAGGCACTAACTACTGATAGGCATAGTTTGCAAATGAAAGAATTTAATACAGAACAAACACTGTATTTACCGTCACAACAGATGGCAGCTGGCCATTTCTACAAGGACTACTGTGGGTCTACACCTTTGCTGACTCACCTGTACCATTATTTCTACAAGGACTGCAGTGGGTCTGCACCTCTGGTGGCCCACCAATACCGTAATCGCTACCAGGACTACAGTGGGTCTACTCTGTAATGACCTACCTACCAGTATTCTTCAAAACTTCGACTGACTCTCCTGTGGGTTTGCTCTGTTGTGGCCCATTACTTGTCTGCAAGTCGAGAGTCAGCACTGTCTTTCCATTGGAAGGACAACACTACTTCTTCAAGACTGCATGGAGATCCACTACTTCCGTGTGCATTTTCTTTTACTGCTCAGACTTTGAGAAAAACACTGCAATGTTACTGTGATGAATGATCAGGACTGTCTTTATGGACTGTGAGAAAATTTTAGCTTTTGACCAACATTGTATCAATAAGTGTGTGCCTGTAATTTCTTTGTTATTGTAATTATGGAAAATTTTATCAAATCATTATTGGCCACTGCCCAAAACAATTTGTAAAATTTTTTGTGGGGAGCATGGGGGCTATGTAAGTAGGCTGTTTAGGTTTTCTTATTGGTAACGCCACGTAGCGCTCTGTGTGAGAATCACTGGCTGTGCTGTGTGCAGTCTGTGGCTAGTTTGCATTGTTGTCTGCCATTGTAGTGTTGGGCAGCGGCAGCTGGATGTGAACAGCGCGTAGCGTTGCGCAGTTGGAGGTGAGCCGCCAGCAGTGATGGATGTGGGGAGAGAGATGGCGGAGTTTTGAAATTTGTAACACTGTCATGAACTGCTATATATAATATGACTATTAAGGTAAATACAGTGTTTGTTCTGTATTAAATTCTTTCATTTGCTAACTTTGCCTATCAGTAGTTAGTGCCTTCTGTAGTTTGAATCTTTTATTTTGCTGGCAGTAGTGGCGCTCGCTTTATTGCAGTAGTTCGAGTAACGAAGATTTTTGTGAGGTAAGTGATTTGTGAAACGTATAGGTTAATATTAGACAGGGCCATTCTTTTGTATTTCGTACCTTTGTAATTGTATTCTTATGTTATAAAATTGTAATTGACACTAGTTCATCATATTATTAACTTGTAAGTTCCATTTCACTGCACACATTTCTGTTGGTCATAGTATATGGACAATATGTGAGAAGTAGGGACTGTTAGTGTTTGCACGTGTGTTAATAATTCAGCAAGGGACTGGATAACAGCATTGCTGGTTCTAAGGACAGTTCCAAAAACTTTGTGAGAGCACAAGTGGTGGTTATGGACTTGCTATATTATCCACAAGACTCTTCAATGGTGATTGTGCACCTGCACAGTCACAACAGATGGCTGCTGGCCATCTCTACAAGGACTGCAGTGGGTCTGCATCTTTGATGACCCACCAGTACCATTATCTCTACAAGGACTACAGTGGGTCTGCATCTTTGATGACCAACCAGTACCATTATTTCTACAAGGACTGCAGTGGGTCTGCACCTCTGGTGGCCCACCAATACCATACTCTCTACCAGGACTACAGTGGGTCTACTCTGTGATGACCTACCTACCAATATTCTTCAAAACGTCGAATGACTCTGCTGTGGGTTTGCTCTGTTGTGGCCCATTATCTGTCAGCATGTCAAGAGTCAGCACTGTCTTTCTGTTGGAAGGACAACACTACTTCTTGAAGACTGCATGGATATCCACAACTTCCGTGTGCATTGTCTTTTACTGCTCAGACTTTGAGAAAAGAAACGGCAGTTTTACTGTGAATAATGATCAGGACTGTCTTTATGGACTGAGAGAAAATTTTAGCTTTTGACCAACATTGTATTAATACGTGTGTGCATTTGATATCTTTCTTACTGTAATTACGAAAAATTTTATCAAATCATTATTGGCCACTGCCCAAAACAATTTGTAAAATTTTTTGTGGGGAGCATGGGGGCTATGTAAGTAGGCTGTTTATGTTCTTTTATTGGTAACGCCACCTCTGTATAAAAATCACTGGCTGTGCTGTGTGCAGTCTGTGTCTAGTTTGCATTGTTGTCTGCCATTGTAGTGTTGGGCAGCGGCAGCTGGATGTTAACAGCGCGTAGCGTTGCGCAGTTGGAGGTGAGCCGCCAGCAGTGGTGGGTGTGGGGAGAGAGATGGCGGAGTTTTGTAATTTGTCATGAACTGCTATATATATTATGACTATTAAGGTAAATACATTGTTTGTTCTCTATTAAAATCTTTCATTTGCTAACTATGCCTATCAGTAGTTAGTGCCTTCCGTAGTTTGAATCTTTTATTTAGCTGGCAGTAGTGGCGCTCCCTGTATTGCAGTAGTTCGAGTAACCAAGTTTTTTGTGAGGTAAGCGATTTGTGAAACGCATAGGTTAATGTTAGTGAGGGCCCATTCTTTTGTAGGGATTATTGAAAGTCAGATTGCATTGCGCTAACAAAATATTGTGTGTCAGTCTAAGGACAGTCGTGTATAATTGTTCAAAGGGGTTGCATTATTCTGGAAAGTAAAATATGTTTTAGTAGTAACTTTTGTGGTATAGCTACAATGAGACTGCCTTTTCCGTAGCACAACAATACGTTACAGCACAGTACTTCCTTCATCTTGGCAATAAGCGTAATAACTAAGATATCTATACGCAAAGCATTTCACTTTTGTTTATCATGAGGTAAGTACATTGACTTCTGCAGAACTTAGCTTGCGGAGGACGACAACTACGACACTTCCACAGAGATTATCTTACAACAAGACGCACAGTTTAGCGCTACAGTACATGTATTATAGTGATTAATTTTATACTTAACACATTTATTTTTAAAGGTTTTTGAATTACAAAGAAAGTTTTCCATGATACATTTTATTCCATTGCAATAATCTGTAACACCTGAGGGTATCATTACATTAATCCTCAGGGGGGTACACGCTTACTTTGTGTACCATGTGTGTGGCAACCACAAGGAACCCTAGCTAATATGGTATTTGCTTATACAACTTTACACATCGGTACCATATTTCTCTAAAACAGAATTACACAGCTATCTGATCATTTAAAAGAGAAAGAAACTTTTTTTTACTACATCAGTGACAGATGTTTACGTAATTACACAGTTGGATAACTTCACACTTATGAAATTGTATCTGGTCTGTACTTTGTGAAATGCTCATATTTTTCGGAACCATTGTGATACTATGAGAGCTTTGAATGATGTGTTTGGTATGGGATCATGATTTTTAAAGTACGTTTGAGGCAGATGACACTTTTGACATGAGCAGAGAATTTTTTTAGGTTTTGAAATTATTGGAGGAAGCTACGACGATTTTGAGAGTTGACTGAGGTGTTATGATGTTATTATTACGATGACTATGTGTATTATGCTGTTGCGGTATGTTTATGATCAGTAAGCTGATGCTATATGAGTTATTTGATTATGCTACATATCTGTTATGATGAAATACTGAAGAAGTGTCGATGAATAAGGTAAGGAATAATGAGTAGTGGTTAGGGACTCTGACTTGTGAAAACGGATGTTGGAAACCAAGAATCATACTTTAAGAGTTATGAAATGTATGTAAATGCGTGAATGTATTACAATGCCGACGAAAATTTTTTGGACGCTGTTATATTTATAGGATTTTGTTTCTACAGATTTGTAACCCAAATTCGTGACCTGTGAAATATTTTTATATGAGACTGCCACTGTGGCGGAAACTGCCGTCGTAAATATTTCAGCAAGAAAGGTAAGTGACCTTGGTGTAATGCGTTTTGGGCGCCCAGCTGAGAGGTAGGCGTCTGACAAAAGAAAGCCATTAGGTGCAAAAAAGAAAGGAGGCCATTATCCTCGCTATTGACATTCCTTTGTAGAAAGCATCGCAAATACGACACGCTCGAACTTGAAAACATATGATTACACTGTGGAGCTCTTAATTTATGATATTTACTGAAATGAAATGATGAGAAACATTTTACATCCATTGTCTTTCTAGTTGAGAGATTGCTCATTTTGTTTAATATCTAGTTTCTTGTGGCACTGCAGCATTGGTTAAAATAAAATTTAATAGATGTACTAATATAAATATTTTATGCCTACAGATCCAGTAAATAATTTTATGATCTAATAAAAAAAACAAAAACGAAGGAGCATAAAAAGACATTTCCCTTCACAGGAATTGCATACGGAATTTTCTTTTCAACTACTTGGTATTTTTTTGGTAGAATAACTTCTTGTGGTGCACCACTTTAATTACATAGACACTAAGATGTGACATAGGTATTAGACATTGCCATCTTTACTGTAATATTTTTTCTGCTTGAGCTATGTCATATTTCATTTGCTGCTGCTGTTTGCCAGGCCTAGTGTTACTGAATTTGACTTTGTGTTACTCTTCTAAGCCAGTTTACTACTGATTTATTTTTATTGTTTGCAGCACATTGCGTTATATTAGTTGTAATACTGCAATTGCTTTGCTAATTTATGCTGCTTGCTTTCCCTTTTCTATTTTTTATCATTGCTGTTTGTGTTAATTGTTTTGTGCTGCTTCATTACCTCGCCCCTTAGTTTAGCATCTGAGCTCAGTAGATTTAAGTTAGCTTTAAATGGGGTAGGCTATATAAGAGAACGAGTTGTAATGAATGGAAAGAAATGCATTGAGAAGCTATAAGAAAATGGTTGGCCAGAAAAGTATTTAAAAGAGGATATGAACAAAAAAGTAGGGTTTAGAGACAAAAGGTTTAGGTAGGATTTTCTTGGAAATAAATGATGAGTTAAGATAATGGAAAATAAATAATGAGGTAAGAAATATGTGAACATATAAATACAG
Source organism: Schistocerca serialis cubense (assembly GCF_023864345.2). Classification (NCBI taxonomy): domain Eukaryota; kingdom Metazoa; phylum Arthropoda; class Insecta; order Orthoptera; family Acrididae; genus Schistocerca; species Schistocerca serialis. Next base: position 981,761,633 of record NC_064638.1, read on the forward strand.
AAAGCATGCATGGATAGGATATTTTTGGTGGAAACAATTGTTGAAATAAGACGAAAGATCTATGGAATGAAGTTTTGGGTCGGAGTGCAGTACCAAATGTTACCCTGAAAACGAACCCTGTCTTTCCTTTCGTGTTATTCCGCTATGTGTTTATGTACACTTGTGTATTTATCTTTTTCCTGTTTTTATCTGATGAGAGTTACATTGTAGAATTTTTCTGACAATATGTTATTTACTTTGTAAAGATGTTTAGACATTATTTATTCCGTTTTGTTTTAATGCTCATGTGTGATGATGATGTTTCAAAAGTTATTTTGATCTTTTATGTATGTACTCATGTCATAATTCCTGTAACACTGATGTATATGTTTATTTCTATTCTTTTGTAAAGCCCCTATTACTACAAATGTTATCTGTATTATTATGTTTTTAATGATGTGTTTTGTACCTTTGTATTGTGTTCTTATGTTATAAAATTGTAATTGACACCAGTTCATCAAATTAAGCAACTTGTAAGTTACATTTAACTGCACACGTTTCTGTTGGTCATAGTATATGGACAATATGTGAGAAGTAGGGACTGATAGTGTTTGCACGTGTGTTAATAATTCAGCAAGGGACTGGATAACAGCATTGCTGGTTCTAAGGACATTTCAAACTAATTTTTTGTGAGTGGACATGTGATGGTTTATGGACTTGCTATATTCTCCGCAAGACTCTTTGATGGTGATTGTCCACCTGCACAGTCGCAACAGATGGCTGCTGGCCGTCTCCACAAGGACTACAGTGGGTCTGCACCTTTGATGACCCACCAATACCATTATTTCTACAAGGACTGCAGTGGGTCTGCACCTCTGGTGGTCCACCAATACCATACTCTCTACCAGGACTACAGTGGGTCTGCTCTGTGATGACCTACCTACCAATATTATTCAAAACGTCGAATGACTCTGCTGTGGGTTTGCTCTGTTGTGGCCCATTACTTGTCTGCATGTCAAGAGTCAGCACTGTCTTTTCATTGGAAGGACAACATTACTTCTTGAAGACTGCATGGAAATCCACTACGTCCGTGTGCATTTTCTTTTACTGCTCAGACTTTGAGAAAAACACTGCTATTTTACTGTGATGAACGATTAGGACTGTCTTTATGGACTGTGAGAAAGTTTAGCTTTTGACCAACATTGTATCAATAACTGTGTGCATTTGGTATCTTTGTTATTGTAATTATGAAAAATTTTATCAAATCATTATTGGCCACTGCCCAAAACAATTTGTAAAATTTTTTGTGGGGAGCATGGGGGCTATGTAAGTAGGCTGTTTATGTTTTTTTATTGGTAACGCCACATCTGTATAAAAATCACTGGCTGTGCTGTGTGCAGTCTGTGTCTAGTTTGCATTGTTGTCTGCCATTGTAGTGTTGGGCAGCGGCAGCTGGATGTTAGCAGTGCGTAGCGTTGCGCAGTTGGAGGTGAGCCGCCAGCAGTGGTGGATGTGGGGAGAGAGATGGCGGAGTTTTGTAATTTGTGATGAACTGCTATATATATTATGACTTTTGATGATATTAAGGTAAATACATTGTTTGTTCTCTATTAATATCTTTCATTTGCTAACTATCCCTATCAGTAGTTAGTGCCTTCCGTAGTTTGAATCTTTTATTTAGCTGGCAGTAGTGGCGCTCGCTGTATTGCAGTAGTTCGAGTAACCAAGATTTTTGTGAGGTAAGCGATTTGTGAAACGCATAGGTTAATGTTAGTCAGGGCCATTTTTTTTTGTGGGGATTTTTGAAAGTCAGATTGCGTTGCGCTAAAAATATTGTGTGTCAGGTTAAGCACAGTCTTGTATAAATTTTTCTAAGGTGACTTTACAATGTTTAGTGACCTTAATATCCTGAATCTTCTTTTCTTCAGGAAGACAGGGTAATCCCTGCTCCAAGCCACATGGGCCTGGGAGTAAGTAACACACCTGGGCGGCCTTGAGTGTGATGTTTGAGGTTGGACTTCAGCAGTCAGAGAAATGCTCTGGTCTGGATTGTGTCGGCAGGGTACTACCTGAAGTTCCACAACTTTTCAGGGACCTCAGGCAAAGACAGGACAGTAGTCTCAGGATTAAGGCCATTAAAAATAAACTATTGAATGGGGAACAGGTGGTTGCTCATCTCACGCATAAAGGCCAGGTTTATTCTTGTGAGGTGGGGTGGGGTTGTTTCCAGATCTGTTGGCCAGTCAGCTCGTCCAGCCTGTGTCCTAGTACTTTCATCATACTGTGGCTGGAGGGCATCTAGGCATCCGCAGAACTATCGCAAATATTAAGCACCATGTTTCTTGGCCTTACTTATACAATGATGTCCAGCGGATGGTGAGTGAATTGAAGTCTGACAAAGAGTCAAACCAGATTGCAGCCACAGTAAAGGTCTTCTGCAATCCACTAGGGAAACTTATACCATGGATAAGTAGTTCATGGATTATACTGGTTCTTTTCGAAGCACTCGCAGTGATAACCAGTATGTACTCATGGTGGTTGATGCCTGCTCATGCTTCTGTTGGTTAATCCCTAATGCCGGAGTTATGGCTCGTATTACTATTCAAAATCTCTGCTGAGGCAGTTAGTTAGCGATAATGCCTCAGCTTTCAGATCTAAGGGCTTTAGGGGATCTTGATTCGAGCAGGCTATCCGTCACATGAGAACAACCCCCTGTCATCCTCAACTATCTTTATTGGAACGTGTTAACCGAAATTTGAAAGGGGCTCTTATTGCCTTACACAGTAATTCACTGAGGAAATGGGATCACTTGAAATCTGCCACTGCTTCCCTTGTGTTGGGCTATTAAGTTAATTCACCTCCCACCAACTTGTGGTCAGTTAACGACTTGCTCCCAGAGGCTATTGACGCGAAGGTTCTGCAGGATAATTGGAGGAAGGCTGGTCAAAATATTTAGCAGGCCCCTTAGAGATTGACTGCTCTTTATAATCATGGGCGTGGGGAATTTAGGGTTAGCATAGGTGATCAGGTTTTTCGGTGCGATCCCATTGTTAGTCAGGAAGGGGGATAGGACTTCTCTAGTAGGTTACTACCCCGGTTTTTGGATGCCTTTCAGGTCGTCCGAGTCTTGCTCTGGGTAAGCTGTCCAGGGTTTTTGTCTTCCAGGTCCCTGGACATTCAGCACATCAAAAAGAGGATGCGATTTCTGGGGTACGACTGGGGGGGAATCAGCTATGTGGCTAAGCTTCCTTCGAATTCCCAGGGTCTGTGTGTCCTTTGTTTTTTTTCGCTTCCGATATGTTCTTGTTCTGGTGTAGGCACTGGCCTCATGGCGGCACCTCCATTTAAGCGACAGTGGCCCCGAGAGGACGCGATCGGCAGTATGGCGGACTGAGTGATTGGTGCAAGGCAGTCTTTTGGAGGAGCTCTGGCCACATGGATGTGGCAGTGTGAGTTATGACGTAACCATCAGAATGTACAGGAGGAGGCCCCGTCTGTTTTCAGAACGAGAGGCCCACGGATGTTTGCATTCTGTTAAAGGGGATCGTCATGCACCATGTTCCTTATTTAACTTCTGTTATTTGGTGGAGTAGCTGTTGCGCTGTGATCCCAGTTTTGATCCTAGTTATAAAGTTCTGACTGACGGAATAGCTGTTTGTTTACATGAATTCCGAGAGGAATGAGCCTGAATAGTGTCGCCCTAGTAGAAGTTGTTTCATATTTATTTAGTTAATGTGAAGGGCCCCTCAGTGTTCTATTCTAGATATTTCCTTACATCTTCGAGGTAGTAGATATGTATCCTTAACCCCCTCCTGTTTTCTTCAGAGTTAACCTCATTTGGGTGGCTGTCTGGTTTAACCTTTGCGCGTGTCGGTCACCTCTTGAGTTGTTGTGGTCTCCAGAACGTCTCTCTTGTGTTTTGGTTCGATATGACAGCATGCTGGTTGTGGGCCTTGGTTTCTGCCCATCGCCTTTTTAGCCCCTGTTAGACTGATGCTATTTCGCACTGGATTTATATTTCCCTCTTATATGTATTTATTAAAACTACGTTTGGGCAAGTGGTATAGAACCGACGCTAACACACGCCTTAGTGTGTTCCAGTTTTGCTGATGTGAGGGGCAGACGTCTGGACCTCCAACAAGAGATGGACAATGGCTCTGCAAACGCCTCACTGAAACAAGATTTTTTGCATTTGCAAATTGAGTTGGGGCTAGCTCGCAAATGGTTGTTGCTTTGTTAAAAAGTTAACACTTTAAGAATCTTCCTGTTGTTTGTTTGTCTGAAAACAATTGTACAATTTTATTAAGGATGGTGGGATCGCTGAGACATTAATATTTTAAAGCAGTTATACGTAATTGGAAGCTTGCCTTAAAAGCACATTTGGGGGGGTGTCTCTCAAATGATAGTGCAGTGTGACAGTTGTTGAACTATATGAATTAACCTCTTCGTAACTTCTGAACGGTTTGTGTGAAGAGGCTCAGACTGCACGGTTGGGCGCGGGACATGGGAATTAATATGTGCATGTGCATGGTTTGGTTTGGTGTTGTGACGAAGCCCACTTTCATTTGTAAAGAGTTCGTCAATAATCAAAACTGACGCATCCTGGGGGGGGGCTGAGGATCCGCATTTCGCTATCACCTTCAACAGGTGACTGTGTGGCGTGTAATGTCCAGTCACGGAATAGTCGGTGCGATATTCCTTGATGGCACGGTGACAAACGAACGGTCCTTGAAGTTTTTGGAAGATGATTTCATCCACATTATTCAAAGTGATCCTGATTTCGACAAGATATGGTTCATGCAAGACGTAGCTCGACTCCATCGAGGCAGCAGAGTGATGTCCTGGAAGAGCATTTTGGGGACCGCAGTCTGGCACTGGGGTACCCAAAGGCCAGTGGCATGGGCCTCCATTGGCCGCCATATTCTCCGGGTCTGAACACATGCGACTCCTTTTTGTGGAGCTATATTAAATACAAGATGTACAGCAATAGCTCCAAAAACATTGATGAGCTGAAAACAGCCATTTAGGAGGTCATCGACTTCATCAATGTTCCGACACTTCAGCGGGTCATGCAGAATTTTGCTATTCGTCTGCGCCACATCATCGCCAATGACGGCAGACATCTCGAACATGTCATAAATCCGAATATATGTAGTGACGTTTACATGTTGAATAAATTGTGTGCACATGGTAGCTTGTAATTAATTTACGTTTTTTTCATATAGTTCAATAATTGCCACCCTGTACATTAAGAATTTTCCAGTTGTTTGTTTGACTGAAAAATTGTAAGATTTTGTTAACTATGGTAGAATCACTGAGTCTCTAACACTTTAAAGCACTTGTACATAAATGGATGTTTGGCTTCAAAGCACATTCAGGGGCTTTCTATTAAATAATTTTTTTGTAGTTAATACCGTTTTTATATAAAAAAAGCTCCTGTTGCTTGTTTAACTGAGAGAAAAATCTCAGATTTTGAAAAGTATTCTGGATTCATTGGGAGTATAATATCTTAAAGGATTTGATACATGTTTGTAGAGCTGAAAGCACATTTTTGGGGAGTCTCGTAGATTGTTTTTCTTCTAGTACGTGGTTAGCACTTCTTTTAAGAATCGGGCAATTGTAAATCTTCTTCAAGCGGTTGAGTAGGACTGTCGTTTCTTATTTAAATGCTTTTAACTTATTTATTATATTTCTTAAATAATGAGAGATGTTTTCCTATTGAAAACTTTTGGTCTTGTTTAAATCAAGTGGTAAACTAAAGGCCACCTGATTGTCAGTGCCACGAATGTGCTTCACCTTCATTTTGAAAGACAAATTTCGAACGATCCAGCAAGCTATACGGCCCGTGTTAAGTCGGCGCGCCAAAACGCAACTGAGGCTTCATTAACAGTTTCAAGTAAAAAATCGCGGTTCTCAAGGTAAAACCTAGACTTTTTAATGCGGAAATCACACTTAGGGCTTCCGATTCGTAGACAGAATACTTAAACTCTGGCGCGGACAACCTTCCAGAGGCATAGGCCAGCGGTCTACAATCTTCTTCCCGCTCTGGGAGGAGCACTGCCGCTACCTCGCAAGTAGAGGTATCAGTTTGGACCACAAAGGGTAACTCGAAGTTTCGAAAAGCCAGGACGGGCGGGTTACTAAGAGCTTGCCTAACAGTTTCGAAGGATGCCCACTAAGTTTGAGCCCAACGGAAATGAAGTCCTTTCTTGCGTAACTCATTAAGAGGGGCGGCCAACTGTCTGAAGTTAGGCACGTAGTTGTCCATCCCAATGAATCTGGCGATCCCCCTTTTTATTAACAGGAGGGAGAAATTTTTGCAGATCCTTCATACGCTACTAACCCTTTCGGCAGAGACTAAATGGCCTACAAAGTAATCTGCCTGCGCGCCAAGATGACCTTAAAAAGTTTCACGGTCAAACCTGCCTCCCTAAACCTCTCTAACACTGCTTCCAAATGCCGCAAGTGTTCCTCAAAGGTGAGGCTATATGAATGACTACATCGTCCAAGTAGTTTTATACACACTTAAAATTTTAAGTCGTCTAACACCCGTTCCAGCAACCTAGAAAAGCAGCCGCTCCTGTCGAGAGGCCAAACGTAGCTCTGTTAAATTCGAATAGATTCTATGTGCTTGGATTCCTCTGACAGCGGAATTTGGTAATAGGCTTGGTTCAAAACATACTTTGTTCCAGAGAACCATGAGGAATAATGATGAACATCAGGTAAAGGCATAGACTCAGAGATAATCTTTTCGTTCACCAACCTGTTATCAACTACCGGTCGGAACTCCCCCTTGCTACCTTTGGGAACCAAGAACATGGATGACGCGTAGGGGGAGGCACAAGTTCTTATGACCACTTCATGCAACATACTGCCTATCAGGACATGCAGAATCTTCACCTTGGTGTGAAGGGGGGGGCGGGAAGGGGTGGATAACCTGTAGGGCGATTGACGGTCTGGAACATCTTCAGTCAACCGGATTTTGTACTGGGTGTTGTTAGTCATGCCAAGCCTATTGGTGAGGTCTACCGGAAACTTATGAGGCACCTAAGACAATTAATCCCTCTGCCGTGGTCCGAAATTATTCAGTTTGTAACTCCCAGCTGCAGGCAAAATATAACACGGCAATGAAATATTACAGAATCATAAACCAATTTGTTCCCCGGGGCGAAATTGAAAATAACAGCGCGTTGTTGACCATCCAACATTAACCCAGCATGAAATGTAAAATCAGATCGTAGAATCAAATTAACGGACAAGTTCTTAACCATCAACAACTGAACTGGCAAGGAAAACTTCGCAATACACAAACTAACCACGAACTCGCCGACTAAAAGCTGCTGATGGCCGCTAACAGATCAACACTTCCGAGAGGAAGTTTTTAAGGAAGCAGTCTTCATAAAGATCGATACTCCTTGTACGAGCGATAGTCCAACAGCGATACTGAGCTCCCAGAATCAACAAGGGAGCAAACTGGCTCATGATTCAACTGAACACAGACAAAGACAAACAGACCCACTACGCCCCCAATTCGATGACAACGTCTGGAAATTGAAGATATGTACTCCTTTCCTGACTTCCGACGCCGTCAAATGTCTACCTCCCCTTTTCACTTAAATGGACACTCACGAACAAAATGCAATACCTGCCGGCAACGAAAACAGACTTCAGATCGTTGTCGCGGGACACGATCGAATTTAGGTTGCACCGAACAGCCACTAGCTCCAAAACAGGCACAAGATGATTGAACCCGCTGGTTATCAGTGTAACTTAGTCCCTAAGTGCTGGAAACCAAAGGACTAAATTGATCAAACGTAGGGGTTTATTAGCAAAGATGATGCGAAATCGATCCTCGGGCCCCATTTCTTCCAATATGTTATTGACAATTTGACCCTTGGGAATTAGCAATTCTAAAGCCGAAACAGCGGTTCAGATCCGCTCAGTATATTACTCAAGGGCTAATTACTTGATTGCACCCGCCAATAATGCTTACACTGCAAATCGTTGTTGAACCGGAGTACAGTTCAAAGCTGAAAACCTGTTGACTTAACTCCTTCAACCAATTTACCCCTTCCAAAATGTTAGTAAATATTTGACTCAATGTCTCACTAGTTAGCGGGAACAATAACTGAAGAATCTGATCATGAGGCAAATTCATTACATCAGCATGATGCTCAAATTTAACAGAAAATCATAAAACCTACTCGACATCGCTGATGGACTCAATGGACGACTTACCAATTTGCCCTCAATAAATTTCTCATAGGGTTAGGTAGCTGGCTGAAACTACTCACAGCAAAATGCTCAGGCGAAGTAAGCACCTGACACGGCTTGTTCAAACCAACTTGGGTGTCAGAAAACTGGTTCCCAATCGAATTTGCTACATCTTCTACAGAAAGCTGATTTGCAATTTAGAAACCTGACCATACAGTTGCTGAATAACTTGCACTTGGTCTGCAAGAGGTTTAAGATGGCCAAGATCACTAACCCGACTGTCCCAATGCAGTACTCGTGCCTGAAGGCGAGCAAGTTGTCTATCAGTGAGAGGGGCACCGTCAAGAAATTCAGTGTTCTGCCCAAAAGTGGCCAATGTAGCGGTATAACGTGGCAGCCCATCACCTCCCTCACCAACAGTTTCCTCGGTGACGATGAGGGGTTTATCCAATGCAGCCCTCGCCTGCGCAGTGAGATCAGGAACGTTTCCTTCGCCAACTTTAGAGCGAATGTTTGCTTTGTGCGCGATCTGCTCTTCCTTTAAAAAGTAGAGACCCCGGGCCACAACATGCCTCCATAGTGAACCGTGACCCGATAATCACAAATGTGTAAGTAATAATAATATACTTACATACTGTATGACTAAATAAACAATCAAGATGATTAAAAGTCCCCCACCCCAACAATAAAAACCATGCTCTGCTACCATTTGACACTCCGAATCAAAAAGTAAAAACGGTTTTAGAAACAAGGCCAAGAAACTGCTATGCTACATTCAGGGAAAGCAACTTTCATCCTTTAGTTTTGACTGTTTAAACAAGACCAAAATTTTTCAATAAACAACAGTTTCGGTGTTTTAAGAAACATAATTACAAAGTTTGAAAGGTTTACATAAAAAATACGTAGCATAAACTACAGGCCTACTTAAGTGCTTGAGAAAGTCTTACAATTGCCCACTTCTTAAAAGAAATGCTAACCACTTAAAAGGAGAAAAACCAGTTTAAGAGTCACCCAAATATGCGCTTTCAGCTCAACTTAGCAAATCTATATCAAATCCTTTAAGATATTAAACTCCCAAGAAGTCTAGAATGTCTATCAAAATCATACATTACTCTCTCTCAGTTAAACAAGCAATAGGAACTTTTCTTAAAAAGGATATTAATCATTTAAGAAATTAACAACCATTGAAGAGACCGCCCCGAAAATGTGGTTTCAAGCCAAGCTTCCTGTTATATACACTGCTTTAAAGCATTAAAATCTCTGTGATTCTACCACACTTAATAAAATCCTACAATTTGTTTCAGTTCAACTGACAATAGCAAAATTATTAAGGTATTAATCATTTAAGAAAATAACAACCATTTGAGAGACACCCCTATAATGTGCTTTCAACTCAGTTTGCAAACGGATAAAAATTGCTTTACATTACTCTTGATTTGGTGTAGTTGGAAAACGACCGGGCCAGACGATGATCTCCTTCAATCGAACACAAAGACTTGTGGGCCTCCTGTTCTCAAATCCAATGGCACCTCCTCCTGTTCGTTCTGGTGGTGTCGTCCTAACTCATGCCACCAATTCCGTAAGGCCTGAGCTGCTCAATATGACTGCCTTGCATCCACCGTACTAGGATTGTACCCTGCCATGCTCACCATTGCAGAAATGGAGCTGCCGCTGTGAGACGATTGCCTCCACCGGAACAAGAACATCTCAGAAGTGATCAAACAGAGGACAGACAGACTCTGGGAATTTGAAGGAAGCTGAGTTGGATGGCTCATCCATCCCAGCCAGACCCACAGTTGCCACTCACTAAAACAACCTGGCGACTTCTTGGCATCAAGGGAGTTAGTCTTGCCTCCACTAAACACGTGCACTGGCCGCTCTCTTCGTATCGTCCCAGCTTCTAACATGAAAACGCTTGCAGGAATATGACAGTTCTACCATTTTCACAAAAGGACACATTACAGCAGTCTCTCTTAAATGGCTTCCTCTACCAACTTTCTGCAAACTGGCCAACTTCACGATGGTCTGTCGCCTGGCCCAGGTAAAATGTTATGTGAACTTGCACCCTCCTGCTCTTATCCTAAGTGGGAAGAGTGGAGTGCCATAGCCTGAAGTTCCTCTGCAGGTACAATTCACAGAGCGCTGCTTCCCCAAATCCCTTGCACAGCAAGGTCTCTGTATATAACTTTTATAGCCCGCAGTCCAACTTTCTCTCTGTTCTCCGTTCCCTCCACTACTGCCCGTTGAGTACAACTTCTCTACAGTCTACATATGCAGTTATATGAACGTTCTGCTCGCAATTTCCTCATCTAAAAACTTGTAACTACACATACCAGATGTAGTACTGGGGAACTCGGAAATCATTTCCTAAAATATGAATATTAATCTGACTGACAGTGTATCTAAAATGAGCCACCTCTCAACATTCCACCACAGTGCCACGTGGTAGTCACTGAAGCATGTCGAGAGCTTATGGTGACCAAGGATTGGTGGCGGTTACCAGAAGCCAGCTCATGTACCCCAAGGTCGCCAAGCCCATACTCAGCACACGGCAGCACACGAATGCTGAGCCCCTGAGGGCAGCCGGTCAAGGGCAGATAGTGGTGAAGCATAGGTGACCATAAGGCGAACACCATCCAGCAAAAGTCGTTGGTTTGTAAACCTGCTGCATTGGTGATAGCTGCATCTGGAGAGTGTCAACTACCCAACAATGGCAGGCAACAATTTGAAGCCCAGCAGTGCTGATGACCTGGTCTGATAGCCTAGCTACATAAATACTGCAAACTGGGTGTTGTTAATTCAGAAAGCACATACTACTATACACTTCAGTGACATGGAGTATTAGTGAAAGCTGGTCATTGCCTCGAGAACTGAGAAAGTTAACAGTAGGGCGAAAATTGTGTTAACTGGCAGCAACTCGCTCCCTGAATACAGCACTGGGCTTCTGTTTTGGACGGTACCGTCTCATTGTAAAGAGGGAGATTAATATCCCTCTTGAGGGAATCCGAACGAATCATACTGAATGGATTTACATAATTAACATGACATTATTTGTATGATCAAATTAGTGTATGACGTTCTTGTCTGCAACTAATTCGAAAGGACATGGACGAATCTCTTCACAATGGCTACATAGCCGAAATTGCTATTGTGTATCTGGAACGCATAAAATAACAATGAAATGGAGAAAGCGTTGACCGTTGGATAATTGTAAGGGTCTAGTGCGCGAAAAACCCGAGACGTTGCCATAGAGACGTACGCTAAGGTGACTGAAGTCGTGAGAGACTTCTGAGTATCGCGTCCGACCTCCTTGTGCCTGGCGTAGTGCAGCAATTCGGTTTGTCCTGGACTAAGCAACTCATTGCGTTCGAAGTCCGCTGCCGAAATATCAAGCCATATTGCCTCTACAGCCGGCCATAAATTGTGCAGGATTTCGTGCAGAAACAGACCTCTCGGTTATGTCCCATAAATGATCGATGCGATTCATGTCGGGCGATCTGCGTGATCAAAAATCCGCTCGAATTGTCCAGAATGTTTCTCAAACCAATCTTGAACAATTGTAGCCTAGTGACATTGCGCACTGTCATCTACAAAAATTCCACCGTTGTTGGGAACATAAAACTGAAACGTCCCCTTTGAACAATTCTACATGACTGTGCTTAAACTGACACACAATATTTTGTTAGCGCAACGCAGTCTGACTTTCAAAATTGCCTACAAAAGAATGGCCCTTACTAACATTAAACTATACCTTTCACAAGTCACTTACCTCACAAAAATCTTCGCTGCTCAAGCTACTGCAATACAGCGAGCGCCACTACTGCCAGCTAAATAAAAGATTCAAACTACTGAAGGCACTAACTACTGATAGGGATAGTTAGCAAATGAAAGATATTAATAGAGAACAAACAATGTATTTACCTTGATATCATCATATATAAATATAGCAGTTCATGACAAATTTCAAAACTCCGCCATCTCTCTCCCCACATCCACCACTGATGGCGGCTCACCTCCAACTGCGCAACGCTACACGCTGCCACTGCCCAACACTACAATGGCAGACAACAATGCAAACTAGCCACAGACTGCACACAGCACAGCCAGTGATTTTCATATTGAGCGCTACGTAACGTTGCCAATAAGAAAACATAAACAGCCTACTTACATAGCCCCCATGCTCCCCACAAAAAATTTTACAAATTTTTTTTGGGCAGTGGCCAATAATGATTTGATAAAATTTTTCATAATTACAATAACAAAGAAATCAAATGCACACACTTATTGATATTGTGTTGGTCAAAAGCTCAAATTTTCTCACAGTCTATAAAGACAGTCCTGATCATTCATCACAGTGAAACTGCCGTTTCTTTTCTCAAAGTGTGAGCAGTAAAAGACAATGCACACGGAAGTAGTGGATTTCCATGCCGTCTTGAAGAAGTAGTGTTGTCCTTCCAACGGAAAGACAGTGCTGACTCTTGACATGCTGACAGGTAATGGGCCACAACAGAGCAAACCCACAGCAGAGTCAGTCGTAGTTTGGAAGAATATTGGTAGGTAGGTCATCACAGAGCAGACCCACTGTAGTCCTGGTAGAGATTACGGTATTGGTGGGCCACCGAGGTGCAGACCCACTGCAGTCCTCGTAGAAATAATGGTATTGGTGAGTCATCAAAGGTGTAGACCCACTGTAGTCCTTGTAGAGATGATGGTATTGGTGGGTCATCAAAGATGCAGACCCACTGTAGTCCTTGTAGAGATGGCCAGCAGCCATCTGTTGCGATCTGTTGCGACTGTGCAGGTGCACAATCACCATCGAAGAGTCTTGTGAATAATATAGCAAGTCCATAACCACCACGAGTGCATTCACAAAGTTTTTGGAATTGTCCTTAGAACCAGCAATGCTGTTATCCAGTCCCTTGCTGAATTAGTAACACACGTGCAAACACTAACAGTCCCAACTTCTCACATATTGTCCATATACTATGACCAACAGAAACGTGTGCAGTGAAATGTAACTAACAAGTTAATAATACCATGAACTGGTGACAATTACAATTTTATAACATGAGAATACAATTACAAAGGTACAAAATACATCATTAAAGAACATAGCAATATAGATAACAATTGTAGTAACACAGGCTTTACAAAAGAATAGAAATAGACATATACGTCAGTGTTACAGGAATTATGACATGAGTACATACATAAAAGATCACAATAACTTTCGAAACATCAACTTCACACATGAGCATTAAACAGAACAGAATTAATAATGTCTAACATCTTTACAAAGTAAATAACATATTATTAATGCCAATTATATTCGAGGATAACGGTATTCCTCATCTTAGTGAATGTAGCTTAATATTAAAAGAAGAAAAAAATTCTATGAAACTACACAGAGACAGGAAGAAAACAAATACACAAGGGTACACAAACACATAGTGGGATAACACCGATAGGAAAGGACAGGGTTCGTTTTCAGTGTAACATTTGGTACTGCAGTCCAACCCAAAACTTCATATATCTTTCCTCTTATTTCATCCTTTGTTTCCACCAAAAAAATTCTATCTAAGCATGCTTTCTGTATTTATATGTTCACACATTTCTTACCTCAACATTTATTTCCAAGAAAATCCTACCTAAACCTGTTTTCTGTACTTTTTTTTTGTATAAATTCTCAATGCATTTCTTCCAATTCATCGCAACTCATTCTCTTAGAGGCTACCTCCTCTTAAGCTAACTTAAATCTACTGAGCTCAGATACTAAACTAAGGGACGAGGCAATGCAGCAGCACATAAAACAATTAATATAAACAGCAATGAAATAAAATGGAAAATCGAAAGCAAGCTACAGTAAATCTAAATTACCAAGCAATGCAACATTACAACTAATATGAGCCAATGTGCAGCAACAAGAAAAATAAATGAGTAGTAAAATTGGCTTAGCAGAGTAACACAAAGTCAAATTCAGTAACACTACGACTGGAAAACAGCAGTAACTTATACCTAAACATGACATAGCTCAAGCAGAAAAAATATTACAGTAAAAACAACAATGCAGATAAGGGAAATGTATATTCACATCTTAATATCTATGTAATTAAAGTGGTGCACCACAACAACTGATTGTAAAAAGAAATATTACCATGTACTTGAAAAGAAAATTATGTGTTACTGTTACTAGTTCCTTCTTATTGTTCTTTCCTTTCCAAGTGCTCCTTTTTTAAAGAATGTGGATCATAAAATAATTATTTAATAGATCTGTTGACAGAAAGTGTTCACATTAGCAAATGCATTTCATTTTATAAAAGCAATGCTGCAACACAGCTGGAAACCAGATATCAAATGAAATAAGCAACTATGAAAACCAAAGCATAAAAATATCATTCAGTAGTCATGTGACATTTCATAATGTAGTAGAAATTCTCTCAACTCTCATAGAGAGACGCTTGTCATAATCAGGTGTGCAGATGTAAAAATATTTCTTGTCATTTTATTAGGCATTTCAGTAAATATCATAAATTACAAGCTCCACAGTATGCTTTCAACAAGGAAATGTCAGTAGCGCGGACAATGGCCCGCCTCCCCTTTTTTTTCAGCCTGTGCCGCTGAAAGGCTAATGGCTTTTTTTTTTTTTTTTTTCGGGCGGCTGTCGCCCAGGTGGGTGCCCCCGACGCATTACGTGCAGGTGGCCACTTAACTTTCTTACGGAAATATTTGCGACAACATTTTCCGCTACTGTGACAGTCTCATATAAAAATATTTCACAGGTCAAGAATTAGCGTTGCAAATCTGCAGAAAGAAAATCCTATAAATATAAGTGTCCAAATAAAATATTCGTCAGCATTGTGATACAGTCACGCATTTACGCACATTTCATAACTCTTAAAGTACGATTCTTGGTTTCCAACAACCTTTTCCACAAATCAGAGTCCCTAAACACTACTACACTACTCATTATTCCTTACCTCATTATACATATACATATTCGTCGACACTTCTTCAATATTTCATCATGAGAAATACGTAGCATAATAAACATTCCTCAACAACATAATACACATCGTCGTCGTAATAATAACATCATAACACCTCAGTCAAATCTCAAAAACGTCGTAGCTTTCTGCAATAATTTCAAACCCTAAAAAAATATTCTCTGCTCATTTCAATAATGTCATCTACCTCAAACGTACTTTAAAATCATGCTCCCTTACCAAATATATCATTCAAAGCTCTCATAGTATCACAATGGTTCCGAAAAAATACGAGCATTTCACAAAGTACAGACAAAATACAATTTCATAAGTGTGAAGTTATCCAACTGTGTAATTGCGTAAACATCTGTCACTGATGTAATAAAAAAAAGTGTAATTTGTGTGTTAGAGAAATATGGTACCGATGTGTAAAGTTGTATAAGCAAATACCATATTAGCTAGGGTTCCTTGTGGTTGCCACACACATGGTACACAAAGTAAGCGTTTACCCCCCTGAGGATTAATGTAATTATACCCTCAGGTGTTACAGATTATAGCTATGGAATGAAATGTATCACGGAAAACTTTCTTTGTAATTCAAAAATCTTTAAAAATAAATGTTTCAAGTACAAAATTAATCACTCAAATACGTGTACTGTAGCGCTAAATGTGCGTCTTGTTGCAACATAATCTGTGTGGAAGTGACGTAGTTATCGTCCTCCGAAAGCTAAGTTCTGCAGAAGTCAATGTACTTACCTCATAATACACAAAAGTGAAATGCTTTGCGTATAGATATCGTAGTTGTTACGCTTGTTGCTGTGATGAAGAAAGTACTGTGCTGTAACATATTGTTGTGCTATGGAAAAGGCAGTCTCATTGTAGCTATACCACAAAAGTTACTACTAAAACCTGTTTTCCTTTCCAGAATAAAACAGAAAACTGTGCAGATATAAAACAGAAACACTGCAAAAGCAACATTGTAAATTGTCACTCATTAGTAGCGTCGTGATATAATTGTGTAGCTGTCAAAGAAACCAAGTGCTAAGTCATCTTTAATCCCACAGAAAGTACTTCAAATAAAGAATGTCTTTTCAAGTAAACCAAAATGTTACATGAAAATCTCATTAGCAGTGCCGGTATATGTTCTAAGTATGTGAGCCTGATAGTTGTTACGTAATCATGCAACTAACAAGCAAGAATGTACAAATACAACACTGTGTCGTCTGTTCACTATAACAATGCAATCGTAATTTCTGTTTAAAAATGTTCCCTAGGTTCTAGACTGGATATTTAACTTCAAACATTGTTGCATGTTAACAGATTCTTAAGTCTGACAAAGCATATTAGTAATGTGAAGCGAAAAATTTTACGGCAAAGACTAAGTTAAAAAGCAGATTATCTTTCAATAAACGGTTTTACATGTGAAATGTGGTGTAAACCTTTACTCTTCCTAGTACCCAAAGTTTCAACTTCAACGCAAATATCATGCGGTATACGTCGTTAAACAATACTGGAATTTTTCTTAAGGTTAGCGTCTATGTCATTTTTCTCTGAGCCAGCCGGCGCAAGCGGCTGCCTGCGGTGCGAGTCATTGTCTGTCCCTTTGTTGGCGCGCGTCGTTATTGGGATTAGGAGACCTAACTTCTACAAATTCACCTTGCCGAGAGGGCCCAGCTCTGTTAGAATCCCACCAGTTCTGATGAAATTCACGTCTGTCGTTTTGTCGGTAGTTTACATAGTTTCTTGTTTGTCGGTCATGTGATGGAGAATTTCTCCCTGAATCGTAACTCTGCGCCGAACTGTTGCGTCTGAAGTTATTCTGCCTCCCTTGATAATAATTGTTCTGGTTCCCATATTGTCTGTTTCTCTGATTGTCTCTGTGATAGTCATTACTACGGAAATGTGATCTTTCTCTGTAACTATTATTACTCTGCCAGTGGTTGTCATATGGGTGGTGTCTGGTTTGGTCACGATTTGTGTTGTGAGAATAGGCTTGTCGTGTCCAGTTATTGCTTCTGTCGTCACGGAATTGTGACGGATGTGACCTGTAGTGATTGTTTTCCTGTTTTCGCATTCCGCGATTGTCAGTGTCAATTTCTAATTCTTGTAACAGTCCCTGAAAAGCTTCAATGTCGTCTTTGCAACGTCCTGCTAAAATAATATGTCTAAATGTTCAGGCAATTTCATTAAGCAAATGCAGATGAGTTCTGAAGGGCTGTATGAGTTTGAAAGATATTGATTCTTATTCAACATGTCTTCAAAATATTTGACAAGACTGGAAAATTCAGATTGTTCGAAACGTTTCATCATTATGATGCTATGTTTTACTCGGTCTTGTGTGGCTTGAGACCAATATGCTGAGAGGAAGGCATGGTAAAACTCTCCTTCACTGTGGCAATCGTGAATTACCGATCGCATTCTTACAGCTGGTTCATTCTCCAAGTAGCCACACATAAATTCTAATCTGTGTTCTAACGACCAGTTGGGAGGAAAACAATGCGAGAATTGATGGAGCCATGCTTGTGGATGAATGTCGTTGCCAGAATTCTTAAATGTTTTGAATTTACGTGTAGTAATGAACAGCTTATAGTCAAAATCATCATGTCGGCGAGTCGCATATCGGTCATTGTTAGGTCGTGTCGGCCGTTCCATATTAAAATTCGGTGCACATTGTCAATTTCTTTCACTTCCGAAATGCCCTGTGTTATTATTTTGTGGCTGTTCCGTATTTCTGTGTCCCTCTTCCCGTATTGGGGCGCAAGTATCCTCTGAAATACGTAATTCTTGTATTAACTGTGTCAGCTGATCGTGTACTTCCCGGATTTCTCTTTTGTACTGTGTATTGATTTGATTTTGATTGTGTTTGAATTTTCTAATTTGTTCATACTCTTCTGTGTCAGTGAAGGCTACGGGTCTTGTGTCATTCAGATCATCATCTACCTCTGTAGATAAGTTAGTGACCTGATCCGAAAGTTCAGCTACTTTCTCCGATAATGTACTTATTTCTTCCATGTGTCTTTCTGAACCAATTTTCAGGGTATCTACTGTGTCCTTTAAGTTTTCCTGAGTTCTTGCAAGTTGCGTAACCGAATCGGTAGATGCAACTGAGTCAATTTTAGCTTGCAAGGTCTCATGATTTTCATGAACAATAGTTTGCAGTTCTTTTATGGCTGCTTTGTGATTCTGTAATACATTTTCATGACGCGAAAAAATAGGTTGGAAATGCTCACAAATTTGTGTTTGTACGTCATTACAGACCTTTTGACATTTCGATTCGATGTTATGTAACTCAGTGGTTAAATCTTCACGTGTTTGTTCAAGTGTAGTGTCTAACTTTTGAAGATTTTGTTCCATTGTGTCTAACTTTTTGAGATTTTGTTCCACTGTGTCTAACTTTCGAAGATTTTGTTCCATTGTGTCTAACTTTTGAAGCTTTTGCTGTGTTTGTCCCATTTGCTGTATTAATTGTAATAACAATGCACTGGTGTCTGGAACATGTTCCTCAGTGCTTTTCGGCAGTGAATTTGCACCGGAAACATTCACATTTTGACAAGCAGAAAATGTGTCTTGACTTATTTGAGAAAACGGTGAGGATCCAAAACCTGAATCTACAGTATTTGCGAGATTGTTTCCTGTCATTTCGGATTCCTGAGGTGAGCTGTTACCGACCGATCGATCGATAATGCTTCCCTGTTCTCTAATTGTTTCACTGTCTACACCATTGTTTGCCGCCCGCTCCATTTCCCTATGCACAATTACCAAATTACTACTTTGAACATTAGTTAATTCATTACTCTGCGGCGCTAACACACTGCTTTCGTCTTCACTGTCATTTCTCAATTTACTTTGGAGCCTAGTATTACGTTTTTCACACGCCATTATTGTCACAATATTTCACACGATAACACAGAAAAGCACAATTTGAAGAGCAAAAATAAGAGAACACATTAACATAACACTGAAAATAATATCTAGTTAATTGCAGCTGCGAAATACTTGGTGCAAATCTACATGCATGCCACAACTGTTTTACTGTACAACAATGAAAGACTGCAACTACAAAGGAGATTTTCTCTACAATTACGCGCTAGCAATAAACAAAAGCTACACTAATTACACAAACTACAAGAAAAAAAAATCAGAAGATTCCAGTGAGGTATCCTCGGCTAAGGGTCGACATATGAAACGTCCCCTTTGAACAATTCTACATGACTGTGCTTAAACTGACACACAATATTTTGTTAGCGCAACGCAATCTGACTTTCAAAATTCCCTACAAAAGAATGGCCCTGACTAACATTAAACTATACCTTTCACAAGTCACTTACCTCACAAAAATCTTCGCTGCTCAAGCTACTGCAATACAGCGAGCGCCACTACTGCCAGCTAAATAAAAGATTCAAACTACTGAAGGCACTAACTACTGATAGGGATAGTTAGCAAATGAAAGATATTAATAGAGAACAAACAATGTATTTACCTTGATATCATCATATATAAATATAGCAGTTCATGACAAATTTCAAAACTCCGCCATCTCTCTCCCCACATCCACCACTGATGGCGGCTCACCTCCAACTGCGCAACGCTACACGCTGTTCACATCCAGCTGCCGCTGCCCAACACTACAATGGCAGACAACAATGCAAACTAGCCACAGACTGCACACAGCACAGCCAGTGATTTTCATATTGAGCGCTACGTAACATTGCCAATAAGAAAACATAAACAGCCTACTTACAAAACGTCCGTGAATGGTTGCAGATTGTCTCCAAGTAGCCGTACATAACTATTTCCAGTCAATGATGGGTTCACTAGGAGCAGAAGACTCATTCCGTTCCACGTAAACCCATCCGCCACGATTAGGGAGCCAGTTTGCGCAACGCCTTGTTGACAACTTGGGTGCATAGCTTCGCAGGGTCAAATGGAAACTCATGTGATGAGGCCACGGTTTTTCAATCGTATAAGAGTCCAAGCAGTATGGTCACGAGCCGAGGATAGATGCTGCGGGCTACGTCGTGTTGTTAGCAAAGGCACTCGAGTCGGTCGTCTGTTAGCATAGCCCATTAACATCCATTTTCGCTGCACTGTCCTAAGGGATACACTCGTCGTACGTACCACCCTATTTCCGAGGTTATTTCAGGCAGTGTTCCTTGTCTGTTACCAATGACAACTTTACGCAAACGTCGCTGCTTTCGCTCGTTAATTGAAGGCCGCTGGCTGCTGCGTTGTCCCTGGTGTGAGGTAATGCCAGAAATTT
Organism: Schistocerca serialis cubense; assembly: GCF_023864345.2. NCBI lineage: Eukaryota > Metazoa > Arthropoda > Insecta > Orthoptera > Acrididae > Schistocerca > Schistocerca serialis. Next base: position 981,782,069 of record NC_064638.1, read on the forward strand.
GCCATTCTCGACACACTCTTCACAATGTGCATGGCGGAATACTGAATTTCTTAACGATTTCGGAAAAGGAATATCCCGTACGTCTAGCTCCAACCACCATTCCGCGTTGAAAGTCTGTCAGTTACCCCCGTGTGGCTATGATCACGTCAGGTACCTGAGTGCAAATGACCGTTCAGCAAATGCACTGCTCTTTTATAATTTATGTGCGCGATATTACCGCCATCGGTGTGTAGTGCATATCGTTATCCCATGACTTTTGTTACTTCAGTGTATACAGAACTGTGTTACGTGATCACATCTACATCCATACTCCGCAACCCACCTGACGGTGGAGGGTACTTTCAGTACTTCTATCGGTTCTCCCTTCTATTCCAGTCTCGTATTGTTCGTGGAAAGAAACATTGTCGGTATGCCTCTGTGTGGCCTCTAATCTCTCTGATTTTATACTCATGGTCTCTTCGCGAGATATACGTAGGTGGGAGCAATATACTGCTTGACTCTTCGGTTCAAATGGTTCAAATGGCTCTGAGCACTATGGGACTCAACTTCTAAGGTCATCAGTCCCATAGAACTTAGAACTACTTAAACCTAACTAACCTAAGGACATCACACACATCCGTGCCCGAGGCAGGATTCGAACCTGCGACCGTAGCGGTCGCGCGATTCCAGACTGTAGCGCCTAGAACCGCTCGGCCACCCCAGCCGGCGACTCCTCAGTGAAGGTATGTTCTCGAAACTTCAACAAAAGCCCATACCGAGCTACCGATCGTCTCTCCTGCAGAGTCTTCCACAACAATAATAATAATAGTTTATCTATCATCTCCGTAACGGTTTCGCGATTACTGAATGATCATGTAACGAAGCGCGCTCCTCTCCGTTGGATCTTCTCTATCTCCTCTATCAAGCCCATCTGGTACAGATCCCACACTGATGAGCAGTATTCAAGCAGAGGGCGAACAAGTGTACTGTAACCTACTTCCTTTGTTTTCGGATAGCAATTCCTCAGGATTCTTCGAATGAATCTAAGTCTGGTATCTGAGTTACCAACGATCAGCTTTATATGATCATTCCATTTTAAATCACTCCTAATGCGTACTCCCAGATAATTTATGGAATGAAATGCTTCCAGTTGCTGACCTGCTATTTTGTAGCTAAATGATAAAGGATCTTTCTTTCTATGTATTCTCAGCACATTACACTTGTCTACATTGAGATTCAATTGCCATTCCCTGCACCATGCGTCAATTCGTAGCAGATCCTCCTGCATTTCAGTACAACTTTCCATTGTTACAACCTCTCGATATCCTACAGCATAATCCGCAAAAAGCCTCAGTGAACTTCCGATGTCATCCACAAGGTCATTTATGAATATTGTGCATAGCAACGGTCCTACGACACTCCCCTGCGGCACACCTGAAATCACTCTTACTTAGGAAGCCATCTCTCCATTGAGAACGACATGCTGGCTTCTGTTAACTAGGAACCCTTCAATCCAAACACACAATTGGTCTGATAGTCCATATGCTCTTACTTTGTTCATTAAACGACTGTGGGGAACAGTATCAAACGCCTTGCGGAAATCAAGAAACAGGGCATCTGCCTGGGAACCCGTGTCTATGGCCTTCTGAGTCCGTGGACGTATAGCGCGAGCTGGGTTTCACACCCATGCTGATTCATACAGAGTAGATTTCTAGTCTAGATTTCAGTCAGTCAGTCTAGATTTCTAGTCTCCAGAAGAGTCATTACTCGAACATTAGTTGTGGCAGACGCGCTAAGCAGTCGAGCCAAGCACATGTTAACTGTCACTGCTCCTCTTTCTTTCGTTCAGACCATTCAGCACGCCCCCCCCCCCCCCCCCCCCACTCCCCGGGCTTTGTCCCCCTTTGGCGATAAGTGCGTGATGCTACTACTCTGCGTCTTTCACAGCGCACCAGTCTATCCCGAGCATCTGACGTGCGTTGCAGACGCCGAACAAAGCTGCAGGCAGCAGGCCGCAGCCGCCTGCTGATCCGACGGCGAGCGACGGCTAAGCTGACAGCCGCCTCGGCAGCGCGGCCGCCGGCCGGCAGGGAACTGGCCATCACGACACAGCGGCTGGGCTCGGCGCACGTGGGGGTAGTTAGCCGCGGACGTGCGGCACGCATGTGCCACGGCTAATGCCCGGGGAGCGGGCGGCCAGTTCGTGAATACACATCGTTACTAGGCTGCTAATAGTCGCCGCGCGCGGCCCAGCGGACGCACCTGGTGCCTCTGAAGCTTTGTGCGGGCGACGTGACGGCCGAAGCTGCGTTTCACTCGCGCCCTAATGTCCGGAGATGGCATCCTGAGCCCACTGTCCGTAACGTATGGCGCAAATGTGCCATGTAATAGCTCTTTGTGTAACGTCACCAGTGGCCGCAGTGAAGAAGAGGCGCTGACCCTACGTAGCATATGTATTTATTTATAAATAAATCTTGTACTTGCCAAAGAGCAGACTTTCAGGTTCTCTCTTTATTATCATTATTATTATTATTATTATCATTATTATTATTATCATTATTGTTATTGATACAATTATTATACCTACTGTTGAAACATTCCGAAGAGTGGTTTGACATAGCTCCACCTTCACAAATTTTCATTTCTCCTAATGGATGGAATGAAAAGGTAAAAGTAAAGTCTGAAGTGCAGAGCCGGCGACCAGTCTGCTGTAAGCAGAGCACGGCCTCTCCTCGCCATCGCACTAGACGTGGGAGGATGTGGGCCCATTGGCCCGGCCACTTTTAAGCCCGGGAAAGAGCCCCGGCACATACACTACTGTCCATCAAAATTGCTACACCAAGAAGAAATGCAGATGATAAACGGGTATTACAAGGCCCCCGGAGTAGACAACATTCAATTAGAACTACTGATAGCCTTGGGAGAGCCAGTCCTGACAAAACTCTACCATCTGGTGAGCAAGATGTATGAGACAGGCGAAATACCCTCAGACTTCAAGAAGAATATAATAATTCCAATTCTAAAGAAAGCAGGTGTTGACAAGTGTGAAAATTACCGAACTATCAGTTTAATAAGTCACATCTGCAAAATACTAACGCGAATTCTTTACAGACGAATGGAAAAACTGATAGAAGCCGACCTCGGGGAAGATCAGTTTGGATTCCGTAGAAATGTTGGAACACGTGAGGCAATACTGACCTTACGACTTATCCTAACATTTGTAGACTTAGAGAAAGCTTTTGACAATGTTGACTGGAATACTCTCTTTCAAGTTCTGAAGGTGGCAGGGGTAAAATACAGGGAGCGAAATGCTATTTACAATATGTACAGAAACCAGATGGCAGTTATAAGAGTCGAGGGGCATGAAAGGGAAGCAGTGGTTTGGAAGGGATTGAGACAGGGTTGTAGCCTATCCCCGATGTTGTTCAATCTGTATATTGAGCAAGCAATAAAGGAAACAAAAGAAAAGTTCGGAGTAGGTATTAAAATCCAAGGAGAAGAAATAAAAACTTTAAGGTTCGCTGATGACATTGTAATTCTGTCAGAGACAGCAAAGGACTTGGAAGAGCAGTTGAACGGAAATGACAGTGTCTTAAAGGGAGGATATAAGATGAACATCAACAAAAGCAAAACGAGGATAATGGATTGTAGTTGAATTAAGTCGGGTGATGCTGAGGGAATTAGATTAGGAAATGAGACACTTAAAGTAGTAAAGGAGTTTTGCTATTTGGGGAGCAAAATAACTGACAATGGTCGAAGTAGAGAGGATATAAAATGTAGACTGGCAATGACAAGGAAGCGTTTCCGAAGAAGAAAAATTTGTTAACATCGAGTATAAGTTTCAATGTCAGGAAGTCGTTTCTGAAAGTATTTGTATAGAGTGTATGGAAGTGAAACGTGGACAATAAATAGTTTAGACAAGAAGAGAATAGAAGCTTTGGAAATGTGATGCTACAGAAGAATGCTGAAGATTAGATGGGTAGATCACATAACTTACGAGGAGGTATTGAATACCATTGGGGAGAAGAGGAGTTTGTGGCACAACTTGACAAAGAAGAAGGGATCGGTTGGTAGGACATGTTCTGAGACATCGAGGGATCACCAATTTAGTACTGGAGGGCAGCGTGGAGGGTAAAAATCGTAGAGGGAGACCAAGAGATGAATACACTAAGCAGATTCAGAAGGATGTAGGCTGCAGTAGGTACTGGGAGATGAAGAAGCTTGCACAGGATAGAGTAGCATGGAGAGCTGCATAAAACCAGTCTCAGGGCTGAAGACCACAACAACAACAAACGGGTGTTCATTGCACAAATATATATTACTAGAAATGACATGTGATTACATCTTCACGCAATTTGGGTGCATAGATCCTGAGAAATCAGTACCCTAAACAACCACCCCTGGCCGTAATAACGGCCTTGATACGCCTGGGCTTTGAGTCAAACAGACATGTACAGGTACAGCTGCCCATGCAGCTTCAACACTATACTACAGTTCATCAAGAGTAGTGACTGGCGTATTGTGACGAGCCAGTTGCTCGGTCATCATTGACCAGACGTTTTCAATTGGTGAGAGATCTGGAGAATGTGCTGGCCAGGGCAGCAGTGGAACATTTTCTGTATCCAGAAAGGCCCGTACAGGACCTGCAACATACGGTCGTGTATTGTCCTGCTGAAATGTAGGGTTTTGCGGGGATCGAATGAAGACAGTCACGGGTCGTAACACATCTGAAATTAAACGTCCACTGTTCAAAGTGCCGTCAATGCCAACAAGAGGTGACAGATGTTTAACCAATGGCACCCCATACCATCACGCCGGGTGACACGCCAGTATGGCATTCACGAATACATACTTCCAATGTGTGTTCACCATAGTGTCGCCAAACACGGATGCGACCATCATGATGCTGTAAACAGAACCTGGATTCATCCGAAAAAATGACGTTTTGCCATTCATGCACCTAGGTTCGTCGTTGAGTTCACCATCGCAGGCGCTCCTGTCTGTGATGCAGGGTCATGGGTATCCGCAGCCATGGTCTCCGAGCAGATAGTCCGTGCTGCTGCAAACTTCGTCGAACTGTTCGTGCAAATGGTTGTTGTCTTGCAAACGTCCCCATCTGTTGACTCAGCGATCGAGACGTGGCTGCAAGATCCGTTACAGGCATGCGGATAAGATGCCGGTCATCTCGACTGTTAGTGATATGAGGCCGTTGGGATCCAGCACGGCGTTCCGTATTACCCTCCTGAACCCACCGATTCCATATTCTGCTAACAGTGATTGGATATCGACCAACGCGAGCAGCAGTGTCGCGATACGATAAACTGCAATTGCGGCAGACTACAATCCGACCTTTATCAAAGTCGGAAACGTGATGGTACTCATTTCTCCTCCTTACACGAGGCATTACAACAACGTTTCACCAGGCAACGCCGGTCAACTGCTGTTTGTGTATGATCAATCGGTTGGAAACTTTCCTCATGTCAGCACGTTGTAGGTGTCGCCACCGGCGCCAACTTGTGTGAATGCTCTGAAAAGCTAATTATTTGCATATCACAGCATCTTCCTCCAGTCGGTTAAATTTCAAGTCTGTAGCACGTCATCTTCGTGGTATAGCAATTTTAATGGCCAGTAGTGTATTTGATATCGGGCTGAGTGGATCTAGGGCTGTCCTGGAGGGACTGGGATGAGGAAATAAGCTGCCCCAGTTCATGGCCACAGTCGAGCTCTCTAGACCACAAAGGCCTGAATGTACTATAAAATTTCAATTATCTCATTATGTATTTTATTACATCTTTTCTTTAGCGGCAGAGGCAGTAGACACATGTAGTTTTACTTATGCAGTGCATCGTAACTTCGTGCCAATCTCGACTACGATAATCCTCCCTACATCTTGACCACAGTAGTTCCCCCGTCTACCTATTGTCTTCTTCACTTTTAGAAAGTGTAATGGAACTAGCCTGACTACCTTATATTCTACGTAACTAGGTTAATTTGAGATACAAGATGCTTTATTACATATTTTGCCATACCCTTTCTTAATTGCCGCAAATTTTGTGAATATTTCTTACAAAGAAAATTGTCATGATTATTTTGATGAATGTAAATGTTAGTTACTGAGGAGTAGTTGGCCGAAAGAAGTGGTGTATGATCGAATGTGGCCAGCTGGACGAGTGTTGCCCTTTATTTCTAAATAACGATGCTCAAAGATATATTTTTATAATTATGAATCACAAAGAAAAAGTGTTATTTAAAATTTGACAAATGATTTCAAGAATATATCCACAAAGTGAAAATTGAAACGTATTCATTGTTTTGATTAGAATTTATACAACAAAATCAAAATCGTGAACTTACGTAAATCAGAATATTCTGCCAATATTCTTCAGGAAAGCGAGAAAGAAGACCCCTAAATGTGGACCATGAAAACAAAAAATAAGAATTTTACCAGCTGAGTACCAGTTATTTTGATCAATCAATATTTCTCAAGTTTCCACCCTGTTTTCACAGCGTACTGTAACGATGGACGAAGTATATGTCCTGAAAATCAGCAGAGACAGAATTTAAACAATTAATTTGAATCAGTAATTGTAGTGTGGTTTCAGAACATGGGGCTTCTCGTCCGGGATGAGGTGAAAATTACGTAGCTGTGAGAAATCAAAGAATACTTTTCAGGTTATGTGAGTGTTGACATTCTTTCCAGATAATACCCCCAAAACATATGCTATTCCACTTTGAAGGAGGAAATAATTTTAACCTTTCTTTTCTTTGTGGTGAGCAGAGGTGAAAACGACCATTTGAGGTCCTAAAGAAAATTCAGAATAGGGGTGACAGTGAAATGCATGGCAAAGGGTCAGTGAAATGTTTAATATCAGGTACCTAAGTGCAACAGTGAAGGAAGAAGATTTATCATTTATGAAATCTGACTATGTTTTGGACCATAGTAGTAACAGTTGAATCGAAAGTTACATCAAATATCTACTAAACTGGACACAATTGAGTTATGGGTGGATGCCCTTGGGAGACAAGTGAAGGCTTTGAAAAGACCTTACCAAAAAAATTGGACCATTAACAGTCGAGCTTACTAGTAGTACAGAGAATAATTAAAAGAGCTTTTGATTAAGTACATTTGAAAATCTCTACTGTCAATGAAAATTTAGAGACAAATATTGATATTGTTGAGGAAAATGTGATTGTGAAGCTGGTTACTTTTACAAGTAGCCTGGATCAGAAAGTAGAGGAAAAAGGTGAACATGTAATCTGCAAACAAGAAACAACATAGAAAACAATTTTTTCACCTAGCTAACAAATTACACAATCTAGATCCAGACAATGTCAATAGAAACCTAATTAATAATACCGGTATGATATAGTGTGATATATCAGTGGCAACTTTTCTGGTGAAGGTAGCATACATCCTGTAGATTTAGTGCAGCACTATAAAGATAATTTTATGCCAAATACGACCGACTACATGAAAATGAAGTTCATTAAAACTTTTAGAAAGTGAGGCACTGCGGTTTGCAAACCAAAATTTTTGTACTGACATAACATTGAAGCTTTTGAAAAGAAATTTTGGGAGGTATTTTGATTGGAAGCAGAGCAGGCACGTATCAAAAGTGAATTTTTGAATGGACCAACGTACAGGGAGGGGAGAGACAGTACGAAACAAATTGATAGGAAACAGATACCAAATTAGGAGACGTTAGTAAACCTCTTGACGATGTCATAATGATTGATGCTTTAAGATGTAGATTACCAGAGGCAATTTAGTGCGATCTACGTTATGGAAAAGATGACATGCTTATCAGTTTTCCAAGTATGTTAACAAGTGGTGTAGCACTTTGAAAAGAAAAGGAAAACAGCGCCATGGTTTTAATGATTTTTCACACAAAAATGGGAATAAAAATTTTGGAAACAGTTAATTATCTCAAATAAGGACTCAAAGGCTATCACCACCACAACAACTTTCCACCAAAGGATCACAGTAGTCAGAGCGAAAATAATCAGTATCACCAGATTGGTTTCCACGCGACAGTTTGGCAAAGGAATGACAATAAAAATTTCTAACGCACAAAAAGATATGGACAAGATCACTACAGTTCTAGATCATACCAAGGTGAAGCTGTATATGAAGTAGAAAGAAACTACGGATGGCTCCATTGTCGGTCCACAAGTTAGGAGCAGAGGAATGTAATTGTAAATGGACGAACCAACGTAATTATCCACAGCAAACGAAGCCATGTGATGTAATGAATAATTATTTTAAGGAAGTGTATTATCCACTATGCACCATTGTAATAGAGAAGAATGAATGCCACACACCAAAATAAAAAGGCACAATTGACAACACACATGATAACATTAAACATGAAGTACAAATAAATTTAGTAGATTTTTATGAGTGGGCGTAAAACAGTACTCTAAGAGAACGCGTGACTGAAATATGTAATGATTTTGCGATCTGTCAATTTATGCATAAGCCAGGTAAGTCAGAAGCACACAGTGTGTTATGTGAAAGTGACTCTTATTAATTTGGATGTGAAAAAGATGCTATGTTTAAGAATAATTTGAAAGATAATCATTTTCAGTGATTTTTGTGTTAGTAAATGTGAAGATGATGATCTTGTGGAGTAAATTGAGGAAGAGAAGTACTTTTTTAAAAAAAGGTTTAGATATGTCATGACAAGGGGCAGAATGATGTTCATGATAGTGTTGTAGGAATATCCAAAGACATAGTGGAGAAAATGAGTAGTGGTAGTAATAGTGTAAAAGCTTCAGACTTCCTGAGTTTAATTTCAAGTAAAAAGTTATGACCCAAACGCGAAAATACTTTAGTTAAAAATTGTGAGAGTAATGATGAGTTTTTGGCTGAGTTGACTAGTGATGAAGTGTTCTTTTATTATTTGTGGTTAAATAGTGAGGCTGTTCAGAATGATGTTAATATATGTTCAACTTTGTGTCCAAACTGGTAATCCAGATAAGACCAGTACAAGTAAGATACAAGCCGTAGGTGACAGTTTCAAAGAAAGTGAATGTGATTTATTATATGAAAATGCTAACCACAGTGATTACGATGAAACTTTTCGTCTCTTCATTAAAGTACAGATAGGACCATGGGAAGAATGGTGCGTCATCGACGCAGAGAGCCAGGTATAAGGAATTTCTGAGGCCTTAAACAAGAAAATAGTGGGAGGAAGTGAAAATGTTGAATTATCAGTGATTGGAGTTAAAAACAGCGGTGCTACAGGTAGACATAATAAAACAGTGGAGAATCAGTCTCTGATTACTTTAGTATTGAAGGAGTACAGTTTACTCAAGGAAGTCTTATAATTGTAGAAAATTCAGAGGATTTTATGCTGGGAATAAATTGGATAGTAAGAACTAGTGTAGGTTTTGACTGGGCAAACAGGAGCATTGTATTCCAAGACCATATGGAAACTATGTTTTAACCAATTTTCACAAGTCAGATTTCAACAGCAGTAGTAAAGTTAATAGTATTCAGATTTTGAAAAAGTAGCTGCGAACTATGACACTCTTGATATTAACACAAATGGGACAGAATTTGAAGAACTTGTTAACATTAAAGTAGGCGAAGCTGGTGGTCTCAGTGAACATCAAAAACACGAATCAAAGACTTTACTTTGGGAGTGCAATGATGTCGTTAGTAATTTACCAGGAAGAGTCAAAGGTTACCAGTGTACTTTACAACTGAAACCTCATGAACCATATCTTACAAGACCTTATAGTGTACCAATTGACAGAAGATCAGCAGAAGAGAAGGAATTACACAAAATGGAAGTATGTAATGTTATTGAAAGATGTACTAGTCTTTACAACAACCCTCTAGTTGTAGTTATGAAGAGGGACGGAAGTGTTAAATTGGTTTTGGATTCAAGACAGTCAAACAAATTTTTATACAGAGAAACCGACCACCCTGAAAGCACTGATGAGGTTTGACACCAACTTTTAGGAACTTTATGTCAAGCCTCGGTTTCACGTCAGTATTTCACTAGGTACCTTTAGCAAAAGATTCAAGAAAGTATACTGCATTTTATATAGTGGTGAATGTCTGCAATGGAGGTCTGGAATTCAGTAACGCGATGGTCGGGGTCCAAATCACACAACTAGGGGATCAATCTGTGTACTGCTGCACTATGCATCGTTGCCACATGTATCCAAGATGGCGGCCATACCCTCCACCACCCGTTGGGTGGTAGATATGGCAATGTTACAGTTAAACTAATATGCAAATCAACTAAATTAATATGCTAATTAATGAAACTGCTGTGTAAATTAATTTAATTAATTATGCAAATTAAGTAAATTCAAAAATGGTGGAAAATTCAATACTCCCATCTTTCCCTCACCGACTTCACCACTTGTGAGCTGTTGGGAAAAGGACTCAATCTATGCTGAGCTGCTGGAGAGGAAGGTACATTATTTTGAGGGAAAAGCTCTGCTGTTGTTGTGGGAGGAGAATGTATTGGCAACTAAATAGCCTAATTACATATCATTATATATTCAAAAACATCACTAATTGATATTTAAAACAAACAGCAAAGATCATGTAACGTGTACTGCTAACTGAATAATACATACACCCTCTGCTGACAACTCCGAGCACATGCACGGTACTAGAAAAAGCTCCGTTACTGCAGTGTGCCAGCACTCTGACTTGATACCACGTTCGTGATCGGTTGTAATATCTGTGGAATGCTCAGAACGTGTAGCCCTTCCCAGTTCTACAGGTTACTGCTGCTGACTGCAGAGGGACTTGCGGCTTGCTGCCGGGGGCTTGTGCCAACAAGGCAGTGGCATGATCGCGCCGTGAGTGAGGTAAGTACCGACCACTACAGGTGGGAGATGTTGTTGAAAGCCCCTGACATTTAGTGGTGATACGAAGTACTGGCTGCAGGGGATATGTTAATGCACTAGATGTATTCACGCAGCTGGGAGGCCGTTCTGCCAGCAGCAGACCGCCGGGATGGGGGGGGGGGGGGTACTTTGTGGGGAAACGGGGCAGCTTCCTTAGATGGTTGTAAAATACCGAAATACTGAGAAGCAAAAGTTTCTAAGCGAAATGAGAAACCTTTGTAGTGTAGGCCCTTGGAGCCAACCGCTTTAAAGCAACAGGGCTTCAAAGGTTCTCCTACGAACATCGGTGAACACAGACAAAGAATGCTAATCACGGGAGCCATCTTAATTTAGCGGTTCCTTCAAAACCATCAACGCAGCTTGGGTGAGTTGTGAAAGATGTACCCAGGAAGAGCCTCACCCTAAGGCGGCGGTTTCAAAGGTCTTCCTAGAAAAATAATGGTGCTCTCACCGACAAGGAACGACACTTCCATGGAGTGCTCCATTCTTCAAAGACGTCGCTGGATCTGAGTAGAGAAAAGTTGTAAGGCCAGTTTCCTGACAAAAGAAAGTCCTGGAAGGAGTCAGGATGCCAACAAAGACCTTCCGCAAACTCAAGGGTCAAAACAGCCAGTGGCTTTGGTGTTAGTGGCAAGAGACTCTCCTGCGAAGGGTGCTGAATGCCGCCAAAAGTTTCCTGGAACTCTTCAGTTTATCGTCAGACTACTTCTAAGAAGAGTCTGAAAGTATGCAGGTACCCTATATGTGTGTGGAAACTCGCAGTTTCTGGCTGAAACACAGTAGTTTATCTCAAAGAAGAGGTATGCTCACAAAAGGTTTCCAGGTGGAAGTCGGTGGGTCTCTGGTGATCAGAGATGAAGGGGACTGCTAGGTCTGTATCACGAACTGCAGTAACCATTTCGCTACATATCACTACCGCAAGACAGAAGGGTCTGCGGAAAACACTTGTGCACGAGCTAACTGCACAGCATGAGCCGGAAGGTGGTGTGGACATTCAGAGATCACAGACACTCAATCATGAGCGCTGCAAGTCGTGGGCAGCATCTGACTGGGCGCCTGGGCATCACTAGGCTGTAGCCGTGACCCACTGCCTAGGCTGGTTTAACGTGACTCCATAAGCAGCCACTCACTCACCGATAAACCAATAGTTTTTGGTAATCAATCTTCCTATCTAAAAAAAGTTTTATTTAGTAACAAAAACACTCAATTCATGTTCCTATTACAACAATATCATCAGATGTTGGACTCGATGTCTGACATATCGCTAGAGCTCCTACAACAGAATGTTACTGATGGCAAATAACAAATCAAGTAATATCGGAGCCTAATACCTCTGAGAAGAACGGTTGCAGAGTCTACTTACACAGCGATACTTTATAGAGTCTACTGTACTAGGAGAAAAATGTTCTGAGACAAGTTTTCAGAAACTTGGCTCATGTTTGCAATCTTGTTGGGACTGATTAAAAGAAAGCGTTGTAACAACGCATGCAGTGTTACATTATGATCGATGTATCACAAGACAGACTCATACACTGTTTCCTTCGAAGAAGAAAAAAGAGCTACGATCAACCAAAATTTTTATAAGGTTACCGACGAACATCCTAGCAGTGACTCGTTTGTCACTGTAACGCACTCCATACCAAGCGGATGACGACTCCTGAGTCTAATATTGTTTCGAAATTTTACGTGTGTAAGAACTGGTCCGTTACTGACAGATAGACTTCTATGGAAGTAGCTCATGCGATAACAGTAGCCTACAGCCACTAAAACAACCTGGTAAGGGTCTTAGACTGTTGATGATATTCCATATTTTGTCGTATTACACCACAGTAACCCTAAACATGTTATGTGCTTTCAAGATCAGTCATAGGTACAACCATACTGACATTACCAATGTGTGGTAGAACCGTGACACATCTGGAAAAACGATGTTTCGCTGAACAGTTGCTGCAAGAACATAAGGAAGCTAGTCCCTCAGTCTTCATTGTAAAGGAAATGATGCGAGCAGAGGCCGGCCGAGGTGGCCGAGTCGTTTTAGGCGCTGCAGTCGGGAACCATGCGACCGATATGGTCGCAGGTTCGAATCCTGCCTCGGGCATGGATGTTTGTGATGTCCTTAGGTTAGTTAGGTTTAAGTAGTTCTAAGTTCTATGGAACTGATGACCTCAGCAGTTAACTCCCATAGTGCTCAGAGCTATTTGAACCATTTGATGTGGGCAGATGAGATGATTTCAGTCATCTGGGTGAGTAGCTCCGAATTTCACCACTAGTTCAGCTAGCCTTACTATAGGTAAGTAATGTGGCAGAATAAATGAAGGTCAAATTCGCACCTTACTTAAGAGTTCATACATCGTAACTGTAAGGCGAATATGGCACCTAACTTACTTCGGCCTTAATGAGCAGCTTTGCCTATAAGTATGTAATGCAAAATGGATGACACTCAATCGACGGTATTAACAAACCACTCCTATATAATGCATGTCAATGAGCAGAATGTGAAACAAGCAACGAGAGAAAATGTTTTGTGTGGAAGCCAGTGTGGGCAGACGCAGAGGCTGCAGCCCGGGAGGCACTATGGAAAACTCTTCAGGGGTGCATCCCGTGGCAGGAGTCAGCGACCGGACAGGTGACGTATACTGCAGAGCGAGTAACGGGCCACCAGATGTAGGACAAAAAGAAGCTTCAGAAAACTGCGTTTCAGAAAACCAAATGGATACAAACAAAACCAGTGACTCAGTTGATCATGTGAATAGCGAATGGTGCACATGTGAGTGGGCACGAAACGTCCGACTGGCGGAAACGAACGAGGAAAGAGTAAAGAACCGAGATTTCGACGCAGTTTAGTGGTAGGGCCCTTGTTATTGGTAAAGAAGATTTCCACAAAACAAGAGGAACGCTCCTATTGGTCGGTAAAAGCCGTGATGTGGTGAATAAAAGAACCCAGGTGGGGAGAGAGTTCAGTTACGAGAAAGACGAGAGCGAAATTTTAGGGGACTCTTATCTGAACTGGAGTCAAGTGCAGAATGGAGTGCATAACGCTCTGTACGACGTAGAGGAGAAATCTGTGTGAATACTGCTTTCACTGCGGCTGACCTCCAGCTAGAAATTAGCTGTAGCATCGTTAAGATCCAACTGTGGAGAAACGAACCAGGTACTTAGTTAATTGTTCTTGCGAGAACTGAGAGGGCATTATAATATACACGCTGCTCCAGCTATGCATGTGTATATCGCCATAGTCTGAGACTAGGGATGAGTTCGTGTTTTCTTGCATATCGAGAAACATAGGGAGAGTTTCTGCTAGAAAATTCAGCAAAGATTTATATAGTTTTATAGGAATTTCAGAGTGCAAGAGCAGCCAGGCAGATGACAACTCATCGCAGATAAGGTAAATACCATGTGCAGAGGTTCACCAGCTTGCGTCCACTATAAACTCGAGCGACCTTGGGTAATCTTTTGCTCGACTTGTCACCAAACTAGCCATCGTCTGTAGACTTGATTGTCATCCTAAAAATAGTACCAAACTTTGAACCAGAATCGGACGATTTATTGTAGTATTGGCCAACATCATAATGTAATCGTAAGAATAATTTTGTAATGAAACTTCTGGTTCAAATTTATAACTGTTGTGTTTAGGATTATTTAACATTCTGAGAGTTACAATTTAATCCTGTTGTGTTTAGGATTAGTTCATTTTCAGAGGTCGAGATGCGTCATTTTGACAACTGTCTTGACATTGTCACATTGTAAACTGTATAAAAGCGTGTATTGCAGTGACATAATTGCAATATTAAACAATGTCATTACAGCTTACACAGTTGTGTTCAGTCATAGAATAAGAAACCACCTAGCCATAACCTTACAGGCATACAGCACCTTTTTGTAAACTATTATAGGTCCTGATCGTCTTTTTTTATGTCACAAAAATACGATCTTCCATAACATGTAAACATGCAGCTGAAAATATTAGATGTACTAGAGTTTTAGTAAGCATAAGCAGAAAAGACGTCACGATCAATTCCACTGTTGCTAGTATTACTCACCTTGAGCAGATAAATTGCAGAACGATCTCAGGTATACCTATTTGGTAATTTTAATATATCTGCTAGTCAAACAATGTCTCCAATACATATCAACGAAGCACAATTTATTCTGAATATTCATATACAGCTTCTTTCAGACTGTAGTTCGTTGCAGATAACAGTATCATCTGCAAAAAGTCTGAGGTGCAGTGAGAATATAAGGAATCCATCTGTAGAGAGAGAGGTACATTAAAACATCTTTTTATATTAATATACAGATCTTATTGGATAGCAAGTAATTCATACACAATTTCAGTCTTCTTCTGCTGTGACATATCTATCCTCCTCTAGTTCCTCAGGGACGAGGTGCCACCGCCGTAGCTGCGTCTCCGCTGAAAATAGTAGTAACCTCAAATTAGCGCAATGGATTACACATACGTACTAGTACGCGCGAGTGTGCTCACTCACTCACTCACTCACAAACACACACACATGCACACACACACACACACACACACACACACACACACACACACACACACACACACACACACACAATGAAGCATCAAACACAAATGCATTGAATATCGTTCCGTGGAATCTGCTATGATTCTAGCACTATGATATTAGATCGGTAGAACTTCTCTCTAAAACAGCCACTTGCAGACGCTCATGCCACTGACTTAGAATCGGAGCAAGGATCTATTTAATAACGTACAGAAGCAGGTTTTACATATTCATCATAGGGAGGCCATTATCCAACATTTCTGAGACCTCAACAATTTGTGGGGTACTGTGTTTGTGTGTGTGTGTGTGTGTGTGTGTGTGTGTGTGTGTGTGTGTGTGAATGTGTTTGTTTGTGTGTGCACCTTGATGTATATAGTTGAGAGTAACTCATAATCGCATTTTTCCTACTCGCAAAATGGGATGATGGAGAGAATTTGCTGTAATGCCTTATGTGCAATGCAAAACACTTACACTTTATTTGAACGATCGCTTAACACCGCTCAAAGCTGCAATAGCTGTAAACAGTGATAGTTAAAGAATAACACCATCAACCATCAAAACATTATGAGATCAGGAAACTGCTGCAGGCTGAGAAACTACAATCGAGCCCCCGAATTTCAGAGCGACTACAGAACCTGCAGAATATGCTGAAACATGCTTATAGCTGATTATGCTTTGAGGATGGGCACTCGTAATGATGACTTAGGCGTCAAATTTCGAATGTATCTATATGTACTGGAATGTTCTACATTCCAAATCCTGTATAACGAACTGCTAACATCGATTCTGAACATATTCGACAAAATTTGAATGTGATTTAAGGCAGCAAACGGTGCTTTGTGCGTTTCTCGGCCCTCCTGTTTCAAATGCTCCTGTGGCAAGATCACAGAGACGTGCGACATTGACACAAGCATAAATAAAACTGCAAAGGGTACTTCGAAGAATGCCATAGTTAGGCAACACACTCAGTGCCATTTCATCTTTCTAGTGTCCTAAAGGTGTTCCTGTACAGAGACAAACTGTGACATCCCTTGGCGCTTGCAGACAGGCAAACCCTCGCCACCTGTTCCATATCCAATGCCTATTAGCAGATGCAAGAGCAGCGGCGTAGAATGCCTGCAGGCGCCTTGTACTCTCATCACAATCTGTCTCAGTACAGGTACGCTTTTAAAGTGCTCAGGAAAGCTGGTTAGCTGGCAACGGAGGGGGGGGGGGGGGGGCGAGAGGAGGGGGTTGTCGAACTGGGGCGTCATAGATAGACCGTAAGCGGTTTTATTCACACATGCTTCAATGTAGAATCTCGCCATGATCACGCCACAGGAGGGCTTGAAACAGGGGGCCAGGAAAACTATAAGTACACTTTGCTAATTCAGATCCCGTCCAAATTTCGTAGAATGGTTTTGAACGGTCCCTTGTGATTCAGCCCTGTACGCTGGAGTGGTCGCACAGTACTCCAGAGGTGTGTGTCTACATACAATGGGCCTGCTGGCCCACAGTGTCCTTAAGGAACAGTTAGACCGTCCGGGGCGGTCACCAGTACCATACGTTGTCAAGAACATCGTCGTGTTGCTCGAGCGGTTCTAGGCGCTGCAGTCTGGAACCACGCGACCGCTACGGTCGCAGGTTCGAATCCTGCCTTGGGCGTGGATGTTTGTGATGTCCTTAAGTTAGATAGGTTGAAGTAGTTCTAAGTTCTAGGGGACTGATGACCTCAGAAGTTAAGTCCCATAGTCTCAGAGCCATTTGAACCAATTTTTGGCGTGTTGCTCATCACACTTCGAACTTTCGTTTTTAACAGCGACGTATGTGGGACTCAACCCTCCAAGCAAAGCAGTGGTTTCATTGACTATCTTTATGATTCCTCCTAAGGCCTCTCCATGTCGATTCTGAGCGTCGTTGTGTGTGAAATATTTCCCTCGACCAGCTATAAGAACAACGCGTGATGTGAACGATGGGCGTCGAGGTACTGATCTCCATCGCATAGGCGTCAAAAGAACGGGTCAGATGTGGAAAAAGGAGGGTGTGACGACCTTCCCATGGTGTGACACGACCGAGCTAGCATTGAACAGTACTGTGGTTTAATTGGGTGCTACTGTCATACCATTAACCCACCTTACACCTCACTTGAGCTTTTGAGCTCTGGCCATCGTCCGCATGTGTCGGCCGAGCCCGAAGGTGACGTCGCAGAGCGCCACGTTCTTGCGCTGGTACAGACAAAGGTTTTAGGCACCTTGGAGCCAAATTTCAAACTTATACGACAATTGGGGAGACAGTTTGTATACGAAGATTTCTCTCCGTTCAGAATACCATGCTGTGTTCTATTGGCTAGATAATCTTCAGTTCAGTCACACAGTGGTATTTCTTACGTTTGTATTCTGTTCATTAGGCGGCAGTTCGGAACTTTATCAAACCCTTTCCGAAGTCCAAGAAAACGGCATCAATCCTAGTGGGGGGATTTACGTCCTTCTTGTGGCCGAACAGAGCGAGTTGGGTTTCACATGATCGTTGTTTTCGGAACATAGGTTGATTTCTATGGAGTAGAAATGTCATAATACGCCGCATGAAACACGTTCCAAATTTCTCCAACAGAATTATCCTGAATTCTTCGCACTTTTGGTGAATCAAAGACTGCTTACGAGCACTCTACGACAATTTTTCAGAAGAAAAACAATTAGTTTATCATAATTTAAATTTTCGTTTAGCGGAAGCTGGCTCTCTAATAACTCAGCAGAACCTTTCGGCTACTACATAAAGTAGGCTGAAATTGTCTCCGGCTCTCCTTATCGATCTTTTTATCTGTATTTACTTTTGTCATATTTCTTTGTGTGATTTGTTTTTTGTTTTTGAAGTTATCCCCAGCATTACTATCATTTATTGGAATTCAGAAACATAATAATTTCGGTGAGGGCGGGGGGGGGGGGGGGGGGGGCGCTTCCATAAGACATCATCGTCTGGAACAGTTTCCAATCTCAGGTTGGGTCTGTTTGCAACATAACTCTCGCCATCTAGTCCTACTTTCGCACCATCTTTTTCTGTTCAATCTGGTCCAGTCCTCGCTTCTCTTTTCAATACATCTCTCCACATCTTTCAGCCAGCTTCCTTGAAGTAATCAACCAAATGCTGATACGTCTTGGAAAAGCATTCTGAAATAATTTAACTACTTCTGATCCAAGTCCTAATTTGTAATCTGTCATTAAAATGTAATGCAAGTCATATTATGTTCAATGTTGTATTGCGTTTTTAGCGATTTCCTTTATTGTATGTTTAATTAAAAGTTTCAAATATGTTTTGCATGTAAACAATGTCGGCGAATCTCTGAGATTTCCTGAATGCCATTTGATTCACTTAATCGCGGTGCTAATTTGCCTTTAGTGTCATGGAAAATTATAGAAACACTTATTTGTTTCATAAGGTATCCTGCAAATCTGTCTTGCGTCTTGTTTTACGCAGTGGGAATGGCGTCATAGACCCCCCTCTACCCGCTGAAGGTGGGCAGTTGTTGACAGTTCTGGAAAGTGTTCAGCTAGTTATGGCAGTTACAAGTAGAAAGACTATGATGACTGTATTGAATAGTATGTAATCTACACTGAGTAGCCCTTGTTGAAGTGGAGCAAATATGCCTTTGTTACGCTCTAAACAAGAATAGAAATCATTATGGGAAGTTTTAGTTTGATATTCAACCATTTAAAGCGGCTCCAACAATTATAGTGAGCCGTGTACCCGCAATGTTTTGTGTAACAAACGATCACAAGATAAGTATAAATAAAGCCACGGGAACTGCAGAATCCTCTGGGACTACAAATTTGTAAAAGCAAAGAAAGTATAGGTAGATTTCAAAGGGAAGGTCACAAAACCAAACTGATAACTGAATGAAAGTTCATGGTTGTGTCACATACTGCAGCAAACATTTGAGTCCGTATCGCCATCTGATAGCTCCGGTAGCTGCAAGTCCTTTTCGCGCCACTGATCTGTTCATCTACCTGTCTTTTATTCTTCGTTAAGAGCGTTGACAGGAGACATTCTTATTTATCCCCAGCTCGGTGCTGCGGAACGGGTGCCAAGCGTAGGAGAAAAGTGGACTCGATGAGAGACACAAATTACAGTAGCTACCTACAGACGCACGGTGCGCCACCGCAATCCTGCCCTAACCGGTGTGTCACTTGACGGGACGCAAGTAATATTTAAGGCGGTGACTGTCGGGAACGCTGGGGTGCGGCGGAACAGAATCGCCACAGGAGAATGGTCCTTACGTAACGGGCTATGGAAAAGTCATCCGTATTAATGCGGCAGGGAGGGCTGGGGAGTAGCCGACAATGGGCACTTAGCAGATGCGTACGTCACACGGGGTGCCGTCTGTCAGCGCTTTGTGCGCACAGTGTTTACGCCATTATGGTGGAGAGCGGCGCGCTTTCTCGCGGCCTCATTGTCGCAGCCGCGCTCTCCGCCTCTGCCGCACGCGGTCACGTGTCTCGCACAGCGGGTCCTCGGAGCGCACGCATTTAAGAGCAGCGCGCAATCTCTTTTCCACCCACTGCTGACACGACACCTTCACGCCGTCTATGCAACGGCCAAACGCAGTAACATTTTGAAGAATCTAGATTTTTCTTCTTACTCCTCAAGTATGATGGGGTACACGATGGAGAATCAAGCAGGGCCGTAGATCCGGTCGTAAGATAGGCCCTTGCCAAGGTCGAAGCCAGAGAGGCGTTAAAAAAAAAATACTTCTCTTACTCTAATAGAAGTGGCCACTCCCTGTGCCCACGTCTACAAAGGCTCGCAGTTGTCACCGTGTCATTTCGTTGAAGCAGCGTCGTAAAGGTAAGACTATAACAAATCCTATTACCAAACTCTCGAGAAAGCCACGTGCTGTGACGAGCACGTGGAGCCACGTGCTGTGACGAGAACGTGGGGAGTCGCGCAAGATCGGAAACAGAGGATGAGTCGAGATGAAATTAATGAAAATTGAGTAAGGTGGCAGTTTCGGGGCGCTTTGATAAGGTCTAAGCGCTTATGTATTCATCAGTTGCGTTTTCTTGATCTCGAGGCGCGCCTTTCAAACGGCCAAGGCAGCGCTAGGTTAGGAACCCTCTGTGGCAAAAAGGAAGCGGCGAGTTCTGTGGCCGCTGGACCACCGAGCAAGTTGACACCACAATTACTACTTTCAGGCGCAGGCACACTAGTGTGAGGTGACTGCCAGCTAACAAAACCCTCCAACATCGCCGCTCCGAGGATATTCTGCAACAACTTCTTGGGGAGGGTCACTTGCTGCCCTCTCGCCTGCGACCGTGTGTCTGTACGCTGTGCCACGCTGCGGTGAAGGTTAACAGTTCGTTACCTCGAGCGCAGTCGGGAATAACTCCAGGACTCCATCGCCGTTTCGTTTGTTGGGCGACCGGGAGACATTACGGGAGTCCAGCACCGCCAGCCACGCTGTAGGCTTCACCGAAGTCTGTCGTGACCCTTTTGCTGCATCAATCATGTTTTCTTGGTACAGTATATCTCTCTCCTAAGTGTTTCATTTAAAGTTACGTAGTTATAGGTCAATACTGTATGTATACGTCGTTCTATGACTATTTAGTGTCAATGGAGGCTGTCAGCGGATAAGAGTACCTTTCTCTGTACTGATTCAGAATATATCTGTTTTTTATATTTTCTAAATCTTATGTTTATTAGTGTTGAGATTGCAATCATCTTCACTCAGTACCAATTCAAATCAGTCTCTCCCTGCAAATAAGGTCGTAGTCCATGCCTTCCCACAGTCCGACATTGGGGAGAATATTAATGTGAGATCCCGATGACCTATCAGTATTTATTTCAGTCGTTAGCCGGGACAAGCTTCTTTCCTGTAGGCCGCCTGAGTTACGAGAGCTGTGGCCATCGGTTTAGGTATGGGAGCGCAAGACGCCTATCGCTAACATGATTTATGTTGCAACTTTGTGCACGGTTTACACGGCTGCCGCCTACGCAGCTCGCTCATATTCAACACAGCTACTGTAGCTTTTTCTTCGCTGTAGTAGTGGTGGCACTCAGTGGATGACGAGTGGTTGGTGAAGCAGATTTGCTATTTCATAGAAGGCTTCCGATGTTTACCGACTACGGAGTGCAAAGAGACGCGAAGGTGGAGGAAGTAAGCAAAAGAGATGGAGGCGATTTGTAATTTACTTGTCCCTCCAACCAGTACTTTTACTGGTCACAAGTTTCGATTTATACGATCTGCTGTATAAGTAGAAGAAGAATTCACGAAGCCTAGTATTGTTGATTAATAGTTTGACAAGACTGGTTCATCGTTGTGTCTTCAGACAGCTATAGTCAGTTCATGTAAGCTGAACCCTCGTGTAAACAAACGTATGGTCTGCCATCGATCATCTGCAATACTGCTCACGTATCTGTTGCCGTAAGAGCCGTGGAAGTAGGTCTCACTCCCGTCTTATATAATTTGCTCTTATTCTAGTGCGAATGATCTATGACAAACCCCAAAACATCTGAAGTCTAAAGTTCCTTCGCTAATCATTGAGATAAACATTTGACCAATGTAGTTCTTGTATCAGCTATTCTAGGACAGTCGGTTGCGCTGTATCTACCGTTCGTGCCCATACGGACGTGTCTTTCGTGCGCGCTTCATCCAGCGAACTGCGGCGAGGTGGATGGTGCTACTGTATGTTAAATGCTCGGGGAAGTAATGGATTTGTTTCATTACTGCCTGGCCCTAAGCAATACCGTATAGTTATTCCAGAAAGAAAACAGTCTTGGTTGTAAAATAATGATTATTTAATAACGCGTTTCACCCTTTTGAATCATCATCAGATTACCTATGGAAAAATAAATGTTAATAACAAAAGGAGGTATGGCCATATTAGGCACCTCTGCAGTGAGGAAACAAGTAATTCAATGAAAACTTCGTAAGGGAAAGCTTCAGTAGTATTCTGCAAATGACGATTCTTAAGCATGTATTATGAGGAATGCCTGTTTGTAGAATACCTCGGAATTTTCCCCTTACGAAGTTTTCATCGAATTACTTATTTCTCATTGTTGAGATGCATGACAGGGCAATGCCCCCTTTTCACATTAATATTTCTTTCTCCTCTTTCTTTACAGACAGAGGATGATAACGTAAAAGGGTGAAACGCGTTATTAAATAATCATTATTTTACAATTAAGATGTATCATTTTTTAAATAACTTGTAACGGTTGTTATAACGGCCACCCAAAGATGTGAAAAATATTTTAAATAAATTTTTGCTTTACTGTATATTTTAGGAAGTTAGTTCAATTTCTTTGTTATTGTAAATACAACAGTAACGCATCTAATTTTATACGTGCAATACTTCACATGCATATAGTTGATTTTAGTCATATTTTTCATCAAAGTTCCTTTTCTATTAGATTTAATTACAGAATTACAAAATTTGCTAAGACTTCGAAGAAACGTTTTGAAAAAAGTAGCGTTACAGAGATGCACGATCATCTCGATTCGCCTCTGGACATAAAACAAATTATGCTTCACAACTGCGTGGGTGACGCAGGAGGCGCCATTTTACTCGCGATCTTGGTTGATAATTGATGAATTTGCCCATACTGGACAAAGATGGGTAAAGTACGAATGTAACTAAAAATGAAGTTTTTGCTGTGATTTTATGAAAACCGGTTACTGATATTTATCAATTTTTCTAGTTGAGTTTTCCTAGACACATAAAAAAGTTTTAATCATGTTTCCAATATTTAAATTATTTGTTTATAAAATTCACGATTTAAATATCGAACTTCAACCACTTTCAAGTGGAGCACAGCGAAACTTCAAAAACAAAGTTCACACGCAGAACTGTATTACTTCAATTACGTATTGACACGTGAATGGCAGTTACACTTCACAATGCAGCATTCGTTATGTTTCCGATGCCCAAGCGCTAACACTCACATGTTTGGGCTGCTGCAATACAAACCCATTGCTTCATCTACAGCTCACACAGGTTCATCTGCGGTCGAGATTCATCAGGTTGAACGTGAATACCAACTGAACGCCGAAGACTTTATGGGAGACAGCGGGGCTGAAGATGTATATCACCAGTGCATATATGTCTGGTATTCACAGGGCAAGTAGGAGGAGACGATTATTGTGTAGTGGCGTCGCATGTTTTCATGGCTACACCGATAACCCATTGCGGGGAAGAATGGAGATTGAGGGAACACTATAAGAGAAAAAACGATAAGATTGCTTTCCGAGCTCAATGAGTGCACCTCGCAGCGTGCATACTACACGTTGTTCGTCTTGTGCTGGAATGAATTGCAGAATACAGCGCACACTTCCATCATGTTGAAAGAATCCCAACTTAATAACTTCTCTTGATTAATGGGTTGTGGTAATTCATGGAATTGTGTCTAGTCTCTCAAAAACCCCATCACTCTGAAGTCATCGTTGAACAAGGATTGTAGTTGGTTTCATTACAAAATTGTTCCCTATACATCTTTAAAATCTTGAACATGGCTGGAACCAGCAACTGTAGAATGGAATTTTCGTGAGGATAAATTGAAATACAGCGAGTCAATTGCAGAAACCCAGTATTTATTCAAATCCCTTGAGCTAGGTTTTGAAGTCTGTAAAAAACGTCGTCTTCAGAAGGATGATTGGTTACACTGGTTACGTAATGCAATGGAGGTATAATTTTAAAGCAACTCCACAACATTATGAAATCAGTGTAACCATTAATCCTTCTGAGGATAACATTTTTAAAGACCTCGAAACCTAAATCACAGTGACTGAATAAACTTTTTGTTCTCTGCAACTGTCTAGTTGTATTTCACTTGATCCTCACAAAGATCCCTGTATATCATTAGGCAGCGCCATAAAGTATCTGACCACATTCCGTGTGTTCCTTGTGTTTTGCAGGCAGTGTGATCGACGCAGCGCATTGTAAGCAGCAGAACGCAAGGCTATTCATGTCGGTAACAAGTGAAGATGATGTTTGGGTAAAGATGGAAATGGTCGAGAGGCAGAACCCGGTCCTCCAAACTGATGTACACACAGTCCACCGGCACCCTGCACGTTCGTCTGTCTGGCAAGACCCATTGTAGCACGCCCGGAAGTACAAATGGGTTTGTCGTTTCGACCGTGCACCCTGTCCACACCACGTACCTGATAATCCCGCGGCGGTCGTATTGTTCTGCTCTACACTGCTGCTGGCTTGCCTGAAATTATCTATCGAAATATGCAAGCGAGTAAGGGGAGTCACTCAACGTTAAGCACAATACTGTTCTACATCTGGTATTAACATCTATATTCTGAGACGATATGGAAATCTCAGGTTGCACTGTTTACACTGTATGTCGTAAATGTTTATCCCAACTGACAGTCTTGATGATTATCTGTCCACAATATCACTTGGACGAGCGTACGCGTACCGAACACGGCGCGGATGATTGTTGATGATGCGGAACGCGATGATCGAACGCACGTTCTCACGCTAGCTACAAGACACTGGCACTTAAATGCTCTCTTTTTTAAAAAGTAGTATTACTGATTCACATTAGTTCATTCTGTAAGACCGAACACGGCGAGGATACACCAATCCGTTATCAGCAGCACTGCTCATTTTTAAATTACTTCTTGACGCACTTTCCTCTGAATCATTTACTTATTTTATCATTTTCCTGTAATAACACTTGTAGCAACACTTCCACTTCCATGCTAACAATGCCTCTCACATGCAGAGCTACACACTACACAACATAGCAGTTCCGTATCCCACGCTCGACTCGACAGACGCGGCTGCCTGCAAAGATACTCCACGACTAAGCCAGCGGTATGACAATACGCTTACACCATGAGCACACAAACGCCCAAAAAGGGCTTGAAATGTGGTGTGATGTGGTTGGCGTCTGTGAGGGCACTTGTTTTGATATAGCCGTGCTACCTATCGACCGCTTCCATCTGCTTGGCCGTAGACAACCATCATCTCGGCTTGTTCTCAACAGGAATACAGAACCATTCTGCTGCTTACAGTGCGCTCCGACAATCACACAGCCTGCAGCACAAAAGGCATCAGCGGCAAGTAGTCAGAGGAACTGTAATTCGTCAGTGCAACCTACAGTGCCAACGATGCATTTCCATATACATGTTCATATCACCTTTCTTCCTCCATACCCAGTACGGAATCCGTCCCTGCTGTTTGTCGTCGGTTTTATTAATGCACACCCTGTATATATACAGGGTGGAGAAAAATTTCGTTACGAAATTTTCACCCTGGATAGCTGATGACAGTAGGGACCAAAATTACTAATGTGGTGTAAGTTGACAACGCACAATTTTTAAACACCGGGAACTTGGCGCCATGCGCTCCGATTGTCCGTGGGATTGCCCTTTTGCCGGATGCTCTGGACAACGCATGACCGCGGATGCTTTGACTGCCGGAGATCGCGATGTATCCAAGGCGGGGTTTGCACACTCGGTGGCTGAGCGACAGCCTTCCACTCTGCGGACCTGGGGGCGAATCTGCTGGGGCCTCAATACATAAGTTGTAGTTTCATGATAGGACGTACCGGGAACAAACCCGTCAACAGCTGTCAGTTCGCGTACAGAATGTCTATTGTAAACTGTGTCGGAACAGAAAAGGGTCTTTTTTGTAGCTGTGACATTGTTTACTTAAAGCAGGTGCTCGAACTGGCGACTCTCTGACGCGACACAAGCTTGGTAACGTCGAACAGTATTTTGCCGAACTCTTGCGAAGTTTCCTGGCATTACACTGATGTGAATGGAATCATGTTGAACGCGATCCATTAATTCCTCTTCGTTTCTAGGTTGTTCGCGTACGAGTGGGTGAACTAGAACCTTGGAGAATCTCCACAGGAAAAAGTCTGGTGGTGTGGGGTCTGGTGATAGAGGGGGCCATGTCCTACAAGCACCTCTGCCAATTACCTGGCCGTTCACTTAAATACCAGCGCCCAGCGCGACTGTTATGTGCGGGAGCCCCATCATGCCTGCAACCACATGCGCACCCGTATGTCCAGGGGAACATCTTCCAGCAGGCCGGGCAGAGTTTCTTGCAAAAGGTGAAGGTAATATGCCCTGGTACTTCGAAGAGGTAGACGGACCGCCCCAACCAGTCACCCACAATCTCTGCCCAGATGTTGAGAGAAAATCGTTCCTGGTGTCCGTGGACGTACGTGAGGTGAGGATTTCCCCTTGCCCAATAATGAAAGTTTCACTGTTGGAAAGGCCATCCCGATGGAAGGTGCACTCGTCAGTAAACAACACAATGGCGGGCAAGTCGGGATCTCGTGCAACATGACGCAGAAACGACAGGATTTAGGTCTTGGACAGGGTGGAAAGTAAATGGATGTTGGCCATCATCCCACAAAACCTCCCTGACTAACCGATAAGTGAGGCGTTTGTCGTGTTGAACCGCTTGAGTACTTGTAGGTGCTTCCTTGAAGCGCTCGAGAACAGTCTCTTCATTTGCAGCATCCCACCATGTTCGAGGCCTTCCAGCATCACCATGATATCCCGCTAACGAGCCTGTTTCGCCAAGTCGCCGGTGAATTGCCGTAAACGTTTGCGGTTGTGGGTGGCGTCTTGCTGGGTACCGTTCCTCATACAACCGTCGGGCATCATGTGCATTACTGTAGGCCAGTCCATAAACAAAAGCCACATCTCGTGGTTCTTCAAACGAGTACTGTGCCGCCATGCTTACTATATGACAAAATCACAGGTGACGTGTGTATTCTCCTGAGCGAAGCTTATGTGTGAATGCCTGTGATGGGAGGTGGAGACAAACAGCAAGACCTATTCGACACGTGTGCGTATCACGTTGGAACAGTGACGGGGCAAGGGGCGTTTATATGTGTGAACCGACAATCACAGCGCTGCCTGTCAACCGTCGAACGGTAACAGTGCAATCCAACGGCCAATCGGAGAGCGTGGCGCTAAGTTTCTGAAGTTTAGAAATGGTGCGTTGTCGACCTACGTAACACTAGTAATTTTGGTTCCTACTGGCGTCAGCTATCCAGGGTTAAAATTTCGTGACACAATTTTTCTCCACCCTGTAAATGGTGAATCACCTAAAACTTGCACAGAAAATATTGCGGAAACGGATAGTGCTATTGATGTGTGGTATCCACAGAATAGATTAGTATTCGGGGTTCGTATTATTAGCCAGTCAGTAGATTGTAATAATACATCGAATGTGTATTTTGTGTAAAAAATGCACTTTTAAAATGGAACAATGTCTACTGACACTAACAAACTAAAAGTAGGGTAAATTAGAATGGCAGTGGGTTTTGTCGTGGGTCATTTGCGAGGTATCGTATTTGGAAAGTTCCCACACTCAAACTTGTACAACACCTGTGGCAGCACACACTAAAGGACAACACAAGTGCATGTGTTAGTGAATACTAACTAGATTACAATGAAATGAATACCCCTAGCTGCATACATGCGTTCATACAAATCAACAGGGACAGTTGAAAAAGTGGGCCCCGACCGGGACTCGAACCCAGGATCTCCTGCTTACATGGCAGACGCTCTATCCATTTTTTTATCTCATTTTGTTCTATTTTGTTCATTGTACATGTTCTGGACGGACGTCTCATGACACACGTTCAGGTTGTTCGTTGATCCGTTCACTCAGTTTTTTTTTTTATTACAGAGGGTAGCTAACCCTCTGACCGAACACGCTGAGCTACCGTGCCGGCATCCATCTGAGCCACCGAGGACACAGAGGATAGTGAGACTGCAGGGACTTAACTCTGCACGCCCCCCGTGAGACCCACATTCCCAACATGGCCGAAAGAATAAAATTACAAAGAACGAAACTCGTCTAGCTTGAAGGGGGAAACCAGATGGCGTTATGGTTTGCCTGCTAGATGACGCTGCCATAGATCAAACGGATATCAACTGCGTTTTTTAAAATAGGAACCCCTATTTTTTATTACATATTCGTGTAGTACGTAGAAAAATATGACTGCTTTAGTTGGACCACTTTTTTCGCTTTGTGATAGATGGCGCTGTAATAGTCACGAACGTATAAGTACGTGGTATCACGTAACATTCCGCCAGTGCGGACGGTATTTGCTTCGTGATACATAACCCGTGTTAAGATGGACCGTATACCAATTGCGGAAAAGGTCGATATCATGTTGATGTATGGCTAATGTGATCAAGATGCCCAACGGGCGTGTGTTGTGTATGCTGCTCGGTATCGTGGACGACATCATCCAAGTGTCCGGACCGTTCACCGGATATTTACGTTATTTAAGGAATCACGAAGTGTTCTGCCATATGTGAAACGTCAACCACGACCTGCAACAAATGATGATGCTCAAGTAGGTGTTTTAGCTGCTGTCGCGGCTAATCCGCACATCAGTAGCATACAAAATGCACGAGAATAGGGAATCACAAAAACGTCGGTGTTGAAAATGCTATATCAACATCGATTGCACCCGTACCATATTTCTATGCTCCAGGAATCGCATGGTCGTATACAGTTCTGCCACTGGGCAAAAGAGAAATTACGAGACGATAACAGATTTTTTGCATTCGTTCTATTTAGCGACGAAGCGCCATTCACCAACAGCGGTAACGTAAAGCGGCTTAATATGCACTATTGGGCAACGGAAAATCCACGATGGCTGCGACAAGTGGAACATCAGCGGTCTTGGCGGGTTAATGTTTGGTGCGGTAATATTGGAGGAAGGTTAAATTGTCCCCATTTTATCGATGGCAGTCTAAATGGTGCAATGTATGCTGATTTCCTACGTAATGTTCTACTGATGCTACTACAAGATGCTACTGCATGACAGATTGGCGATGTATTCCCAACATGATGGATGTCCGGCACATAGCTCGAATGCGGTTGAAAAGGTATTGGATAGCATATTTCATGAGAGGTGGATTGGTCGTCGAAGCACCATACTATGGCCCGCACGTTCACCGGATCTGACGTCCCCGGATTTCTTTCTGTGGGGAAAGTTGAAGGATATTTGCTATCGTGATCCACCGACAACGCCTGACAACATGCGTCAGCTCATTGTCAGTGCATGTGCGAACAGTATGGAAGGCGAACTACTCGCTGTTGAGAGGAATGTCGTTACACCTATTGCCAAATGCACTGAGATTGACGGACATCATTTTGAGCATTTATTGCATTAATGTGGTATTTACAGGTAATCACGCTGTAACATCATGCGTTCTCAAAATGATAAGTTCACAAAGGTACATGTATCACAGTGGAACAACAGAAATAAAATGTTCGAACGTACATACGTTCTGTATTTTACTTTAAAAAACCTACCTGTTACAAACTGTTCGCCTAAAATTGTGAGCCATATGTTTGTGACTATTACAGCGCCATCTATCACAAAGCGGGAAAAGTGGTCCAACTAAAACATTCATATTTCTTTACTTACTGAAACGTCCCCTTAGGAAAATTGTACATGACTGTGCTTAAACTGACACACAATATTTTTAACGCAACGCAATCTGACTTTCGATAATCCCTACAAAAGAATGGCCCTGACTAACATTAACCTATACCTTTCACAAATCACTTACCTCACAAAAAACTTTGTTACTCGAACTACTGCAATACAATACTGCAGTTCATGGCATCCAGTCTTAAAAATTTACTGTCTCTGTCCAAAAGTCCGCTATCTCACTCCCCATAACCACCACTGCTCACGGCTCACCTCCAACTGCGCAACGCTACGCGCTGTTAACATCCAGCTGCCCAACACTACAATGGCAGACAACAATGCAAACTAGCCACAGACTGCACACAGCACAGCCAGTGATTTTCATACAGAGCGCTA
Source organism: Schistocerca serialis cubense (assembly GCF_023864345.2). Classification (NCBI taxonomy): domain Eukaryota; kingdom Metazoa; phylum Arthropoda; class Insecta; order Orthoptera; family Acrididae; genus Schistocerca; species Schistocerca serialis. The sequence goes on from NC_064638.1 coordinate 981,812,248, forward strand.
CGTGGCGTTACCAATAATAAAACCTAAACAGCCTACTTACATAGCCCCCAGGCTCCCCACAAAAGATTTTACAAATTGTTTTGGGCAGTGGCCAATACAGATCTGAAAAAATTTTTCATAATTACAATAACAAAGATATCAAATGAACACACTTATTGATACAATGTTGGTCAAAAGCTAAAATTTTCTCACAGTCCATAAAGACAGTCCTGATCATTGATCACAGTAAAATTGCAGTGTTTTTTTTTCTCAAAGTCTGAGGAGTAAAGGAGAATGCACTCAGAAGTAGTGGATTTCCATGCAGTCTTGAAGTAGTGTTGTCCTTCCAACAGAAAGACAGTGCTGACTCTTAACATGCAGAGAGATAATGGGCCACAACAGAGCAAACCCACAGCAGAGTCAGTCGAAGTTTTGAAGAATATTGGTAGGTAGGCCATCACAGAGCAGACCCACTGTAGTCCTGGTAGAGATTATATTATTAGTGGGCCACCAGAGATGCAGACCCACTGCAGTCCTTGTAGAAATAATGGTATTGGTGGGTCATCAAAGATGCAGACCCACCGTAGTCCTTGTAGAGATGGCCAGCAGCCATCTGTTGTGACTGTGCACGTGCACAATCGCTATTGAAGAGTCTTGCGGGTAATATAGCAAGTCCATAACCACCACTTGTGCACTCACAAAGGTTTTGGAATTGTCCTTAGAACCAGCAATGCTGTTATCCAGTACCTTGCTGAATTATTAACAAACGTGCAAACACTAACAGTCCCTACTTCTCACATGTTGTCCATATACTACGACCAACAGAAACGTGTGCAGTGAAATGTAAGTTACAAGTTACTTAATTTGATGAACTGGTGTCAATTACAATTTTGTAACATAAGAATACAATAACAAAGGTACAAAATACATCATTAAAGAACATAACAATACAGATAACATTTGTAGTAAAACAGGCTTTACAGAAGAATAGAAATAAACGTATACATCAGTGTTACAAGAATTATGACATAAGTACATACATAAAAGATCAGAATAATTTTTGAAACATCAACTTCACACATGAGCATTAAAACAAAACAGAATAAATAATGTCTAAACATCTTTACAAAGTAAATAACATATTATAAATGCAAATTATATTTGAGGATAACAGTGTTCCTCATCATAGCGAATGTAGCTTATTACTAGAAAAATTCTACAACATAAATCTTATTTACTGAACGCATAAAGACAGGAAGAAGACAAATACCAAATACACAAGGGTCCACAAAAACATAGTGGGATACACAAAAGGAAAGGACAGGGTTTGTTTTACTGCAGTATCTTGCAAACAAAACTTTCTTTACTTCTTGGAGATCTCCCTTTGTTGTTCATTATTTCAAAAAGTGCTATCTATACCTGCTTTCAGTACTTTTTTTGTATAACTTCTTAATGCATTTCTTCCATTTCATCGCAACTCACTCTCTTATATAGTCTACCCCCTCTTAAGCTAACTTAAATCTACTGAGCTCAGATGCATAAACTAAGGGACGAGGCAATGCAGCAGCACAAAACAATTAACACAAACAGCAATGACAAAAAAATGCAAATTGGCAAAGCTAGCAGCAGTAAATCTAAATATGAAGAGCAGATGTAACATTATAAGTAATATGAGCCAATGTGCAGCAAAAAGAAAAATAAATAAGTAGTAAAACTGGCTTCACAGAGTAATACAAAGTGAAATTTAGTAGCACTATGCCTGGCAAGCAGGAGCAGCAAATGCAGTAACTTATACCTAAACATGACAAAGCTCAAGCAGAAAAAACAATACACTAAAGACAACAATGCAGATAAGGGAAATGTCTGATCACATCTTAATATCTATGTCATTAAAGTGGTGCACCACAAGAAGTTATTCTACCAAAAAAATTACCAAGTAGTTGAAAAGAAAATTCTGTATGCAATTCCTGTGAAGGGAAATGTCTTTTTGTGCTCCTTCGGTTTTTTGAAGTAGATCATAAAGTTATTATTTACTGGATATGTAGGCATAAAATATTTATATTAGTACATCAATAAAATTTTATTTTAACCAATGCTGCAGTGGAGCTAGATACTAGATATTTAACAAAATGAGCAATCTCTCAACTACAAAAACAATAGATATAAAATGTTTCTCATCATTTCATTAGGCATTTTAGTAAATATCATAAATTACGAGCTCCACAGTGTAATCATATGTTTTCAAGTTTGAGCGTGTCGTATTTGCGATGCTTTCTACAAAGAAATGTCAATAGCGAGGATAATGGCCTCCTTTTTTCTCCACATGTGCCTCTGAAAGGCACACACTAATGGCTTTTTTCCAGGCGACTGTCACATAGCTGAGAGCTGGGTGCCCACGATGCATTACGTGAAGGTGGTCACTTAACTTTCTTACTGAAATTTTAGACACCAGTTTGCACTACAGTGACATTCTCATATAAAATTTCACAGGTTGAGAATTTGCGCTACAAATGTTTAGAAACAAAAACCTTTAAATATAATAGTGTCCAAATAATTTTCGTCGGCATTGTGATACATTCATGCATTTGCACACATTTCATAACTCTTTAAAGTACGATTCTTGGATTCCATCATCATTTTTCACAAGTCAGAGTCCCTAACCGCTACTCCTTATTCCTTACCTTATTACACACATACATATTCATCAACATGTCTCCAATATTTCATCATAATAAATACATAGCATAATCAGATTCCTCATATAACATCATCTAATTGATCATAAACATAACTCAACAGCATAATACACATCGTCGTCATAATAATAACATCATAACAGATCAATCACATCTCAAAATCGTCGTAGCTTTCTGAATATTTTAAAACCTAAAAAAAATTCGCTGCTCATTTCAAAAGTGTCATCTACCTCAAATGTACTTGAAAAATCATGATCCCATACCAAATACGTTGTTCAAAGCTCTCATAGTATCACAATGGTTCCAAAAAATATAAACAGTTCACAAAGTACAGAAAAAATAAAATTTCATAAGTGTGAAGTTATCCAACTGTGTAATACGTAAACGTCTGTCACTGATGTAGTAAAATAAATATTTGTCTCTCACAGTGAAATGATCAGATAGCTGTGTAATTCTGTGTTACAGGAATATGGTGCTGATGTGTAAAGTTGTATAAGCAAATACCATATTAGCTAGGGCTCCTTGTGCTTCCCAAACACATGGTACACAAGGTAAGCGTGTACCCCCCTGAGGATTAATGTAATTATACCTTCAGGTGTTACAGATTACAGCAATGGAATGAAATTTATCATGGAAAACTTTCTTTGTAATTCAAAAATCTTTAAAAATAAATGTTTTAATAAAGTACAAAATTAATCACTCAAATACGTGTACTGTAGCGCTAAACTGTGTGTCTCGTTGTAAGATAATCTCTGTGGAAGTGTCGTAGTTATCGTTCTCTGTAAGCAAAGTTTTGCTGAAGTCAATGTACTTACCTCGTAATAAACAAAAGCGAAATGCTATGCGTATAGATATCATAGTTATTATGAACAGTACCGTGATCAAGAAAGTACTACACTGTAACATATTGTTGTGCTACAAAAAAGGCTGTCTTATTGTAACTATACCACAAAGTTACTACTAAAACATGTTTTACTTTCCAGAAGAATTCAGAATAACTGTGCAGATATAAAACAGATACACCGCAAAAGCAACAATGTAAATTGTGTCACACATTAGTAGTGTCGTGATATAATCGTGTAGCTGTCAAAGAAACCAAATACTAAGTCGTCTTTAATCTCACAGAAAGTACTTCAAATAAATAATGTCTTTTCAAGTAAACCAAAATGTTGCATTAAAATCTCATTAGCAGAATATGTTCTAATTATATAAGCCTTATAGTCGTTACATAATCGTGCAATTAACAAGCAAGAATGTACACACACAATAACACCATGTCCTCTGTCCACTATAACAATGAATTCATAATTTCTGTTTAAATAAGTTCTCATTGTTGTATGTTAACAGATTCTAAGTCTGACAAAGGATACTAGTAACATAAAGTGAAAAGTTTTATGGCAAATACAAAGTTAAAAAACCGATTATCTCTCAATAAGCGGTTTTATATGTGAAATGTGGTGCAATCCTTTACTCTTTCTAGTGCGCAGATTTCAACTTCAAAGCAATTATCATGTATACGTCGGTAAGGAATGCTAAAATTTTTCTCAAGGTTAGCGTTTATGTTATTTTTCTCTAAGCCAGCCGGCGCACATGGCTGCCTGCGGTGCGAGTCATTGTCTGTCCTTTGTTGGCGCGCGTCTTTATTTGGATTAGGAGACCTATGTTCTACAAATTCACCTTGCGAGAGGGCCCAGCCCTGTTTGAATCCCGCCAGTTCCGATAGAATTCAGGTCTGTCGTTACGATTATATCGTCTGTCGTCATGTCGGTAATTTCTGTAATTAATTTCTTGTCGGTCACGTAGTGGAGAATTTCTCCCTAAATCGTAACTGCATGCTGAACTGTCGCGTCTGAAGTTATTCCGTCTCCCCTGATAATAATTATTTTGGTTCCCATATTGTCTGTTTCTCTGGTTGTCTCTGTGATAGTCATTACTATGGAAATGCGATCTTTCTCTGTAACTATTACTACTCTGCCAACGGTTGTCTTATGGGTGGTGTCTGTTTTAGTCACGATTTACGTTGTAAGAATAGCCTTGTCGTGTCCATTTATTATTTCTGTCATCGCGGAATTGTGATGGATGTGACCTGTAATTGTTGTGCTCCTGTTTTCGCATTCCGCGATTGTCAGTGTCAATTTCCAATTCTTGTAACAGTCCCTGAAAAGCTTCAATGTCGTCTTTGCAACGTCCTGCCAAAATAATATGTCGTAAATGTTCAGGCAATCTGATTAAGCAAATGCGGATGAGTTCTGAGGGGCTGTAAGGGTTTGATAGGTACTCATTCTTGTGCAACATGTCTTCAAAATATTTCACAAGACTGGAAAATTCAGATGGTTCGAAATGTTTCATCATTATGATGCTATGTTTTACTCGGTCTTGTGTGGCTTGAGACCAATATGCTGAGAGGAAGGCATGGTAAAATTCTCCTTCACCTTGGCAGTTGTGAATCACCGATCGCATTCTTACAGCTGGTTCATTCTCTAAGTAGCCACACATAAATTCTAATCTGTGCTCTAATGACCAGTTGGGAGGAACACAATGAGAGAATTGATGTAGCCACGCTTGCGGATTAATATCGTTGCCAGAATTCTTAAATGTTTTGAATTTACGTGTAGTAATGAACAGCTTATAGTCAAAATCATCATGCCGGCGAGTCGCATATCGGTCATTGTTACGTCGTGTCGGCGGTTCCATCTCAAAATTCGGTGCACATTTCCAATTTCTTTCATAACTTCCGAAATTCCCTGCGTTATTATTTTGCGGCTTTTCCGTATTTCTAAGTCCCTCTTCCCGTGTTGGAGCGCGAGTATCCTCTGAAATTTGTAATTTTTGTTTTACTTGTGCCAACTGATCTTGTACTTCCCGGATTTCCCTTTTGTGTTGCGTATAAATTTGATTCTGATTTTGTTTGAATTTCTTAATTTGTTCATACTCTTCTGTGTCAGTGATGGCTACAGGTCTTGTGTCGTTCAGATCATCATCTACCTTTGTAGGTAAGTTAGTGAACTGATCCGAAAGTTCGGCTACTTCCTCCGATAGTGTACTTATTTCCTCAGTGTGTTTTTCTGAACCAAGTTTCAGAGTGTCCATTTGTGTTGAAATCGTATCTACTGTGTCCTTTAAGTTTTCCTGAGTTTTTGCAAGTTGCATAACCGAATAGGTAGATGCAGCTGAGTCGACTTTAGCTTGCAAGGTCTCATGATTTTCATGAACAATAGTTTGCAGTTCTTTTATGGCTGCTTCGTGATTCTGTAATGTATTTTCATGCCGCGGAAAAATAGGTTGTAAATGCTCACAAATTTGTGTTTTTACGTCATTACAGACTTTTTGACATTTCGATTCGATTTTATGTAACTTAGTAGTTAAATCTTCACGTGTTTGTTCAAGCGTAGTGTGAAGATTTTGTTCCATTGCGTCTAACTTTTGAAGATTTTGTCGCATTTGTTTCTGATTTTGTTCAAGTGTTGTGTCTAACTTTTGTAACCTTTGTCGCATTTGTTGCATTAACTGTAATAACAATGCACTGGTGTCTGAAGCATGTTCCTCAGTGCTATTCGGCAGTGCATTTGAACCGGCAATATTCGCATTTTGAAAAGCAGATAATGTGTCTTGATAGTGGTGCTGATAAGCTACGATCGTCGTCACTATTATTTCTCAGTTTACTTTGGAGCCTTGTGTTACGTTTTTCACACGCCATTATTGTCAGAATGTTTCACACGATATCACAGAAAAGCACAATTTGAAGAGCAAAAATAAGAGAACTCATTAACATAACACTGAAAATAATATCTACTTAATTGCAAGCGCAGCTGCGAAATACTTGGTGCAAATCTACATGCATGCCACAACTGTTTTACTGTACAACAATGAAAAACTACAACTATAAAGGAAATTTTCTCTATAATTACGCAAACTACAAGAAAAAATCAGAAGATTCCAGTGAGGTATCCTCGGCTAAGGATCGACATATGAAATGTCCCCTTAGAAAAATTGTACATGACTGTGCCTAAACTGACACACAATATTTTGAGCGCAACGCAATCTGACTTTCAATAATCCCAACAAAAGAATGGCCCTGACTAACATTAACCTATACCTTTCACAAATCGCTTACCTCACAAAAATCTTTGTTACTCGAGCTACTGCAATACAGCGAGCACCACTACTGCCAGCTAAATAAAGGATTCAAACTATTGAAGGCATAGTTAGCAAATGAAAGATTTTGATACAGAACAAACAATGTATTTACCTCAATAGTGTTCAAAGGTCATAATATATATAAATCAGTTCATGGCATCCAGTCTTACAAATTTACTGTCTCTGTCCAAAACTCCGCCTTCTCACTCCCCACATCCACCACTGCTGGCGGCTCACCTCTAACTGCGCAACGCTAGGCGCTGTTAACATCCAGCTGTCCAACATTACAATGGCAGACAATAATGCAAACTAGCCACAGACTGCACACAGCACAGCCAGTGATTTTCATACAGAGCACTACGTGGCGTTACCAATAAGAAAACATAAACAGCCTACTTACAGTACTACACGAATATGTAATAAAAATGGGGGTTCCTATTTAAAAAAACGCAGTTGATATCCGCGTGACCTTTGGCAGCGCCATTTAGTGGGCCAATCACAGCGCCATCTGGTTTCCTCTTTCGAGCTAGACAAGTAGACAAGTTTCGTTCTTTGTCGATTTTTCGTTTGACGCTTATTTCGTGAGATATTTGGCCCGGTTACGATCAATGTACCATTTGACCATGTTCTTCTGTGCCGATGCAGAAACAGTGCCCAGACTCTTATGGGAATCGGCAACAAGCCGCGAGTAATGAGTGTAACGGGCACGGGCACTATGAATATAGTGTGGGACAAAAGGTGTGAATGTGGGTCTCACGGGACTCCCCCACCCTTAAGTACCTTGGCATCACCTTTGACCGTCGCCTCTCCTGGAGCCCCCATCTCTGGACAATCCAAGCCAAGGCACACTCCCGACTCCATCTCCAAAAATGGCTTCAAATGGCTCTGAGCACTATGCGACTTAACTTCTGAGGTCATCAGTCCCGTAGAACTTAGAAATACTTAAACCTAACTAACCTACGGATATCACACACACCCATGCCTGAGGCAGGATTCGAACCTGCGACCGTAACGGTATCGCAGTTCCAGACTAAAGCTCCTAGAACCGCTCGGCCACACCGGCTGACGACTCCGTCTCCTCAAGCTTCTTTCTGGCTGCACATGGGGTCTGGACCCATCAACCATCCTCCACACTTATAAATCCCTCATCCACCCTATCCTCTGCTACATCCACCCTGCCTAGATCTCCGCCCCTCCTACCTTTTACAAATCCCTTCAAATCCTAGAACGCCATGCTCTCCACCTCACCTATCGCATTCGCCGTCCCTCCCCCACACGGATCCTGTATGACCTTATTCCATTCCCGCACCTCCTCCTTTTCCTCGAACGGATACAGACCATTTATACCTCCTGTAAACGTGATCCCCCTCACCTGCTTGTCTCTCCTATCCTCTCCCACCCCCCGTCTGCTGCCACACCTGTATCCCCACATCCCACCTGCTCTCCACTCTCCATACCCTCTCCCAAGGTGGCTTCCACCAACTCCCCCTCTCTGATGATGCCCTCATCCCCTCCATCTACCCCTCCTATCAACTTTGATCTTCCCTCTCTCCTCCCTGTGGTTCCTTAGGGCACACTCTCTCCCTACTCTCCCTCCTCCCTCCCGCCCCCTGGGCTTCCCCTACCCCCACACCTTCTTTTCTCCCCCTCCCATCTCCACTGCCACTTGCATCTACACTCTCCCCTCTCCCTCTCCCCCCCCCTTTTCCCCTTTTGGCAGGTCCCCAGACTCGCTCACGTCAAGTGAAGATTCGCGGGCCAGAGATCATCACCATCGGTTCTGTGTGTGTGCCGCCGTGTTAGTGCTTCAGTGTTTTCACCGAACCACGCTCCACCGTTCACGTGTGTTATCTAAGTCGTCAGTGTTCGTGTACAGTGCTGACCATTTTTTATCTTTTACTGCACCTGTTAATGGCTCTGTGTTTTTTCATTAATGTGTTTACTGTTTTTTGGCCACCGTTACTTTATGTCTTTCTGTGTCTTCATTGTTTCTCTTTGTACTGACTGTGGCTGAAGAGCGGCGTAATATTGTCGCTGCCAGCCCACCTTTTGTATAAGGTGTCAAAATCACAATAAAGAAAAAAAAATCGCATGCGAGGCGTGCCAGAGATAAGTCCCTGCAGTCGCACTATCGTCCGTTTCCTTGGTGGCTCAGTTGGATAGACCATCTGCCATGTAAGCAGGAGATCCCGGGTTTGACTCCCAATCAGGGTACACATTTTCAACTGTCCCCATTGACTAATATCAACTCCTGTATGCGGCCTGTATTCATTTCATTGTAATTTCATTGTAAGAAGCTGCATGGTCACCGATGTTATCCGTTCTCTCAGACATGTCCGAAAGAGGAGATACTATTTTCATGTATAAATTCTGACATGAACTGAGCCAACTGACCATCATAGGTTGTGTTCAAAATGACCACGCTACCAGCCTGGTTTGAAATGACTGCTGCGCATGTGATTGCATTCCAGGGGCGATGTCCGAACACACTACAGTAATATACACTAGCATATCATGTGATGTAGTTGGTATGTACTTTTAGGCAGCATCTTTCAGCTTTCCCTGCTAGAAGAAGTCTACAGGCGTCAAATCCGGGGAATTGGTCGATTATGGTACAGGTTCCCTGCGTCCAATTGAACAGTTCCTCCTAGTCTACAGTGGAACGTCATCTAGCGTCAGTGGAAGATGGTCTGTTAGGAGACTGCGATACTTCGCACTTCAGCATTCCATATATGAAAAATGGACCTATGAGCTGGTGGTTCACTATCCCACGCCACTCGTACACACTCCATTGACGCTGATATTCCACTTGATGAAGCCAACGGCAATGGTCAACCGACCAATTGTGCATGTTTCCACTATTTACTGACCATGATTAGTAAATGTTGCTTGATCACCAAACAAGATCTGAGTCTGTGGTAAATTACAGTAATTAAAATAATTCTCATAATCATTTCCACGCAGCTCTCAGTGGAGAGACATGTAATACGGATGGAAGAATACTTAGGGCACTTACATGACTCATGCCACTTACTCATGCGATTGCGCAGGAGCTAGTATGCGGATCAGTTGCAAAGTAGCAAGAACACTACCCCTCTTCGATCGTCACTTGTTTCCTTCTGTTATGTCGTCTAGGTGTTACATAATCAGTTTTATGCAACTGGTTGAAGAGAATGGTAAATAATTACCAAGATGACTGACGTCTGTTGGTATATTTTGTAGCATACACTGTACGACAATGAAATGCATTCTTCCTACTCTTGAGGGAAGACGAATAATTCCGTCACTTATTTTCGTATTCAAGGCTACTCTTTAATGTGGTTATTACACTCTAGAAATCATTTTTGTGAGGCGACAGGGAGTTATCAACATGAACAGGCATTGATGGAAGCATGTACATTATTAATGCATGTGGGATTTTTATGGTGGCTCTCCTTTGTTAGTATTTCCTGGAGTTGAGGCAGTTTGGTTATTTAACAGCAAATGTTGCGGTGGACATTTGGGATCTGGAAGCCAAGTGTGTGCAGACAGCGATTTCAGCTGAAGAGGTGACAGGGGCACAGGAGAGAAGCAGGTCGCCCAACGAAGGTGTTCCGACAATGTCATGAAAGACCATTGTTTAAAGGGATGGTGACCATAAAAATCCGTGGTTTTCCATGTTCACCTTGGACCGGATACTATCAATGGAGCTGTAAGGTGGTGTCATCCCTCTGTCTGCCTAGGTTTTTGGGAAGCCTCAAGCTTTTGGAAAAAATTTAGAATGGGGCGTAAGATTTATGCTGGGCCTGAAATGGTCTATCTTGGGACACAAAAGAACTTCTGTTAGTCTAGCTGAGACCCCTAGTCAGATATGCTGTAACATTTGGCCTGCCTCCCTGGGCTAAACTGGCCATGGGAGAAACAGTTCGGGAGCATAATGTCTTCTCCTGCCTGCTTCGGAATTCTCAGTTACGGATTGGTTGCTTCTCCAGCAGGGTAAAGCACATTTTAATCTTTGGTGAAGACTGGTCAGAGGGTAGAGCAGATGAGCGAAACGGAAGACCAGGCACTCATGGAGACTTGCGGTTGGCACAAAATCCTTGTGGGTGCTTTTTTTGAATTTAGTAAGGACTGATGGAAAGGGAGGAGTGGAGAAACGTGGTCTTCGGATTCTGCTCTGGAGAGGAGTCTGGTCTTGACACTTGTTGTGAGTGGGTTTCTCTTCGCACACTTACCCTGAGCGTGACTTCGCACTGTCGTTGGTCTTGACTGGGGAGCCTGTGGTGAAGTCCTAGCGGCACCGACAGTTTAGACCTCAATCATCTGGGACAGTTCACTGTGTTGAGGACAATTTTATTCGTATCAGGTCTGCCACCTTGACATTTGACCTCCTTATGTGCACTGCCATACAAGTGAGTCAAATTGGTGCATTGTATGACTGGTGAACGGGAGTGTCGCATCCTGGAATCTGCCAAGATTTCAGGGCTCCATCAGAGAGTAATTGCGAACCATCCAACAGATCGCCAGTCCATGACTTTGCATATCTCATGCACGTGCTAACGCATTCCTGGCGTCGCACTTTTCTTCTCTGCAGATGCTTGCACCACAACCATCATCCGAGACAGTGCTAAGCATCGAGAAAGGGGTATAATATTCCTGCTACAGCTTGTTAGGGAAAACAGAATCACAGTCTTGCCACTTGTTTTCTGCTCCACCAATGTAGTATGACTCGTGTGTAAAATAAATCCATCAACGTCTCTTTAGTGTTAGATAATATGAGATTGAGTTATCCATGTTTTGGGCCATAGTAAATAGATAAATTTTACCCTTTGCGAATGAAGTTGCACCCAATGGTGTGCTAATTATTTCTGATTTCTATTTGTGTTGCCAATAGTTCATGATACATTTGTCAACTCTCTTACCTTGTGTTGTTTGTCCTATTTCATGATCAATAAATTTTTTGCCATTCTTTTATAAAAGATTAATCCTATGTTGATATATTAATCACCATCAATAACTGACTACTATAATGATATAACCACCATTTCATTAAATTATTTCAGCATTCAAGCTTTATTTAAGATTCTGATAAAAGTGATAACCTCCAATGCAGGCTAGCAGTAACAACCACTGTCAGAGGGCAGAATTGATTTATAACATGCATGGTGAGGTAGACAGCTAGAAAGCTTACAGGTTAAAGTGATTGCTGTAAGGGTGTAGACTTACTGTAGTTTGTAGCCTTTCTAATCAAATTACAAGACCAGTGTCGTCTTGAATACTCTCCACACACCATGAGCAAGCTAAAACCCATCGTCCAATCACAGTCTACTGCTTGGTCTGTCACACACTAACGGGCTAGCAGGTCGCAATGCACTCAACGAACACACTAGCACATTGTAAACAAACATAAAAATATCGTAACTAGCAACTACGTAAGCTGAATGGCATAAGCCAGTGGATGGAAACTTTTCAAAGTACGATTCACTGATCAATTTCAACAGCAGCAGAAAAATTAATTTCCTTCTCTTCTGTTACATGTTTCCTTCTGTTACGTGGTCTAGGTGTTACCCTATCAATTTCACATAACTGGTTGAAAAGGCTGATAAATAATAACTGAGATGGTTGACATCTATTTATTGGGATATTTTCCCCAATACGTTGCACTACAACGAACTGCATTGGTCCTGTACTCTCCATATAACATGAGCATGTCGACCTTTTAAGCACTGGTAAATCCCATCGTCCACTCACGACCTACTGCTTGGGCTGTCTCACACTAAATGACTAGCAAGTCGCAAAGCACTCAAGGAACACACAAGCGCACTGTAAGCAAACATAACAACATACCTAGCAGCTACGCAGACTGAATGTCAAAAACAAGTGCCTGTGTGGAAAGTTTTTAAAATATATCATCTCGTAAACGACTCGCCCTAAAATCCTGCAACAAAGACTACTGAGATTCTAATTTATCCTACTTTTGCCGACCTGAGTGACCGAGCGGTTCTAGGCGCTTCAGTCCGGAACCGCGCAACCGCTACGGTCGCAGGTTCGAATCCTGCCTCTGGCATGGATGTGTGTGATGTACTTAGGTTAGTTAGGTTTACGTAGTTAAAAGGTCTAGGGGATTGATGACCTCATATGTTCAGTACCATAGTGCTCAGAGCCATTTGAACCATTTTTATCCCACTTTTAGTATAAACAGACTTTGTTCCATTTAAAAAAGTGTATGTGTACACAAAAAAGCACTTTCTAAGTCATTTTACAATCTGTTTATAGGCTTAAAGTAAGAGTCCCTGTCTTCGAATCCATTCTATGAAAGCCGCATAGCCGCGCGGAGTGGCCACGCGGTTTGAGGCGCCATGTCACGGAATGCGCGGCCCCTCCAGCCGGAGTTTCGAGTCCTCCCTCGGGCACGGGTGTGTGTGCTGTTCTTAGAGTCAGTTACGTTAAGTAGTGTGTAAGTCAAGGGACCGATGACCTCAGCAGTTTGGTCCCTTAGGAATTCACACACATTTGAACATTTTGACAGCCGCATATCAATAACACTTTCCATTTCCGTAATATTTGCGGTTCTAGTTTCAAGTGATTCACTCTGTTTATACCGGTATGGTAAAGGGGCAACGAGACAAGGTATTAACTCTGCAGTGATTCTTTCATCCCAGTGGCGACATAGGATGTGTTCTTCAGCTAAATTGTGTTTCTACGAATTAGGATAGGTGGTTGTAAAATCAGCAAAAATAACTAGGAATAACGTACAGCACTTCACATTGAAAACGGACATGCTGCTCGATAGTTACGTTGTTTGTGGTTATGCAGGGGAAATCCTGTGTGACCAGTTTGTACGGTGTATCATTCCAATTTTAATAACTTAGAGTAGGGACGCTATACAATGCATCCAGTGAGTTTTAGTTCATTCAGGCCATTCTTATTGGTTGCTCCAATTTTTACATGCGTAACTAAAAATCAGAAACAACGAACCTGTCGTTATGGCAGTATCTGAAGCTCATGGGAGATTATTATCAGGCTAAAGAAACGAATGGAATGTAAATTAAACCTAATAATAGCGATAGGAGACCATTAAGACTGATTATTACCTCCGATAATGTCATTGTGAAAGAAGTAGCTGCTGAGATTAATATTCGTTTGTGTGAAACACAGTGCAACGAACCTGATGTGGCACCATCTACAAAAATAACTCATCCATGGCAGAGGTGCTATTAACAAGATGCTTTTAATAAAGGATTATTTACTGTAAATTATTTTTAATTTGTAAGCAATCATCTGTTAACATGTCAACATTTTTACAATGTCAGCGAAATGGACCAGAGTCTTTCTGTGTCACACAAAAACACGTTTACACTGTCAATAACAAAAGCAAGGGACTACCCTTCATTTGAGGTCGTCATAGTCGCACAGAGAGGTTGTGTTTCAGGCAAAACGCCTACACTTTATGGGCAAAATAACAGAAAACTTTAAATAAGGAGACTCAACTGCGCTAAGACGTCTCTCGTTACCTACCTGTTCACATCGTGTCTCTTGATTATTGTGCAGCAAGACGATCGCGTATTTAGATATAAATGTGATCTGTTAAATCTGTCACTGCTGATTGACCTTTATTTGAGATATTTAACTGATCGCTGTTTTGTGTCCAAGTTACTAGAGTGATGGTAGCTATAGGTCATGGTGTCCATTTATTTATATAGTCCCTTGCTCAGCTTATGATATTTTGACAGTCTAGTGCACTCGTAACACAGTCGCTATTGTTGACTGGATCAAGAACTATTTCTGTCAGTTCTAATACTGCCGAATTCCTTTGTAAGGGCACGACCGATCTCCTTCCCCATTCTTGACAGAATCCGACCTCGTGCTTTGCCTCTAATGATCTCGATGCCGTGAGGGCGTTAAATCGAATCTTCCTTCTTATCTACTGCAGAGCACATTCTATTATTTACATATTTATAATTATTATTTTGTAATGCCACTACCTAGTCTTTGAGTAAAAATATAAGTGCTTAGCAAAGGTTATGAGAAGTATTGTAGAAGCCGCCATGGAACATTGCGTTAACAGCGGCGAGCCAGTAGCCGCCTATGTGGTGACGTGTGGGTTGCAGGAACAGACATGCAAGTGGATTGCGAAGCCATGTTTGGTGAGCGTAGCAGTCAGCTATACCACACACCAGTAACCATGTAGCCAGGTCACCACACCAGGGCAGGTCTCTTGTTATGGACGAACTGTCTAGGTGCCTGGGTTCAGTGAAACAGACGCGCTCCAGGGGCTTTTAAATAAGTCTGGATTTTTAGGCCAGGATCACTCCTAGTCGCTGCCAGAGCTACGCCGGACAGCGAGACGACTGTTCACCACCAATAACAGCTGTTGATTAGAGACGGGGTCGCCTTCTGCAAGCACTAAGTCCTTCACGCTCCTCTCACCTGTTGTCCGAACCTGCTGATGCAGCCTATGAATTTCTAGTGGGACTTGGCATTTCCTTGAGACAATCTCAATAAAAAGTTATCAAAGAAATAATTTTCTTAATACTTGCAGTATATAACCTTCATTTCAAATATCTAACGATATTTTTTCACTAGAAAACGATTTATTACAGTAACTCAAATACGTTATTTTTACATTTATTTGTTTTTGAATGAGAACGATCTCGCTAAATGTATGTAGAAATGTTGAAGGCATCTGTCGGCCATCCACAGAATTAACGCAACGTAACATCCACATCTACCTCATATTCTGCAAGACACCAAATGGTGTGTGGCAGAGGGTACTTTCATTACCACTATTTTATCCCTCCAGTCCTGTTCCACTCGCGAATGGTGCGTGTGAAGAATGATTGTGGATAAGCCTCTGTATTGGCTGCAATTTCTCGAATTATCTCCTCATGGTCAATATGCGAGATGTATGAGGGGAGAGGGGGGGGGTGGGGGGAGGGAGGCGGCAGTAATACGTTGTCTGACTCTTCTTGAAAAGTTCTGTCCCGAAATTCCAGTAATAAACCTCTCCGTGATGCACAAAGCCTCTCATGTAACGTCTGACAGTGGAGTTTGTTTTTCATCTCCGTAACGCTCTCTCGCTATCTAAACGATCCCGTGACGAAACGCGCCGCTCTACGTTGGATCTTCTCAATCTCCTCTGTCAGTTCTATCTGATAGGGATCCCAGATAAATGAACAAAATTCAAGAGTCGAGCGAACAAGCGCCTTATAAGCCACTTCTTTAGTGGATGAGTCACATTTCCTTAAGATTCTTCCGATGAATCTGAGTCTGCTTTTCCCACTATCTGTTTTATTTGGTCATTCCACTTAAGGTCGCTCTAGATAGTTACACGTAGATACTTTTCGGCAGACGCTGTCTCCAGCTGTTTGTCATCAATAGTATAGCTGTACAATAGTGGATTTCTTTTCTTATGTATGCGCAATATGTTACGTTTACTTACGCTCAGGGTCAACTGCCAGAGTCTGCACCATTCATCGATTCTCTGCAGGTCATTCTGCAAGTTCTCACTATCTTCTGGCGTTGCTACTTTGCTATAGTCAACTGCATCATCTACGAATAGCTTTAAAGGGTATCCGAGGATTTCTACTGGATCATTTATATATATTGTAAACAGCAACGGTCGTATCACACCTTTCTGTGGCACTCCGGATATTACTTTTACATCTGTCGATTTAGTTCCGTTAAGAGCGACGCGTTGAGTTTTATCCGCATGAAAGTCTTGAATCCTATCGCAGGTCTGCTCCAATACTCCGTAAGCTCGTATTTTTTTCGTTAAACGGAAATGCGGGACGGTGTCGAATGCCTTACAGAAATCACTGCGCTGGGGATCTGGTTCAAATGGTTGAAATGGCTCTTAGTACTAGCCTCCCTGCCGGCTGCGTGCAGCTGTGACTCCTGGAGTGTTGAAGAAACAACTAGAATGTGTTCGTCGCTACAGAAATGTAAACGAACTTCTCCTTCTTCATGACAATGCAAGGCCTCACACAAGTCTGCGCACCAAAAAAATGGTTCAAATGGCTCTAAACACTATGGGACTTAACATCTGAGGTCATCAGTCCCCTAGACTTAGAACTACTTAAAACTAAGTAACCTAAGAACATCACACGCACCCGTGCCCGAGGCAGGATTCGGACCTGTGACCGTAGCAGCAGCGCGGTTGCGGGCTGAAGCGCCTAGAACCGCTCGGCCACAGCGGCCGCATGGATGAATAGAAGGAGCTGAGTTTCGTAGGATCTCTGTTTGCGGAATCCATGTTTATAGAGGAAATGTTCATTTTCCAGGAACGCCATAATTATTGAGCATAAAACATGTTCCATAATGCTACAACAGATGTACGTCAACGGTTAAGGTCTGTAATTTTGTGGATTTATCTTACGGCCTTTCTTAAAAACGAGAATGACCTGCACTTTTTTCCAGTAGTAAGGTACGTTTCGTTGCTCAAGCGATCTACGATAAATTACTGCTAGAAGAGGAACAAGTTCTTTCGCATAATCTTTATAGAATTTTATAGGTATCTCAGCAGGTCCTGAAGCCTTTCCACTACTAAGCGATTGGTTATCTCAGTATCTGCCACTGCGATGTTCGTTCGACGGTTGAAAGGGGGGACAGTGTTACGATCTTCGGCGGTGAAACAACTTCAGAAAGCCGGCCGAAGTGGCCGTGCGGTTAAAGGCGCTGCAGTCTGGAACCGCAAGACCGCTACGGTCGCAGGTTCGAATCCTGCCTCGGGCATGGATGTTTGTGATGTCCTTAGGTTAGTTAGGTTTAACTAGTTCTAAGTTCTAGGGGACTAATGACCTCAGCAGTTGAGTCCCATAGTGCTCAGAGCCATTTGAACCATTTGAACCAACTTCAGAAGACCGAATTCAGTATTTCGGCCTTCTCTCTGTTATTTTCCGTTTCGGGGGCGGTGTGGTCGCTGAGAAATTGAACAGATGATTTTAACCCAATTGCTGATTTTCCAAACGACAAAAATGTCTTAGGGTTGACAACGCCTTACTTTCAAAATCATTGAACGCTTCTCTCATTGCTCTCCTTACGCTCATTTTCGCTTCGTTTAGCTTTTGTTTGTCAGCTAGGTTTTTACTTCTCTTGAATCTGAGATGAAGTCCTCTTGGTTTACTTAGTTCTCATTGTTTTACATCACCAACCTTGGTTTATCTTTGCTCATCTTTCCTATGCATTTCTGTTATCTTGCATCAAATGAAGCTGTTCACCAGAGTTTCAGTACAATGTCTACTCACATATCATTCAGCACTTCTTGAAAGAGAAAGTAAAGGAATTAAAAAATTTGTTAAGAGGCGTTGCCTTACTGTTATATTTACGATATTTTTTTCTGTCTGTTGACTTCCTTTTATATAGTAAAGAAAGAAGAAGATATGTGTCTGATGCGACACCTTTACTTATAAAGTTTATGTGAGGAAAAAGACCCTTGAAGATTGTCGCAGCCCTCTGTAAGCGTTAAGCCATCATACGACGATAACTATAGGACACCGGACAATGTTTCATAATATGCAGCATGTACTGGATGATAGTCTACGTCCAAGGCTTATGAGCTCGCAAACTGGAGAGACTGATGAATCTAAGTCTCGTAGACTAGAACCAGTTTAGAAACAATAAATTTACGCTTTGCTCTCTATCAGTGCGTTCCGTACTAGCTGCTACTATAGTCACCTAGAAGTACTTCCTGTTGCTGTATTCAAGATGACAGTCTTTCCCTCGCAGGCGGTGCAGAGAGGGAACCGCAAAGTAGAGACTCGGTTTGCTCATAGAGTACCTGAGTTGTTGTGGTCGAGAGGCGTAAAGTCTGTGAAGTGTGTTGCGTTCCAGAGTCTGGCGTAGCAGGTCAGACCATCGTCCTACTCTTTGTCGCGATATTGTATCTCCGGAAAGTACGTAAGGTTACCCTTACAATCGCTTTGCTTCAGCCACAGACGCCACAAATCGATGGCCCAAGGTAAGATAGCCGCTTCCTTGCCACTTTCTCTTTCAGTCTGATCCTCTCTCTCTAGTAAAGAAGCAGCGCTATCTAGACACCACAATAAGCAACTTACCACTGACGAGATACTAAAACATTCTTTAACTCGCTCCAATTCTTCAATGTTCACCTTCGCATCCCCATGGTTGACAGTAAATAAGTTTTATGTGTAATAAAGCATCCCAAAGAATTTACTGTTGGTCATTCTTTGATAAGTTAGAAGTATGTGCCAAAGGGAGAGTTAATTTGCCACTAGAAGTTCAGTTTAATTGTTACTGCAATGATATTACGTGATCTTAAGTTTCATGATTTTTCAGTTATCCATGTGTTGTATTCTTTTTCAGTTTTCTTCAGTGACGTTACTCCTTTATTGCTATTTGCGTATTCTGATTTATACTTTGCCGCCAATACCTAAGAGGCATAAACATTTGGTTAGTGAACGTTTGTTGCTTTCTTTAGCTTTAATTAATCAAATTAAATATTCCATAACTGCAACTAGTAAAGACACATGTTCATAAATGGTAATTATGATCTTAATCCCTACCATGTTTGGTGGTGCTCAGTAATTAACAGGAAAGAAAGTCGGCCTTTATGCTTTCTGCTACATATGAACTTAATGTCCTGTTGCATTCAGCGTAATTCACATCTATGTTATCCTCATCGTTTTGGGCTGTAGTGTTACTGTGTCTGAATCAAGGTGTGGAGTACCTATTTTGTCATCATTTTTAATGAGTGTTTCAGGCAGAGATAACTACTGACCTACTGATAACAAACAGACCCGAACTTTTCGACTCTTTAAGTGCAGAACAGGGAATCAGTGATCATAAGGCCGTTGCAGCATCCCTGAATATGGAAGTTAACAGGAATATAAAAAAAGGGAGGAAGGTTTATCTGTTTAGCAAGAGTAATAGAAGGCAGATTTCAGACTACCTAACACATCAAAACGAAAATTTCTGTTCCGACACTGACAATGTTGAGTGTTTATGGAAAAAGTTCAAGGCAATCGTAAAATGCGTTTTAGACAGGTACGTGCCGAGTAAAACTGTGAGGGACGGGAAAAACCCACCGTGGTACAACAACAAAGTTAGGAAACTACTGCGAAAGCAAAGAGAGCTTCACTCCAAGTTTAAACGCAGCCAAAACCTCTCAGACAAACAGAAGCTAAACGATGTCAAAGTTAGCGTAAGGAGGGCTATGCGTGAAGCGTTCAGTGAATTCGAAAGTAAAATTCTATGTACTGACTTGACAGAAAATCCTAGGAAGTTCTGGTCTTACGTTAAATCAGTAAGTGGCTCGAAACAGCATATCCAGACACTCCGGGATGATGATGGCATTGAAACAGAGGATGACACGCGTAAAGCTGAAATACTAAACACCTTTTTCCAAAGCTGTTTCACAGAGGAAGACCGCACAGCAGTTCCTTCTCTAAATCCTCGCACAAACGAAAAAATGGCTGACATCGAAATAAGTGTCCAAGGAATAGAAAAGCAACTGGAATCACTCAATAGAGGAAAGTCCACTGGACCTGACGGGATACCAGTTCGATTCTACACAGAGTACGCGAAACAACTTGCCCCCCTTCTAACAGCCGTGTACCGCAAGTCTCTAGAGGAACGGAGGGTTCCAAATGATTGGAAAAGAGCACAGGTAGCCCCAGTCTTCAAGAAGGGTCGTCGAGCAGATGCGCAAAACTATAGACCTATATCTCTGACGTCGAACTGTTGCAGAATTTTAGGACATGTTTTTTACTCGAGTATCATGTCGTTTTTGGAAACCCAGAATCTACTATGTAGGAATCAACATGGATTCCGGAAACAGCGATCGTGTGAGACCCAACTCGCTTTATTTGTTCATGAGACCCAGAAAATATTAGATACCGGCTCCCAGGTAGATGCTATTTTTCTTGACTTCCGGAAGGCGTTCGATACAGTTCCGCACTGTCGCCTGATAAACAAAGTAAGAGCCTACGGAATATCAGACCAGCTGTGTGGCTGGATTGAAGAGTTTTTAGCAAACAGAACGCAGCATGTTGTTATCAATGGAGAGACGTCTACAGACGTTAAAGTAACCTCTGGTGTGCCATAGGGGAGTGTTATGGGACCATTGCTTTTCACAATATATATAAATGACCTAGTAGATAGTGTCGGAAGTTCAATGCGGCTTTTCACGGATGATGCTGTAGTATACAGAGAAGTTGCAGCATTAGAAAATTGTAGCGAAATGCAGGAAGATCTGCAGCGGATAGGCACTTGGTGCAGGGAATGGCAACTGTCCCTTAACATAGACAAATGTAATGTATTACGAATACATAGAAAGAAGGATCCTTTATTGTATGATTATATGGTAGCGGAACAAACACTGGTAGCAGTTACTTCTGTAAAATATCTGGGAGTATGCGTGCGGAACGATTTGAAGTGGAATGATCATATAAAATTAATTGTTGGTAAGGCGGGTACCAGGTTGAGATTCATTGGGAGAGTGCTTAGAAAATGTAGTCCATCAACAAAGGAGGTGACTTATAAAACACTCATTCGACCTATACTTGAGTATTGCTCATCAGTGTGGGATCCGTACCAGATCGGTTTGACGGAGGAGTAGAGAAGATCCAAAGAAGAGCGGCGCGTTTCGTCACACGGTTATTTGGTAACCGTGATAGCGTTACGGAGATGTTTAATAAACTCAAGTGGCAGACTCTGCAAGAGAGGCGCTCTGCATCGCGATGTAGCTTGCTCGCCAGGTTTCGAGAGGGTGCGTTTCTGTATGAGGTATCGAATATATTGCTTCCCCCTACTTATACCTCCCGAGGAGATCACGAATGGAAAATTAGAGAGATTAGAGTGCGCACGGAGGCTTTCAGACAGTCGTTCTTCCCGCGAACCATACGCGACTGGAACAGGAAAGGGAGGTAATGACAGTGGCACGTAAAGTGCCCTCCGCCACACACCGTTGGGTGGCTTGCTGAGTATAAATGTAGATGCAGATGTAGGTGTCTCAAAGACCTTAACAAGCTGTCGGTTGGTTTGAAGACATAAATGATGTTTCGAAGCTGTTACATCTTTACATTCCTCTGATGTGGTATGCAATGCTGGCTATGTTTTTTATGTGTGGTGGCATGGAGCGATCTGTTGGTTATAGTGCTTTTAATCTGTGTTTCTGGTCAAAAAGAGGCTAAAATGGAATTTGACGACATTTAATTAGTAATCCCTATTGTTGTTTTATCACACCCTCTGATGAAGGTCTCGTACTCCATAAGTGCATTGACCACACTGTAGTTAATTACAGTAGGAGGAATTTCTACACTGAAAACAAGTAAAACAATTTCTTTACCCTGACGCAATGGAAAAAGGCAGCGCAGTATGGCTTTATGTGTTTAGCTGTTTAGCGGTACCTCAAAATGACCCAGACGAGGGGGAGGGGGGTGTTGTGCTTGAAGTAAAAGTTGAATTTAAGCCTTTGGTTTATTTCAGTTTTTTTGTACACGGAGGTAGTTTAATAGCCTAATTAAGAAAGTTCTTAAATTATCCTGTCCCTTATGAAATTCAGACCTTACCATAACTTAGCAGACAATGTGGTCAGCGTGGGGTGCCTCTATGGGGACAAGGGAAACGATTTTACAAGCTTGTGTGCGATTCAACATGCTGTAACAGAGATAAGCATTGTTGAGAGTAAACGAAAGGAGAGAAAGTGGTTATTACTTATTCACAGAAAATCGCTGTGCAGATGAACTTAAAACTTTGTTAACCGATTTGCACGGCACAAAAGCAGGCGAGAGAGAAAATGGACGCAAATAACAATAATTGATACAAGAGGATGGGCACACTGTTCAACCTAAAATTGGGCGGTGAACAGAATTTAGCTTACGATACACATGGCAAAGACTTGAGGAATTTGGAATGAGTGTGGCCCAAAGAATTGGGACTACTAACAAGCTACAAGCTCTGATCCCGAATTAACGAACGGTATGCCAGCAAGCAGTTGCATTACGTCTCACCATCGTTGCCTCGTGGTACAGCTGTGCAGTGTCCCCCCCCCCCCCCCCCCCACCGGCCAACGCCATCTCTAACGTGTCCAGCCTGTAGCACGTCCAGTCTTCAACTCCCACGTTCGCTCCACTGTACCCACAAGCTGATGCACTTTTTGGCGCACCTTCTGGCCAGTCAAAGCTCTAGCTTCCGGGTGCAACACGTCCAATCGGCTTGCATCAAAAGCACGCAATACGGATTCCTTGCCCGCCCATATTAATGGACAGACTTTCTCGTAAGTTTTCGAAAAGAAAACCTTCCAGCAACCAATGGAAACACACACCTACGAATTCGATGGGAAAGATCGTTCCACCGACGTTCCCTAAGTCACATATACCAAGACAGAGACGGCTGGTGTGGGAAAGCCAAGATTAAAATAAAACACATACTCCACAGATCACTTTTCATAGGCATTAGTCCAAGTAGAAAATGATAGAGATGCCATATACTCGTAAAAATGGTACAATACCGTATCTAGTTAATGGGTTATACTCTAATGAAAAATGTACTCAAATAAACGAACGTCTGTCAGTGGAAACAACTTCGTACAAACAGCTGAAGCAGAACTCAGTAATTCAACATAGAATGTGGAACGAGACGACATAGGGCAGATTCTACACATCAGTACAACACTAAACTCGCATTCGGGAAGACGACAGCTAAAATCCACGTCCGCCTATCTTGATTAGGTTTTCCGAAATGTGTAAATCGCTTCAGGAAAATGCCGAAATGATTCCCTTGAAAGGCCACGGCCGACTTCCTTCCCCATCCTTCCTTACCAACCAAACAACGCATCAGTACACAAATTTTTGGCACGGGAAACAGTCACAATGATCGCAAGAGAAAGCTTAGATCAACCGAAAATTAAACTCGAAACTTTGCATACTAATCCCTCAATGTAAATAACAGAACAAACTACGAGGAACAGCTCGATTTGCAATTTTAGGTCGTAATTCATGGAGCTCACCCAGTTGAGCTATATAGCAGGATCAACTAACTGTATGAGCGTTTTTAAGCAGTCACCATCGTAGATAAAGAGCGATGTCCCCATGTTCTACAAATAAACTGTCGTCTGCCAATTTACGTTACCCTCAGCTTATCTTATGTGGTTAGTTTGAGCATCTTCATCGTTTTTTTTACAAGTGATTAGACCCTACACTGCTACACGAACATGGATAGGTAGTAGTCTGACAACCCATCCATCATTTAGAGCCGGTCAGGATGTGGTTGCACAAAGTACAAGTCTCTGAACGAAAGTATTATTGCGAGCTTTAGTAACTTATTAGTTTCAAAAGTGTTTCAGGATTTTGTATCCCTTTGGTACTAATGTGAAACAAGCTGTAATTTGAAAGAAACCTTGATAAGAAAATTGTTTGTGTCAATAAGATGCGCTTTAATTACTGGCTCCCTCCGATGCCTGTGAATTACTTAACATGTAACGCAAAAACTAATTGCCGCTTTCTGTCTGCACGTATGAACGTTCGAGTTCGGCGCCACACAAACCGACTCTAGTTGATGACGATGAAGAGGTCCCATATTTTGAGGAGGGGACGATGCGAGAGACCCGCACCGCCAACTAGGCAATGTCCTAGCGGAGGTTTGCTATTGCCTTCCTCCGACCGTAATGGGGATGAACGATGATGAAGACGACACAACACCCAGTCATCTCGAGGAAGGGAAAATCTCTGACCCCGCCGGGAATCGAACCCGGGACCGCGTGTGCGAGAAGCGAGAACACTACCGCAAGACCACAAGCTGCGGACCGACTCTAGGTAGAACAGCATTAAAATTTTAAATGCATTTTTACTTCATAGATTCCTGTTACACGTACGATATGATTATACAACTGAATGCGTCTGATAGAGAGCTACTATTCGGTAGTCAAAGAATAGCATAGCTCGATCTGAAAAATAAACGATAATTTCTCACTGTCGACAACTAAAACGGTTATAATAACACCTTGGTCTTGGTTACTTGAGATCCTTGTGAGTATTCGTCAGAGTGAAAAAATCGTTGACATGTATTATAAGTTATTCCACAACTAAGATGGCATAAAATATTTTTTTTTATTTAAGGCTTCCGGTTTCAACAGACTAATTGGGGAGAAGAGGAGTTTGTGGCACAATTTGACAATAAGAAGCAACCGATTGGTAGGACATGTTCTGAGGCATAAGGGATCACAAATTTAGCATTGGAATGCAGCGTAGAGGGTAAAAATCGTAGAGGGAGACCAAGAGATGAATACACTAAGCAGATTCAGAAGGATGTAGGTTGCAGGTTCGTACTGGGAGATGAAGAAGCTTGCACGAGATTGAGTAGCATGGAGAGCTGCATCAAACCAGTCTCAGGACTGAAGACCACAACAACAACAACAATGATGTTATCTTCAGATCTTAAAATCTGTTGTTGTAAAACATGTTCATTTTACTGTCATCTCACCCACGAGATATCAATTGGATAAAAATAGCCCATTATAAAAGGTTTGTCATCTCTGAAAAATGAAGCGATGAAAAACCTTTTATAATGTTCTATTTTGATCCACTTGACATCTTGTGCATGACGTCAGCGTAAAATGAACATGTTTTACAACAATAGATTTTAAGATCTGAAGATTATAGCATAGTCTGTTGAAACAGAAGGTCGTAAATAAAAAATATCTTATGCGATGTGGTCTATTTCAATGCATATTAACAATTAAACAGATCGCCCTTCAGTTCTCTCAAAATGAGAAAATTCAGTCAAAGTGTTGATAACTTTAACAAGTTAAAGGGCATGTACGGCAAAAAGTTTGGTACCTCTGTCTGAATAATTGCTACATCGTAAATGAGCTATTGTCCATTGCGTGTATCTCCAAAGACTGAGTAAAGAGTCGTACTCAGTATTTAGTACTCGAAGTCCTACGTTCTTGTCTCTATATGCAGCGTTGCTGTGTGATTAGGTTTAAGAGAAATGTGAAATCTTATGGGATTTAACTGCTAAGGTCACCAGTCGATTAGGTTTAGTTTATATTCTTATGCCATTTGTGTAAAGCTGAAATCGAATATTTGTTGTACTTCACATCCCTTTTCTACTGATGTCTTCTAAAACATGTGTTCTGCCGTGCTTCGATGAGCACACAAAAATGGAACTTCCTGTAACATCAGTCTTCTAAGTCATCCATAAAGCGTTAGCAGAGGGATCTCTGTTAGGTAGTATACAAGACAACCACAAAGAGAAGCTACAGATAGCAAGTCATATACGAAACAGTTTACGAATTAGTAAGGCCACACCACTGAGCGCGATGTAGAGTGTGTCAGTCAGCTTTTGCGTTGTTGCTAATTTAAGACACTACTGGACGGAAATTAGGAATTTTATTGGTGTGTACTGATGGTTACCATCATTAGTAACCTACAGTTAAACTATACCGTGACGAATTGCTTCAGAATAACGGGCAAAACATATTTCAAGTAGCTGAAGAATACAACGAATTGATAAGTGAAGAAATATAATATACAACAAAAATCAAACCAAAATCAAATCCCAACAAAATTTTAAAAGATTTTGTGATTCATTAATATAAGTAATGCTTCGGAACAGTGTACCAAATGTAAACATTGTCAGGGATGGGCCTGAAAGGAAATTATCTTGCAAGTGTAGAACGCAAATAGAACATTTGCGAGTATAACGGGGGAGATAGAGCTGTTAAGCAATATGCGCAATGAAAGAAGTCCAAAAAGTAGAACCAAGGTTGCCGATAAGATATTTCTGACACTAGTTTCAATCTTCTAAAGGAGAGACGGAATGACAAACGTGATAGTATGGCAGTTATGGAACAACTTGAGCTTGTTACACTGTCTGGATAAGGAAACTTCACTCTACGCATGTCCGTTCCGGTGTGTGATATTTGCTTCGCATCTCACCTTCCTTCTCCGTACCATTCACCTTCCCCAAAATATGACGAACTTATTCCATCTTTAATTAACTGCATCGACATTTCGTGCTGTAAACTCTGGTATTTTATGAACAATGATGTAATCATTAACTTCGACATAAATACAGATTATGCAACCTGCACCGACATTACACGTGCAACTCTTGTTATCAATGTGTAAACCTTAACACCTGAAAAAGATAATTACTTAATTTATATCTTTATAACATTTTTGTCTAATTACGCTTTTCCCTGACAACTTTAGAACAGTGACGAACTCCCATTGTTGTGAACTCCACAGTTTCCATTATTAATTGCCGCATTACTTTCGACAGACAAGATAAATAAAATATTAATATAAACTTCCAATAAAATGTGCTAGAATTCTTTTACCATTTCTCCTAGCACTTAATTGTTCGTAACGAGGATTAAAAAGGACTCACAGTCTGCGTAGTATTCGAACTTCCCACTTCAGTTTACCAGTGAAGATGAGAGACAGTGGAGACGAATGAGGAACCACGAATAAAGGATGTAGAACAAGACTTTATCTCCGAGGAGGAAAGGAAGATTAATCAAAAAGCTACAGAAATGAGATCTAAACAAAGTAGTCTAATGCTGTAGTTAATATTTGCAGCCATTCTTACTCACTTTCTACCTCGGTTATGCGTATCATATAGACAGGAATAATTACTATCCGTCTATTGAGACTGAATGTTTAGTTTGTTTTCAACCAGGCTTGTTTCACATATTCATATTACGTATCATCTGTGTCTAATAAAATAGTAATATTATTTAACTTCATATATTAGGTATGCAGTCTTTCATGCTAAGAGACTTACGTTATGTTACATAGTTACAGAAATACTAGTTACTTATCACGTCTCTGTCTCATATTCTCTCAATGAGGCCATTTGGTCTAGTGTAGGCACTAAATGAACAGAATATAAGCAGTTAGGCATTTCACTCCATACAACCTCGGTTCCTTCCACTGCAAATGACCTTACTGCAGGGCTGCTAAGGAATCATGGCAGCTGTAAAGGGTAGCAGTGAGTTGATCGTTGTGATAGGAGAGCAATGGTTGGTGGGTAGCGTGATAAGGGGAGTCCCCCTCTGTCTGTCTGTTTGTCCATCTCTGTCCCTCGCTCTCTCTGTCTCTCTCTCTCTCTCTTTCTCTCTCTCTCTCTCTCTCTCTCTCTGTGTGTGTGTGTGTGTGTGTGTGTGTGTGTGTGTGTGTGTGTGTGTGTGTGTGTATGGGACAGAGAGGAGTGAGAGAGAGTCTGTGACTATTGTTATTAGATTTTTAAATACTCTATAAATTTTTATGGTAACTTGTGAATTATTTCAAATATAACATAATTCTTGTTGGAATAGTTAAAGATGGAAGCAGAGGAGAAGGAGGTAGGATGAGAGAGAAATAGTGAGGGGATGAACTGCACTATCATGGATATGTGAAAGCATACTACAAAATCCTCTGTAACATGACATAATTTGCTATAAATTTGTACTCTAGCACGCTGCTAACGCTGCACATACTCGTCCAACAGATGGTGCTAGCTTATCCCATGATTGATAATTTACACACCAAGGTCTTTCTACGTAACATTGCCTGTCTATTTAATTTGCGTGCTTCGAATGATTCACTTAATTTGAGATTGCTTATATTATATATGATAATGGTGGGGATTGAAGTGAGAATGTTTGTATTGAAGACCTTGGACAGCATTTACTAGTAGTTCAGTGCTCCATGTAGCTTCATTGACCTTCTTTAACACGGTGATGGACTCACTGGTTTCTAAATGTTTTGTGGGAGCATGAGAAGAGACAGTGTGTTGGTGATGAGACGAGACGAACAAAGAATGCTGGGGAAAATGGCACTGTGTAGGGAGCAGACAATGGAGGCTCCGGTGGACTCCGGAGAACTGGGACTGCGGTGGTGTCCAAGGGGTAGCAAACCGTTGTCCAGCCTTATAACCCCTCCCAGCCTAGTGTCCGCCCAGTGGCGGAGAGATGCCGCGAGCAGTAGGCGGGGGCTGCTTCCTCATGTTTTGTGGAACTCCCATTGTAGATAGCCATCGGTGCTGCTTTAGGAAAACCCAAGCTGCAGAAAATAATAAGCTAGCCTCGTGAGCTGTTGTTCCTAATGTAAGAAGCCCTCTGACTCAAGGCTAACATCATAGGGGTGAAAGCGTGCGATTGGTATAATCACGAGTAGAGCTGGAGTGGACATTTTATAGCAGTTGTGGAGAGTTTCGATATATGATTGGCATCTGATCATGACACACCGTTTTAACGAGATTCTATATGGTGGGGGGGGGGGAACCCCCCCCCCATATTGGGCTTCAGTGCTTTGTACCTTCGCTATCGGCAACTGTCATTGCTTGGTGGAAAAAGGAGAGCAGGGCATAAGAGGAAAAAAAAGTGTACTGCTCCAGGTTGAGACGCGGTAGAGGCAGCATCAGCTACTGGTCGAGACGGGATGGAGTCGGCATCGACCTCAGTGGAAACGTGATGCTGACCACAGCAACGTCCGAGCTCGAAGGCGCTCGGAGAACGATGCTGCACTTGTGATGACGTGCCCTCATCTTATCGGTAGAGCCTGCACGAGAGAAGCGTAGATCGCACAACACGGTAGCTAAATTACCGTGACACTCATAACAACATCGGTGAACTAAGTTATTCTTCTGACCCTTTGGAATTACACTGAAGCGCCAAAGAAACTAGTATAGGCATGCGTATTCAAATACAGATATATGTAAACAGGCAGAATACGGCGCTGCCGTCAGCAGGGCTATGTAAGACAACAAGTGTCTGGCGCAGTTGTTAGACCGGTTACTGCTGCTTGAAACAATGGCAGGTTATCAATATACCCTTGATGACTGCACGACGCAAAGCTTCACGCCTATCCTGGACACGTCAATACCGACATTTGACTATTGATAAATGGAAACATGTTGCCCAGTCGGACGAGTCTCGTTTCAAATTGTATCGAGCGGATAGACGTGAAGAGGAATGGAGACAACCTCATGAATCCGTGGATCCTGCAGGTCAGCAGGAGAATGTTGAAACTTGTGGAGGCCCTGTAATGGTGTGGGGCGGTTGGTGTGATATGTCACAGCTAATACGTCTAGATACTACTCTGACAGGTGACATATACATAAGCGTCCTGTCTCATCACCTGCATCCATTCATGTGCATTGTGCACTCCGACAGACTTGGGCAGTTCCAGCAGGACAATGCAACGCTCCACACGTACAGAATTGCTACAGAGTGGCTCCAGGAACAGTCTTCTGAGTTTAAACACTTCCGCTGGCCACCAGACTCCTCATACATTAACATTATTGAGCATATCTGGGATGCCATGCTACGTGCTGTTCAGAGGAGATTTCCGCCCCCTCGTACTCTTATGGATTTATGGACCCTGCAGGATTCAAGGTGTCAGTTACCTCCGGCACTACTTCATACATTAGTCGAGTCCATGCTATGTCTTGTTGCGGAACTTCAGCGTGCTCACGGAGGCCTTACACGATATTACGCAGGTGTGCCAGTTTCTTTGGCTTTTCAGTGTATATACGATGACATGTCTCAGGATCAACGTAAATATGTTGAACGTATGAACCTCTCAACCAGCCAGCAAGCTTTCAGTCGCTGTTTTTCTTTAGGAAAAAGCTAGTTCTGATTTTGCATTTCAGATGGTCAGTTATGAGTTAACATGGTGTCATTTTGTATGGAGTCGAGTAACAGTGCTATCTGTATAATACCATTTCTGAACTATTAGCTATCAACTATTTCGTTGTGGCTAGTGGTCAACAGCTTGAAGAAACCATTCCGAGGTATTCATCGTCAGTCACAACAGGCGATGGCACTAACAAATCTCTCCACTATCCTATCACTTTTTACATTCTTCTTAAAGTAACAAAAATTTATTTTTATTTCAACCTCAAATTATTTTTTAAGTATTTGTTCCATGTCAAATATTGCAGATAAAAACAAAGCAAAAAACTACAGAAAAGATGAGAAACGATGACGGTAATATGTTCGACCTGTCTTCAAATATCATGTAATAGGTTTCTATATTGCAATAAGTAAATAAATAAATATCCATATAATCACTAATCAGAATTTTCATAAAAATAGTAATAGTCACTGTTTGAGTGTCGCCTTTTCATGAGTGAGGATGATCTACGTTGTAATGAATAAATGAGACTGTTTAGATGAAAGACTCTTTTTGTCAGACATCTTTCTGTCACTTTAAACTGTTGTGTAAGTCACCCACTTTAGTACTTTGCCTAGAGCCCAAAAACCGTGTTATGCTTTAGAAGCTGTGCATATTAAATTCATAGGACAGGTAGTAAAGGAGTGGCTTGACGACATTTATTTTCCTGAAAAGGGAAATTTTTCATGAATATGGGATTTCGTACTATAGTAATGTGACAACTAAACTTACAGTGATGTAGTCATCTGAGTTGCAGTTTTTCTTTTTTTCCAGGTATAACGTGACAACCTTACTTGGTAGAAGTACTTACTACAGAATTAACTGCAGGCCGATGTAGCGCTGTTATGTGTGCGCGGTCAGTAAGCTGTATTTTTGAAGTGGAAAATTAGGTCCTGTAGAAAGGAGCGGGAGCGGCCTGTAGATTGCGACGTTGGGCTTTGAGCGTGGCGTGTAATGGGGGCCCTGTGCGCGTCCAAAGCGGGCAGACAGGGAGCAATCTGGCGGTGCCACTTCAGGCAGCAGTGGCCTCTTCAGAAATAGCATTCGCTCTGATCAATGCGCTACTCCTGGGACGGCGGGCCTCCCGACGCGACCCTTTTAAAACCTCAACCGGCTATCTCGGGGAGCTTGTCATAAGGCCATAAAAATGTCACGCGCCACTCGCATCCGCCTCGTCCGACAGGCCTGACATGGCCCGACTGCCAAACAGCTACCCACGACGCCACTACACACAAACCTAATCAGCGTGCCTTTGATTTATTGACACGGTTCTTAGCAATTGCCTTTTTATTTGAAAACTACACTGCGCTGTTCTCCCTTCCTCCTATGAAGTCAAAAAGAACAACCGCTTTCGTCGTCGACGAAGTCCAAATGACACCAGATGTGTGCTATTTCCTATGCAACGTAGTTACGATACGGTCGCTAAAGAAACACTTTATCGGGGAACCACGTATTAGGAAACAAATTAAATTTTGTCGCCTAATTAAGCTGCATGCTGAAAAATACACAGAGGTGACAAAAAGCATGGGACAGCGTGTTGATTACACTGGATATAAAAGGGTAGTGCATTGGTGGAGCTCATGCGATTCATGTGAAAGCTTTCCGCACGACGAGAATTAACAACCTTTGAATTCGGAATGGAAGTTAGAGCTAGACGCATGGAACATTCTATTTTGGAAATCGTTAGGAAATTCAATATTCGGAGATGCGCAAGGTCAAGAGTGTGTGGAGAACACCAAATGTCAGGCTTTATTTCTCACAAGCGATAACGCAGTGTCCAGCGGCCTTCATTTTACGACCGAGAGCTGCAGCGTTTGCGTAGAGTTGTCAGTGCTTACAGACAAGCAACGCTGTACGAAATAACCGCAAAAATGGAAGTGAGTCTTAAGGAAAACGTATCGCTTAGGACAGTGTGATGCAATTTGGCGTTAATGGGCTATGACCACAGACTACCGACTCGAGTGAATTTGCTAACAGCCCCTCCTTGGTTCGTGATCATACCGGTTGGACCATAGACTACTGGGAAACCGTGGACTTGTCAGATGAGCCCCGATTTCAATTGGCAACTACCGAAGGTAGGCTTAGAGTGTAGCGCAGACCCTACGGACCCATGGACCAAAGTTGTCAACAAGACAAGTTGGTCTCGGTTGGGCCACCATGGACAGGGGACTTCGGCTGGTTAACTAATTGTCAATATAAATGAAATTCTCCAGCAGCCGTGTAACTTAAGATGTAATTTTGTTTTATTTTGAAAGCTACCAGTTTCACCATTTCACTATGTCATCTTCAGGCTCCATACTATCTCTCCAAATACCGGAAATGTTATATAGTGCCATAAAACCTGGGATGTCGTGAATTCAGTCGTTTCACTAGTGCTTCATCCGAAGACTTGGAGTTGCTATCAAGTCTTCGACTGAAGCGCTAGTGAAACATATATGTATTGTACATATTATAAAGTCTTCGGCGCATTGTTCTGCTTGTATGTGAAGCTAATCTCAGGAACTACTGTAGGAATTTTTATGAGGTTTTCGGTGTACAGCTTACTGGTCCATCGTCAGGAAACAAGAGACAAGAGACACTAACGTATAGGAAACCAACCAAACACGTTAGACTGTAGTGTTAAATTACAATTTACACTATGGATGTTATTAAACACAGAACATACTATTAAACACAGGAGACACAAGAGAGAAACACAGAACCGACGAAAATACACAATATAAAAGTAAACAAGTCATAAAAATATAATACTAAGGATGTTGAGGAAAAACGAAGCAAGTTATACGACAATTATATTATGGTACAAGTTTGTAGATATGAATTTGATAATTGGGAGTGAGGTCTCGGAGTATGTGGCTGGTTGACTGGACCGTATTAAGCTTATGACTGGCGGTGGGCTCAGCTTTAACTGGTCATTTAGAACCATGTGGAACTTTTGAGCTAAATGCTTATTTACTTACAGTGTTTCTAATTGTCTATGTTTTTTCTCTTTGGTGTTGTTGGTGGTTGTTGGGATGTTTAAGGGGGACTAAACAGCGAAGGTCATCAGTCCCTCTTTGGTGTATATATGTATATACGTAGTATCTTTCCTTCAGCACATGTTCAGAAAAAGTGGAGTCTGACTCATACAGGGCGTATCATAATTAATGGCTTAAAATCGTGAAGTTGAAAGTATAAAAATCTTGAAGCAAAAAAGTTCTCAGTAAACGTGGGCTCTAAAACGCGTACCCTAGGAGCAATGAGCACTTCTTCATTTTCGCTATTGTGAAACATCTTGAAAGACAGGAGTGTGCACCGTATACTCCTCATGAAAATTCAGGACAAAGGGTGACACTTGGTCACCAAGCCTGTTGAAATAAACATCATGGTTCACAAAACGTCCTGGCAGATTAAAACTGTGTGCTGGACAGGAACTCGTACATGGTACCTTTGCCTTTCGCTGGCAAGTGCTCCATCAACTGAGTATGTCAAGCTCGACTCAGGACACGCCCCAGGGCTTGTTTCCGCCAGTACCGCATCTCAAACCTTACAACAGTTCTCCAGCCAAACTTGGAGTATTAGCACTTTTGGAAGAAAGGATGTTGTGGAGAGATCGCTCAGTCACAGCCTGGTGAAACTATAGTCGTGAGGACGTATCGTCAGTCGTGCTTCGGTAGCTCAGTCGGTAGAGCACATGCCCACGAAATTCGAAGATCCTTGGTGCAGGATACAAAAATTGTTCAAATGGCTCTAAGCACTATGGGACTTAACATCTGATGTCATCAGTCCCCTAGTCTTAAAACTACTTAAACCTAAGAAAGCTAAGGACATCACACACATTCATGCCCGACGCAGGATTCGAACCTGCGACCGTAGCAACTCCGTTGTTCCGGACTGAAGCGCCTAGAACCTCTCGGCCACAGTGGTTGTCTTGCGATATACAGTCCACTACAGAAGTTCAATGGGCCAGAAAGTTTCATAATAGCGCACACTCCGCCACCGGATGAAAAATTCATTCTCGATCCTGGTTCATGTTGCACGGTAACACGGAAGAGTGGATACAAATAATTTTTCTAGAACCAGAGAACAAATTGCAGCTCCACAAACTGTGGTTTGTATGCCTCATTTGGTCGTCGATGCGTTTGACGCCTTCACCATTTCGTCGACGCACACTACACCTCTCCAGTCGGCTATTGTCCAGTTTTTTTTGTTGTTGTCTCACACATTGAAGACGTGAAACTTTTTGTGCCTCTTCGTGGGTTGCCGGACTCTAAATGTATACTGCACGCATTAATTGTTCCCGCAATATTCACCCGGAAACTGGTTGAGATAGATCAGCATTCATTGATAGCAGCAATTCCTGTTGGTTTTGAAACTGATTGTCAATGACAGAGTGTCATATTCGTCTCAAGTTTCTGTCAGTTACAATTGGCTTCTAGTGGTGTACAGTTCTTTGTAGACAAGTAGGACAGGCCACATCAATATCCAACAAGTAGGGAAATTTCATCCACACTTTGGTCATGGGCAATTCCAAGTCATCACCAACTTCACTTCAGTACTAGCATCGAAAATACGTAACAATTAAGAACATACATGAATCTGTATTCCAATAACAATATCTTTTTAATTCTTTAAATTAATTTTTTTTACTTCGTTTTTAACATGAAATTGTTACAGTCTCTCTTACGGTAATATATTTCATGAACCGAAATCAGACATGTGACCACAAGATTCGCAGAAGATATCACATGTGGCCCATATTACCAGGACCAACATATCGATAGTTGAATAGGAACAAGCTTTGTTTTGATCGTCATATTGTTTCCAATGCACAATAGAGTTGATGTGTGATGCCGTATTTTAAGTGCTCCGCTCAGGAGGCAACTGAAAATACAAGAGGATAGCCATTTCATATGAACAAAGTAAGTGATTACTTAAAATTCTTTATATAAACAGCAGACCAATAAACGAAGTCAATGTTCCCTCACATTAGGTTTTTCTTTCTAGTTCTCCGCAGGAAAACCACAGCACATGCCAAGACTGTACAGAACTGCTTAAATACCTGCACTTCTGTTTATGTTTCTTTATTGCCACTGTAGCCTGAGGGTGGGGTTAATACCTCGAAACATGTTGCTTCATTTAATAATTTAAGTAAGTCAATAGATTTTGAACTGGTAGCGGCCTCGGGAAAATCTTTCTGTTCTTAATGGTAAGAAATTTCTTCTGATGCCAGGATAGCTAAATATTATTTCACGGTGACCGGTATCGACAGAAGCTTTCTGTCATCATCTCATCTTCGGAAATTTAAAGTGCATTCGTATCGGTCACATAGCGGGAACGCGTTCCACTGTTTAAATTTCCGAGAATGGCACCAAGCTTCTGCCGGAACCGGTCATCGTGAAATACACAATATTTAGCAATCTTCACTTCAAAAGAAGTTTCATCCTATTAAATAAACAGATCGCTCCCATTACATAAAATGTGTAACACGTACTTTTCACACTTTTTATTTATCTGTGAATTTTTCCACCAAGAAGTTTGGCAACATTTGCGAGGCCCGTTGAAAATCGAGCGGAAACGGCAGAGCGGAGGTCATGAGAGTGGTTGGCGGGGGGTGGGGGGGTGAGGGGTGGGGTGGAGGGGGGGGGTGAATCAGTCCTGTCTGCGATGCGCAGAGCGGCGGCCAGTCGGACAAACAGACTGGTGGGGCTTTTTGCAGAAGCCGCATTCCCTCTATGAATAGCCCAGTGACTGCCGCTATAGGCCTTCTGAAGCCACAGGCGATAATCTTTAGCAGGCCGGATGCGCGTATTAATAACGCACAGGCCAGCCGCCTGCCGAATCAAAAGACTTCTCAGCAGGCCGCGCGCACGTGCCTAAGCGGCCGCCTGTGTCTTCGCATCCAACGGTCTGCCGCCTCCAATCCACACAAACGCGCCGCCTTCCTTAGCTCTTCTTCTGGCCATTATCATCAGCAGCCTTCAGCGCGCTACCTCTGCATCCGTTCTCGACCTTATTTCGTTGGATGGCAGATCTCATTTAAGTCACTAAATTAGAATCACACTTTATACTCTTTCATCTGTTCACTTTTTCCTTTCCTCTTCTGCTGTCCATTTTCTTCACTATGTTTTTCGAAATGTTTTGACTTATAAACACCTCTCAATTTTTGTTTCTGTGCTTTCTCCTCTCTTCAATCTCTTGTATATTTGTGCCGTTAAATTCTAGGTCTTCGTGCACTAAGTCAGTTGGGATCCCTGTTAATTTTTACAATACTGTAAAGCTCTCCTTGTCAGTCTTCTGGAACCTGCTCTCATGCGACTGGCGCCAGTTTTGAATAAATATCATCTTTCAGATGTGGAAACACACCTTCTGACTTCCGTTGTTGCGCACCTTCTTCTTGGTATTGCGATTTGTTCTTCCGTCAGTGTATTGCAGAACTCAATTAGTCTTTCTTCTCTCTCATTTTCCATTTCATGCTCAACTACCTCATTCCAGTCTTTCATGATTATTAAATTTTCATCTCCCTTTAGGCATTGTACCTTGTGCTCGTGACATCGGGATGGGTACCTGAGCTGCTGTTGGTCCCGCCGGTTTTCTGTCGATTCTGCTGACGCCGGCCGATGTGGCCGAGCGGTTCTAGGTGCTTCAGTCCGGAACCGCGGTGCTGCTACGGTCGCAGGTTCGAATCCTGCCTAGGGCATGGATGTGTGTGATGTCCTTCGGTTAGTTAGGTTTAAGTAGTTCTAAGTCTAGGGGACTGATGACCTCAGATGTTAAGTCTCATGGTGCTTAGAGCCATTTGAACCATTTTTTTGATTCTGCTGACCGTAATCATATCATAAAACAGTTCACAGTAACTCACTGTCTGTCCTAAAATCCTGTTCATTACGAATTTCACTCCCATTACGTATTTTCTTCTTCTGCTACTCGTCTGGACAGAAATCCTGTATCCTCTCTCAATTTAACTTAACTAATCTCCATCATATCTAGACTATATCTTTGCGTTTCCCCTTTTAGCCGGCCGCGGTGGTCTAGCGGTTCTAGGCGCTCAGTCCGGAGCCGCGCGACTGCTACGGTCGCAGGTTCGACTCCTGCCTCGGGCATGGATGTGTGTGGTGTCCTTAGGTTAGTTAGGTTTAAGTAGTTCTAAGTTCTAGGGGACTGATGACCATAGATGTTAAGTCCCATAGCGCCCAGAGCCATTTGAACCATTTTTTCCCCTTTTAGATTTTCTAGCTCCCTTGTCACGTTTATGCTCGTGCTGATACGTTACTTTCCTATGTGTTTAATTTAATTAATGTGTTGAAGGGAATAGGAGCCATGTTCTAACACGGAGATAAAGCGTTCCCGGACGCGTACTTATAACATATTTTCTTCCTCTTCGTGTGGAGAACGTTTCCTGAAAGACTAGCCATACCTTTTTGTTACACCCGCACTTCTCATATTCCTGTATATGACTTGTAGTATTCTGTTGGTTATTCAGTCTTTTTCTTATAGTCACTTCCCCCTTTACGATTCCCCTCCCACAGCTTCGAACTGGGGACTGATCCGGAATCTTTTGCAAATGGAGGACTTATCATGTTGAAAGGTGGCTACACTGAGTCACAGCGCCAGAGATGGCACCAAAGAGTATTATTCCGCCGCCTCCACTGGCAGTAGTTGTTCAGAGAATGTCGAGGGCAGTTGTAGTTCAGAGGTTGTCGTGGGCAGTGCTTGTTGAGAGGATGTCGAGAGCTGTACTAGTTGAGAGCATGTCGTGTGCAGTTGTTCTTCTGCTGGCCGACAGAGTTGATGCTGTTCGGTTGGTGTAATGTATATATGGAAGATGTTGCAATGATCACAGTGTATTTTTCGTCAATATATATGGAGGTAGCAAAAAATTTTTTATTTCAGATTTCCTAAATAACAATGCCTCATGGTCACAGGATCAGTCAACAAAGCACTGGCTCATGTTCATGTATTAGACTGTAATTCTGATTTCTATGTGCAATTATAGTATTTCTGGTTTTTCAATTAGTTCATTGTAAATGGTGTTTCAAATATCTCGTCGTATTGAGGAAGAACCGTGCCAGATACGTGTACGTTGAATCACACTTCCACACACAGAACAGTTACACTTGTGCTTTGTTGTTTCGTAGCTTTTATAGTTGCTGGGGACATAATTAATCAATTGTGTTAACGGAAATTTCCCTTCATTCTTTATTGTTATTTTATGCAGTCAGATTGCGTACTAATACTAGTCAGGGCCAACCGGTTGCGAGACTTCGCAACCAGACACACAGCAACTAAAATCATTGCATTTTCATTTTTTATAATTAAGCCCCCATGCAATGTGTGATTTATTCCGTAAAGAGATCAAAATAAGGAAGAAATGATAGCTCGCATTTTACATGAGAATGCTGATTGTTCGAAGGTGGGATCAATCAGAAATGAAACAGTTGGGTTAAAAATAATCGCCGGCCAGGCTGGCCGAGCGGTTCTAAGCGCTACAGTCTGGAACCGCGCGACCGCTACGGTCGCAGGTTCGAATCCTGCCTCGGGCATGGATGTTTGTGATGTCCTTAGGTTAGTTAGGTTTAACTAGTTCTAAGTTCTAGGGGACTGATGACCGCAGAAGTTAAGTCCATAGTGCTCAGAACCATATTTTTTAAAAAATAATCATGTTTGGTTTGCAGTTAGGACTGAATTCGAAAAAAACTCCTCACTGAACCTGAATCTGCACTTTATTATCTGTTAAATTTCTTGTTCTGATGAAACCAGGTGCAGATTTCGCAGCAGGAGAGCGATAATTTGGATAATGGTGGACCGTGTGAATATGCAGTACAGTGCCACGAAATATCTCGCAGTGTAGAGCAACAATAATCGGACTTCGTTTATAAAATAATTTAAATTGCAGGTTGTAATAGAAAGGACGCAAATATGAGTGTGATAGCACGGTGATGGTGCGAATCATCACCATACTTTCGCTTCAGAGCAAAATTAAGCTGTTGAAACATAATATAAATCTGTACATATAATTAGTCATCGTTGAGGCACATGATTATTAAGGTGATAACTCGTTTTAACCCACATTTATAGATACAGAACAAGAAATGGATAGCAAAAATGACTCTAAGATCCTTTTTTGTTTTATACAAAAGCACAAAGTAATAATTTCGCAGACATAATATTGAGTACGTGGATATACATACATTGAGGTGACAGAAGTCATGGGATACCTCCTAATATCTGTTGAAACCTCCCCACAAAATTGTAAAAGTATTCTTATTCAAATGCTAATGGACATAGAGCTAAGTGTAACCTCCCCACAGTAATTTTATTTAATCAAACTAAATAAAAATGGAGCCAAGTGTAACCTCCCCACAGTAATTTTATTTAATCAAACTAAATAAAAATGGAGCCAAGTGTAACCTCCCCACAGTAATTTTATTTAATCAAACTAAATAAAAATGGAGCCAAGTGTAACCTCCCCACAATAAAATCTACTGACAATGACAATTAAATGTGAAAATCGCAATCTGACCCAAGTATAAGCTCGCCACAAAACAATGAAAGACAAATTAATGATAATTAAATCTCAATGACAATCAAAACTCAATTAGACCGAAAAGTCGATCTTTGGCCCTGTGCAAAAAAAAAATCAGAATTAATTTCTTACCTCACTAAAACTGCATCTGCTCTTATTTTTCTCCATAGCTTGGAGGAAATGCATCGCAATTATTCTTTGAATTTAAGTAAATTTTTTCTTTAAGGAAATGCATGGGAAATTTCCTTTCAATAAAATGTTTGTTTTGTTAAAATGCTTGGTTTGAAAACAAAATTATTATTGGGGCTATTCTTGAACAAATTAATTACACTTAAGATGCATTACATTATCAGATGTGCGCAATGCTGCTTCATTACCTTATTTAAAAAATATACCTCGTCCTGAATCTTGACCAGAGCCCCATGTCGACGCCCGCCGACTCCTCACACACAACAGCGACTGTCTCTCGCGCGCTGCTACATGCTCTCGCGACTCGCTACGTACAACAACTGTACTAGACTACTACTGCCGACAGACTGCCGCTCTCAACTCTCGCGCGACTCACTGCCATTCACAACTGAACTGAACTCTCGCGCAGTCAAGCGCAGACTAGCAACGATAAATAGCTCTCTGGTCAGAGACTCTGCCATGCCCCGCCACCGCTGCCACATAACATACGTGTTTCACTGTCGGGTCCAGTTTTATCTGCCGAAGTGCAGCAAATCGACGTGGAATGGACTCAACAAGTCGTTGCAAGTTCCCTGCAGAAATACTGAACCCTGCTTTCTCTGCAGCCGTCCGTAATCGCAAAAGTGTTGACAGTGCAGCAGTTTGTGCTCGAACTGAACTCTCGATTTTTCCCATAAGTATTCGATGGGGTTCGCGTTCGGTGATCTGTATAGCCAAATCATTCGCTCGAATTGCCCAGACTGTTTCCAGACCAATCGCGAACAATAGTGGCTCAGTGACATGGCGCATTGTAATCCGTAAAAATGTTATCGTTTTTAGGAAACAGGACGTTCATGAAAGGCTGCAAGTGGTGTCCAGGTGTTTCAACATAAACAGTTCCAGTCAATGACCGGTTCAGTTAGACCAGAGGACCCAGTCCGTTCCATGTAAACACCGTGCACACCATTAATGAACCACCACCAGCTTGCACACTGCCTTGTAGACAACTTGGGTCCATGGCTACCATCAGCTCTTACCAACTGAAATCGGGACTCATCTCAAGAGGCCACGGTTTTCCGGTTGTCTACGGTCCAACCGATATGGTCACGAGACTAGGGTAGTAGCTGGAGCAATGTCGTGCATTTAGGAAAGGGATTCGCGTCGGTGATCTGCTGACATTGCGCATTAACGCCAAATTTCACCACACGATCCTAACGGATACATTCGTCGTACGTCCCACATTGATTTGTGCGGCTGTTTCACACACTGTTGCTTGTCTATTAGCACTGACAGCTCTGTGCAAGCGACGCTGCTCTCGACTGGTAAGTCAAGACCGTCTGCCACTGGGTTGTCCGAGATGATAGATAATGCCCGAAGTCTGGTATTATCGGCACACCGTTGACACTATGGATCTAGGAATATTAAATTTCCCAAAGGGAAATGCTCATGGGTGAAGCTCCAACTACCACTCCGCGTTCAGAGACTGTTAATTCCCGTCGCGCAGTCACAATGACATCGAAAACCTTTTCACATGAATCATTTGTGTACAAATGAAAGCTCCGTCAATACGTTGCTCTTTTATACCCTGTGCACGCGACATTACCGTCATGTGTATATGTGCAAACTGCTGTCCCGTTGCTTTGTTCCCTTAGTGTATTTCTCAATATTCTGCTTAATTACGCGATAAAATTTAATTTGTTCTACACGGCACTTTTACAAGTACAGGTCACACCCTGTGGAGTCATATTATGCGTCTTTAATGCAGTGGTTTCCATTGCCTTCCGGATCCTCATGCTCTTGAGCATTCTTATTAAGTTCATGTACGATAAACAGTTTTCTAAGGTTATGCGAGAATATCAAAGTGGCCTGTATTATTTCACTATACTTTTCCATTGTCTGGTAATGCGAAGGCGTTTCTTTGCAACACGGCAAAATTTTTCATCTTCAGCCGATTTTACCCACACAACTAGAAGTAATCTCAGAACTTATAAGCGAAGATCCACACGGAAGCGTAAAACAAACTGTAAAATAGATATTTTTGGTGCGTAGCAACGTAACAATTCTATATAAGAATTCCAGTTTGTTTCACAGTTTCCAGAAGCGAAGCACAGAGTAACAGTGATTTGTTTTGGAACTCATCCCAAACCCAACTGGCCTTTATTGTGGGTATTTCGAAACCTTTACGGAGTTCAACAGTATTCCAAATACAAAGACGTCTCATAAAGCGATTGTATTACACCTTTGCAATTCACACCAGTTACAGTGTGGTTGTGAAGAGATTTAGAGATTTTCCCTAAGACTTGCACTTTCCTTCATAGTCAATCGTTCCGAATTAAGTGTTATTCCTCGTCGTGATAGCATTTAATCTGGAAAACCAACAGCTTTGAACAATTCTTCGCAGACTGCTCCTAATGAAAAAGTAAAGCGTCGAAGAAATCTTCTTTTGAGTTGCTGCATTTAAAGCGGAGAAAATTAGATAGATATTCATAGCGAAGTTTGTAGAAGGATTCCCTGCAAGAAAACTCGCAGAAAATCACAATCTGCACAAGTTCGTACCATATTCCCATCTACAAGCAATGCTGTTCATCTACCGGGGCCATCTTCTAGAAAACGACAAGGAAAGGAATGGGGGAAGGAACGGGGAAAGAAACCGTCAAATGTCAAGACAATATAACATGTTTCCTGTGCAACTTGTACAGTGAATGCAATCCACAGAATCACACTGGAGCAGAGTGCATGAAGTGTTATTTCTATGCCGGCCGTTGTGGCCGAGTGGTTCTAGGCGCTTCAGTCTGGAATCGCCCGACCGCTAAGGTCGCAGGTTCGAATCCTGCCTCGGGCATGGATTTGTGTGATGTCCTTAGGTTAGTTAGGTTTAAGTAGTTCTAAGTTCTAGGGGACTGATGACCTCACATGTTAAGTCCCATAGTGCTCAGAGCCATTTTGCTATTTCTGTCTTCAGTGGTATCACAACAAATATTACATTCTAACCGATGGTTATGATCAAGACTTTTATATACGTATGTTCACTATGCGCAGATTAATGTTTTTCTTTGAAGTAAATGACAACATCTCGTTTCTCTTTCGCTATTAGGTTCGTGAACTGATTTACTTGCTTCGTTTCTTACTTTTTTTACATTTTTTCCGTTTTTCCCTTATATAAGATATGCATTGTTTTACGCGTAATAGGTTTTTGCGAACTTTGCCATTTAGGCCTATTTTATCACATTAATATGTTAGAAGTATGAACAC
This sequence comes from Schistocerca serialis cubense, assembly GCF_023864345.2. Classification (NCBI taxonomy): domain Eukaryota; kingdom Metazoa; phylum Arthropoda; class Insecta; order Orthoptera; family Acrididae; genus Schistocerca; species Schistocerca serialis. The sequence continues at coordinate 981,855,588 of NC_064638.1, forward strand.
GGTATAGTGAATCACACTGTAATGTTAGCAAGTGGCGTTTTTGTTTATTTTATGTTCGCTAGTTTTCCTTTCACGGAATTAGGAGACCACTAGAACGGACTTATAGAGTCTACACTTTTTTACTGCGTTTATAGACTGTAGCAATGCTCAGTCAAATAAAATACGTTCTAGAATGTTCCGTCTCTCCTTCTGAGTTGTTGTTTGCATGGACTTCTTTCATTTACGAACATTACACAACATTGGTTGAAAAATATCACGGAGTAGGCATTGTTACTCTAGATGCCATCTCATTCCCTTTTTTCCACTAAAGAGAGAAGAGAGTCGTATGATGTTGACTGGAATACCTAGAAAGGATCGGTTTAGACGCGTAATCGGAAAGGGTTTTCTTCCTCCGCACACAAAGGCCCTTTTCTGGCTGCGTTTGTATTAAGGGTATCTTAGAGTTTGGGTGTTTGTGTAGTGTGGCGTCACGTTCGTATCGTATGGGATGATAGAAAGAAGGGTGAGAATCCTGTTGCGTAGCACGGAACTGCTCCTCTCGAATAGCAAAGTGGGGGCACCGAGGTTATAGTAACCATCAAACAGGCAGATCACTGTCAGCGGTGTCACATGCCGTCCCTTAATGAGTCACTCCATTGATGTTTGGAATTTAATTCAGTACGTTTGTGCAAACTCTTGTTATCAGGAACTTTGCACCATCACTACTTGTAAGCCTGCGGCCAAATGCTGGCGGTGAAAATTTCTTGCACCACCGGGTTCCTCGAATCGGTCACTTCTTTGTCAAGGACCGCCTCAGCTATCTAGGCGGTTTTGATTTACACAAATAAGAATGAGAGAAAACAGACCTTGCAAAGAAGCACTGAGATTAACTATGTACATGTGCATTAGATGCAATAACTCTTCAATGGATCAATGAAATTATTTTCCATCTTTAGAAAACTTATGTTCAAAGTAAGTGTTTGATGATAAAGGAAGGCAATTGAGAAAGCACTGAAGAAGGACCGGAAGCAAACTTGCATGTAATGCCGCACTTCGTGACTGTGTAAATCATAGTACTTTTATTGTTAGGGCTCTGGAGTAAGTTCGACAATTTCACCTGTTACATAGCGTTTTCTTAAACTAGGTTGAAACACAATGAAGCGAAGTTTCCTATTGTCATGTGTAGTCGTTATTGACTTAGCAGTAATACTCTTAACTGTGTAATCATTTAAGGCTGACCTTTACTTGTACAGATGTTGCACTGTTTGTTAAGTAGGTTGCGATTAATATGCTAGATGTAAAGTGCTTCAAAAAAATGGTTCAAAGGGCTCTGAGCACTATGGGACTCAACATCTGTGATCATAAGTCCCCTAGAACTTAGCACTACTTAAACCTAACTAACCTAAGGACATCACACACATCCATGCCCGAGGCAGGATTCGAACCTGCGACCGTAGCGGTCACACGGTTCCAGACTAAAGCGCCTTTAACCGCACGGCCACTTCGGCCGGCCTCCTAATTATGTATTAGATATATTATTACTAAGTTACGTTAAATGGAACTTAAAGATATTTAAATGCATTGACAGTCATCAAAGTTTTTCTTAATCACGCTTTAAGTACGTAGTTTATATTTCAAAAATCGTGTACAGTCACAGCCTTTGCAGCGTTTTGCTCTGATTGTCGCACTGTTAACGCGCACTATGAAAATGTCTGCGGCTGTTTGCTGTCACGTAGTGAAACACAGTTAAAAAGTGCCGAGAAATAGGCTGTTCTTAATGTTTTTCATAAATTTACGGAGATAATTGGCTTTGAAGTTATCCCAGCGTTGTGTATACCGCAGTTGATAAACAAACCAACATTGGACATTCAGTGCAGTCGGTAGCGCAATTTGATGTGCGGCTCTCCGTGCGTTGGTTCAAATCTCCCCGGTATCATTTTTTCGTCTTTCAATTTGAAATACCTACATCTCGTAATTATAAAACTCATCATCATTTTTATGACTAATGCACGTCGTCTTTTTTCTCATTACATATTGGACGCAAAATTCCTGTTTTCATTTCAAATACAAATTCTTAATTATCGATGTTTTATGAAAGACTGTTCATAAAAGTTGTTTATATTAAGAAAATACAACAATTTAATTTTTAAGGGAAAAAGAAATACCAAATCCTCTTTTTTGGACTATGTCCATCGTTTTATACCACAGAGGTAGAGAAGTATCGTAGAAACATGAAAAACCATCATTTTCACAGCATCGAGCACATCATACAAATGCTGCATTTTAACATTTGCTACTGTACCATTGCTATATGAACGCAACAGAACTGACCTAGAGCTGCGAGAAATAAGAAGCTGTTTAGACGCCAAACGTACTGACACTACAGCACGCAGCTTTTTTACACATCACTACCGAACGCTGCCGGGATACAGAACGACTCGCCATAAAAGAAGAGAAGATGCAGCGCCTGGTTGGCTTCGTGGATTCTGTTACTGATAGGCTCGTCATCAACGTAGCAGGTGACACTTTCAGAACTGAAATGTATTTCTCAGATTCCGATAAGGAAGGAGCTAAGAGACTACCAGACGACTGACTGTAAGTAGTACCTTCAGTGGCTTCAATATTTAACTATACGGTGAAATCCTGCAATACTCTCCTACGTTACACAGAGCTTATGCAGAAAAATTACCCTGCGGTTAAGTCAGGAATTTTCATCAGTCTCTTTTTTAATTACAGTAGTGCGTTAGGTAAAAACGAAAATGTGTTGCCGTTTTCGTCTAGTCGTCTAAGGATCGTGTTGTGGGAGATATGCAGCGTATTATTTCGTTCTGCTTAAAATTTAAATGACATTCGGAGCTTTACTGCTCCTCTGCTCGTCTCTTTTTAGAGTAAACTGCAGCTGGCCACGTCACTGCAGGCTAGCTGTATCAGCCGACCGGCCAGTGCTGTCCAAGTTAAATGCGCCGGTAAAACTGTTGTCCTGTATTATCGCAAAGTCTATGTACGCGTAACGCACAGTACAAAACTTACTCTTACTATCATACTTGTACTTGACAGTACACGAGACTGCTTGACTGCAGTCCCTCGTGAAACGAAAACGCAATAAGGTTCCAGCAAAGGCGGAAGAATACATAGTGCAATGTTTACATCAGGTTTATTCTTATGATGAATGAATTATAGTACAATATCTGATCAAAAGTATTAGAACACGTATAAGTGGACATTAATATGGACTGTGCCTATCTGCTGGGGACACTTCCAGTAATACGTCTGAATGTTTGTGGAGGAATGACAATCTACTCATCCTCAAGAGCCGGAAACGAAGAAAGAAGTGATTGTGAAAGCGAAGTCCACGTGCCAACTCTTTCCCAATTGTTCACAAATCATTGCCTCGGGGATGCTGTTTCATATCAGGGTACTTTGTCTTGCCTATAAGATAATCGTTTCCGAACTGTTTCACTACTGTAAGCAGTAGACACAACTGTAAAATATGTTCACACCCTTCCACATTTAGCGGTTTCTCAAGCGCAGTATGGGTATCAGACCCTAAACACGAAAAACACCTCTATAGCGTGACATCACCTCCTCCACATTTCACCTTCTCTAGGAATTCCCCAAACCCAAACCCCTCCACTGCATACCCAAGAGCAAACATCATTCCAGATCACTGGTTTGTCATCCACTGTGTAGTTCAAAAATGGCTCTGAGCACTATGGGACTTAACATCTGAGGTCATCAGTCTCCTAGAACTTAGAACTACTTAAACCTAACTAACCTAAGAACATCACACACATCCATGCCCGAGGCAGGATTCGAACCTGCGACCGTAGCAGTAGCGCGGTTCCGGACTGGAGCGCCTAGAACCGCTCGGCCACCGAAGTGTGTAGTGGCGTCGACCTTTACACTACTTCAAGTGTGCTTAACCCTGACGACAGAATGCGTAGCTTAAGAGGAGGGGCCCGACCATTGTACCCAATTCTGTCTCCATACGCAAAGTCATTGTGCTAGCTGGAATGGTAGTAGCACTTTGGATCTCACGAGTGATTCTTTCTGAGATTTTTTACAACCACCAACCGCAATGCTCGACAGTACATGAGGTCTCCCTGGTTTTGGTTGAGCTGTGGTTGCTGCTTTGCGTTTCCGCTTCACAGTCACATCACCAACAGTCGGCTTGGGCTGCTCTAGAAGGAATGAGAGATCTGTGGTGGATTTGTTACTAGGCTGACATCCAGTGACTCGTCCACGTTCTACATCACTGAGCTGTCCTGACCGACCGATTCTGCTGCTACCAGACCTCTGTTGATAACACAGGACTCCTCACCTCTTCCTATACTGGCGGATCCGCCTCTTGTGCCATCCGGTGTTCAGTTCCGTATGAAGATTGGGATGTTCGGATACCTAAGATCAGAGAGTGTAAAATATGGTAAGACAGATGGAATTTGTTTTATTATTATTATTATTATTATTTTGTTTGTTGGTTTTCAGCGAAGAGTAACCATTTGCTACCATAAATGTTTCTGTGTAATACAGAGAATGTAAAAATTATAAGTTTAATTAAATGGATATTTGGCCAGCAACACGTTCAGAAATTTATTGTAAAATTATTCACTCCATAACGTGTAACATATAAATTCACGTTCTGTGTCGGAGCTTATTTTCATGACAATTCCGTCCTGCATATAGACTGTCGCAAATATAGGGGACGAGGGGTAGGGATGGGGGCCAGTAAGCCCTGTTGCCCTCAAGACTGCAGCCACAACACGAATGGCACTTTGTGTTTGAGAACGTGCATTGCACAGAGCATTTTGGCAGGAAAGAAGTGTCATACAATGCAGTGAAAGTTTGAATGTATCGTATAGTTAAACTGAAACAAATTGTCCCTTGATATATTCAGTAATAGTACGTATTATTCAAATGCTTAGGTTGGAGACGACTGGGAAGAGAAAATTACCGGCCAAAATTCTTCTGATCTCTATCGATTGACAAATAAGCTGCCGAGGAAAGAGGGAAAATACGTGTGCTGTAATTTAGTGTTGAATATCGGAATACCGCTCCAGAAGACAGTGAGTTAGGAGTACATAAGAAGAAGCATGGGCTTGCAAACTGATTGACCATTTATCACCGGGTGCTGGCGAAGTTTCTACTACACAAATACTTTCAGTTCATCTTGATAACTTCTCTGAATGAATCGTATGAGAGCTCTGGATTCCACGGCACCGCAAACTGCAACTATAATATAAAAAATTAGGTAAACCGTTTATTATTTCAAAAATAATCAACGCAATTTTTAACACGTTTATCCCACTGTGGGACAAGATGGTCAATGACTTCATGGAAAAGTGTTTGCGTATCTACGATACCATGACCGTACCCAGGCTTGCACTTCTTCATGGTAAGCAAATCACCACTGCCGTATGTCTTCTTTCTGGGCCCGTCCACATCATGTCAAGATTGTTTTAACTGTGGTGCAGATGTTTCGCCAGGAAGTCTTTACACATCGTCCATACAATGCTGATCTCTCCTCACGCGATTTATGTATTTTTCGAACTATGGAGAATGACATTTTTCGCCGTCATTTTGCTTCCGATGAAGAGGTGCCCACCTGGGTACAGTCATAGTCCCGTAGGCAACTGCAAACATCTTTCGATACAGGTACTAATCGTCTTGTCTCGCAGTCGAATAAATGTATGGGGTGAGTCAACATTATCTGACGTTTTTGACAGGAGTAGTAGCGAGTGGGTCACCTTAGTGGACTGGCGTGCTTGTGCCCATTGTTTTGTTTCCCCCGGCAACAACAGTTTAGTTACAATGGAGAGGTGAACTACGTAACATCGTGCGTTCGTCGTAGAGAAGTTCTTTAAAAATGCAGAATCTGTGACTACTACTCACAGGAAGTTCCATTTCCAATTCAATGTTCCATGTAATACTTCATTCAACCCGCAGTATCATTCTGCTATGGGTTAAGAGTTTTCATGAGATAGATTCTGCATTGAATAAAACAGCGGAAGGTAGTACAAAGACTGGCGCCTCACCTGAAAACGTTGAACTTGTGCGTCATGCAATTCAACGGAGCCTCAACCGATCTGCAGAACGACACGCAGAGTCTTTTGGGTTATCAAACTTGTTCGTCCGATACATTCTACACCGTTTAAATTTTCATTCCTACAAAATTGTGAACGCTGAAGTGATGAAAGAGATGTTAGGGGAGAACTTGGAATTGTGTTTTTAATGTCTTTCCAGGAAAGTTTTTCCTAAACGGCTGTGTTAACAAAGAAAACTGTCATTACTGGTTTCCAAATGACAGCAACTGCGCCAGCGCCCACTGTATTATGACCGGGTTGCGATTAGGAAAAGTTTGTGTCACAGGGCCTTATTTCTTCGAAGAAATAGGAGAACCGTCGCCGTGAACACGGAACGTTATTTGGCCAAGTTTCGTGATTTTTCAAAATGTTTCGTTTCAAGACGACAGGGCGACAGGTCTCATATCTAAGTGACTTTTTCCTCAAGAACAAAGTGTACATCAGTAACACACGTACTGTGCTTCAGAAAAAAGATACCATTGAGCGTGAGATACGTGCCATAGCTCATAACATGCTGGAAACAAGTGATAACAAACTTCATGGCAAGGGTCGATGCATGTGTCGAAAATGAGAGCCAGTAACATATTTATATATAATTATTTTCTGTTACAAATAATGTGTAAGATTTAAACTGTTATTCATTGTGTATTTTTTGAAACAAAATAGGGTGCTGTACCTTAAAATGTCACTGTGCATCATAAATTCAAAACCCATCAGACAATAGTTATTGCAATTATTTTTAAAATAATAAACAGTTTATTTACTTTTTCCATCTGTCCCGTTTTCATTTGACTGCCTTTTATATTTTGAACGCCAAAGATGAAACTATTCAGTTGTGATGACAATCGTACAACGGTCCACAGTAACCTGCGATCTCTCTGTTCTGGCCTGAGGCTATCTTTCATACAGCAGTGCAATAATCTTACATAATTATAACAAGGGATATAAGTGCTCTGAGTAAACTAAGTGTAAAGCAACGGTACTGTTGTACTTGCACATCGAAGAAGAAATAAAACAAAGCTCAAATGTTGGATCCATATCGGTGTAAAACAATATCACTGAAAAGATTTGCTGTTAACATTGCTAAACTCAGTGAAAGTGAAGGATTACAGGACCTGTGGAGTGGAGTGAAAAGTCAAACGATCACAGAATTTTCAATTCTACTCTTTAAATACACCATAGCATATTTAAGTTACTGACAATGCATGGTCCCCTCGGTGGAAATTCCGAACGAGAAATTCATTATCTCATTGTTTTGCAATACTAAATGTATTCTTTTTGTACCATCTGGATCGTACGGAAGTTTTAGTTTTTATTTTGAAATCTGAAGATGGCTGTGTGAGATGCTCCAAACTGGTCATTTGTATACGTAATTGTGAATGTTTCGGAAAATAAAGAAAAGACAATTTTAACTTCTGTACTCTTGTTTTATTGCGTCCATCTTAAGAGTAAAATAGCGTTTCTTCCCGTGATTGATATGTAAGGCTTTGAAACTGGCCAACTGCTCTCGTTTCATAAATGTGACAAATCTATCATGTACCACTGTGCTCATAATATCAAGCTCACATCATGTATCATTCAACCAAATTGAATGATACGCCTTTGGAGAAGGACTAAGCCAACCTGTTTCTTTAATTCTTTTGATTGAGACTAATCGGCCCCCTCCTTCCCTTCCATAAACGAATAAATGATTTAACAAGAGTCACTAAGGTTGAATTTGCTTTATAACAACTTAACTTGGTGGAAGGAGGTAGCATAGATTAGCGAGCAGTGGTCATTGTGAAAGGCAATGGCTAGTTCCGTACAGTGTTCAGTTGCAGTTCGCCATGCGCATCTTAAAGATATACCTTCACTCCACCTGTCCAAGGCAGAGACGGTTCAGACACTAGCTTTTCATGTTCCTCTTGTTCCTCATGCAACTTTGTACGTGTATGGACGTGCTCTTATGAACAGTCTGGTTAGCTTGTTAACGAAGGTGTCAAAATTAGTAAATGTAATTTATTAACAATGTTTGACCTGTTTCAGCTACAGTGGGTTAGGGAACTAACTCACAGTACCACCCTCTAGTTGATTTACTTATTTTTGCCTGTTGAGCGCAATGTGATACGGTGCACTTTGTTCATTCAGAACGAACGCCACGAGTGAATTTTGCACCTCTCCAGGAAAAAAAAGTTCCGTTTTCCCACAAAGTGCACGAACGACACTGCCTTCACCCCATATTGAGCAAATCACAGAGCTCTAGAGGTGCTAGATCTCCCCTCACACGCGACGTCACAAACTCATGTTGAACTAGGGAAAGAATTAAGAAACCTACGTCTCCGGGGAAAAAGAAGCCGCCAATTACTAGCTTTTTAAAATTTTGTTTTGCGCCATGGCGGGTATCACAGCATTGTTCTGCTGGAGACCTCTCTCGATTAGGGTCTGCCCTGTACCGCTGTTGGCCCACCTAGCAAGATCTACTGAGGGATGGGCTTTCCGCCAATTGCTTTCAGTTCCCAACACATCATTTCTACGAGCTAAGAACCATAAAAATACCTCATGCTTTTAGCATCCTACCAGGCTCCACCAACATCTGCTCAGGCCGATAACTTTCTAGAGTCTCGCTCAAGGTGCATCAGGTTGTAATAAAATCTTTAATAATTTTCGGTGTACGAAAAACAGGTAAGAGCATAACTTGTCCTCTCTCAAATTGTTGTCCTATACAAGCGTTGCCGACCACAGCGCCATATTCTGTATGTTTACATATCTCTGTATTTGAATACGCATGACTATACCAGTTTCTTTGGCGCTTCAGTGTAATAAAAATAATTTTAATAGTAATAATATTAACATATTTACTGTAGTAAAATGACCATACAAGGGCAAAGTAGGCCTACAGTTACCATAATACAAGAGATGAGAAATTTTACACATTTTAGTTTGGATAGTCACTTGGTGACCTGTCGCTTTCTTACACAGTTCTACATGGTAACGTTCACATGTGTGGTGATGGAGTTTACACTCATATGTTGCGTTTGCTTCATGATATATTGCGTTGCTGCAAATAATGTGGTGAAAATGATTTATTGCCATTCTGGTAATTGTGTGTCTCAGCTCAAAATTCTCCTTTGTCCATGTTAGGTCCATCATGGCGGTAGTAGGGCAGTGGGGGTACAGAGACAATTTATATCAAATTAATTACGCATTAATTAAATTTAACAATTAATTACCTCTCCCCTGATGATGTCATTAGTTATCCCCAGCTAGCACACGGGCACCTTACCCCACCCCTCTGGGAAATTCCGACCCCTTGCCTGTGGCTCACTCCCAAGCAAGGAAAAAATGGCTGCAAACTCACTGAGTCTGTCTTGAGCTGCCTGAATAGGAGGATCATTATAGTATTTATTTAAACAATTTCATCGTGTTTATTTGTTTATTTAAACAATTTGGAACAGTTTCACACCATTTATTTACTTATTTAAACAATTTGAGGGATGGAGTTCATACTCACTACAAGGTATTGCTGTAATATCTCTGTGTGCTCGTGATACCGATGTTTATTTAAATGATTTGCAGGAATATTCTTTATTTAAACATTTTGCAGGAGGAATTTTCTTGTGTGCTACTCACACACAGACTCAAAGTTTGATCACTATATTGTATACTTGAAAAATAGAACTTTTTCCATAATAGTTCGCGAGAAAAGAGGAGTAAGGGTCTTGTGATACGAAACTAATGTGAATGTCATTACATAGAAAAGGATATATCGTGTATTTATAAAATTCAATTCGCAGGGGTTGCTTCTCTGTATTTGTCAAGGAAAGCTCACACCCAGCGACTACATGTCCTAATTACGTAATTACACTCCTTTAGATTCGAGGTGTTGTCTTGTTGGAGAATTTTTCATGTGGTGCTCACCTTGACGTGCAGGGATCGACTGAGATACTGCACAAAGCAACCACAGGTGGATGTCCCATCCCTCACCCCTAGCTCCCTCTCTACTCACCCCTCTCAGAAAAAAATGTCTGGAAAAAACCACAGTCTGAGATGGAGAGGTAGGATCTCACGACACAAAATTCAAATGAATGAAAATAATACAGAGTGTATCTAAATGAATCATCCGATTTGGTAAGTCTACATTGCCGAAACTAATAGACATGTACAATGAATTTTGTTTGGTTGCGAACAGGCAACACTAAAAGTTTTTTTTTTTCATACCTTTTCATATGTGTTCAGAATGTCCCCCTTGAGATGCTGGCAAATGTCAATGTGGTATTCAAATTGTTCCTACACTTCAGCGAGTATGTCTTGAGTTACAGCTTCCACAGCTGCTGTTATGCGATGCCTCAATTCATTCATTGTTGTTGGTAACAGAGGCAAATAACAAAGTCTTTTATAAACTGCCACAAGAAATAATCACATACAGTCACGTCTGGTGACCTTGGAGGCCAGTAATGTAAGGCTGAATCATATGGTCCAGTGTGACCGATCCATCGTTCAGTATTCCTTTGATTTTAAAATTCCCCCGCTTCCAAATGCCAGTGTGGCAGTGCCCCATCGTGTTGGTAAATGAAGTCATTCGAATCAGTCTCCAATTGTGGGAACAGAAATTTCTAAAGCAAATCGAGACGTATCCGTCCTGAAACAGTGTTCTCGGCAGAGAAAAATGGGCCATAGGCTTTTTCCCATGAAACTGCAGAAAACACATTAAATTTTGGAGAGCCCCTCCTATGCTGTGGTTGTTGTGTACCCAATATTCTCACATTATGACGGTTCACGTTTCCATTTGAGTGGAATATTGCCTCGCCACTCAACACTAAACGTGGAAGGAAACAGTCATTCTCCGTCTTGCCAAGAACGAAATTACAAAACTCCACACGTTGTTGTTTGTCACCTTGACAAAGAGCTTGCAGTAACTAAATTTTGTATGGTTTCATGTGTTAACGTCAACGCAACACACGCCAGACGGACATGGGGGCATGTTGAGCTGCTGAGCTGCAGGGCGAATGGATTTCTGCAGAGTTCTTGTGAAACTATGGCGAATGCATTTTACGCCTGTGTCAGACATTTTGGGATGGCCCGACGATTTGCCTTTACGCAAGCAACCTGTTTCTCGGAATTGTTCATGCCATCATCTAATGCTCTGTGCTGTAGGAGGATGTACACCAATCCTGGCACAAAAGTCAAGCTAACCGGTTATTACTGACCTGCAGTGCACGAAACATTGAACACAAAACGCTTTCTATTGTCCTGACACCATTTTTACTAGAACTGAAGAGGGCGGACACTGCTGCTACTAGCAGGAACCAAGTAAAACTCAATAGTTTTCTCTTTCCAGCAGTACATTGTTCATGCACATATCTCAAATAACATAATAGTTGTGATACTTTTAAAATCGGATTATTCTTTTTGATGCATCCTGTGTACTGATGAACTTTCTTTATTGAATCATTTTGCAGGAGACAGGGCTCCTCCTCTTGGGGAGGGCTCATGTCTGCACATCCCGCTTCTGATCCCCTTCATGTGTGTCCTTTGTCCGCATATGTGTTCGCTGCGACAGGGTTCAAGAACCACCCAGTGTCCCAATTACAGGTCGTGATACTAAATACGACCTACCACGAACCGGATGTAGGCCTTCTTCCTCTCACAGCCCCAAACATAGCATCAGGTGCTGACATTCTGTTGCCCTATTGGCTAAGGCTGGGGGTAAAGGAAGAGGCGACACAATTTCGATATAAAAAATAAAGGAAAATAATTCAGCTGGCGAAGAGTTCTCGGGATTCATTTGCACTACCCTATTGAATCAATTGTTTAACAATTTACAGGAGTCAAGTAGATCGCTAAAAATACTCTCTACCACTTTACGATGATCTTTCTTCATAATAGAATTACTTTTATCGTTTGGTAGGAAATATAAACATGTTGCAACTATATTAATTAAATTTCCGCCACAAGTAGGTCGTAGTGCTAAATACATCTGCGGTCTTGTATGCATCGATGTTTGAGAACACACAGCTACGCTTTCACTAAACATATCTGGTGGAAAACATGTTCCGAGCATGATCGTGAAGCATGTGCCATCCGCTGGGCATCACCATACAGGACACAGCGCACACAGAGAAACACCTGTGCCGTGTGCGTCCACTGCATCGACAGTTAAATACCTACTGTCTTGTATTCACATGCTTGCTATACCAGATGCTCAGGGGCTGGGGAGAGTATCACCATGACCGCTCAACCATCAACCGATGTCGCCTGTCCAGTGCAAATACTCGTCATATTGGATCTTCTCACCCAACACACACTCATAAACTTTTGTCACTGCTCTACAGGCTAATTCACTATTCAGCTATCCAGAGGGAGCCGCGAGGCAGCCACCGGAACTTGTCCCCGTGGCTGTGGGCAAGAGTGCACTAGACAGTAGCAAGAATCATTTCTTTGTAACTGCTGCTCGTGACAGCATTAAGCTGCGAATTCTGGTCACCGGTGCCTCATAACCACTCCTGCCACTGACCGTGGCACGTTGTGAGAGAGGCAGACTTGAATTGTACTAACTGCAGTTTTACCCCTGAAACAGACCCCTCAATTTAAAATAATCTGCTTTATCCAATCCAAAGCTTTTGTACAAGCTATTTTCGAAGACTGAAGAAATCGGAACGTACATGCTACGGTGTACCAGTGTATGCAAAACTCTAATTTAGGTGCGACGAATTGATACTGTGGTGAACGGCATATACCGATTGCGAGAATCTGACATTCCGTCCTACGAACGCATGTCTGTGTCTTACTGAACCAAAGATTTGTTTTAGGTACTCTTTGTAAGGAAAATGGAGAGATCGGATGTGTGAGAGGAGGAGAGAGATTGTATTGTTGTAAGACGCCATTACGGTATATAGTAAATACTCAAATAGTTTTTTGCGCAAAATAAAATCCAATAACTAACATCAGGTATTCAAGGTGTGTATATCTCCATACCAAAATTAGTTAATTATCACGGTAGATATTACGAGACAAAGATCGCTCTGAGGTGAAGTTTGGAACGATAATGCGAACCCACATTTTCCACAGTCAGAATTCGTCGAGAGATTATCCCCGAATTAATAAACTTTAACTTGCTAAATTGTTGGACCTATCATCCAGACTCATCAAACAACATAGCACACAGTTGCTCCGAGCGATCTGCGTTGTGAGTAAAGGTTTTAGAGATTTCAGGTGGAGGAGATAACGACGAGGAATTTGCCACTGCGGAATACATCTCTTGCTCTGTTGTGGTATTTAAAACGAAATCTTTATATTTTCCAGGTTTTGAAGAGAGAAAAGGTAGAAGGAAATAAGGAACTTAGCTAAACTAACTAAAACCAATAACTAAACAAATAATTAAAATAAAAGCACACATAAATAATATTTATTTATAATAAAAAATTAAATAAAAAACTATTTAATTACCTAAGCAATAATAATGTATTAGAATACGCTTTTGCACCGCTGAAGAATCGTTAGTTGTAGTGAAAATCCTGTACAACACTATGGAACAGGGAATATTTCCTGTAAGTATTGTTCTATCTGGTTCAAAAATATCTTTTCTTATGAGATTAATATTTGCTACGTTCTGCATCACAGGAATAGAATATTAAACACATTTTTGGCACATGATGGACTGTTAAGAGCATCCTCTACCTATATCACAATACGCGTTCTCACTTTTGAACTCTCTTAAAGTAAGCAAATGCTTCATCATACTCAAAGTCTCTTAAGGTAGCTGCACAGAGAAATTGTAAATAACAGGTTTGTACTGGGTATCGCATTATAAATTTGGTAATACAGCTGATTTTACTGCGATGGACATCTTGCCTGTATAGGTGGGAGATTGAAATTTCGTTAAAAGACCTCGCCGCAATGAAAAAATTTCTGATTGCCACTCCACCTCCTTAATCATATCCATGGTACTCTAGCCCTCACATCCACCAGCCCGGCAGCATGTCATTGATATCAGATTCAGATTAATAGGCTAATTAATTATAATGACCTTGAGAGATACTTTGCATGGCGGGTAATTTTTTTCAAGTTGTCGGATTACACTCACCAGGTAGATCAAATGGGAATCGCTGGAAGCGAGATGACGTTCTTTTCAAGGAACACTATTGAGAAACGACATTTGAAGTTGACCGCATAAGGTTTCTACTGCTGCAAACATACATTTTGCATAACGAGTACAAAGATAAGATATGAGAAACTGGCACTTATAAGAGGGCATAGAGGCAGTCTTCTTCCCTCACTCTATCTGCGAGTGGAATAGGAATGGGAATGACAAATAGTGATATAGGGTACCAGCCGCCACACACCATACGATGTCTTGCGAAATAAGCATATAGATGTAAATGTAAATGTAGTGCGCCTACTAATATATCACTCTAGCCATTTATAGGCACACAAACTCTGCGGAAGAATGTTGTCTCCGAATTTTTTAGAAAACAAAAGTCAGATCCGCTGTTGTTTGTCTCTCTGTAAAAATATTCATATTAGATCCTGCATTTCTTATTGTAAGTATGTCAGAGGTTGTAATATGTTTGCCAACAACACTTAGAAGCAGCAGTATAGAGCACACCTCTCAACTCCCCTTTCATCAGTGTATCACTTACCTGCTGTATTCTCACGAACCTTCCAGTCTTAGATATACAGCATTTGAATCGACAAGATTTCCATGGGTAAGAGATGTCTCTGTCAAAGTCACAGACCCCTGCTAAGTGTCTCGAAATCCCATCACACTCCACAGCACTATTCCATTAGTTAGTGCTCCACCTGTCACTGACTAGGTAGAGAGCTGTCATAAGGAGAGAAATAGCACATAAACGTACAAGAAGCAATTTACAACCACGCAGAGTACACATAGGCAGCACAAAGAAATGCAGAAGCATGACACCTGCAACTATCGGTATCAAGTGGCGATATCGATATCAAGTCTACAAATATCGCCATATACATGTCCTGATCTCCTTTGCCACATTCTATGATTACTACGTTAGACATATGAGAATGTAATGGTGTTAGTGACTTCGTTGACAGCACAGTCTCTCTCTCTCTCTCTCCCTCTCTCTCTCTCTCTCTCTCTCCCTCTCGCTCCTCGTGATTTTTATAACATCCAACAGATGAAACTATGAACTATCATATTTGCTAATGTCAGGGAGTAGACAATTTGATATCACCAGGTTCCTCTCTTCCGATATGTCGACAACAAATACCGTCTGTATGCTGATATTGATGATATATGGTGATCCTTTTAAATATACACGTATTGGTCCTTTGAAGCAGGTGACTAGGGATCAAAGTCGCTTGCGAAACCGGTGTGAACTTTTGTTACCTGTGCTGTAGGAGGACCAAATCCCACACACTATGAATCACAGGAGGGGTTCCTGTGTTATTCTTTCATAAGCAGTTTGACAATTTCTTTTTCTTTTGTAAGACATCCAGGCAGTGTATAACTACAGATTCATACACTGCCAGACGTTTTGCTTTTTCATCATGACTTTGAAGTCTGTGTCAAATGCTAAATCGGCATTAAGACGTTTCGATCCATTGGCTCTCACAGAAAGCTGGACATCCCATGGTGAAAACTATGCAGCTCCCACAAACACAAGATGGTTGAAATAAAAGACTGAGGTGGCGTTTCTTATCGACAAAAAATTGGAAGACATTTTGCAGCTTTGTGGAGCGCCTCCAAACTGCTCTCTGAAACTAATGACCTCCGCATTTAAACACATCTTCCACACTGATGGGGTGGCAGACGTCTCAGAGCTCCGTTTTCAGAGAGACCAAGAGCTTTGATTTCTCATACTGGCAGGGCATATCTCATCCAGGTATGTGATCACGTTTTCAGAGTCCTACGTGGCAGTCACCGTGTATATAACACTTGCAAATCTTTGGATACAGTCTTTCATTTTTATAACTTACAGTCAATAACCCCAAGTGGAACAAGGGGGATTCTGCAGGACTTAAACCCATAGAGTACAGATAATATGGACCATCAGCTGTCAATCACACCAGTAGAGAGATGGAATGATTTTCGTACACACTCATTCATTCACATTTTTGTTATATTTACCTCAATTTTCCATACCTTCCATCAACTTTCATAATATTATAAGGCTTCCCATTATTTAAATGCTTTTTACCACTTTATTCGAGTTCGAAACCACCACTCTCCACGAACTTACACGTCAA
The DNA here is from genome assembly GCF_023864345.2 of Schistocerca serialis cubense. NCBI lineage: Eukaryota > Metazoa > Arthropoda > Insecta > Orthoptera > Acrididae > Schistocerca > Schistocerca serialis. Next base: position 981,871,844 of record NC_064638.1, read on the forward strand.
CAAGACATCTCACTGCGCCGTTCTGGTGATCTTATCACCCAATGACATTGCAGAATGACTCAATTTCTGTATCATTACTAAACCACCCACTCCATTACTTTGCAAACGTTATATACATGTGGACATATCGGGAACCCTGGTACACTGCAAGCATCTTAAGACACCAATACTATTTCTTATCATAAGAAATAGTCATCAGCAGAGAGTCGGTGCAATAACTATGTTCCCATCCCTAAACACAAAGTGTTCTCACATTCATAGGATAAAGTCGGAGATTCAAAGATCTAGCACTTTATGTCGAAATGAGCTACCCCTTCGTTGAGCCTATCAGCTTACAACCTGAGCAAACTTAGATGCCCTCTCACTAGGCATCTGGTAACTCTTCCTCTGTCTGTAACCAAACCTCCTTGCAACATTGTCTCCGATTTAATTTGGACTTGACCAGAAGTAGGCGGGTACTATACCCACTACATTGAACGTCTCGTGAAGGAACAGAACGAGCTCAGTCCTACATAAACAATACACTTCAATATTTTGCTTTCATATAGAGTATAAAACCTGCTCCAAACTTTTATTGATTGGCGCTAGTGATATAGACCAGCCAATATTGTAACGGCAATTCTGCAAAGACTGTTCCATACCAATCCTACTCACATCAGCCACATGACTGGTAGAAGGAACAGAGAAACACAATGTAAATACTGTTTGGTAGGGTTTAAAACAATTAAACAGTCTTGCACAGGGTCAAACACGAGATCCATTCTATAGGTGTATACTGCAGTGCTCCCAGCTGGTAATACAATGCTCTTTAACTAAAAACACCTTATAAAAGTATATAGGGTGGTGGTTGATTACTTTGGAATCACACTTGGACCTGTAATCCGACATATATAAATTTATTACTCTTCATTTGGTGCTCATTCAGGTTAAACAAACTGTTCCAGCCATCTTAGCACCGCTTGTCAGTGTATAGTAGATACAAGCCTGATGCATTTGAGAGTACTGTGTGATACAATAGACGATTAAGAAGAAGAAGAAACATATGATTTGTGCACAATTGAGCTCCAGATGGAAGAAGTTTGAAACATTTTACGTAAATCACTTGTGCTGTAAATTCCGTAGAATTGTTGTAGTGCGTGGATTCCATACCAAGAAGGTACTAGGAAGAGAGAAATGACTGGAAAAGATAAACACACATCCTAAGGCTACACAGTTCTGTACTTAAGCATACTATAAAGTTAAAGCAGTGTGGTTTCAGATATATTAGTCACATGAAATGAAACACTGTTAATACTCCAATGCAGGAAATATATTTTCTACACATGATACACAGTGACATTGCAAGTTTTCTTTCTCACTCACTAAGGTGAGAAGCTTTAAGATGATAGAACTACTATCTTCTACACCAAAGGAAAAAGAAAACAGAGATTCTTTGTGATCCAACACTATATAGCTTACAGGAGGTATGTAGCATCCACTGTTCTCACCTGATTATGGTTGGGAAATTATGCCATGCTCACATCAGTCATATGAAAGGGTTGAATTTGCCTTTCACTTGAGAATTTCTATCTGTTTTTAGAAAACCACATCCCCATTTCAGAGTGGAATTTTTAAACTGAAGAGTCTATGTCAGGGGTGGAACTGCAGTTAGTTCAAGTCATGCTTGCTTGTCTCACATTGTGCAACCACCAGTGGCAGGAGTGGTCACAAGGGGCCGGCGGCCAGAAGTCACGGCTTAGACGTATCGTGAGTGGTTGGTACAAAGAAATGAACTTGGCTAGCAGCTAGTCGTTTCTTGTCCACAGCCATGGAGACAAGCCCCAGTCGTGGCCCTCGCAACACCCTCTGGGTAGCTGAATAGTGAACTAGCCACTATGCTGGTAGACCAGCGACAGAAGCAGGTGTGTGTATCGCATGAGAAGATCCAATATGGTGAATGTTTGTGCTGGAAAATTATTCCCCTCATGGAAATTGATTGGTTGATGGTTATGCAGCCTCGATGATATTCTCTCCAGCCCCTGTGCATCTTTTATGCCAGGCGTGCAAATACCAGATGATTCCAGCTGAACGGTTGATGCGGTGGAAGCGTGTTGCACAGCTGTTTCTCTGTGGTGTGGCGTGGTTGTGAGCCAAGTGGTGGACGGCAGATATATTTAGTGGAAATGTTGAGGTGGAGAGGGGTGCTTGTGTTCTCAAACATCGGTGCAGAGAAGATCTCAGATATATCTAGTGTTATGATTTATTTGTAGCAGAAATTTTATTAATTGATTTGCATAACGTTTGCATTTCATACTATAATGTAGAAAATATGTTTTGTTATGAAGAAGGATCACTGTAAGGTGATGGTGAGTGTTTCAAGCGCTCTATTTGGCTCCTGGAAATCGTTGAATAATCAATTTGATAGGGTAGTGCAAATGGACTATCTCCCTCTGTTTTTGATTTCGAAACTGTGTCCAGTTCTCCCTTCATACCCAGCATTAGACAACAGCAACACAATATTCTGAGGAGAGATGAAAACCTACATCTGTGTGTTTAGAGATGTTGATTCAGACACAAACAGGAAGCAGCCACTTGAGAGAGACTGAGACAGGAAGTGAGTCTGGAATTCCCTGATCAGAGAATGCCAGCAATTGATGCTTTGTTTGGGGTCGCGAGATCAGAGGAGGCCGACATCCAGTCTGTGGTCGGTGGTATTTAGTATTTTGATCTCCAATTAGCACATTGGGTGGTTTCTGACCTCAGCAGTGTCGCCCAGATGACAGTCACACGCCTGGGGTACCCCAAACAGCGGCTACTATACCACAATTCGTTCCATTCCTCCGTTTTTACAGTTATTACGTCATGGAAAGTGAGGGTGGCAGGTATAGACTTGAGCTCTACCCAGGTGGAGGAGCCTATCTTCCACAAACTGATTTAATATATAATATGCATCACTATATAATTGACACTGATATGAATTTCTTATTGTGTAATTCTTTATCTCCAGTGCAGACTCAGTCTTTCTCCCGCCAGTTTTTTTTTCCGAGAGGGTTGGGTAGGGTGAGGCGAAGGGTAGGGAGCATGAGAAACCTTTGGTGGTTGCATTGTCGACTCCTGCATGTCATGATGAGAACATATGTGAAAACTTTCTAACAAGCAACACCTCCAATCTGCAGCAGTGTAATTTTGCAATTAGGGCATGTAGTTGCTCGATATGACTTTCCTCACCAAATAAAGTGATCCAACCATGCGAACATCCTTTGTTGTCTAACTGACACTGATTTCAGTTTCGCATGTTGAGATCCTTCCTCTTTATTTGTCCCAATCTATTACGGGAAGACTTTCTAGTTTTTTAAGTACATGATGTAGAGGTCGAACTTTGAGTCTGTGAGTGGGTAGCATACAAGAAAATTCGTCCTAAAAATTGTTTCAATAAGGAATATACCCACAAATTGTTTAAATAAACGTCGGTATTATGAGCACACGAAGACATTCCAGCAATGTTTGGTAGTGACTGTGAAATTCATCTCTCAAATTGTTTAAATAAATAAATAAACAGTTTGAAATTGCCCCTAATTGTTACATAGAAACAGGGTGAAATTGTTTAAATAAATAGTATATTGACCCTGCCATATTGGCAGCTCGAGACAAACTGAGCGAGTATTTGTCGTGCTTGGGGAGGGGGGAGGGGAAGGGCGAGGAGACAGGCGATTGATCAGATTTCCCATAGCGGCGTCGGGGGGGGGGGGGGGGGGGGGAAGACACGTGCTTGCTTGGGAAAGCCCGTAGCATCAGGGGGTTGGGTAATTAACTGTTAAATTTAATTAATTTGCATAATTAACTTTATTCCATTATGCTATAAATTGTCTTAGTATCCCCACTGCCCTACTATTCATGGTTCGTCTGCTGTAAAATTCTCGAAATGTATTCTTCCTTTTCTCTTCCAAATTTTTTTCTAGATTTTCCGAAGCCTTGGTGCTGGATATCATTAAGTTTGTCCATAGTCTTCACTGACAAAGGAATTTCTACGCTGTACGTCAGTATTTGCGCGATTTTGGCTTTTGAATGGTGCCAGTGTTGTTTCTAGTCTGAGGAAGCTGATGTGTTCTGTTTCGTGAATAGTTGTTATTGCTAGCATTGCCTTCTCTGTCACAAATTTTATGAAACATATTAGATTTGTTTTGTATCGTGACTCCTACGTATTTGACACCTGGAACGATTTTTAGTTTTCTCTTCCACGTGAAGATGTGGGAATGCCTGGAGAGAAGACGAAGTTCTTAGCGAAACAGTAGCTAGAAATTTTTACTGATTCTTTCCGTCGCTTCCTGGTAGAAGAACTCAGTAGTAAATAAAAGACACTAATTTGAACACATTCTGCAGGATTAGTTTAATCAGGTGAACCCGTTTTCGGCATACAAGGCCATCTGATTCAATACTTAAAGTCTTTGGTGGTCTTGTAGGCCGAAAATCTGTTAACATGAATAAATTAAACCAGTAGAACACACAAAGTTTAGTGCCTTTCTTTCAGTATTGAGAAAATTTAGAGATGCGGCATCTGTGGCTACTGCCACCAACGTACACTTCGTGTAAGGACTCGTATGCCGCTTAAGATACAATAGGGCTTGCACGTAGGCATTCACGTTCCTAACAAGAAGAATGGTAAAGGCTCCAGAGGCACAATGGTGACGTCGCACTTGCTAACAGAAGCAAGACTATAGAAAAATAAAAACAAGTTCATAGGATTTGTCGATTTGGAAAAAGCATTCGACACTGTCGAATGGCGCAAGATGTTCGAAATTCTGGGAAAAATAGGGACTGGCTGTAGGGAAAGACGGGTATGTACAAGAGCCCAGAGGGAACAATAAGAGTGGAATGGCAAGGAAAAAGTGCTCGAATGGAACAGGGTGAAAGACAGGGATGTTATCTTTCGCCGATAATGTTCAATCTGTACATCGGAGAGGCAATTACCGAAATAAAAGGAAGGTGCGGGAGTGGAATTCAAATTAAGAGTGAAAAGATATCACTAATGCAATTCGCTGATGACATTGCTATCCATGGTGAAAATAGAAAAGAATAACGCGATCTCCTGAATGGACCGGACAGTCTAATGAGTACAGAATATGGATTTAGAGTAGATCTGAAGAAAGACGAAAGTAATGAGAATTAAGAGAAAAGTAAGAGAAACGAGAACAGCGAGAAACTTGATGATGATGAAGTAGATGAAGTTAAGTAATTCTGCTACCTAGGTAGTATAATAACCCATGACGCACGAAGCAATGAGGACATAAAAACCAAACTGGAACTGACAGAAAGGGCATTCCTAGCTAAGATAAGTCAACTGGTATCAAACATGGGCCCTAATTTCAGGAAAAAATTTCTGAGAATGTATGTCTGGAGCTCAGCTTTGTATAACAGTGAAACATGGACTATCGGAAAACTGGAAAAGAAGAGTGCTACAGAAGAATGTTGAAAATTAGTGGACTGACCAGGTAAGGAATGAGGAGGTCGCCGCGGAATCGGAAAGAAAAACAATATATGGAAAGCACTGACAAGAAGAAGGGGCTATACAATAGGACATTTATTAAGACATCAGGTAAAAACGTCCATGGTATTTGAGAGTTTTGTAGATTTCAAAAACTGTAGAGGAAAACACAGGTTGGGAAACATTCAAGAAATAACTGAGAACATAGATCGCAGGTGTTACTCTGAGATGAAGAGGTTGGTACAGGAGAGGAATTCGTGGTGGGCCGCATAAAGACAGCCAGAAGCTGACAACTAAAAAAAAAAAAACTGGTGGAAATCACGGTCCATTATGTTATGGCCCCACTGCTGTAAAGTTCTGGAGACTGGTCTCTTTCTTTTTTCACTCAACGTTTTTCTTAGATTTTCCTAAGCGCTGCTATTGGGTAGCTTCAGGTTTGTCCATAGGTGTACAATGAGAAAGGAATACATTGTAAACAGGTATACTAGTCTGGATTGCGTTGTTCTGTTCTAGTGTTGTTAAATTTTTCGCTGTGGGTTGTGATCCGCTGATTTCTATGCCGTACGTCAATGCTGATGAGATATTGGCTCAGAATGGAGTCATTGTTGTCTATAGGCTGGGGTGTAATCAGAAGTGTTCTCTTTCGTGAGCAGGCATTATTGCTTGCATTGCGTTTCCTGTTGCATTTTTTTGTGAAACAATTTGCACTTGTTTGCATCGTTGCGCCTAGATATGAGAAGTTTGGTACTATTTATAGTTTTCTCTCCCGTATGAAGATCTGGGAATGCGACGATGTTTTTTCGCGAAACAATAACGAGAAATGTTAACTGATTCTTCCGTCACTTCTTGACAGAACAACATAATACTAAATGAAGGGCACTACATTGCGTATCTGTACAGGATTAATTTATTCAGGTTAGCTGGTTTTCGGCTTACAAGGCCACCATGAGACTTCAACAATTGAAGTCTGGTAATGGTCTTGTAAGCCAAAAACCTGAATGAATTAGTCCTTTAGAACATATGTATATAGACGGAAGTCATGTTATAGCGACATGTACATATACAGACGGCGGTAGTATCGCGTACACAAGCCAAAAAAGGGCAGCCCGTTGGCATAGCTGTCATTTGTACTCAGATGATTCATATGAAAAAGTTTTCGATGTGATTATGGCCTGATGATGGGATTTAACAGACCTTGAACGCGGAAAGGTAGTTGGAGCTAGACGTTTGGCCCATTCCATTTCGGAAATCATTAGGGAATTCAACGTACCGGGATGCACAATGTCAAGAGTATGCCGAGAGTACCAAAAACAATGCAGTGGCTGACGGCCTTCACTTAACGACCGAAAGCAGCGTCCTTTCAGTAAAGTTTTCAGTGCGAACAGACAAGCAGCATTGCGTGAAATAACCGCAGAAACCAATGTGTGACGTACAATGAACGCATCCATTAAGACAGTGCGGCGAAATTTGGCGTTAATGGGCTGTAGCGCCTCTCCTGGGCTCGTGACCATATGGGTTGGACCTTACACGATTGGAAAACTGTAGCCTGTTCCGATGAGTCCCGATATCAGTTAGTAAGCCTGGTAGGGTTCGACCATGGCGCAGAAACAACGAAGCCATGGAACGAAATTGTCATAAAGGCACCGTGCACGTTGGTGGTGGTTCTGTAGTAGCGTAGGCTGTGTTTGCATGGAATGGACTGGGTCTTCTGGTCCCAATGAACTGGTCGCTGACTGGATATGCTTACGTCCGCCTAAGTGGAAGCCGTTTCTAGCTATTCATGTACATTTATCGCAATTGGTTTATAGAACATTCTGGACAATTCGAGCGAATGATTTGGCCATCCACACAGCCCGACAGGAATCCCATCGAAGTTTTGTGGGACATAATCGAGATGTCAGTACGTCCACAAAATCCTGAACCAGCAATACTTTCGTAAACATGGACGGGTATAGAGGTACTATGACTCTCTAATTCTGCAGGGGACTTCCGTCGACTTGTTGAGAACATGCCACGTCGAGTTGCTGCATTACGGCGAGCCAAAGGAAGTCCGACACGATATTAGGACCTACCTCATGGTTTTTGTCACCTCAGTGAACATCTCGTGTAACGGCTAACGAGACAAGATAAGGTAAATGGGGGCTTGTAGGGAGGTATAAGGAGAGTCATTTTTCAGTGGCTCTATTTGTGAGTTGGAACAGGAAAGGAAATGTCTTGCTGCTGAGAGAGGACAAGTTAGTCTCTCACCTTTTTTTCGTGTACGGAAAACTATTACAGATTTTAGAATGAAATTTTCACTCTGCAGCGGAGTGTGCCCCGATATGAAACTTCCATGCAGATTAAAACTGCAGGAGAGCTTCTTTGAAATTTGGAAGATAGGAGACGAGGTACTGGCGGAATTAAAGGTGTGAGGACGGATCGTGAGTCGTGTTTGGGTAGCTCAGGTGGTAGAGCACTCGCCCGCAAAAGGCAATGGCAACGAGTTCGAGTCTCAGTCCGGCACGCAGTTTTAATCTGCCAGGAAGTTTCATATCGGCGCACACTCCACTGCAGAGTGAAAATCGCATTCTGGAAACATCCCCCAGGCTGTGGCCAAGCCATGTCTCCGCAATATCGTTTCTTCCAGGACTGCTAGATCTGCAAGGTCTGCAGGAGAGCTTCTGTGAAGTTTGGAAGTTAGGAGACGAGGTACTGGCGGAATTAAAGCTGTGAGCACGGGTCGTGAGTCGTGTTTGGGTAGCTCAGGTGGTAGAGCACTTTCCCACAAAAGGCAATGGTCGCGGGTTCGAGTCTCGGTCCGGCACACAGTTTTAATATGCCAGGAAGTTTCAATAAGGATTTTGCTACAACCTGACGCACCTTGAGCGAGACTCTAGAAAGTTAGCGGCCTGAGCAGACATTGATGGAGCGTGGTATGGCACTAAAAGCATGAGGTATTTTTATGGTTCTTAGCTCGTAGAAGCAGCATCTTGGGAGTTTAAAGCAATCTGCGGGGAGCCGTTCCCTTAGTAACTCTTCCTGGACAGGTCCATAAGCGTACAGGGCAGACCAGGCAGACAGGGCAGCCCCTTGTGGAGACAAGTCTCCAGCAGAACACTGCCGCAATACCTGCCGTGGCGCCAGCCGAAGCCTGGGCTATGGGGCGACAGTCTGAAAGAACACGTCTAAACATTGGAGTTGTAAACTGGGCATTGTGTGCAGAGCCACGTGTAATAAAAATCCACAAGTTTTCGTGTTCGCTGAAAGTGCAAATATCCTAGTGAACTACTTCCCCCAGCCACCTTGGCTGTATAAGAAAAATCTGGGGTAGAATCTTTATTACACCTCAAACCTAGGACCAACAAGCTCCAAGATACAGGCGATTTACATAAAGATCTTTAAGATTGTATGTGTTCGCTTGTTGCCATGGGAAGAGACACGACTTCAGAGAAAATAATCTCTTCCCCCTCAGAGAAAAGTTGAAGGAGCCATTAATTGGCAGTTTCTTTTTTGTTTCAGAGACGTAATTATCTTCTCTTAACTGCCCTGGTTCGACATAAGTTTGTGACTGACTTCACTTGTGAGTGGTTTAGACCGGGGAGCTTGTGGTGAAGTTTTTACAGTACCAACAGTGTTATTTCAAATATCTAGGACTACTCGTTTGCTGAGGGTACACTTATTCGTTTTTGGTTTACCAGTCTTGAAGTTTGCTATCGTTGTGCGCTCTGTTGTACAAGTGAGCCCAACTGGTACTTGGTACGACCACCAAACAGCTCTCCCATGGATCATTGCAACATCACAGACTTCTGTTAAACATTTTATGGGCAATTGAAAGTCCTTGCTGCAAATAAATATATCCATTCACATCATTTCTGAGTCCAATGTCCATAATCATGAACAATGTGCTGGAGTATGAACTGTTCTCTGCTCACTGATTTACCCCTGCTCTATCACTGATTTGGTCTGAATCATCAAACACATACATTCTCAAATTCTCGATGGATAATGAAATCACATGTGTAATCTGTTTGTCTTGCTACCTAAGTTGTGTAAATTTGTGTATTATTTTCTATGATAGGAAAACAAATAGAGGCACACAATCAGAGCATTAATAAATGTGCAGAAAACCATATACCTCACAATCAAGACAGTTCAATTGATACAGACGAAAACACAAAAACATATTACATAATGATATTACAGAAAGGTATTCTAATGCTCCCTCCACTAGGGTCCCTGGGGAGACAAATTTTACAATTGAAAATGTCACACGAATTGAGAACATGGCACTTATGCACACGCACAAACCATGAATGGTAGGACTGAAGAACAGCAATTTGCGCCAGAGTGGAATGGCCTCTCACTGAGTGCATGACATGGTAGAAGTGGCGGCAGACGTCTCTGGCTTTCCCTCTCATCTCGGGCAGCATCTGGTGTCTTCATGGCAACTGGCATCTTGGGCAGCTTACTGACCACATCAGGAGCCTTGGCCTCATTCAGGTCAGGCCACAGTCAGCCATCAGGGACTGGCGTGACAGCATTGCATTTAACATGCAACCAGCGCTCTGGCACAGAAATCCATTCAGTGTTAGCGGGACATGGGACGGCCCTGCTCTTCCCATTCACCTCTGTATGGAACAAGCACCAGCCGGTGCAGGACATGTGATTAGCTCACCACTTGTCGATGGGACACATCACTCTCAGCACCACTCTGAGTCAGTTAGGCTCGGCCCACTCACCGACTGTGGTGCTACGTGATTCGCTTGCCCCTTGATTAGCAGCCTGGCAGGTCGTTGGCCACTAGGGGGTTGCTGCCGGCATGTGGTGGCATCCTGATCTCTGCGCTGGTTTCAGACATGCCACCTTCACTGATGCTGTGTGTTGTAGGCGCATCAGCAGGCAGGCCAGTTCAGTCGTAGCAGGTGGTCTTGTTCCCTGCACCTGGGCTGCCACAGCCTACTCATTAGGGCTGCCCGCTCCGTTCGCCCCTCGCTGGCTGGCGTGGGCCGTGACGTCCAGTCTGCCATGTTGGTTCCGGAGTCTGCAACAATCCTCAAATGTGGTCAAGTACTATATTCTCTCACAAATGTCATTATATCAGTATAATCAATTTACAAAAAAAGAAAATAATGCTGATTAAAACTTTTTTAATTAACATGTTTATTTATTTTATTACTAAGGACGCAAATACAAAAATAAATGTAGTGCCTGCAGGGCCCTGTTAATGTTGTCTATCTTCTATATCCGAATCCCGCTCCAGCTACTGCCGGGTCTGGGTGTTGACGAGTCCTCTCCATTTGGCTCGGTCCTCCCAACACTTTTCTTCCTCCACTTGCTGCCAGGTCACACCTCTCCTTTCTACAGATATTCTCACTCCCATTTTCCACCGTGTTCTTGGGTGCCCTCTAGGTCTTTTCCCATTCATCTTTAGTTCTTCCATAATTTTGGGGAGTCTCTGCCCATGCATCCTCTTTCTTTCAATTTCTTCTCTCATACTTTCTTGTTTAAGGTCCTTTCAAATCTCTACATTCCTTACTATGTCCATTCTTGTTTTTCTCTTTTTTTTTTTTTTTTTTTTGGTCATCAGTCTACTGACTGGTTTGACGCGGCCCGCCACGAATTCCTTTCCTGTGCTAACCTCTTCGTCTCAGAGTAGCACTTGCAACCTACGTCCTCAATTAGTTGCTTGACGTATTCCAATCTCTGTCTTCCTCTACAGTTTTTGCCCTCTACAGCTCCCTCTAGTACCATGGAAGTCATTCCCTCATGTCTTAGCAGATATCCTATCATCCTGTCCCTTCTCCTTATCAGTGTTTTCCACATATTCCTTTCCTCTCCGATCCTGCGTAGAACCTCCTCATTCCTTACCTTATCGGTCCACCTAATGTTCAACATTCGTCTATAGCACCACATCTCAAATGCTTCGATTCTCTTCTGTTTCGGTTTTCCCACAGTCCATGTTTCAATACCATACAATGCTGTACTCCAGACGTACATCCTCAGATATTTCTTCCTCAAATTAAGGCCGGTATTTGATATTAGTAGACTTCTCTTGGCCAGAAATGCCTTTTTTGCCATAGCGAGTCTGCTTTTGATATCCTCCTTGCTCCGTCCGTCATTGGTTATTTTACTGCCTAGGTAGGAGAATTCCTTAACTTCATTGGCTTCGTGACCATCAATCTTGATGTTAAGTTTCTCGCTGTTCTCATTTCTACTACTTCTCATTACCTTCGTCTTTCTCCGATTTACTGTCAAACCATACTGTGTACTCATTAGACTGTTCATTCCGTTCAGCAGATAATTTAATTCTTCTTCACTTTCACTCAGGATAGCAATGTCATCAGCGAATCGTATCATTGATATCCTTTCACCTTGTATTTTAATTCCACTCCTGAACCTTTCTTTTATTTCCATCATTGCTTCCTCGATATACAGATTGAAGAGTAGGGGCGAAAGGCTACAGCCTTGTCTTACGCCCTTCTTAATACGAGCGCTTCGTTCTTGATCGTCCACTCTTATTATTCCCTCTTGGTTGTTGTACATATTGAATATGACCCGTCTCTCCCTATAGCTTACCCCTACTTTTTTCAGAATCTCGAACAGCTTGCACCATTTTATATTGTCGAACGCTTTTTCCAGGTCGACAAATCCTATGAAAGTGTCTTGATTTTTCTTTAGCCTTGCTTCCATTACTAGCCGTAACGTCAGAATTGCCTCCCTCGTCCCTTTACTTTTCCTAAAGCCAAACTGATCGTCACCTAGCGCATTCTCAATTTTCTTTTCCATTCTTCTGCATATTATTCTTGTAAGCAGCTTCGATGCATGAGCTGTTAAGCTGATTGTGCGATAATTCTCGCACTTGTCAGCTCTTGCCGTCTTCGGAATTGTGTGGATGATGCTTTTCCGAAAGTCAGATGGTATATCGCCAGACTCGTATATTCTACACACCAACGTGAATAGTCCTTTTGTTGCCACTTCCCCCAATGATTTTATCCCTTAACTGCTCTGAGAAATTTCATTTCCCCTGCTTGCAGTCTGCTCCAGTCCCTTTCTGTCATTGTCCATGTTTCTCCACCATACGTGACAATAAGGATGTAATAATTCTTATACATAAGGAGTTTTGCTCTTTCTGAAACTTCATTATTCCAAATCAAGTGTTTTATTGTTTGGTAGAAATTGCCTCCCTTCTGTAACCTCCTATTAATTTCGTTAGTTATTCTTCCATCCCTAGATACTTCACTACCAAAATAAATGAAACTTTCTACAACTTTAAGGGGTTCTCTATTCAAGTAATATTTCAGTTGATCCCTTTCTCTCTTCCAAATACCATTACTTGACTCTTAATTTTATTTATTTTTAATCCATACCTTTTCATTATTTCCCTCCAGGCATCAAGCAGTAACTGTTCATCTACCTCTTTATCACCCTATATTTGAAGAAATTGATGAAATGTATGATGAGATAAAAGAAATTTTTCAGGTAGTGAAGGGAGACAAAAATTTAATTGTCATGGGTGACTGGAAGTCGTCAGTAGGAAAAGGGAGAGAAGGAAACATAGTAGGTGAATATGGATTGGGGCTAAGAAATGAAAGAGGAGGCCGCCTGGTAGAATTTTGCGCAGAGTATAACTTAATCATAGCTAACACTTGGTTCAAGAATCATGAAAGAAGGTTGTATACATGGAAGAACCCTGGAGATACTAAAAGGTATCAGATAGATTAATAATGATAAGACACAGATTTAGGAACCAGCTTTTAAATTGTAAGACATTTCCAGGGGCAGATGTGGACTCTGACCACAATCTATTGGTTATGAACTGTAGATTAAAACTGAAGAAACTGCAAAAAGGTGGGACCTGGATAAAACGAAAGAACCAGAGATTGTACAGAGTTTCAGGGAGAGCATAAGGGAACAATTAACAGGAATGGGGGAAAGAAATACAGTAGAAGAAGAATGAGTAGCATTGAGGGATGAAATAGTGAAGGCAGCAGAGGATCAAATAGGTAGAAAGACGAGGGCTAGTAGAAACCCTTGGGTAACAGAAGAAATATTGAATTTAATTGATGAAAGAAAATATAAAACTGCAGTAAATGAAGGAGGCAAAATGGAATACAAACGTCTCAAAAATGAGATCGACGGGAAGTGCAAAATGGCTAAGCAGGCATGGCTAGAGGACAAATGTAAGGATGTAGAGGCTTATGTCACTAGGGGTAAAATAGAAACTGCTTACAGGAAAATTAAAGAGCCCTTTGGAGAAAGGAGAACCATTTGCATGAATATCAAGAGCTTTGAAGGAAACCCAGTTCTAAGCAAAGAAGGGAAAGCAGAAAGGTGGAAGGAGTATATAGAGGGTCTATACAAGGGCGACGTACTTGAGGACAATGTTATGGAAATGGAAGAGGATGTAGATGAAGATGAAATGGGAGATATGATACTGCGTAAAGAGTTTGACAGAGCACTGAAAGACCTGAGTCGAAACGAGGCCCCTGGAGTAGACAACATTCCATTAGAACTACTGACAGCCTTGGGAGAGTCAGTCCTGACAAAACTCTACCATCTGGTGAGCAAGAAGTATGAGAAGGCGAAATACCGTCAGACTTCAAGAAGAATATAATAACTCCAATCCCAAAGAAAGAAGGTGTTGACAGATGTGAAAATTACCGAACTATCAGTTTAATAATTCACAGCTGCAAAATACTAACGCGAATTCTTTACAGACGAATGGAAAAACTGGTAGAAGCCGACCTCGGGGAAGATCAGTTGGGATTCCGTAGAAATGTTGGAACACGTGAGGCAATACTGACCGTATGACTTATCTTAGAACTGTTGAGTGGTACTTAAGTAAATAAATTAGTGAAATCAAAGTGAACTAGAAATTAGAATATAAATGAAAAACTTGGTTTAGTTTAGAGAGTTACATACTGGCAAACAGAGGGCAAAACAGCAGAACAGAAGAGACAATGACTGTGAAGTCAGCAAGTTCCACATAAGTGGGCGCTGTCGATTCAGCCGCCAGGGCATCGCCCGACCGGCTCACGTGTTTCTCAGTTGTCGCATGTGAGCAAAGGCCCTCGCCTACATTCCAAGAGCCAATGACCGACGTTAAGAAGATTCTTCGAGAAACTTTTCAATGTGACAGAAGAGGCAATGACCGTGAAGTCGTTCACCTCCAGTAAACTGAAGTGAATAAATACGCGAGACGCAGTGGACCCGACAGACGAAGACGAGGACGGAGACGAAGACGAAGGCGGAGACAAAGACGAGGACGGAGACGGAGACGGAGACGATAGACGAAGAAATGAAGAAGCGTAGCAGTTGTTTTCAGTCAGTTTCGCTGCTGAAGACCGTCATGCAAGAAGAGACTGCATCATGCACAGACGCAACAAAGTCCGCCGCTGTAATGAAATAGCAAGCAGCAGCTGCGGCGCCAGAAGACAGAAGTTAAAAGGTATTTGAAGTCCGGTTTTTACATACCCGGGTAACTCGTGAGGACGGGAAGGAGACGGCCTCACATCAGCGGTCACCTGTGAGCTGGGATGGAGATCTGACAACTGAAGACTGGCAAGCGGGAGTCCGTTGTTCGAGTCCGGGACACTGGCCTTCCCCCGCCGCACCGCTCCGCTGGCCGACGCACAACACCCACGGCCGCTTAGAGAAGAGAAACACTGGGACGCCACATCCAAGGTATCACCATCCGATGCACGACTTCGCTCGCAATAATTAAACGGGCCACCTCGCGCTGCTCGTCTCCAGTCAGCTGGGCGAGACGGCGACACGAGATACACACTGCCACTCGTAATCAGACGCCGCCGCTGCCGCAGCAGAAGGCTACGCAAACGACACAGCTGCCGTTCTCCGAACCAGAACATCCAGTAAGATACAGTTGTACGAAACTTTCAATAAAAGTTATCTTATGTAAACATGCTGTTTCATTCTACCTCATACCCGAGCCAAGGATGAACCCATCTTGCCCACATGTTGTTAAGAGAGAAAAGTTAATTTATTTAATATTTTCACCCTGACAGAATGCTTTAGAATGCTCATCCTGACAATTGACAGCATCAAAAGAGAAAACCCAGTTACATTTAGTGACAGAAGTGTTACATTTAGTACCAGAACTGTTACAGAAGATAGATTAAGGAAAGGCAAACCTACGTTTCTAGCATTTGTAGACTTAGAGAAAGCTTTTGACAATGTTGATTGGAATACTCTCTTTCAAATTCTGAAGGTGGCAGGGGTAAAATACAGGGATCGAAAGGCTATTTACAATTTGTACGGAGAGCAGATGGCCGTTATAAGAGTCGAGGGGCATGAAAGGGAAGCAGTGGTTGGGAAGGGAGTGAGATAGGGTTGTAGCCTATGCCCAATGTTATTCAATCCGTATATTGAGCAAGAAATAAAGGAAACAAAAGAAAAGTTCGGAGTAGGTATTAAAATCCATGGAGAAGAAATAAAAACTTTGAGGTTCGCCGATGACATTGTAATTTTGTCAGAGACAGCAAAGGACTTGGAAGAGCAGCTGAATGGAATGGACAGTGTCTTGGAAGGATGGTGTAAGATGAACATCAACAAGAGCAAAACGAGGATAATGGAATGTAGTCGAATTAAGTCAGGTGATGCTGAGGGAATTAGATTAGGAAATGAGACACTTAAAGTAGTAAAGGAGTTTTGGTATTTGGGGAGCAAAGTAACTGACGATGGTCGAAGTAGAGGGGATATAAAATGTAGACTTTCTGAAGAAGAAAAATTTGTTAACATTGTGTATAGATTTAAATGTCAGGAAGTCGTTTCTGAAAGTATTTGTATGGAGTGTAGCCATGTATGGAAGTGAAATGTGGACGATAAATACGTTAGACAAGAAGAGAATAGAAGCTTTCGAAATGTGGTGCTACAGAAGAATGCTGAAGATTAGATGGGTAGATCACATAACTAATGAGGAGGTATGAATAGAATTGGGGAGAAGAGGAGCTTGTGGCACCACTTGACTAGAAGAAGGGATCGGTTGGTAGGACATGTTCTTAGACATTGAAGGATCACCAATTTAGTATTGGAGGGCAGCGTAAAATCGTAGAGGGAGACCAAGAGATGAATACACTAAGCAGATTCAGAAGGATGTAGGCTGCAGTAGGTACTGGGAGATGAAGAAGCTTGCACAGGATAGAGTAGCATGGAGAGCTGCATTAAACCAGTCTCAGGACTGAAGACCACAACAACAACATTACAAGGAGAATGAAGACTAAATACTGATAATAAAGTTTAATTTGAAATATCTTCAATAAAATTTCGACGTTTTCTGGAGCATGTTAATATTACCGTATCATCTGCAAAAATCATCTTTTTGTCTCTTTCTTTTAGTATATCTTTAACTACCCTATTCATTCCCTCCATCACAACCTTACAAGGGCAGGAGATAGAATACTTCCTTGCTTAAGTCCTGGTCTTAATTCGAAGTATTCAGAGTTCCCCAATGGTGTTCTAATTCTACAGTTGTGTCCTCTGTACATTGTCTTTATAACATTAATGTATCCATCTTCTATATCTATCTTCTTCATTTCTTCCCAGAGTCTTTCCCTGTCAACTGAGTCATATGCCTTTTCTATGTCTATAATAACCATTAATACTCTTGTAAAGGATGAGCCAGACAATAGGAGATTTTACTTTATTATATGAGCCTCCAACCAGTAACTTCATTTTTCCATCGCGGCCAAGCCACGGCCGGCAGTGTTAGCTGCCTGTAAATTCTTTCGTCCCACGGTCTAGTAACAGGAAGTCAGCACCGACGAAGGGCACCTTGTTCACGCGCGTCTCTCATGTGCTGACGAGGTAACGCCGCCCCAGGCGTCGCTTAGCAGGCAACGCTCTGGAAAGTTCCATGCCGCCCGCACGGTTTGCTCGGTCCTGACCAATCACGGTGGAGGAAGCCGCGTGGTGCGTCGAATATACCCGGCCGCCCGTCGCCGGGCCCGCTCTCTTGTATTCTTGCTCACCCGCGAGTCGGATGCGCGTCCTGTAGCACTGAACATCTCCCGCTTCTCCCGGTGCTGCGGCACTGTGGACTTAGTTTTGGCAGACAACAACTTTCGGTAGCTTCGCGAACAATGTTCGCCAAATTGCAAGCTCTGGCTCACCCTCACCTCCCTAGGCCTATGTAGCCCTTTTCATCATGCTTTAGCCAATAAATGGCCTTTCTCTAAAATTTACACTATTATTCCATAACGCCCACCGCCTGCCCATACCCGCCATCCTGTACACTCTTTTGTTATATTCCCAACTTTTTTCCATCAGATGGCGGATAGAAAATATCAGGTCGATCGTGCTTCTTCCTTTCCTATACCCATGCTGTTCTCCACTCAGCCCCTTTTCTATCTTTTCACTTATTCGATTTAGTAAAATTCTTTCAAAAATGTTAATGTTGTATGGACGTAAATTATATGGTGTGAGCAGAATGAGATTTTCACTCTGCTGCGGAGTGTGCGCTGATATGAAACTTCCTGGCAGATTAAAACTGTATGCCCGACCGAGACTCGACCTCGGGACCTTTGCCTTTCGCGGGCAAGTGCTCTACCATCCTTTTTTTTTTCACAGTAACAGAAACATTTATTGGTTTTCTTAGTTTACACAGGGATATACAGGTATACAGAAAACTTGTAATTTCCTTTTCTTGAACATTAAAACACATAATGCTTCAAACTGTACTAACGTGCAAATTTTTAGAATGTTAACTTCCTTTTCTTTTCTAAAACATCAGAAGCAATAACCGTTTAAAAAACTTAAGATTATTCAAAATATTTAAAGGTAGTTACTGAGATTCTAAATTAAACAAAATTTCCTTTTCCTTAAACTTTATAACCAATAACTTAAAAAAAAAATTAAATCATGCAATGTATTTAGAATAATCACTGAAGCTCTATATTGCCCAAGTTCCCTCATATTTAAACATTAAAACAAATAAGTTAAAAAAAATAAATAAATAAACCAAGGTACTCCCCGCCGGGAATCGAACCCGAGAACCCGGGCGTGTGAAGCGAGAACGCTACCGCTTTTTTTTTTTTTTTTTTTTTTTTAGTCATAACATTCTACAGTAGTACATATTTTTCAACTGACATTTAAAAGTAATAAAACAAAGGTTCCTTGGCATTTTAGAAAAAAAAAATCCAAGTCTAAACCAGATAGTGATGTTCGTCACTTGATCGTATTTGTTTTTCAAAGATCAAATTGTCTCTCGTTTCTTCATGTTCTGAATCGCATCATCGAAAATGGAGTTCACATGACTGTTCTTCTGAGGGAGTTGGCGTATGTATCATAATAATTATTCATGCGTAGTAGCTTGTGATGCTGGTCGGAAATGTACGTCCAAAAATCTTCTTCGCTCCTTTCTTTTCTGGACAGCAGGTAAAATACTGCGTGTCCCTTCAACCAGTTGACGGCATTTTTCTTCCAGGTGGGGTATAACTCCTCTTCCGGGTATAAAAGGCACGCTGGCGTTATCAAATACGGCGGTTTTCTCTGCATAGTTGCTAATTTTTTTCTGATTGACAACCATATATTATTCGCATTTCCACAGACAAATTGATGTTCATCTGTATCAATCAGGTTGCAAATGGTACACAAAGGGGAATCAGCCAGGTGAATGGAATGTAGTCTGGAGTTCGTTGGAAATTTCCTATTCACAAAGTAGTACCACAATGACCGCACTTTTGTTGGTAAATATGGGTGATGTATGTTCCTCCAGATATCATGCCAAGAGTGACCGACGTATTTTTGTTCTATGATGTTCTTGGTCTGAAAGTTCATTAAGTTTTGGTATATTTTCTTGACTTTGATGACATCTTCCTCGGGTGTTCCCAGTCCAATGTAGCTATACTCTACGAAGAAATGTTTTAGGTGGTAAAGTTCATTTGGGATGTGGTGAACGTCTATTGGGGCGTCCTGACTGACCGGCGCTATTTCATTTAACAAGAATGCGGTGACACTGTCGACTGACCGCTTCCACAGTTTATATGTTTTACAGACGTACAATGCTTGTGCTTTATTGTACACGTCTGTGAGATTCAATCCACCGTTCCCAGTCGGTAGAGTCAATGTCTGGTACTTGACTTTGAAGATGTGGCCGCGGCTGACGAAATGGCCAAAAGCAGCCAAAATCCTGTTCGCCACTTCCCTCGGCATTGGCAGGGCTTGAGCTACGTAATTTAATTTAGAGGACAAATAGATGTTGACGAGAGCCACTTTTTGTATCTCATCAAGAGTACGGAGATTGTGTTGAATTATACAGGCACGGATGGTGTTGAGGATTCTTCTGTAATGAACTGCGATGGTCTGCCGAATATTTCTTGTGTATTCCACTCCAAGACATGTCATGGTGACAATTTCCTTTATTGGCCCATGAATGGGAACTCCTAATCCGCTTCCAATATTCATTATGCCAGACTTATTCCTATTCATTTTCGCACCAGATACTTGTTCATATTTGTTTATTATGTCGAGTGCTTTCTCTATCTCGTCGTTGTCTTTGACAATAAATGCAACGTCATCGGCATATGCTCTGCAGACAATCCTACGGCCGCGTGTAGTGAATCCTTGTAGGTTGTGGCTGAGGCGAAAAAGCAATGGCTCGATTGCTATTGCAAAGAGTGACATAGACATCGGGCACCCTTGTCGCACCGAACTTTTCATTACAATGGGCTTACTGGACTGACCGTTTACCATAACTATCGATGTTGACTTCTGCAGAAGATTTGTAATAATGTTGATAAAACCTTGCGGGAAGTTCATGGCACGCATGGTGTGAAAAAGATAAGCATGATCGACTCTATCGAATGCTTTCTCAAAGTCCAATGATACGATGGCGCATTTTATTTTACAGGCTGCGGCAATGGAAATAATATCTCTGCAGTCGCACAGTGTTTGGTAAATTGATCTGTCTTTTCCTACGCTCGATTGATATGATCCAGTGACTGTGTTCAATACTGATTTTAATCTTTCGTTTATGATGCGGGCAAATATTTTATAGTCCGAATTTAGGAGAGTGATAGGCCTAAAATTTGTTACAGATTTTCCTGCAGAATGTTTCGGGATTAGAACAATGGTTCCTTCTAGGAAGTCGCGTGGGATGCCATTGGCGGGATTCATTAATTCGTTACAGATACACGCTAATTTGGGAATCAACTGTCTTCTGAACATTTGATATAACTCGGCCGGGATTCCGTCAGGCCCAGGAGACTTATTTTTCGGGCTTCGTGTTATAGCGTCTGCGACTTCTTCTTCTGTGATTTCAGTTAACAAGTTGTTTGCTTCTACCGGGTCGAGCCCGCGTGTGAATCCCGTCATGATGTCATTGTCCACCGGGATATCCATTGTCGTTTTGCCTAATAACTCTGCGAAGTACTTGTGAATTTCGTTCTTGATGTCACTTTGCTGCGTCAGTAACCTACCGTCAGAAGATCTTAGTTCGGTTATTATTTTCCTGCGTTGCCCCTTCCTCTCATTAATCACATGATATATAGATGTTTGCTCTCCTTTTACAGTATCGTGAAGTCCTGCTCTTACTTGATGACCTTCCAGCTGTTTCCGCTTCAGTCCGAGAATTTTAGCCTGAATCCGTTTTATTTCCACGTAGTTGGCGATTACGGACTCGTCAGATTGATATAGGTCACGAAGGACTTGGAAGTAATATTGTATCGTCCGTTTTTGCCAAACACTTTTCTCGCGGGAGTAATTCATCAGCGATTTTCTTATCGCGGGTTTCACACATTTCATCCACCATGCCAGTGCCGAGGTATATGAAGCGAATTTGTTCTCGCACGCGTTCCATACGTTATTGAATATTTCGTGGTATTCAGGGTCTTTTAGATGTTCCACGTTCAACTTCCACAAACCTCGTCCCCTGTACGTTTCTTGCCGTTTTAAGTTCATGGTACATATGTATGCAGCGTGATCCGAAAAGATAGTGGGCCATAACTCTGTCTGGAGAACGTGTTTTTCCAGGTCGACTGTTACATAGATCCTGTCGATGCGACTAGCGGAATGATTCGTAATATGAGTGAAACCCGGCAATGCACCGTTCTTGAGCTCCCAGGTGTCAATTAAGCGGAGTTCTGTAATTACGGCTCCGAGTTCTGCACAGTTATTAAAATGCGGCGTCTGGTCTTTTGGAGACAGCACACAATTATAATCACCTCCAAAAATGATATGCTCGTAGCGGCCACCGAAAAGGGGAACTATATCATCTTTATAAAATTCAGCTCTTCGCCTCCTGTTCCCGGTGCCAGATGGTGCATAAATATTTATAAAACGCGTATTGTGAATGGTGACAGCTAGACCTCTGGCGTTTACCAGTTTCTCCACATCTTTGATGATAATTCCTTCTTTGGTGAGTATCGCAGTTCCGAGGTCACTGTCGCTCCCTGGATTTACGACTGCATTGTAACCTGTGATGGCATCCAGTCTAATATCTGTTACTTCTTGTAACATAATAACATCAATATCAGCGGCGTAGAGCATGTCTTGCAAGTTCTTAAGGTTTAATTCGCTACGGATCTTGTTTAGATTCAAAGTCCCGATTCTATAAGCTTGTAACGAATTCATGATTAATTAAGTAAGTATACAAGCCGTTATGACCCACTGTCGACAAAGCCTAAGGTTTTCCATGTTATGGCCGAGACGATGTCTCGTCCCTCATTTGTTTGTCTTTCTGCACTGGAATCTTTCCTCCTGGTAGGTGTGACACTTCCTTCATTTCCTCATCTGCGGGAAATTCTTCAATGTCATCTGCCCAATTTTTCGTATCACTGCGTTGAGACAACTCTATCTCTGGCCCACGTTGAGATGGAGTTCTGTTCTTTGTTTCTTTACTTGTGGACCGTTTCCTTTCACCATCGTGTTGCGTCTGCGTTTTCACTTTTCGAAACTCGTCTTTTCCCGCTGTATGCGGGGTCTGTGGGTCTACGTCAAAATTGACGGATGTCATACCACTGATTTTGCGACCAATTTGTTGTGCCTTTTCACGCACTGATTGTACCTTTTGAGGAGCGTCAGGTGGAGCTATCCTCCGTTTTTTATACTTTTTGGGAAGAGATCCGGATTTCTGTCGCTCTTCAGTCTCGGAAGCCGTGCTGGGATCTTGTGCAGCATCCTCGTTCTCGTCTCTCTGTACATCTTGCTCAGTAGTTCCGTCATTTTTGGAAAGACATCCTGCTTCTGTAATGGGCGCCGCTTCAGGCGACGGAACGACAGTCGTTACTTCAGTAGAGCTAGTGGTCACTGACAAGTTTTGGTCGTCGTCTTTTCTGTCGCCACTGCTCTCCAAAGCGAAACTCGGTGTCGTAGCAGAGTGGCCACGGGTGGCCGTAGCATATGTCACTGGTAAGGTCGTCATCGTCATGGGAGGGACTACTTCCCCCACCGGTACCTGCGTCACTCTCCTCTGTATACATTCTGAACGTACGTGTCCAGTCTGTCCACAGCCGGAGCAAGTACGCGGCTGTCCATCATACATCACAATAGCTCTATAACCGCATACGTAAACATAAGAGGGAATATGCTGCTGAAGATCTATTTTTATTTGCCTGACACCATTTAAAACTGGAAACGTTTGAAAGGTGGTCCACTTT
Organism: Schistocerca serialis cubense; assembly: GCF_023864345.2. Taxonomy (NCBI): domain Eukaryota; kingdom Metazoa; phylum Arthropoda; class Insecta; order Orthoptera; family Acrididae; genus Schistocerca; species Schistocerca serialis. The sequence goes on from NC_064638.1 coordinate 981,894,896, forward strand.
TCCGCAACATTACTAATGACCTTCCCATATGCTTTGAGGACGCAATTAATTTGTTCCGTAGTTATTTCAAAGGGAAGTTCAAAAATACGGACTGTTCTTATCCCGAAACCTGCATGATCTACTTTGACATCACCGACGTTTCCATCACAGTGATTAAATTTAAAAGATCCTCCACATCCTTCAATAATCCTATCACAGCATTTAGCATTCACCATCTTTACATAAACTGTGCTACTCACAATCGATAAGTGGATCCCAATTATATCAGTGGAACTGAGCTTTACTACATCGCGCAAGAACTGTTCTACTTCGAATGCTTTAGGTCGTGCAAAGCGTTCATCGAACGTGAACTTCAAAGTATCATTGCGAAGCGGTTGCGTCATATTCATGTTCGATTCATTTTCAAAAATACAATTGGCGTGTAAGCCACAAGAGCGCCCACTTACTTGTCAGCGCGCAGCCGGCCGCAGCGAGCACGTAAACAAGGCCCGTCCGCACAGCTCGCCCACCGAAGCACGACTGCATCTGAGCTACCGAAGCACGACTCAGGCACGGTACTCACAGCTTTACTTCTGCCAGTATCTCGTCTCCTACCTTCCAAACTTTACAGAAGCTCTCCTACGAACCTTGCAGAACTAGCACTCTTGAAAGAAAGGATACTGCGGAGACATGGCTTAGCCACAGCCTGGGGTATGTTTCCAGAATGAGATTTTCACTTTGCAGAGAATGAGATTTTCACTCTGCAGAGTGAAAATCTCATTCTGGAAACATCCCCCAGGCTAAGGCTAAGCCATGTCTCCGCAGTATCCTTTCTTTCAGGAGTGCTAGTTCTGCAAGGTTCGCAGGAGAGCTTCTGTAAAGTTTGGAAGGTAGGAGACGAGATACTGGCAGAAGTAAAGCTGTGAGTACCAGCGTTAGTCGTGCTTCGGTAGCTCAGATGGTAGAGCACTTGCCCGCGAAAGGCAAAGTTCCTGAGTTCGAGTCTCGGGAGGGCATACAGTTTTAATCTGCCAGAAAGTTTTATATGGTGTGAGGTTTCTTTGTTTGTGTGTGCACGTGTTTTTGTTAGTTTTTGGTTAGTTCTACTGCGGTCATGCACTCTAATTCTACGCTGGCGTTATCTCTATACCTCCACCTGTGCCTTTGGTATTACTACTGAAGATAAATTTCATGCATTTTATTCCTTGTATCTTTGTAGTGTCATTTTATGATTGTGTACACGTAATTTAACACCGTACAAAGATGCCTCTTGTCTCCTCTGTCAGGATCGCTGCTGGTGAAATGAAACACAAGCATATACACTCCTGGAAATGGAAAAAAAGAACACATTGACACCGGTGTGTCAGACCCACCATACTTGCTCCGGACACTGCGAGAGGGCTGTACAAGCAAGGATCACACGCACGGCACAGCGGACACACCAGGAACCGCGGTGTTGGCCGTCGAATGGCGCTAGCTGCGCAGCATTTGTGCACCGCCGCCGTCAGTGTCAGCCAGTTTGCCGTGGCATACGGAGCTCCATCGCAGTCTTTAACACTGGTAGCATGCCGCGACAGCGTGGACGTGAACCGTATGTGCAGTTGACGGACTTTGAGCGAGGGCGTATAGTGGGCATGCGGGAGGCCGGGTGGACGTACCGCCGAATTGCTCAACACGTGGGGCGTGAGGTCTCCACAGTACATCGATGTTGTCGCCAGTGGTCGGCGGAAGGTGCACGTGCCCGTCGACCTGGGACCGGACCGCAGCGACGCACAGATGCACGCCAAGACCGTAGGATGCTACGCAGTGCCGTAGGGGAGCGCATCGCCACTTCCCAGCAAATTAGGGACACTGTTGCTCCTGGGGTATCGGCGAGGACCATTCGCAACCGTCTCCATGAAGCTGGGCTACGGTCCCGCACACCGTTAGGCCGTCTTCCGCTCACGCCCCAACATCGTGCAGCCCGCCTCCAGTGGTGTCGCGACAGGCGTGAATGGAGGGACGAATGGAGACGTGTCGTCTTCAGCGATGAGAGTCGCTTCTGTCTTGGTGCCAATGATGGTCGTATGCGTGTTTGGCGCCGTGCAGGTGAGCGCCACAATCAGGACTGCATACGACCGAGGCACACAGGGCCAACACCCGGCATCATGGTGTGGGGAGCGATCTCCTACACTGGCCGTACACCACTGGTGATCGTCGAGGGGACACTGAATAGTGCACGGTACATCCAAACCGTCATCGAACCCATCGTTCTACCATTCCTAGACCGGCAAGGGAACTTGCTGTTCCAACAGGACAATGCACGTCCGCATGTATCCCGTGCCACCCAACGTGCTCTAGAAGGTGTAAGTCAACTACCCTGGCCAGCAAGATCTCCGGATCTGTCCCCCATTGAGCATGTTTGGGACTGGATGAAGCGTCGTCTCACGCGGTCTGCACGTCCAGCACGAACGCTGGTCCAACTGAGGCGCCAGGTGGAAATGGCATGGCAAGCCGTTCCACAGGACTACATCCAGCATCTCTACGATCGTCTGCGTGGGAGAATAGCAGCCTGCATTACTGCGAAAGGTGGATATACACTGTACTAGTGCCGACATTGTGCATGCTCTGTTGCCTGTGTCTATGTGCCTGTGGTTCTGTCAGTGTGATCATGTGATGTATCTGACCCCAGGAATGTGTCAATAAAGTTTCCCCTTCCTGGGACAATGAATTCACGGTGTTCTTATTTCAATTTCCAGGAGTGTATATTGCAATATGCTTGTGTTTCATTTCACCAGCAGCGATCCTGACAGAGGAGACAAGAGGCATATATATATATGTCTCATCCATGGTCTATCATTTCGTTTCTGCTTTCCATTTGCAGGTCTGGGGCTCGCCACTCTACCTTATCCATGCTAATTTCTCATACACAATATTTCGCCGACAGCACTCACATGGCGCTAGCTAAATTCCACCACGAAACAGGCTACATCGCACGACAGGCAATGGCTCATAACACACAGAGTCGTAGCATCGACACGCGCCCAAAGCGTGGACCGCTAACGCAATACAAAACACATCCGAAAATCAAGACGCGCGTGCTCTATGGCACAATTTACTGTCTTGACACCCTGAGAAACCTAAAGTGACGTAAATCCATCCTTTGGGCGGTATACAAGAAACCACGGAAAATAAACAGAAACAATTTCAGTGACAATGGTGATACTTGTGAAGGCTGTTCTACGAGAATGCTATAGTAGATCTTAACTGCGGTCAACTCGGCGACAGATCTCCTTGCTCTCCTGGAAGCGGAAATCGGACAACAAGTGTGAGGCCCAAAGGAATAATACCAGTACTCAGTTGTTTGTAGTACCCAGTATTGCATTGTACCTGGTTTGGCATGCCCCAAAAAGTGCCAGTTGTTGATGATATATAACTTGCAACGGAATTTTAATTTAAACTGCCATCTGCCAGTGAATATTGGCGTGATTATGTCAAAAATACGCATCTCATTTTACCATGATAAACAAGGACTCATGCTGAAAACTAATGGAAATGACAAACAACCAAAATAACACCGAAATAGAACAAACTGAGAATTATACTAAGCAATACAATATCAACATTAATTACGTCTCCATGGAGACTATTAACATACTGCACCTCCTCTTCCCGTAGCAGTTCTCTTGTATCTTCGTACTCTAACAGGTTGATATCACTCGTTCCGATAGTTTCTGCGGCTTGGTTTTCAGTTGAGTTCGCAGCCACTGTGTGTCTATTCTTGTTTGAATTTTCTCTGCTTCACCCCTGCGATGGGTTAGGTAGCCTCAATTCCCCATATTCGCTACGTTGGTCATTCCACTAGCCTTGACCGTTGTATGTCCTGCTATTGCTTTGCTGTCGGTCCCTAGAAGCCTGTTGATATTAGTTCGAGTTCTGTTGCTCTCTCCAGTTTCCGTTTGGTCAATAGTTGTTGTTGTTGTTGTTGTTGTTGTGATTATAATTTCCTCGTCTTCTTCTATTTTCTCATAAAATACATGTCAGTGACTAGGGCCTCCTGTCGGCTAGACCGTCCGCCGGGTGCAAGTCTTTCGATTTGACGCCACTTCTGCGAGTTGCGCGTCGACGGGAATGAAATGCTGATGATTAGGACAGCACAACACCCTATCCCTAAGCGGAGAAAATCTCTGACCCAGCCGGGAATCTAACCTGGGCCCTTAGGATTGGCATTCTGTCCCGCTGACCACTCAGCTACCGGGAGCGGACTACTTTCCCATGGTTATTCCCATTGAAATCTGAATTTTGGTTTCGATTCGATAGATGTTTTCCTCCATTTCGTCCATCTTCATTCCTCTCTGGCGAATCTGGCCAGTTACGGTCATTATTTCTACTTCTTTCCCACGATTTGAGAATTTCGTTCACGTACTCGAGTTCGCACAGCGCACTCCGGAAAGCTTCGATTGAATCGCTGCATCTACCGATGAGCAGTTGCTGGTAACGTGAAAGTAACTTAATGTAGCAGGGTCTTATAATTTCGAAGGAACTCTACGGTTGATCTAAGCATCGGTTCCTCTTGACCAGGGATTCGAAGAATTTGACAGGATTGCGGAATCATGACTCGTCTAAGTTCTTTCCTAACATGATCTCCTGTTTTATCCTTTTGTGTGTGTCTTGCGACCAGTATGTGCCAAGGAATGCGTCCTTAAATTCTTGGTAGGAGCGACAAGTCTCAGTAAATCCGAGCATATGTTCTGCAATCTACCCTTGTAAGAAACCACAGATAAGCTGGAGCTTGTAATTCAGTGGCAAAGATTCTTGTAGCACGTGATCGTACTGTGCCATCCAGGTCTTTGGATGTAATGCTTTGTTTGCCTCCTTGTATACTTTAAAATTTTGGATGGTCAAGAAAAGTTTGTGTTCGAAAGGTTTGACGTATCAGCGGTACGAATTTTCCCTCTCGTCTGCAGTGCATGATTCCATGTATCCGTGCCCAAATGATCATCGTGCACTGTTATGGTATCCCTCTGTGTTAACAGATTTACGTAATAACGTTTCTGACCTCCGCTGACGTGAACAATTGTTTTCCGGATCGGACTCTGACATGCTGCATGTTACCGACGGAGCGTGTTCTATTATGCGTTTCGCCGGGGCATTCGCCCATGTGCAGGGGGTGTGTCCTCATATATCGGTTCGAAGAGTCGTAAAACATTTTCTTCACTTCTGTGATGCTCTCGATGGCGCTCTTCCGGACGAGAATGTGTTTGCACTTGCATGACCCGCTCATGTGCTGCCGAACATCCTTAGCCTACTCGTTTTGTTGCGCGGCGACTCGGGTCTGCTGATCTTTAACTTCAGAGATTTTGGCCTGTTTGATTTCTATCTGTTCGAGTCACTTCGCAGCCTCACTCGTATGTTATTGTGTTTCTTGAACTATTTTTTGCCTAACTTTTCGAGATTTGCAAGTGCCTTTTTGTCTTACACACCTCAGTTCTTGCCAGTTTACCTATTTCTTTAGCCACTGATGCGTCCATTCGAGCTACTTGCGCTACCAATCGCGCTGTTTTGGCATCACACATTGCCTGTTCCGCGATCTCAGGCGTTTCTGCTGTCGCTTTCTTGACATTCTCTAGCTGTTCTTGGATTCCTGCGATATCATTCTTGATTCCATCAATACAGCCTGTGACCGTCCTTATGATTAATTTTTGTGTTTCCTCCCCTTCCTCCCATCTCTTTTTCTCTGCCTCTTTCTCTTCCTTTCTGTGTCTTGCCTCTTCCTTTCTGCCTCTTGTCTGTTCCTTTCCGCCTCTTGCATGAATTGCATGAGAGTCTCAAACTGATATCCACCGCTAACACCTCCAGGGCTACATGAACGAGATTCCATCATTCTGTGACGTTTCGTTCGTGATTATGGTCTGTCAATCTCACTGATGGTGCGTCTCGTATCAGCAGCGCCTACATTTCGTTCTGCTGCGGTCTCCCGTTCACTTTCGTCATCTGGCTGAGACATGTCGTCATACTCTGCAGGTTCTACGTTCGACGTAACTGCCGGTATGCAACTGCATTTACCTGAGATTCCCGTGTTATATTTGTCTCGTTCGGCATGAAAAAGCAATAAAAGTGAGATAGTGTTAATACTTTCATCTTTCTTTACCTCCTCTGCATTACTGCAGGTGACGTGTCACAGCACATTTGTATTGTGCGTGCCGTACACGTGAGGTGCCTAGTTGTTTCCACTGCCCTGTGTGGAATACATAAGTTCTTGTACACTTCACTAACATGCTGTCTTCATCATGATGATGTCCCCAGCGCAGAAAACAGCATGCAGGTAGTGGATTCTTTTTCTTGAGGCTGAAATTAACTTTGCAAGGAACTGCTGCTACGAATAAACTATAACTCATTTGGGATGCCACTCTCGTTTTTATTGATATAGACACGAGAAATTATTCTTGGTCACAACGTATTGAACATATCTTTCCACAGTCATTATGTTGTTGTTGTGGTCTTCAGTCCTGAGACTGGTTTGATGCAGCTCTCCATGCTACTCTATCCTGTGCAAGCTTTTTCATCTCCCAGTACCTACTGCAACCTACATCCTTCTGAATCTGCTTAGTGTATTCATCTCTTGGTCTCCCTCTAGGATTTTTACCCTCCACGCTGCCCTCCAATATTAAACTGTTGATCCCTTGATGCCTCAGAACATGTCCTACCAACCGATCCCTTCTTCTGGTCAAGTTGTGCCACAAACTTCTCTTCTCCCCAATCCTATTCAATACTTCCTCATTAGTTATGTGATCTACCCATATAATTTTCAGCATTATTCTGTAGCACCACGTTTCGAAAGCTTCTATTCTCTTCTTGTCCAAACTATTTATCGTCCATGTTTCACTTCCATACATGGCTACAATCCATATGAATACTTTCAGAAATGACTTCCTGACACTTAAATCAATACTGGATGTTAACAAATTTCTCTTCTTCAGAAACGCTTTCCTTGCCATTGCCAGCCTACATTTTATATCCTCTCTACTTCGACCATCATCAGTTATTTTGCTCCCCAAATAGCAAAACTCCTTTACTACTTTAAGTGCCTCATTTCCTAATCTAATTCCCTCAGCATCACCCAACTTAATTAGACTACATTCCATTATCCTTGTTTTGCTTTTGTTGATGTTCATCTTATATCCTCCTTTCAAGACACTGTCCATTCCATTCAACTGCTCTTCCAAGTCTCTTGCTGTCTCTGACAGAATTACAATGTCATCGGCGAACCTCAAAGTTTTTATTTCTTCTCCATGAATTTTAATACCTACTCCGAATTTTTCTTTTGTTTCCTTTACTGCTTGCTCAATATACAGATTGAACAACATCGGGGAGAGGCTACAACCCTGTCTTACTCCCTTCGCAACCACTGCTTCCCTTTCATGTCCCTCGACTCTTATAACTGCCATCTGGTTTCTGTACAAATTGTAAATAGCCTTTCGCTCCCTGTATTTTACCCCTGCCACCTTTAGAATTTGAAAGAGAATATTCCAGTCAACATTGTCAAAAGCTTTCTCTAAGTCTACAAATGCTAGAAACGTAGGTTTGCCTTTCCTTAATATTTCTTCTAAGATAAGTCGTAAGGTCAGTATTGCCTCACGTGATCCAGTGTTTCTACGGAATCCAAACTGATCTTCCCCGAAGTTGGCTTTTACTAGTTTTTCCATTCGTCTGTAAAGAATTCGTGTTAGTATTTTGCAGCTGTGACTTATTAAGCTGATAGTTCGGTAATTTTCACATCTGTCAACACCTGCTTTCTTTGGGATTGGAATTATTATATTCTTCTTGAAGTCTGTGGGTATTTCGCCTGTTTCATACATCTTGCTCACCAGATGGTAGAGTTTTGTCAGGACTGGCTCTCCCACGGCCGTCAGTAGTTCCAATGGAATATTGTCTACTCCGGGGGCCTTGTTTCGACTCAGGTCTTTCAGTGCTCTGTCAAACTCTTCACGCAGTATCATATCTCCCATTTCATCTTCATCTACATCCTCTTCCATTTCCATAATATTGTCCTCAAGTACATCGCCCTTGTATAGACCCTCTATATACTCCTTCCACCTTTCTGCTTTCCCTTCTTTGCTTAGAACTGGGTTTCCATCTGAGCTCTTGATATTCATACAAGTCGTTCTCTTATCTCCAAAGGTCTCTTTAATTTTCCTATAGGCGGTATCTATCTTACCCCTAGTGAGATAGGCCTCTACATCCTTACATTTGTCCTCTAGCCATCCCTGCTTAGCCATTTTGCACTTCCTGTCGATCTCATTTTTGAGACGTTTGTATTCCTTTTTGCCTGTTTCACTTTCTGCTTTTTTACATTTTCTCCTTTCATCAAGTAAATTCAATATTTCTTCTGTTACCCAAGGATTTCTACTAGCCCTCGTCTTTTTACCTACTTGATCCTCTGCTGCCTTCACTACTTCAGCCCTCAAAGCTACCCATTCTTCTTCTACTGTATTTATTTCCCCCATCCCTGTCAATTGCTCCCTTATGCTCTCCCTGAATCTCTGTACAACCTCTGGTTCTTTTAGTTTATCCAGGTCCCATCTCCTTAAATTCCCACCTTTTTGCAGTTTCTTCAGTTTTAATCTACAGGTCATAACCAATAGATTGTGGTCAGAGTCCACATCTGCCCCTGGAAATGTCTTACAATTTAAAACCTGGTTCCTAAATCTCTGTCTTACCATTATATAATCTATCTGATACCTTTTAGTATCTCCAGGGTTCTTCCATGTATACAACCTTCTTTCATGATTCTTAAACCAAGTGTTAGTTATGATTATGTTGTGCTCTGTGCAAAATTCGACCAGGCGGTTTCCTCTTTCATTTCTGTCCCCCAATCCATATTCACCTACTATGTTTCCTTCTCTCCCATTTCCTACACTCGAATTCCAGTCACCCATGACTATTAAATTTTCGTCTCCCTTCACAATCTGAATAATTTCTTTTATTTCATCATACATTTCTTCAATTTCTTCGTCATCTGCAGAGCTAGTTGGCATATAAACTTGTACTACTGTAGTAGGCGTGGGCTTCGTATCTATGTTGGCCACAATAATGCGTTCACTATGCTGTTTGTAGTAGCTTACCCGCATTCCTATTTTCCTATTCATTATTAAACCTACTCCTGCATTACCCCTATTTGATTTTGTGTTTATAACCCTGTAGTCACCTGACCAGAAGTCTTGTTCCTCCTGCCACCGAACTTCACTAATTCCCACTATATCTAACCTCAACCTATCCATTTCCCTTTTTAAATTTTCTAACCTACCTGCCCGATTAAGGGATCTGACATTCCACGCTCCGATCCGTAGAACGCCAGTTTTCTTTTTCCTGATAACGACATCCTCTTGAGTAGTCCCCGCCCGGAGATCCGAATGGGGGACTATTTTACCTCCGGAATATTTTACCCAAGAGGACGCCATCATCATGTAATCATACAGTAAAGCTGCATGCCCTCGGGAAAAATTACGGCTGTAGTTTGCCCTTGCTTTCAGCCGTTCGCAGTACCAGCACAGCAAGGCCGTTTTGGTTATTGTTACAAGGCCAGATCAGTCAATCATCCAGACTGTTGCCCTTGCAACTACTGAAAAGGCTGCTGCCCCTCTTCAGGAACCACACGTTTGTCTGGCCTCTCAACAGATACCCCTCCGTTGTGGTTGCACCTACGGTACGGCTATCTGTATCGCTGAGGCACGTAAGCCTCCCCACCAACGGCAAGGTCCATGGTTCATGGGGGGGGACAGTCATTCTTTTTTTCATTTCCAGGAGTGTATTTTATGTTATTTTAGGCAGATATATACAGTCATTATATCTGCCTAAAATAACATAAAATACACTCCTGGAAATGGAAATAAGAACACATTGACACCGGTGTGTCAGACCCACCATACTTGCTCCGGACACTGCGAGAGGGCTGTACAGGCAATGATCACACGCACGGCACAGCGGACACACCAGGAACCGCGGTGTTGGCCGTCGAATGGCGATAGCTGCGCAGCATTTGTGCACCGCCGCCGTCAGTGTCAGCCAGTTTGCTGTGGCATACGGAGCTCCATCGCAGTCTTTAACACTGGTAGCATGCCGCGACAGCGTGGACGTGAACCGTATGTGCAGTTGACGGACTTTGAGCGAGGGCGTATAGTGGGCATGCGGGAGGCCGGGTGGACGTACCGCCGAATTGGTCAACACGTGGGGCGTGAGGTTTCCACAGTACATCGATGTTGTCGCCAGTGGTCGGCGGAAGGTGCACGTGCCCGTCGACCTGGGACCAGACCGCAGCGACGCACGGATGCACGACAAGACCGTAGGATCCTACGCAGTGCCGTAGGGGATCGCACCACCACTTCCCAGCAAATTAGGGACACTGTTGCTCCTGGGGTATCGGCGAGGACCATTCGCAACCGTCTCCATGAAGCTGGGCTATGGTCCCGCACACCGTTAGGCCGTCTTCCGCTCACGCCCCAACATCGTGCAGCCCGCCTCCAGTGGTGTCGCGACAGGCGTGAATGGAGGGACGAATGGAGACGTGTCGTCTTCAGCGATGAGAGTCGCTTCTGCCTTGGTGCCAATGATGGTCGTATGCGTGTTTCGCGCCGTGCAAGTGAGCGCCACAATCAGGACTGTATACGACCGAGGGACACACGGCCAACACCTGGCATCATGGTGTGGGGAGCGATCTCCTACACTGGCCGTACACCACTGGTGATCGTCGAGGGGACACTGAATAGTGCACGGTACATCCAAACCGTCATCGAACCCATCGTTCTACCATTCCTAGACCGGCAAGTGAACTTGCTGTTCCAACAGGATAATGCACGTCCGCATGTATCCCGTGCCACCCAACGTGCTCTAGAAGGTGTAAGTCAACTACCCTGGCCAGCAAGATCTCCGGATCTGTCCCCCATTGAGCATGTTTGGGACTGGATGAAGCGTCGTCTCACGTGGTCTGCACGTCCAGCACGAACGCTGGTCCAACTGAGGCGCCAGGTGGAAATGGCATGGCAAGCCGTTCCACAGGACTACATCCAGCATCTCTACGATCGTCTCCATGGGAGAATAGCAGCCTGCATTGCTGCGAAAGGTGGATGTACACTGTACTAGTGCCGACATTGTGCATGCTCTGTTGCCTGTGTCTATGTGCCTGTGGTTCTGTCAGTGTGATCATGTGATGTATCTGACCCCAGGAATGTGTCAATAAAGTTTCCCCTTTCTGGGACAATGAATTCACGGTGTTCTTATTTCAATTTCCAGGAGTGTACATCCTGCCACAGACAACATGTCTGTCTACTGGAACCGTCAGAACTGCAGAATAAAATTACATGAATCAAATACTACTATTACAGACAACATGTTTGTACCTAGCGACGGTCGGAACTGTAGTAAATAAAATTGCATGAAACAAATACTGCTATAACAGACAACAAGTACAACAAGTCTGTTTACTGGAACGGTCGAAACTGGAGAGCCGGACTGTCCGAGACCCTTCGCGCACCAAGCCTGCAAGGCGTGACCCGACCGTCACCGAAGTGCATCGGCAGTAATATCGTCAGTCTTTTGTTTTAATAATACTTTGATTTTAATAATTTTGAAATGACTGATTGATAGCTGGCTGTTGAGAGATGTTTATTTTAGAAAATGAAGTAATTTGGATGACAGGTTTAATTAATAATAGCAACTAAAGTTTAATGTTTTGGCGCCTTACCGCCGAACTCAGCAGCCAATCACAGAGCAGCAGCATCATGCAGGCGGTCTTTCTCACGGGAATGGTACCCAATCTAACATCTGTCACCGGTACCTCATCCCACATTGCGTCATCTCTATGCTTCTTACATCTCCACTGCCCTGGGAATAGCTTCCTGGAGCCTAATATGATGGCTGAATAAGCCAGAAATATTACACTGGTCACCGCTAATAATCTGACGGGGATCCATGGTTAACAAAACACAATTACTTCCGCTACAAACGTGCTTTGCTTCTTGTAAACATGCACTCTAATTCGGACCCAAACGAATTTAAACACTACACATTCCTGTGCCACGCAGATTCTACTCTAATCTACGACCCCGTGAGCTACTGATTCCTAGTTCCTGACAACGAATTCAAATAACAGCACGCTTGTCTATGCTAACAAACTAAAATCTCAATGTATCCTAACAAATCAGCACAACGCCGTTCTCCGTCAGAAACAAACAATCAAGTGACACAGACGTCAAAACCACAACATGAAACAAACACATTAATTTAATATTAGTACTATGTCTAGCCACGAGCAACGCGAATCTACTCTCCCCAGTGCACCACATTAAACATGGAGAACAGAAACTTCACTAGGCAATGCTATCTACGATCTGATGGTCGCAGAAGGTGCCACCAATTCAAAATTCAGCGCAAGGGACGTCAAATTGAATGTCTACGCTTGGCAACGCGATCTGATGGTCACAGAAGGTGCCATCAGTCCGAGATCCTGGAATGGGACGCCACAAAGAAAGGTAACCCTAGTGGGGACCCCTGGACTGCAAGTTAAATCGCCACACGAAGCAAACAGGGTATTGTACTGCCGCTCCGGTATTGTCAGGATGCACAGATCTCAATCGCCACTTGCTCTCAGCTGCACCTACGTAGAGAAACTACAGTAGATTTTATCAGTCAAAGTCTGCTCAGCGTCAGATCAGTTCAGATTGCATTATCCACATTTTTAGGGCCAGAGTACTTGACTCACTCCACTAATTAAACTGTCTCTGTCACCCAGGATCCTTGTCCTGTGTAGTCTTAAACCACCTGTTAGTTGCCAGAATGAGATTTTCACTCTGCAGCGGGGTGTGCGCTGATATGAAACTTCCTGTCAGATTAAAACTGAGGGCCACACCGAGACTCGAACTACTGAGCTACTGAGCTACCCAAGCGCGACTCACGCCCAGTTCTCACAGCTTTACTTCTGCCAGTACCTCGTCTCCTACCTTCCAAACTTTACAGAAGCTCTCCTGCCAGGAAGTTTCACCTGTTAGTTGTTTACGGTATTCAATCAGTAACTTGCTTAATATAATTTACGTCTGTTTTTTTTTTCTTTTGGAAAAATGAATGTGGTTAGAACACTAAAATTATGCCAACATCCTCAATCATAGTCCCCACTAGGGTTACCTTTCACTGTGGTACAAAATGCTCTCGTCAAGTACCGTATGGTGGCTTGCGCAGTATGTAGACGTTCATCAAAGTACTACGATCTTCTTCCTTTTTAGGTATACAATGCTCCTAGAAAACTGCAGCGGCCTTTCGCTTATCTTTGTCCGCGACCTGAATGGTGCGTGGGACAGAGCGCTCGTGTGGCGACACAGATATTTTCGTCCGCGCTTTGAGCTGTCAGAAATTCTGTCCCGTGTGCAGAGACCATCTCACGCACCCCTCCACTCGAGCCGCTGGCGGTGAATCCGCGACCGGCGCCTGTCTTCGCAGGACATCTGCCTCGACCGGAAGCGGCGTCTCGCGAAGACACGGCGGGCGGACGGGTGGGGCTGGGTGGACCCTCGTGCCTCTACCGCCGCCGCCGCCGCCGCTGCCGCTATGAATAGCGGCCTTTGTGGGCCGTCCGGGCTGCAGCGTCCGCAGATCCGGCCCTCCCTCCGAGGCGATGGCGATGGAGGAACCAAACTACCGAGCGTTCTCGGGTGCCCAGGTCCCAGCAGAGTGACCAGCTCTCACTCATTTTCCGGGATGTGCTGTATTATAGCTAACTATTTTTAAAATCCTCCCGACTCCTTTATTGACAGCCTGTTTCTCCCGTATATCCGTCCGTGACCGACGGACCTCGAAATATTTTCGTGTAATAATCGTTACTACTGTCGCCATATAGCATTGGGGGGGGGGGGGGGGTGTTTACATGTGTCTCGGTCAGCACTGGCAAATCACTGATGAGCTTGCCTCGTATCAATAAGCAGGTGTGGTACAAGTAACACACGGAAATACCAAGAGAACTACGTACGTAGACGTTCATGTTTAAACACGTTCGTTAGGTTATTTATCTCTCTGTAGACTCTAACAAGACAACATTGCGCAATGCTTCGAAAGAGTTTTTTCTCTTACGAAAAATAAGTTGACTGATCAGAGAAAAAAAGTAGCAACAGCCTCGAACTGCTTAATTCACAGTTTGTAATTAAAATCAATTTTGATTACAGCTTCAAACATTTTTTTAATTTGCACAGGAAGGTATAAAGATGCAGAGTTTTGCAGCTTCTGTAAATGAATACTTGTAGCGCATACTAAATATATGTGTGCAAATTTGCTGAATTTAATTATGAATATATTTGTGTATTTATGTAATCAACGAATAAATTGTGTTGTTTAGATTAGATTAGATTTCAGAATGAGATTTTCACTCTGCAGCAGCGTGTTCGCTGATATGAAACTTCCTGGCAGATTAAAACTGTGTGCCGGACCGAGACTCGAACTCGGGACCTTTGCCTTTCGCGGGCAAGTGCTGTACCAGCTGAGCTACCCAAGCACGATTCATGCCCCGTCCTCACAGCTTTACTGCTGCCAGTACATGCAAGGTTCGCAGGAGACTTTCTGTAAAATCTGGAAGGCAGAAGACGAGGTACTGGCAGAAGTACCGCTGTGAGGAGCGGGCGTGAATCATGCTTGGGTAGCTCAGTTGGTAGAGCACTTACCCGCGAAAGGCAAAGGTCCCGAGTTCGAGTCTCGGTCCGGCACACAGTTTTAATCTGCCAGGAAGTTTTAGATTAGATTTCTTTTCCATTTCATGGACCCAACAATTATGGGATTCTCGCAGGTTTGGAAGATGTCAGAAAAACATAATATAACAAACATATTTAGAAGGCATTACTGTACTACTCATTACAGAATCTCAATCGCAAATGAGTCTTATTACACTTCTTTATGTTCAGGAGTGAGCCAAATTTTGATACCATGCGACATAACGGAATAAAAGTAAGCAAAATATGCCAGTGGTTTCATACATATGTACGACTAGCCCTGGACTGGTAGACTCATGATGCATTCTAAAGAAGGGGAAGTTGCCGTAGGTCAATTTTTCCACTGTTCTGTCAGGATGCATCAAAAAATGGTTCAAATGGCTCTGAGCACTATGGGACTCAACTGCTGTGGTCATTAGTCCCCTAGAACTTAGAACTAGTTAAACCTCACTAACCTAAGGACATCACAAACATCCATGCCCGAGGCAGGATTCGAACCTGCGACCGTAGCGGTCTTGCGGTTCCAGACCGCAGTGCCTTTAACCGCACGGCCACATCGGCCGGCAGGATGCATCAATCGCGTGACATAGCCTGCGTTCGACTCGTATACAACCACGTGTCCATATGTGATTTAAAACACTGTCTACTTGAAATCGTTAACAGTAAACCCGTCGGTCATCAGAGGACTTCCATCTCATGTGCCATGAAACTTGATACATTCGTCTAAACGAACTATGATTTATGAGATGTACTCCATCCCCCTGTCGCATCTTGGGTGTAAAATCGAGAATTCAGCTTCATAACTAAGGTAGCGATAGGTGTTTGTGAGACACTGCAATCCCCTGTGTATACATTTGCTTGACAGATGTGCTGTTTACAGAGCTAGTAGCCGAATGACTTGTAATTTTCACATGTCGGACGCTGCTGCTATGCTTTTATATATTTCCTTGTAAGAGGTATTTCCCGTTACTAACCATAATTTTATATAGGGCTGATGCATGCATAATATAATTTTTGAAGCGTGGTCGGATGTGAACAGTGGACGCTATACATCTCTGGAAAGCTATATTGTGCTCGTATTACATAGAGCCAATGTTTTAAGGAAGTAGTTTCTTCGTTTTACGGTTCGATAACATAATTTGTCGTAGAGAAACCTGGAAAAGGATGTACATCATGTGCTAGAAATATATTTCTTACATTGGAATATTAGCAGCACCACATTCTATACGACTGATAAGTCGGAAACGCAAGCGATCTAACGTTATAGCCTAAGTGCGAAACGTTGTAGCCTTATGTATGGGACACAACCAGCGCATTTGCCGGAATATGCGGTATTGCACTGTACCTGGAAACGCTTCTGGACATTGTAGTGCAGCGCAATATCCACACAGTACAGTGTGGGGCTATACTAGCACATGGTTTCGGACGGGATGGTACAGCGCTGCATTTACACAATAGAGTATAGCACCGTACCAGGACACTGTCTCTGGAGGGGTGGTAAAGTGCAGTAGACTAACGGAATAGCCTAGCGCTGGACGCGAGCATGATAGCGTGTTTATGCGGTTTTGGACAGGGTGGTACTTACGAGGGGACAGTCTCCCTCCCTACCACGGGCACCTTACACACAAAATTCCGCCACTGGGCTAGGATCTAAGCAGACTGTATGACCGGACATTACGTGACCGAAAGTGCAATCATCTCGGATTTGTAGAGCATAAAAGAAGGTTTGACAGCCGCAACTAATCAGTCTTCCTAGGTAGTTGAAAGTGTCAACATGGACGTGCGGTTCTAGGCGCTGCAGTCTGGAACCGCGAGACCGCTGCGGTCGCAGGTTCGAATCCTGCCTCGGGTACGGATGTGTGTGCTGTCCTTAGGTTAGTTAGGTTTAACTAGTTCTACGTTCTAGGGGACTAATGACCTCAGAAGTTGAGTCCCATAGTGCTCAGGGCCATTTGAACCATTTTGTCAACATGGATTCCTCCAAAGTGCTAAACATCCCTCAGCTATTAGGGAGGAAGACAAGACCAACAGACGAACGCTTCGATATGTGGTTATTACAGCAGAATCTGGATAATCTTGCTACTGATATCGGCAAAATAAACTACACCGAAAATGGTAAACTACTAAGCGAGAAGAACGTAAATGTGCTTACACCTATTTCACAAGTTTTGCGATAACATTTTGGTGATTAAAATCTGTGATCAAGTGGACTGTCAGGAACAATTACAAAGAGGACGTTCTGTAATGTTAAAGGAGATGTGTGGCTCATTTAACTATTATCTATGTAGTAAATTCTCCATTTCGTCACTGCAAGACATGATGTCAAGGCGGGGCTGCCTTTTCTAATACACGGTAACGATGGGGTGGCAGCAAGAAGGATACGGGAAAAAATCGACAGGGAAACACTGAAAACTATTTCGAAAAAATGTAAAAATCCTGTGGTTATACCATATAAAGTGCAATTAACTGACGTTAAATTGGATGTTATAATGGAAGAGCTGCCTGGAATACTGCAGCAGCTACGTGTAGATAACGATTACCTTTTGGATTTGGACATAACACAAGACGTCGCCGGAATTTTTAACAAAATGGAGATGTGTGACTACTTAACATCAACCCAGGACTTCTGCATGGAAGAAGATCACCAGGGAAACAGCAATGTGATTGTGGACAACAATAAGTCAGTTGGAATAGACAGTATAACGTGGTTAAGCTACAACTGTAGAATCAACATATATAACAAATTTATACGTCAGATCATGAGTCCGACAGTGAATAAAGATATTGGTAACCACGTGATAGAGTTTATAAAGTGTCCATATATGCGACTACGAGAAACTTTTAGGTCTTCCCTGGCTAAGCAGCATGGCATTACCAAGTTGGAGGCTACAATATACAACTACCGAATGGATCGTGTATTCGACCCTCTGCACGAGTGTTTACGTGTGTTAGATACCAATAAACAGTATTTACAATGTGCTCCACTTTACTCTGTGCCACTTTCTTCCATGTGGCGTCAATTAACGGATAACGTACAGAGTAACAGTTGTGTACAGGGGCAATAAGACAACCCGTGAATTGACAGGTGTACAAATAAGTCTTCTAGCTACTGTAGACACAGAAAAGCTTACCAGCTATGTTCTGTCTGCATACAGTTTTAATTATCTACCTATAAACTACGTGGAGATTCTTAACGCTGACACCAATAAGGACAATATAAGCACTATACAGAAGTGTAATGTTAAAGCAGGAGAAACTTATTTTCTCAGTCTAGAACACTGTTATCCACAATACCGGCCGATATAAATATGGCAGATTTGGGTTTGGTTGACATGAACAATGCCATTCCACAAGTTCAAATGACTCTAAGCACTATGGGACTTAACATCTGAGGTCATCAGTCCCCTAGAGTTAGAACTACTCAAACCTAACTAGCCTAAGGACATCACACACATCCATGCCCGAGGCAGTATTCGAACCTGCGACCGTAGCAGCAGCGCGGTTCCGTACTGAAGCGCCTAGAACCGCTCGGCCACAACGACCGGCATTCCACAAGTCCTAAGAAAAAGAGTAAATGCATCACACAGACTTAAAGCATTTCCCATTAAAGAAATTGTACCTTTAAGTACAGTTAATGTTTTATGTGGACGAAAAAGGAAACTGGAAAGGAAAGACATCTAATTAAAGAAAAGAAAACTATACAGAGGAGACAGTTGCCATAAAGGAAGAATATAAGCAGCAAATGGAGAAGTAAGAGGCTATTGCGGATGTGCAGGGCAGGTTTACATACAGCTTTAATACAGTGTGTGGGAAAACCTGTCTACAAAGGGAATACCAAATATTGGCATTTTCAGTAAACAGCAATGGAAACTGGTCACGTTTTGGAGTACTGGTCGAAATCAATGGAATCGAGAACGTTTACTGTATTAAGGGATACACGAAAAGTTTTTTTTCAAGCTCTGTTCCCATGTGGATCGGCTTAAAAAGGATGGTTATATTCTATCTAAGTGTGGCGAGCTGGATGTTGTCCACCCAGCAACAGAACAGCCATTTCCCAAGTTTAAAACTGATGGAATAACTACAGTTAATGGACACTCGTTTGCAAAAGTTGGGAAGTTTAAGTTCTATAGAGAAATCCCGCACGAATGTGGAGCAGAGGAGTTTCCGACATACACACAGGAGGAAGTGGAACGCTCTAACAGTAGCTTAATGGAGGAGATAAGAGGAAATATTATAATGCCTGAATGCTCTCGCCTATAACAGCTGCAGGCAGGAACTGAGCTGATAGTTAAAGCCACAAAACAAGTACTTTACAGGAAGAAAATTAGATATGTATTACAATTCGAGAATATACCTTCTCTTCATTTGTCAGATTACTGTTTGGAGAAAGAAATAGTTCACTCAGATGTTGATTTAAGTTGTAAGTTAAAAATCAAGTCGAACATTATTAAATCTGCACCAAACAAAAATAAAGAAAGAGTTGTTTTCTGTGTGTACATGTATATGTAAAAGTTAATAAATATTTTGTATGAAAATATACAGGGTGAGTCACCTAACATTACCGCTGGATATATTTCGTAAACCACAGCAAATACTGACGAATCGATTCCACAGACCGAACGTGAGGAGAGGGGCTAGTGTAATTGGTTAATACAAACCATAAAAAAATGCACGGAAGTATGTTTTTTTAACACAAACCTACGTTTTTTTAAATGGAACCCCATTAGTTTTGTTAGCACATCTGAACATATAAACAAATACGTAATCAGTGCCGTTTGTTGCATTGTAAAATGTTAATTACATCCGGAGATATTGTAACCTAAAGTTGACGCTTGAGTACCACTCCTCCGCACTTCGATCGTGTGTATCGGAGAACACCGAATTACGCAGGCATCCAAAGGGAACAGTGATGGACCTTAGGTACAGAAGAGACTGGAACAATACATTACGTCCACATGCTAACACCTTTTTATTGGTCTTTTTCACTGACGCACATGTACATTACCATGAGAGGTGAGGTACATGTACACACGTGGTTTCCGTTTTCAGTTACGGAGTGGAATTGAGTGTGTCCCGACATGTGAGGCCAATAGATGTTCAATGTGGTGGCAATCATTTGCTGCACACAATTGCAATCTCTGGCGTAATGAATGTCGTACACGCCGCAGTACATCTGGTGTAATGTCGCCGCAGGTTGCCACAATACGCTGTTTCATATCCTCTGGGGTTGTAGGCACATCACGGTACACATTCTCCTTTAACGTACCCCACAGAAAGAAGTCCAGAGGTGTAAGAACAGGAGAACGGGCTGGCCAATTTATGTGTCCTCCACGTCCTATGAAAGACCCTTCGAACATCCTGTCAAGGGTCAGCCTAGTGTTAATTGCGGAATGTGCAGGTGCACCATCATGCTGATACCACATACGTCGACGCGTTTCCAGTGGGACATTTTCGAGCAACGTTGGCAGATCATTCTGTAGAAACGCGATGTATGTTGCAGCTGTTTGGGCCCCTGCAATGAAGTGAGGACCAATGAGGTGGTCGCCAATGATTCCGCACCATACATTTACAGTCCACGGTCTCTGTCGCCCTATCTGTCTGAGCCAGCGAGGATTGTCCACGGACCAGTAATGAATGTTCCGTAGATTCTCTGCCCCTTGGTTTGTGAAACCCGCTTCATCGGTAAGCAGGTGGATCTGCAACGCATTCTCTGTTAATGCCCATTGACAGAATTGTACTCGATGATTAAAGTCATCACCATGTAATTACTGATGTAGCGACACATGAAACGGGTGAAAGCGGTGACGATGCAGTATGCGCATGACACTACTTTGACTCAGTCCACCGGCTCTCGCAATGTCCCGTGTACTCATGTGTGGGTTCATGGCAACAGCAGCTAACACACCAACTGCACCTGCTTCTCCTGTGACGGGCCTGTTACTGACCCGTTTGCATGCTACGACCATACCTGTTGCATACAGTTGGTGGTAGATGTTTTGCAATGTGCAGCACGTTGGATGCTCTCTGTCCGGGTACCGTTCTGCATACACCCTGCAGGCTTCAGCTGCAGTTCGTCGACACTCGCCATAGATGAGTATCATCTCCGCCTTTTCAGAGTCCGAATACACCATGGTCACAGTTCCTACAACACTACGCTATCACAGACGTCTGGTAACACGGTGTACTGCAGTTGGTCTGTGTGCGGAGACAAATGCAGAGTAACAATAGCAGCAAGCGCTACATGCGGACACTGCGACAGCTAGACCAAACCACAACAGTGCACTACAGCCACACTCGTAAACACGGTCGTCCTCATAAACATGTCCCTGCAGATGCTGCTCGCCGACCGTGGCTCGTGTTTGTTACAACACGCAACTGAACGTCGGAGGTTTCAAGTGTCAACTTTAGGTTACAATATCTCTGGATGTAATTAACATTTTACAATGTAACAAATGGCACTGATTACATATTTGTTTATATGTTCACAGGTGCTAACAAAACTAACGTGGTTCCATTAAAAAAAACTAGGTTTGTGTTAAAAAACATACTTCTGTGCATTTTTGTATGGTTTGTATTAAACAATTACACTAGCCCCATTCCTGTGGAATCGGTTCGTCAGTATTTGATGTGGTTTACGAAACATATCCAGCGGTAACGTTAGGTGACTCACCTGTATGCCTGTCTTATTAGCTAAGCTACCAAAAATCCTAAGACATTTCCTATATACAACGATCTATGTACATGTATTTTGGGTGTGTGAGTGGCTGGTTGGAAAAGTAGTTGAAACTAGGTAGTTGAAAGGGTAGCGGCTCCCTTTCTGTACCTATATGGGCGCATACCTGCCCCTCATGTAGGCAACCTGCACTAACAAAATGTGCTGCCTCTCTCCTAGCCCCACTACTCTCCTCATGCTAACGAGAGGTGCTCTGAAAAGTTTAATAAAGGATAATGTGGCCATGATTTTGTGTGATAATCGCCACACGTCCATTTATGACTACGAATTGCTTGTATACTTGTTGTAAATCAGGTTTCTCTTCTTTTCTTTTGCATACTTTTTTAATTAATTCACTGAGCCCGCCTGCACACATCGGAAGGTACACTGCTGTCAGCTGAATCCGTCTACCAATTCGTACATAACTGAATTTGCGGTGCACATCCCACACAAACTACTCGTATATGTGTTAATGCTGTGTTTAGAGTAACTAACTCAAGATTGCAGCAGCTATCCATCTGCAGACATAAGCAGTGATCATAATCTGGTCCTTATGAAAAGTTCACTGAGATTCAAAGTTTGAAGAAGAAGTCAGTAAAACTTAAATGGGAACTAGAAAAACTGAAAACTGAGGGACTGGCAAAGCGCTATGCTCATGAAACAGACAACCAAGCTGAAAATTTTCAACATTATGGAGTAAATGAAGACTGAGATCGAATTAAATCTGGTACATACAAAGCAGCAGATAAGATAGTTGGAAGAACTGAAACCAAAAACAAGATGAAATGGATTACAGCAGATATTATTGAGCTTATAGAAAACAGGAGATTATACAGAAATGCAACTGATGAACAAGGATAAGATAATACAGAAGATTAAGTAATTTAGTTAATAGAGAGGCCAGGAAAGCTAAAGAAAATTTTCTCGAAGAAATGTGCAGGGAAGTGGAAGAAAATATGCAAAACGGAAGAACTGATTTAGCCTACAACACAGCAAATAAATTTTTTAACAAATGTAAAACAAGACTCTCAGTCACAATAAAAAATAAAGGGTGGAAAATGCTGTTTGCTGAAGACATGTGAAGAGGTGGAAAGAATACATAGAGGAGCTGTAGGCCGGAACACCTCTTTCAGAGGAAGTAATAGGAAGAGAAGAGCCAGTAGACGAAGATGACAAGGGAGATGAAATTCTGCAAGAAGATTTTGACAGAGAGCTAAAAGAACTACGGGTCAAGAAGGCAATGGGTATTGATGACATCCCTGCAGAACTAAGAAAGAATGCTGGTGACAGCATGAAAATGATGCTGCTTAAACTTATTAAGCCGATCTATAACACAGGAGAGATACCGATAGACTTCCAGAAATGTATCATTGTTCCTATACCAAAGAAGGCAGCAGCTACAAAACGTGAACAGTACCGAACTCTAAGCCTAATATCACATGCATCTAAAATTCTCATAAAATAGTTCTGAAGAGAATTGAAGAGAAGGTCGTGGATATGCCGAATAAAGATCAGTTTGGCTTCTGAAGGGGATTTTTTTAGGTTAAAGCCAAAGTCCAGTAGTAGTATTAGTAGTAGTAGAGGGTTGTTTAGGCGCACAACAGCAAGGTCTTCAGGGCCCGCTCAGTAACAGATTGAGACGGTTGTCAAGAAAGGAAGATTAAACAGAATGGAAAACACAGGTAACAAGCTTGGAAAAATATGTGCCTACCCTCACCGAAGAGTGGGACGAAGCATGTCGTCAGCAGTAAAACATGGACAACACAGGAAGAAAGTGGTAGAGGAAGCTAAAACAATATAGCAGATGGAAGTGGCTGGCTGACCGCAAGAAAAAAAGGGAGGAGCCAGCCACTCTGCAATAGACTAAAACCTCCAGCCTAAAAGTTTAGGCCAGAGTCCAGACACATCACAAAACTTTAAAACTCTTGACACACACGTCTCATCATTAGGTAAAACACAAGGCAGATCCCCATCAACTTGTGCTTCTGCCCTTGCATCACGGTATGAAATGCAGTCTGTTAAAATGTGCCGGACAGAGATGTGCACAGCACAAACATCACAAAACGGGGGATCCTCCCGCCGTTATAGAAAGCTGTACGTGAGAGGACAGTGCCCAATCCGAAGATGTGTGAGGGTCACTTCTTCCCGCCTGAGCAACCGGCAGTAGGAACGCCACGGCCGAGTTGTTGACTTCACCAACCGCAGTTTATTGGCCGTCACCGCCAGCCATTCTTCCTCCCGTAACTCCATGCACCTCTTGTGGAGTGCAGAAATGACAGACTGCAAGGGAATAGGACACTGCACCACATCCTGCTCTCTACAGGCCTCCTTGGCAGCCTGATCGGCACGTTCATTGCCCCATATTCCTACATGACCAGGCACCCAGCAGAAGGACACCTCCTTAATCCGCCGTTAGAGCAAGTACAGTTGGTCATATATCAGCTGGACCATCTCCTCAGTTGGGTACAGATTCTGCAATGATTGTAAGGCACTAAGAGAATCGGAGCACGGGAGAGATCGATTGCCCCGAACACGATTCATCTTCTCCAGTGCCTTCAGGATCGTGCGGAGCTCCGCTGCGAAAACTGTATATTCATCAGGGAGGCTATTCCGGGTAACATGATCAGGGAACACTACAGAACAGCCAAGGAATTTCTTCTGTTAGGAGCTATCAGTGTAAACGACGGTAAAACCGCGATGCACATCTAAAATGTTAAAAAACAGAGATTGGGATGTAAAATCTGGTGCACTATCTTTCTTAAAATTAGTCAAATCTAAAATAAGTCTGGGTCTCCGGAGGAGCCAAGGTGGAAATCTGCTCCAACCACGACGTAAAACATGAAGACCAGCCATATCCATCGCAGAGAAGCAATCCTGTGCGCGAATCCCATAGGGCCGCGTCGCTCGTTGCCGGTTATGAAATAGCCGTGCCAGAGGAAGCTGCGTAGCGGTCTGGTGTGCAGGTGTGTATGGTGTGGACAAAGTTTTATGCGCCTGGCGCACCGTAAGTAGCTGTCGTCGCATATGAAGTGGCGGTTCACCAGCCTCTGCACAGAGGCTTGGTATGGGGCTAATTCTGAATGCCCCAGTGGCCAACCATGGTGCACAACGTCCAACATCTTTAAGTAGGGAGGCCTCGCAGACACATACACCGTGCACCCATAATCGAGCCAAGATCACACAAACGCCCTGTAAATCTGGAACAGACAAGTCCTGTCGGCTCCCCATGTACTGTGCCTAAGACATTTTAAAATACTTAAAGCCTTAAGTGACCGTCGTTTCAGGTCTTTAAGATGAGGTAACCACGTAAACTTCGAGTCAGAAATGAGCCCCAGAAATCTCACCCTGTCTTTAAAAGCAAGGACAGTGTCCCTCATCCTCAACTCAGGAAAGGTTAAAATCGAACGAGAACGGTGAAAAGGAACACACACGGACTTCCCGGTGGAAAATTTAAAACCACTCTTCTGTGCCCAGTCATCCAAACGTCTAAGAGTAAGTTGCAACTGACGCTTTGTCGTTGCAAGGCTTGAAGAAGAGTAAAACAAAGAGAAATCATCCACAAACAAGGAGCACTGGGCAGGACTTTTCACTATGGAGGTAATGCTATTAATAGCCATGGCAAAGACAGTCACACCTAAAACGCTACCCTGAGGGACACCGTTCTCCTGCTCAAAGCGGTCAGACAGAGCGTCACCAATTCGGTATCTAAAATATCGTGGCGAGACGAAAGACTAAATAAAAAGAAGAAGACAACCACGAAAACCCCATTCGTGAAGCTGCTCCGGGATGAGACGCCTCCAAGTAGTATCGTAGGCCTTCTCGATGTCAAAAAATAGGAGGTGATGACGGCGCAGGAAAGCTTGTTGTATAGCCGCCTCCAGGAGGGTAGGGTTACCGAAGGTGGAACGAAACCTCCTGAACCCACACTGAAAGTGACTAAGGCGTCGCCGGGATTCTAACATCCAGACAAGGCGGCGGTTGACCATTCGTTCCAAGGTGTTTCCCATGCAACTAGTAAGGGCAACACTACGGCAGCTACTTGGGCTCTTGCGGTCTTTTCCAGGTTTTAAAAAAGGAGTTGAAACTGCCTCACCCCACGAGTCAGGAAAGTGACCTGACGCCCAAATGGGACTAAAAAGTGCGAGGAGGATTTCTTTGTTCCGCCTTGTGAGGTGCTGTAGCAGCCTGTAATGGATCCTGTAGTGACCAGGGGATGTGCCACGAGCTGCAGACATTGCAGAATCCAGCTCCCACATAGAAAATGGGCAGTAGTAAACTTCGTTAGGCGTGGACTGAAAGTCCAGACTAAACCTCTCTGCAACCGGTCTATGGCGCTGGGAACCCGGATCCTGACTGGTTGTTGCAGTAACCATGGTCAAATACGCTGCCATAGTCTGGACAATGTTTCGCAGATCCATGTGTAGAGTGCCGTTATTCATTACAGAAGCCATGAGGCACCTCCCTCCTCTCCCAAATATTCTCCTAATGGACTCCCACACAATGGAACATTTGGTGGAACGATTAATGGTGTTCAGGAACTGTTGCCACGACCTCTTCTTGCTCTCTCGAATAATGTGGCGACATTTTGCCCTCGCCACCGGAAAAGCTGCAAGATTCTCAGCAGTTGGCCGACACTGTAATCGACACAGAGCCGCACGCCTGGTCCTGAATGCAGAGTAGCATTCGGCACTCCACCAAGGGACAGGCAGCCTCTTCCAGTGGCCTGTTGACGTGGAATGGATGCTGCAGCGGCGTGGTGGACCATTTTGGTAATATGATCCGCCCACGCCTCAACATTCGCACACTGTTCAAACTGGGCCAACTGGCTATAAAGTATCCAGTCGGTCCCACTGATCACCCATCGTGGTGGTCTCCTGTCGGGGCACACGCCATCTGGCAGGTGAATCCAGACTGGGAAGTGATCACTGCCGTGCAAGTCAGCGACCACTTCCCACTGAGCACTGGCACCAAGAGCTGGGGAGAAAAGCGAGAGATGAATGGCAGAGAACGACCCAGTCGCTGTGCAGAAGTGAGTGCTCTGTCCTCCATTGAAGAAGCAGGCACAGGATGACAGGAGATGCCTCTCAATTGCTCCACCCCTGGGACAGGTAATTGCAGAGCCCCAAAGCACATTGTGGGCATTAAAATCACCACAAATAATGAATGGCTGGGGGAGCTGTGTAAGAAGGTCGGTGAGTGCCGCTTCATCAAGTGCATCATGTGGGGGCAAGTAAAGCGAACATACAGTCAATGGATGACGCACGTGCACGGACACAGCGACGGCCTGTAAAGTCGTCGTAAGTGAGTGGGGCGAGGAGTGGTAGTCCGTCCTGACGAATATACCTACGCCTCCTCTAACTCTCTCTCCACGCAGGCTGTCCTTTTTGTGGAGTGTATAGCCTGGTAGCACAGGGGAGTATGATAGATGGAAATAAGTCTCCTGGAGACACAGACACAGTGGTCTACCCTCAGGGAGTAGACGAAGTTCCTCCACATGCATCCTGAACCCCTGCAAGTTCCACTGAAGTATGGGAGCCATCTATGACTGGGGTAGCACCTTCATCCTGTCTCTCTGATGGGGTGGGGAGACTGCAGCAGGTGGAGGGGCAGGCGTGGGGTGAGATGATTGCTTCACACATACGTCGTACTCCATCAGCTCTGGAGAGGAGTCAGATGAAGCCTCTCGTAAAACGACATCTGCATGGTCAGACGGTTTACCACGTCATTTGACCCGTTGTTGCTGATGTGGCTCCTTAAAATCAGTGAAGCGTTTTCATAATGGGACCTTGCTAGTGGAAACTTCCACTTCCCAGCAAGCAACTAACCTCCAATCTGCTAAATGCCTTGGGAGTATGCCATAGACACTGAACTACGCAGCACCTTGACTTATAGCAAAGATGTTGTGACATGCCGTGATCTAGTCGATATTCCCACAGAATAACTGCAACGTGAGTGGGCTCCGGAAGGTATCGTTGATGTACAACATATCATGAAGAGAAACTTCCTGAACATGTTCAAGCTGGCTTCCTTGGCCTTAGTGTGAGGCCTTATTTCCCGACCCCAATGCGCTGTTTTAAATGTCAGCGTTTTGTGCATACCACCTTAGGGTGTAAAGGCGAAGCGACTTGTGGCGACTGTGGTAAGGCTGCTCATGAAGGAGTTGGTTGCCCATCTCCAGCCAAATGTATCAATAGCTCTGGAAGCCACCCTGTTTGGAGTAGGGACTGCCAAAGATTTCTAGAGCAACGCAAAGTCCAGGAAATAAAAACAACCAAGTGTATCCCCTGTGGTGAGGCCAAAAAGACCTACAAGTCGATTCAACCTCCTACATTTACTACATCTTTTGCATCCATGGTTCAGAAGCCTCCTCCAAAAGCCGATGCCTCTACACAGACATAGGTGGTGAGTGTTGGCACTAACACCTGCAGATGTCAGTGCACTTGCAATACAGCCAGTGTTTCAGAGCTTGTAGCCCCTACTCGAACGGCAGACAAAGGTACAGTGGCGAACTTGGGCCAGCCCCTGGCGCCTCCAACAGCTGAGGCTGTTCTTAAGCCCAGTAAGGCCACTACCACTCCCATGTCGACTCCCCCAAACCCCACCAAACCGCGCCAAAGTCCAGACAGATGTCAATCAACATAAATGGAATAAAAGAAACTTCATTTACAGTAAATAGGGATAAAGCTAAGGGCAGTACCAACTTACTTCATCAAAATATTAGGGGAATAAAAAATAAAGTAGATGAGCTATTAGTTTGTTTAGATTATCTCAAAAATCAGAATGAGATAGATATACTCTGTCTGTCTGAAAACCATGTAACTGTGGGCATGGATAGTGTCAGTATAAGTGGGTATAATTTAGAATCTTACACTTGTAGATCTGGGATGGATAAAGGAGGAGTTGCCATTTTCAAAAAACAAGGGTTAAATGCAAAACTGTAGAAGTAAGCAAATTTTGTGTTGATCAGCACTTTAAGGTTTATGCACGTGAACTTCAGCTAGAAAATGTAGTGTTGATATTAAACAGTGTATTGGTCCCCATTAGGAGACTGGGAGCTATTCATAAAAAAATTTGACTCCCTATTATGCTGTCTGTCAGACAAAAAGAAGAAGTTATTAATCTGTGGTGATATCAATGTAAACTTTCTAAATAATTCTCAGAGGAAAATTGAACTACAAGTGTTATTAACAACATATAACTAAGAATCAGTGATCAATTTCCCTACATGTATAGCTCAAGACAGTAGCATGCTAATAGATAATGTATTTCTACAGAAAGAGAATGTAAAAGAAACACACGCTTTCCCTGTGGTAAATGGATTGCCAGACCATGATGCACAACTGATTAACTTACAAAACCTAACAGGGTGTACAGTTCAGAAACCATTAAGTAAAAGTGTAAGGTCGCTCAACCCGGTATCTATAGGGCACTTCAAAGAAATATTGAGAAACGTTAATTTGGGAGATGTATATAATGAGTCAAATGCTTATGATAAATGCAACATATTTCTTGATAAATTTATATCACTTTTTGAACATTGTTTCCCAAAGAAAATTACTAAATGTAACACCATACACTTTTCAAAGAAACTTTGCATTACTACAGGTATTAAAGTGTCTTCAGAAAGGAAAAGAAAGCTTTATGAGACTGCAAGAACTACTAAAGAGCCAGAAGTAGTTTTACACTATACAAATTATTGTAACATACTGAGAAACATTGTACGGAAATCAAGAAATATGTATGTCAGAGAAGAAATTAACAGCTCCACCAATAAAGTCAAATCAACACGGAATGTTGTTACAAGGGAGACAGGAAAAGTAACCACTGGGGTAGGTAGTATTACTATTAAGGAGAATGAGACCATCCTAACCAACAGTACACATGTAGCTAATGTATTTGACAACCATTTCTTAAGTGTAGGAGAAAAAATTGGTGAGAAAAGTTCAAACGAAAAAGCCAGGCAGTACATAGAAGAGCCTGTTTTGAAAAAAATTAATCAGATTAAGTTTCGTCTAACAACCTCTGCCCGCATCTCGTGGTCGTGCGGTAGCGTTCTCGCTTCCCACGCCCGGGTTCCCGGGTTCGATTCCCGGCGGGGTCAGGGATTTTCTCTGCTTCGTGATGGCTGGGTGTTGTGTGCTGTCCTTAGGTTAGTTAGGTTTAAGTAGTTCTAAGTTCTAGGGGACTGATGACCATAGATGTTAAGTCCCATAGTGCTCAGAGCCATTTGAACCATTTTTTTAACAACCTCTTTTGAAATAAGTAAAATTATTAAATCTTTGAAAAATAAATGTTCTGTAGGAGTAGATGACATCGCTAATAAGATATTAACACAATGTGGAGCAATTACAGCTGATGTTCCGAGTCACATACATGATGCATCACTAACTCAAGGTATTTTCTCAGACAGTTAAAAAATGCCATTGTCAGGCCACTCTACAAAAAGGGGGACACCGCAGCATCCTTGCTCAGAGCATTTTCAAAAATCTTCGAGAAAGTTATTTACTCAAGAGTGGTTAGCCATCTCAACAGTAATGGGATACTTAGTAAATCACAGTTTGCATATTAAAAGTGCTGTTCCACTGAGAAAGAAATATACAATTTCACTGTCCACATAACAGAGTCTTTAAATAGTAAAATGTCATCAATGGGAATTTTCTGTGACTTGTCCAAAGCAATTGATTGTGTGAACCATGACATTATGTTGCAGATATTACAGTTCTATGGTATAAATGGAGAAGCATATGAGTGCTTTAAGTTGTGCCCTGAGAGCAGGAAGCAAAAAGTTTCCATATATGGGTCAAGTGATTTAAATAAGTTTGCCTCTTCATCTAACTGGGGTGAAATTACATTAGGTATTCCACAGGGCTCAATCATGGGTCCCCTTCTGTTCTTGATATATGTGAACTACCTCCTTACCTATCTGAAACATGAAGCTGAACTGGCGCTGTTTGCTGATGATACAAGCATAATTATTAATGTGGTAAAAGAAACTCGAACTGAAAATGATACAAATAAGGTCTTTGGAAAAGTCATTTATCAGTTTTCTGCAAATGGGCTTGCTCTAAACACAGTAAATCTCATTTTCTGCTGCAAAAAGTACAGTTCCTTCAATAAATATAACACATCAACAGAAGTCAGTAGACAGGGAAGAGCATACTAAGTTTTATGGTTTACACATAGATGAGAATCTTAATTGGAAAACTTCTAAAGCGGCTAGGTTCAGCAAATTTTGCAATCAGAATAATTGCCAATTTTGAGGATATAGAAATTAGTAAGCTAACATATTTTGCATAGTTTCACTCTTTGATATCATATGGAATAATATTTTGGGGTAACTCAACATTTAGACAAAAAGTATTCACTGCTCAAAAGAAATGGTTAGAATAACGTGTGGGGTTCATAATCGCACATCTTGAGGCATATTTTTAAAATTTTGGGAATTCTTGCAACAGCCTCATAGTACATTTATTCACTAATGAATTTTGTTCTCAGCAACATATAAATCTTGTTTCGTATGTGAATTTCTTGTGCGCTTGGCACGTTCCACATCATAACGGCTACTGTGCCCTGCGATTCATCAATGGAACGCACAACCAACTAACTGACTGGGAACCAGAGAGGCGATTCTGGCACTGAGACTCGTTATCGAAAAGCAATTACAGAAAAATAAACCAACTTATATTGCCTCTGAAGACATGGAAAAGTCATTTGACAACGTTATCTGGCAAGAGATGTTCAGAGTGCTGAGGAAAAGTGGAATAAAGTACAAAGACATCCGTGTGATACTCAGTTTCTAAAAGCATGAGGTGACAGTGATTAGGAGCTGTCACCAGGAACAAGAAGCAAATATTAGAAAAGGGGTAGACAAGGATATGCTCTCTCTACTCTTATATTCTGTGCTTACATCCAGGAAGCTATAGACCAAGTTCGAGAAACTACTGAGGTGGGGATCAAAATTAATGGGCAGAAGATAGACGTACTATGTTATGCAGATGATATTGCTATAGTCACGGAGACAAAAGAAGATCTAGAGGAAGTCCTCAGAACAATGGAAAAATTCTATGCTATCAGTATGGAATGAGAATAAACAAGAGAAAGACTAAAGTGATGGAACTGCAGTATAGAAGCAGAATATGAACCTCTGAGAATGAGAATTGGAAGAGAGGAGCTGGAAGTGGTAGAGGAATTTACTTATCCGGGAAGCAAAATCACAAGGGATGGTAGAAGCAGGAAAGAAATTGCGAGCAGAATACAAAAGGACAATATTACATTTAATCAGAGAAGGAACTTACTCACCAGCAACAACATCTATCTGAAAATAAGGAAACGTATCATGAAAAGTTTCGTTTGGAGTGTGGCCCTGTACGGATGTGAAACTTGGACAATTGGAAGAGAGAAGACGGCTAGAGGTCCTGGAGATGTGGTGCTATTGAAGGATGATGAAGATCACCTGGAGAGACAAAGTAACAAATGAAGAGGTGCTTAGAAGAGTACATGAAATCAGATCTCAGTGGAGGCACACAAACAAGAAGAGACAAACTTGTAGGGCACATCCTACGACACAACATCATTGGAACAATAGCAGAAGGAGCTACTGAGGGAAGGGGGCGACCAAGGGTATCATACATGCAACGGATCATGAATGACGTTTCGTGTAACACATACGTGGAAATGAAGAGGAAGACAGACACAAGAGAGGAATGGCGCTCTGCAGCAAACCAACCTCAGGGTTGAACACTAAAGGAAAGAAGAAAGAAATCATGTCTACACAACCTGAGCATATCCTTATAGCTATCGTACAACTGTCGAGGGTCTACATGCGTTTTATACTTCTTGAATACGCTGTTATCAATTTTTCTGCTACCGTTCAGCATCTACTTTCCGTAGACAGAGATGGACAAAGTTATAGCTGAGTTGTCTGTTTGAATGGCAACATCAGTCGTCTGACTTTCGCTAAACAAGCGCAGGGCCGTTTTAAATTTTGTAGCACGCAATTTATCTCTTAATCGTTGATAAGGTAATTTATACTTTCTAGGTTTGAGGGGAGAATTCTCACTTGCACAATCTACATCTACATCTACATCCATACCCCGCAAGGCACCTGACGGTGTGTGGCGGAGGGTACCTTGAGTACCTCTATCGGTTCTCCCTTCTATTCCAGTCTCGTATTGTTCGTGGAAAGAAGGATTGTCGGTATGCCTCTGTGTGGGCTCTAATCTCTCTGGTTTTATCCTCATGGTCTCTTCGCGAGGCATACGTAGGAGGGAGCAGTATACTGCTTGACTCCTCAGTGAAGGTATGTTCTCGAAACTTCAACAAAAGCCCATACCGAGCTACTGAGCGTCTCTCTTGCAGAGTCTTCCACTGGAGTTTATCTATCATCTCCGTAACGCTTTCGCGATTACTAAATGATCCTGTAACGAAGCGCGCTGCTCTCCGTTGGATCTTCTCTATCTCTTCTATCAATCCTATCTGGTACAGATCCCACACTGCTGAGCAGTATTCAAGCAGTGGGCGAACAAACGTACTGTAACCTACTTCCTTTGTTTTCCGATTACATTTCCTTAGGATTCTTCCAATGAATCTCAGTCTGGCATTTGCTTTACCGACGATCAACTTTATATGATCATTCCACTTTAAATCACTCCTAACGCGTACTCCCAGATAATTTATGGAATTAACTGCTTCCAGTTGCTGGCCTGCTATATTGTAGCTAAATGATAAGGGATCTTTCTTTCTGTGTATTCGCAGCACATTACACTTGTCTACATTGAGATTCAATTGCCATTCTCTGCACCATGCGTCAATTCGCTTCAGATCCTCCTGCATTTCAGTACAATTTTCCATTGTTACAACCTCTCGATATACCACCGTATCATCCGCAAAAAGCCCCAGTGAACTTCCGATGTCATCCACAAGGTCTTTTATGTACATTGTGAATAGCAACGGTCCTACGACAATCCCCTGAGGCACACCTGAAATCACTCTTACTTCGGAAGACTTCTCTCCATTGAGAATGACATGCTGCGTTCTGTTATCTAGGAACTCTTCAATCCAATCACACAATTTGTCTGATAGTCCATATGCTCTTACTTTGTTCATTAAACGACTGTGGGGAACTGTATCGAACGCCTTGCGGAAGTCAAGGAACACGGCATCTACTTGGGAACTCATGCCTATGGCCCTCTGAGTCTCGTGGACGAATAGCGCGAGCTGGGTTTCACACGATCGTCTTTTTCGAAACCCATGCTGATTCCTACAGAGTAGATGTCTAGTCTCCAGAAAAGTCTTTATACTCGAATATAATACGTGTTCCAAAATTCTACAACTGATAGACGTTAGAGATATAGGTCTATAGTTCTGCACATCTGTTCGACGTCCCTTTTCCAATCCTTTGGAACGCTACACTCTTCTAGAGACCTACGGTACACCGCTGCAAGAAGGGGGCAAGTTCCTTCGCGTACTCCGTGTAAAATCGAACTGGAATCCCATCAGGTCCAGCGGCCCTTCCTCTTTTGAACGATTTAAATTGTTTCTCTATCCCTTTGTCGTCTATTTCGATATCTACCATTTTGTCATCTGTGCGAAAATCTAGAGAAGGAACTACAGAGCAGTCTTCCTCTGTGAAACAGCTTTGGAAAAAGACAAATAGTATTTCGGCCTTTAGTCCGTCATCCTCTGTTTCAGTACCATTTTGGTCACAGAGTGTCTGGACATTTTGTTTTGATCCACCTACCGCTTTGACATCAGACCAAAATTTTTTTAGGATTTTCTGCCAAGTCAGTACATAGAACTTTACTTTCGAATTCATTGAACGCCTCTCGCATAGCCCTCCTCACACTACATTTCCCTTCGCGTAATTTTTGTTTGTCTGTAAGGCTTTGGCTATGTTTATGTTTGCTGTGAAATTCCCTTTGCTTCCGCAGCAGTTTTCTAACTCGGTTGTTGTACCACGGTGGCTCTTTTCCATCTCTTACGATCTTGCTTGGCACATATTCATCTAACACATATTGTACGATGGTTTTGAACTTTGTCCACTGATCCTCAACACTATCTGTACTTGAGACAAAACTTTTGTGTTGAGCCATCAGGTACTCTGAAATCCGCTTTTTGTCACTTTTGCTAAACAGAATAATCTTCCTACCTTTTTCAATATTTCTATTTACGGCTGAAATCGTCGATGCAGTAACCGCTTTCTGATCACTGATTCCCTGTTCTGCGCTAACTGTTTCAAATAGTTCGGGTCTGTTTGTCACCAGAAGGTCTAATATGTTATCGCCACGAATCGGTTCTCTGTTTAACTGCTCAAGGTAGTTTTCAGATAAAGCACTTTAAAAAATTTCACTGGATTCTTTGTCCCTGCCACCCGTTATGAATGTTTGAGTCTCCCAGTCTATATCCGGCAAATTAAAATCTCCACCCAGAACTATAACATGGTAGGGAAATCTACGCGAAATATTTTCACTTTCAATATATTCACTAGGTGCGCGTAGTAATTCTGGAAAATCTTAAGTAAGTTTTCAGTATGTTCACAGTGGATGATGTACTGGGACAATCCAGCACTGGCGCCATTTGTGTTGGTGTGTCTTACGAGGTCAATTCCTAACTGAACATTGTAAAAGGGCACCACACATAAAGAACAGTATCAATATAACCAATAGTACCCCACAGGCGCCAGTTACACTCCCAGCACATAAATTTCTCTCGCAGGCGAAACTATATCATTAGATTATATAAAATAGAGATCTTTAAAGAACGCGAAGAATTTGGTTCAAATTGTTGATTTATTCCGCCGAGTATGTTATGACATTGGTTTGATTGTGTGAAGTTTGATGGTTGCTGAAACGCTGTTTGTTCATTACGAAAGATCTGAACGTCGGTTACACTTATTTGTCAACACACGCTAGAGACATATTCTGCTCACTTGGTGCGCGTAGTAATTGTGGGAAATCTTAAGCAAGATTTCAGTATATTCACAGTAGATGATGTATTGGGACTGTGATTTAAATTGACAATTTATCTGGTAGTAAATAAGCAACCAGTCGCTTTTATTTAGCTTTTGGATATGATTTATTCTGTAAGCAACCAGTCGCTTTTTTTAGCTTTTTGATATGATTTGTTCTGCCACAAACATGTTTACTTTCTGTGAATCAGTGTAAAGCTAAATACTGCTTATTTTATGTACGTAGCTGAATGTACACTATAGGAAAAGATTTAATATGGGTACCACATGGCAGTACGGTCATGAGCATAACATCTAGCTAACCTTGGTCCACGGCATAATGTTCTTGTAAAACCTCCATCTCATGATGAGCGTGCAGCAGCTCGAAAACGTGTTTATGGTACAAAAAATGTATCAAAAAACTAAAAATAAGCGACTGGTTGCATATTATTTACCAGATAAATCGCCAATAACAATATTTGTTCAGATGGAATCCTTTCGACATGAAGTTTAGTTTGACAAAAGATATGTGGCGTCCCACGTTATATTTAGTCAGCTAGCTGTTGTTTTGACCATGTTGTATAAAGAGTAATTTTGTATTTACCACAGTACAGAATACTCCATTTTTGTGTAGCATCGCATCTCAAATACTTCGAGTCTCTTCTTTTCCGGTTTTCCCACAATCCACATTTCTCTACCAAACAATCGCGTGCTCCAAACGTACATTCTCAGAAATTTGTTCCTCAAATTAACGTCCATTTTTGATACTAGACTTCTCTTCAGCAGGAATGCCAATTTTGCAGGCACTAGTCTGCTTTTTATGTCCTCCTTGCTCCGCCCCTCATAGGTGATTCTGCTACATAGGTAGCAGTTCTGACATGTCTAAGTCCATAATATACGGCATGTCACCTAACTATTGCTTGAGCTGAGGGAGTTACGCTACTCAACAATTATGGCATAGTCACCCTATTTTTATGACGTCTTTAGAAGTTTCACCTCCTTTGCCCTGTTAGTCTAGACTAGTAAGGAACCATTTCGTAAACGTTTAATTGACCTCAAATTACCAGCAAGACCTTCTACTCCCTTATAAATACAGAAGGGGGACACTTGTTCAAACGTCCGCTCCGCCTCTGGATCACTACAAACAAATTCTGATTTACGAATCCTTCAGCCCTATTACTAAAGACAACCTGGTTTTCAGGAGGACTAGCCTCTCATTCGTTTGGATGTGTGGATGTGAATACTTCCAGATGGTACACCCATCACGTCAGGAGTGGAAGTAATGGTACTGACTACATTCGCCATGGT
Source organism: Schistocerca serialis cubense (assembly GCF_023864345.2). NCBI lineage: Eukaryota > Metazoa > Arthropoda > Insecta > Orthoptera > Acrididae > Schistocerca > Schistocerca serialis. The sequence continues at coordinate 981,931,563 of NC_064638.1, forward strand.
GTTCCCAAAGGCAACCAGGACCATATAGATCTGCACAGACAGAGACTCAATTGCCTGGGCGTACTTTGGGCAACTGAGGTGTGGCAGGATAGTCTGAGGTTATCCTCTAACGACCGTTTCTCCTCAACAGTCATGCTTCTCCTCAGCGTGCAGCATATCTTGGAATTGAGGATTTTTTGAAGAGAGATTCTGTAACACCCTACCCGTCACTTATCTGGTTTTTGGCGTGTGTTCACCCCAGCTAATTGACTAACAGATCAACAGAGAGTGCAAAACTGCCGCAATATCGGATAAAGCAAAGAAAGTAATAAGGCCCTGTGACTCCTGATTGAAGTGCGGCGGCAGTGTTGACATTAATTGACTCAGAATTGATCACTTTCAACTAAAACGGGGTGCACATTCATGTTATATTCAACTATTGAACGGTACGATGGACATTTATCAACAGGCGTACAAGTTCTGTGGCTGCGTCCCGGTACACCAGCATGGGCTCAACCAACCCCCACCCCTCACTGTCACTCATCTTAAGGCAGCTGGAGGCCGTGCCCCGTTACCGCTTTCTCAGAGTTTGAGCTATCCTAAGCTGCCTATTGTCGCTTCCCTTCGCTGCTCCCCAGCCCGGCCACGGTCAACTCTGAATACGTCCTTGGGATAAACTAGCCTCCAGTAAATCGACGCGTTTCCACAAAGTATTCATGTCACGTGAATTACTTTAAAACCATCATCCAACATTAATTATTCCAATACGTCCATACTATACCCTCTACAAGATGCATTGTGCCTTGTCAGTCATTTTTGTTCAGCCCTACTGTTCACTCAACGTGAGTTTGGTGATCTTTAATGACTTCATGTAAGGGGCATAGTTTGTGCCATCTTACAATTCTTACCATCCTCGCGAGCCGGGAAACAAAACGAACATCCCCATACGGCCGTGTCGTACGGTGGCCGCTGAAGCATGCCTAGAACTTAACAGTGACAGGATTAATGGCGGCGACTAGTCAACAGCTCAGGAAAACCAGATTCGATAACAAGACCGTATCCAGAAACAATCCTGAACTCTCTAGCTCCCTGAGACTTTTGCCGTTTAGCACGAGCTGGGAGGGGGAAATCGGAGGAGCGGCGGCACATGTGGTTAATGGAATGTCACGGGCTCAGAGAGCTAGTTCCTTCCTCATGGTATTGGTATGTTGATCTTATCAACAGACATTATTTTTTCACGTTGAAGCTTATGAACTTCACGACCGTTGATGACTGTTTGTGAATAACGCTACCAGACACAAATACTGTTAAAATGCTTCATTTCAAAGCTACAATCAGTTTCGAGCCACCTTGCTCATCTTTAAATTGGCAGTTACTGTTATGTTTTAGTCAGCAGCATATCGTCTGCTCCTGCAGTGTGTTCCAATGCATGGCGATTAGTTTTGTTGCGGTTCTTTTGGTTATCCTGAACGATGTACTGCATTGTAAACAGCATAAATATTGTAAATAAATAACTGTGCCACACTTCATATAAGTAATAGTGTTAGTTAAAGCGTCACACGCATATCTTAAACTCGATACTTTTACTCACAACTGCAGCAGCGACTGAGCAGCACTGCTGCATGGCGATAGCAGTGAGTGGAGGCCAGGGCATTGGTACTGCAACTGGATTGCTGGTTATTCTTCTTGTTTTTCTGTCCCTGTTAAGACATATCGGTAAAAAGAATATCGCACTAGACTAATCTCGGACCTCTGTCGAATAGGCACATGAAAATCCACTTTAAAGATAATCCTGTTTGTAATGGGAAACAAACTGATGCTTTCTAACGACACTGGGCGTTGCGTGGAAAACGTGACAGATGTGTTTGTTGGACTGATTCCAGCTACACAGTGCAAAAATGATATAGTAAATATCTCCCTAAACACAGAAAAAATACGCCTGGAAACTCTTAGGCGTTACACCACGTATACAGTGTGGCCAGAAAGAGTCTCGATAGCTTCTACGGTGTTACAGGGCAATTTGTACTGAAAAATAATTGGTAAGCAAAAAGTTCGATACACTGCACCGTTTACAATTTAATTAGCATTGAAATTAGCCGATCGGGCCTTTGCGCACGCAAATTCATGCAGCCCGCCATGGTGTAGCTAATACAGCACGAGACTGCTCAGTCTTTTGCTCGTATTCGATTCTCATTACCATCCCACGTGAAATTTTTGTATCACTTTCTTGTTCGGTTTAGTGACACCGTCTCTGGTGGGCCACTTGAATTAGTGCTCTCATCGATCTCAGTGGTTAACTTCAATGTTAATTAATTCGGAAAATGGAAGACGTATCGAACTTTTTTTCTTAACAATTATTTCCCGGCGCAACCTACCCTGCAATATACTTAGAAGCTTTTCAACTGTTTCTGACCACTCTGTACAGATATCTGTAAGTTTACCTCAATTCTAAGATTTTTTCCTAGATCCAACTCATCTGAAGTAGAATAGTGACTAGAAGAAATTAAAACTACCTTCGATGATACTGTGGCTTTTGATTTCCCAGTAGCGTGCGGTGTCGTGTAAGTCAAACTGATAATCTCTGAAATGTGAGTATGGTATAGAATAATAGAATCTTGAGGAGGGGTTTTGAAATTCAGACAGAGATGGTAATGTTAGTGATGTAGCAGTTATGCGTCGCGGGAGCGGGGAGGCCTTAGCATCCGCACTGCCAGGATTTTCCAACATCAGTTCGAAAATACACTAGAGCAGATAAATTTTGTAGCAGCGCCTTATGGCAACGTGATCAACAATTTTGCAGAAAGTTTGTCTAAATCCCATAAATTCACATTTCTCGGGCTGTTTAAGCTAGACCTTCAGATGTACATAACTTCTTATGTCACTGTAGGTGGATACCGCACTATAGTGGCGTGTGATGGACAACCAAGCACCTACATTGCCTGTGGGTCGCCGGGCCATGTTCGCGCACAGTGCATACAAGTGGCGCAGACACCTAGCGGTGAAGCTACAAGATCCTGTGACAACGGCACTGCCCCTGACATACGCTGACGGTCACAGGACTCAAACCCGAGACTCGAATCGGAGATACCAACTTAAGTGGTTCTCTTAACGTGGAAACATTCGCGGAAATGAGTGATAATGCAGACCAGACCGTGCCGAATCAAAGAAGAAAAGAAACGACTGATATTCTTCATGACGATCTGTCCCACGGAAACCTGGGGTAATCAGACACTAGCTACAGACGAACTAACACCGACAAAGCAGTCGACTTCGAGCGCTAAAAAGGAAACTCCTCGAAATAGAAGCGAAGGCTGACGGACCAATGTGCTAATCAAGTAGCGCCACTACTTTGGGAAAACATAAGAAAAGATTAGTAAACAACTGAACCTGAAAAATGATGACTCGAAACAACTCTCGACTGTTCCAATGGATGTCGATACGACAATGAATTCGCACCAAGAGGCGCTTGATGACGCGATCGGGTGGCTGCCCCAACACACAATGCGAGATCACCGTGAGCCAAACGTCATTACGTACCGAAACACACAAAAAGGGAACTGGGCAGAAGAAGTGAAAGAAGAGTCTGTGGATAACGACATGGCTGGAATACGAAAAGCTGAGGAAGAGTTAATGTGATCTCAAAAAGAGAAACACACAATCACAAAGAGAATACCGCGAAAAAACTGTTTTTCAAACTAGATCTTGCGGTAGACTTCGCCGCTAGAAAGGATCATTAACTCCGAACATGTACATCCCAAAATGAACAGACGTCGTATCTATAAAACTTCAAATTGAGTGTAAATAAAATCCGATCTTATCTGCAACTACGTGGTCTACAAGATCTCTTGCATGTTGCAGATATAAACATCATGTTACTTCAAGAAGTAACTAGAAGTCTACTGTAACAAATAACTGGATACAATACCATCACTAATCCGAGAAATGGAACAGATTCAGGAATAGTATTTTCAGCGAAAGATGACAAAAGACTTGGAGAAATTGCCAAACAGTAGAGAGATCTCCGTCACCGTCAACCATGCACGGATGACAACGTGTACGCTTTATAAGGAAACAACAATAAGCGTAGAAGGGAAGATGTTTTTAAGGAGCGAAGCAGTCCCATTTTTTAGAAGGAACCAAGACCATATGTATAGCAGGGATTTTGGCAGTGTACTAATCCCAAATAATCAGATGCTTACCTTAAACAGGTGGAACGTATCATTTACAAAATATATTTAACTTAGACGTGGGAACAAACGCACGGAACGGGACCTGGTTTCACACACGTCAAGAGGCACTTCATCAGTCAGCTCTACAGAATATATGTTTCGGAGCAGCTAACAAACCAAGTCCTGGCCCCCGAAGTTTGGCCGACGGTATTATTTTTTCATGCCGCATATGTTAGTACTGTTAACACTGTACGAGCAAGAAAGAAACATTTCGCGCGAAAAGTCCATGGAAAACCAACAATATTCATCTCTAAGATGCAGAATGTCGACGTGCCTTTAATGAAACATGGAGGGATTGCGAAAGGAAACTCACACAATGCAACTCTGCAGCAGAATGGTAGCTCAGACCAGAAAAACAAAAATAGTAAAAAGCTACGCAAGAGAAAACACCGCATAGTGAAACAAAACAATTTCTTGCCTTTCTTGTGTCACTGTCGTATGCAGACATTAGTCGGTAACAGTCAACTACGCACAGGTAAAAAATTTATACTAAGTTTTTAAAACTTTAGCGACAGCAACCAGAAGGATCAATTAAGGTCCAGGTCGCCGTACACGTTAGAGGAAGCAGAACCATCCATGATCCTTATCATACGTGGAATTAAGAGCGGGGAAATGAAAATAGTAAAAGGAAAATAATAACACATTTACAGTTAAGTAATGGCGAAACAATTGTGCAGCAAAACAAAATAAAATATTCAGCACACGAACAAATGGAGGACTTACAGGGACCGAAACACACCGATGAAGCTATACAGCAAGAACTATTACACAATTTGCAACGGATATTAAGCACAGCCGAAGTAGAGAATCTTGTGAAGGAAATCGGCGAAGAAAAACTGGAATATGAAATCTCCAGGCCTCAGTGCTGAAGCTTACTATGCATTTCAATATCAGATCACGTCTGGCTTACTATGCATTTACGAAATACTGCAATTGAATTTTAATGTTCCTAAAAATATCTTGGAAGAAATCGCTGTATTTATACCTATACATCCAGGTTGCACATTAATTGATGATTTTAGACTAATTACGTTACTCAGCGGTGACAATAAAATCATGGCACGTTTCATTTCCCAAAGACTTAAAATGCTTATGAATATGATAACAGGTCGGTATCAGACGAGTATAGAACTGGGAAAATTGGGAAATTTGTGGTAAGATCTTATGGGACCGAACTGCTGAGGTCATCGATCCCTACGCTTACACACTACTTAATCTAACTTAAACTAACTCACGCTACGGACAACACACACACCCATGCCCGAGGGAGGACTCGAACTTCCGACGGGTGGAGCCGCGCGAACCGTGACACGACGCCCATGACCAGGCGGCTACACCGTGCGGCCAGGAGTGGGCAGAAGGATTCTCCACAACTTATGTGAGTACAGAGATGTAATCGTTCCTGCAGAGCTCTGCAAAATTAAGTGTGCTTTGGTTTCATTGATTTTTCAAAAACTTTCGAAAAAGTAAACCGCCAGTATATCATAAACACTATGCCGGGAATGCGATTTCCAGCATATTTACTAACGTTACAAGTAAATTTCTCAATAAAAGTTTTGCAATGATAATAGTCAATGACCAAGTGGCGAAAGAAATTAAAATAAACGTCACTGTGAGACAGTGTTGCCTAACGTCAATGCCTGTATTTTACCATCGCCATTGAACTCTTGCTTGCCACACCGACCCAACGTTGATGAATGGAAAAAAAAAATTGTTTGTAACGTTCATGCAGATTAGTAACCATTTTTAATCACCGACTATCACGAATTTGCCTCAGAAGCGAAGCTGAGCAGAAGCAAATCTGGAAACAGGAATAATACAGGATGCGGCATTTCTATGTAATATCATGGCCCGCACACAACAATCAACAAAACTGTATGCTGCAACATTGAATACAGAAGCAATATAAGGCACACTATCTGTTAACTACAAGAATATTCTTGTGAATTTGCTTCCATGCATACAGAAACACTGTATTTGGAAGCTCGACGAAATATATAGTAACCTTTCTCAGTGCCTACATAATGTCGAATATCGACTGTGCTGTACAAGTGCTGTCGATGTCACAAAAGACGATGAAACGAATCACCTAAGCTTAGGACAGTTTGTTACACGAGGATGTACACAGACTGGCAAAAATCGCAACACCAAAAAGCAATTGATGTAGAGTAATGAAATTTTGGAAATACTTTAGCTAGGTAACAGATTTATGTGATTAACATCGCAGGATTACATGTTAATGTAAGCGCGAGATAAGATATTGCAAATCTGAAATGTAGTGACATTAATAACCGGTTGCACTTGTATTTACGACAGTACAGAATACTCCATTTTTGTGTAGCACCGCATCTCAAATACTTCGAGTCTGTGTGTTGAATGGAAGATGCAAACATGCGTGCATTACATTGTACAGGTGACGGATGTAAGTCTGGGGGATGAAGTTCCATTCCCGTAGTACTTGGTCGGTCAATACAGGGACGGTTAATGCTGTTTGTGGATGGCTTGGAGTTGTCGTCTGATGACGTCCGCTAGTGCTCGATTGGAGGCAGATCTGGTGCTCGAGAAGGCCAAGGCAACATGCCCACACTCTGTAGAGCATTCTGGGCGTGCGTTGTCCTGCTGGAAAACCGCCCCTGGAATGTTGTTCTTGAATGGCAGGACAACAGGTCGAATTACCACATTGGCGTAAAAATTTGCATTCAGAGTTGTGGTATAACCACAAGGGTGCCCCTACTGTCGTACGAAATCTTACCCCAGACCATAACTGCAGATGTAGGTCCTGGCTGCAGACAAGTTGGTTGCAGGCACTCAGCCGGCCTCCTTCTAACCAAAACACGGCCATCACTGGCACCGAAGCAAAACCAGCTTCCGTCAGAAAACACAACAGACCTCCATCGTGCCTTCCAATGAGCTCGCGTTTGACACGCGTCTGGCTCGGAGCTGTCCTTGAAGTAACTGATTTCTATCATTCCGTCTTATGATTCTCTATTATGACGCAATGTTCCTACGGACATGCATGCGTGATTCTCGTGTACGGGAATATACGCAATGCATGAGTACAGGTAGTAGACACATCTTTGACGACATGTAGTAGCTTGAGTGTGGCCGTGAATCGTGCTCGCGTAGCCAGTGGTAAGGCTCGCGATAAGCGGGAAATCCCGGTACGGGTCCCGGTCCAATTCAGATTTTCATAGCCGTAATTCCATTATTCAAATGATGTTAGTCCATGTACTCAACTGCATGCATGTCCGAAGGAACATTTCACCGTAATTCAGCATAACACAGGCACTGCAATACCGTATAGAACTTCCGTTTACGCCGGACAACTCCTCCTTGGTGCTGCAGTTTTTTCCATCTGTGTATTCATAAGGTAAGTTTCATACGCGAACACTCGCTGGAGGAGACGGAGGATTAAATGTAATAGATGTTCAAATCATCGGCGTTATATGCATGTGTAACACATAGAATCAGTGGAGGACGTCACTCACAACGAGAGGTCCCCAGGTGCGGGATCGAGTTTTTGGGAGCATCTACACGAGGATGTTTGTTACGGTCCCAAGTATCTCACCCAGCACCTCTTCATCCTGGTGGACCCTCGTTTGCGAGTATACGATCAAACATTTTCGTACTTTTGGGTGACTATTTTAGACCTTTAAAATTAACAGCAGTAAGCGTCGGCAGCATTTGGTAACCTGGTTAGTGTATGAGTCTCACGCGTAGAAGGTCTCGAGTTCGAATCTCGCCAGGTGCCTCAAAGGTCTTTACTTTTAAATTATTATCGATACGTCTTTGATTAATATTTTTATTCATACTCTTTATTTTTATATCTTTATCGAAACGTCTTTGGTCGTTATTTATATTCAGTTGGTTTGTATAAATACATTTTTTTTCTAATCCTCTGCCACATCGTTTTAATCATCGTACTAAAATTTTCATTTGCTACCATTTTTTCCCACCTTTTTTATTTGGACACTTTATGCAAGTGATTTTATTTTTTTTTGTATTGCGATGTAATCTCTTCCATTTGATCATCTTATATTATTGGTAATGTTTTGTATTCATTGTTTCTATTCCTGACTTCACTTGAATATCGTTTTATTTACAATCCCTTCTCTCGTTTACATCTTCGTCTGCGATATTTTGCCCATAGTGCAACAGAAATTTACTTTTTAATTGTTTCTATGACGATTACCATCCAAAAAATGTATATCTGGTCTGTAACAAAAAATACTTTTTGATAGCATTGTACAGCCAATAAATAGATTAGGAGTGGATCTTAAAACAAGAAATGATTTTTTTAAATTTAATACAAAAGAGTTACTTTTGACATATGAAGCATTTTTAACGTATATAAGTAATACCCTCAATTTTAGAAGGCACTAGAGGATCATCTTAGGCAGACGACGCAACAGAGAAGAAGGAAAAATATAAATTTTATTCTTTCATTTATTTACAAAGAGCAGAACTTCATTTGGTTTTCATATTGTCAAAAATGGTGGCAAATTATGAGTCGAGCATAAAAAGCGAGAGGTAAATGCTCGTGGAAGGTGCATCTTTGTTTAAAAATTTACTACAGCCACGAATGGAATTCATGCAATCTACGTGGGAGGCGAACATTTTACCACATAGTCATATTACCTGTCGAAAGTGGACTTTATGTTAGCATATTAATGACGCTCGGAGGACTTCTCGACAATTTTTGAGACTTGCGTCGATCTCTTTGGCACATTGATATTTGAGTGTTTAACGTCATTTGCCAGAAATATTACAAGAATTACAAAAATCTTATTACCCTATGATCTCCTTGTAAGCTATCCAAACAGGACTCAAGATTCTCCCTGAATGTTTACGTTGCTACTGATATTGTACTTTAAAGTCTTTTATTTACTATTGCGTTTGATTTGAAACATTTTACTCGGTGCTTTATCTATCTAGATAAACTGGTTGGTTAGATGGCCTGGTTAGTTTTATTCTTTAGTAGAAATACTGTAGATGACTTTAATGTGTTGAAAAATGCGCCAAATCCCGAAAGTATGGACAGCTGCATATGTCATATGAGTCTTTAAGAACAATAAAGAAATGAATGCAACAGTTGCCATGGTATAATATTAGGAGACTCAGCGTATAAGATTTACGTCAAAACAGTAAATCAGTGTCTATAAATTACTTTCGAAATTCAGTTATCTGAAGAACAAAATGTTTCGGAAAAGTGTTTCCATACTTAAACAAGTTGCAGAGAAATAAAGAGCGTTCCACGTGGACAAAAACATTGCTGTTGCAGACTTAGCCTTAGACCGTTCAGATAGGAAAATTTTTTGAAATATATTACACAAGAAAGACTATCGTCAGTAAATTATAAAGGTTACAGAAAGCCTATAATAGGTACAAAAACAAGAATAAAGGCAAACCCTGCTACATAATAAGATATACCTACAAACCAAGGCGTCCAACACTGGTGTAGCTTGTCACCCACACTTTTTAATGTATACATCGACGTTATGATTGTAACATGGAGACAAAACATTGCTCTAGCCTTAACATTAATATCTAAAATATTTTTTAATACAATGTTTCTGGCAGATGAGCTGGATGTTGTACAGGATAGCGAAACTTCACTGCAAAGATCCAGGTATAAACTTGTGAGGTAATGGGTGAGTTATGGCACCCTGAAAATATTCTGTGGCCGCACGGGCTGCTCAGCAGGCCGACTGCATGCTACGGACAAGAGGGGTAGCCCCAGTGTGTGGTCCAGCGACCGCGTGGCTGGGAATTACATGGTGACGCTTTGTCGATGAAGGAGACATGCCGGGAGTGCCAATGATAGCGGACTTCGTGAAACCTTAAAGGCAGACATTTCTCAGTTTGTACAGAAATTAATAGTAGCCAGATGAATCACGATACCTCAAAAAGAAACATGTACATTACCATTATTTGCATGACGATTCTGATGGTGAAATCAGATTTTCAATACCTTTATTAGTTTAAAGTTTAGTATCTCATGATAAATAACACAAGTAACACCCAGCAACGAATTTCCAAAATCTATACGGTTAATCCGATTTTGTCCATCGATGTGTCTTTAGAAAGCTGTTATTATAAACCTAAATTTGTATAAATTACAGGCATGTAACTTGAATAGTACATGAGTCATTTGAGGTCCAAGTGGCCGAATACTATCAATCGCGTCAGGCCACAGTGTAAGTAGGCTGTTAAGGTTTTTATGTTGGTAACGCCATGTAGCGCTCTATATGAAAATCACTGACTGTGCTGTGTGAAGGCTGTGGTTGGTTTGCATTGTTGGAGTAATATTCGCCGTTGTAGTGTTGGGCCGTTGGCTTTTAACAGCGCGTAGCGTTGCGCAGTTGGAGGTGAGCCGCCAGCAGTGGTGGATGCGGGGAGAGAGATGGCGGAATTTTGAGAGCGGCCGATCTGGACGTGAGTCCATCAGAAAGAGTAAATTTGTAATATTGGATATCATGGACTGATATATATATATATATATATATATATATATATATATATATATATATATATATATTATGACTTTTGAACACTATTAAGGTAAATACATTGTTTGTTCTCTATCAAAATCCTTCATCCGCTATCTATGCCTATCAGTAGTTAGTGCCTTTAGTAGTTTGAATCTTTTATTTAGCTGGCAGTAGTGGCGCTCGCTGTAATGCAGTAGTTCGAGTAACGAAGATTTTTGTGAGGTAAGTGATTTGTGAAAGGTATAGGTTAATGTTAGTCAGGGCCATTATTTGTAGGGATTATTGAAAGTCAGATTGCGTTGCGCTAAAAATATTGTGTGTCAGTTTAGTGTTGATCAGAATAGGTAAAGAGCGAAATGTCTGAGTACGTTCAGTTCTGCTCAGCTGTTTGAAAATCAAATAACGTAAAGGGTTTACCAGCACAGTCATTTATAATTTTTGTAAGGGGACGTTTCAACAGTTACACGAAAAAGCGGTAGCAGCATGCCTATAAATATATTTATTCGTCTAAGTCTTTGTTTATATCCGATATATACTATTCATGAAGAAATTATTAATTGAATAATTAAATTAATAATAAAATAATTAAATTAATTGAATATTTACTGTGTTTTAGAAACCACAGAGACATTAGGCTACTGGCCTACCTTTCGCGTGTATTCCTTTGATATATGTTTATTTGATTTGTATATGTATTTAATAATGTGTGTTAGAGCGTGTTTATGGTCCAGCCGTAGGAATATTTATTTAATTTCAAGTTATTTAAATGTAAATCCAGTATTTCGAATGTGTTTGTTTGTGAGTGTGCATTGGCTTGGAGCCCTCTAGCCAATCACAGTGATCGTTCCAAAAAGGACATGTGGAGAGACTGTATAGAACTGGGGGAAGGAGCATTGTTTCGAGAGAGGACAAACAGTTCTGAACAGGGTGGCGCGAGGGACGGTACGGGACAGAACATGAAGGGTCCTGAACGGTACGACGTTATGGACTCACGGTCGCGGGAAAGACTTGGAGTGGAGCAGTTTGTGCGTGGTCGCATGAGATAGCAATATTTCATAGTGCCGACTTGTGCACTTGTGAGATTTCCGTGGCTTCTGCTGTGAAGATGTAGTACGCTTTTGGAAGTGAATATCTCACGAGCTGTGTTGTCAATTGTCACTCATTACATGAAGTAAGAATCTATTGTTTCCCTGTTATTCAACTCATATTGTATTTAATTGCTGGACCAACGACACCAATAAATGTTTTACAGCAATAAAGGGCATTCTTAAAGGTACTTCTGCTATAGTACCCATCATTTAAAGTCGTTAAAATAGTACCTGCAGGATGTATTTAATTGCAATCTATAATTTATAAATGTTTAATTCTAAATTCGCGATTGCCGATTGATAGGAACATTCGACTATTTGATTCATGCGTATATTCATATTGTATGCTGTAGACTCAGCAGTATTTGGCTTGTAATGCGGCAACTACGTATCCCAGCCACTGGACAACAAAACCTTTTAATATTTCAACTCTGTGTCTGTCGCTGGCCCGCATGCCTGACCAATTTCTAAAGGATAAAATATGAAAATATGCACTGCATAAACAAATGCGATGCCTTTCGTAGGGACAAATCCGGTGAGGACTAAGATCATAACAGGAAACAAAACCATTGAACAATTTATTTGTTTCAGTTAACCGGGAAATCTTATTAGCTACTAGAATGAACTCCATGTTTAAAACAAACTCAACAGAACATTGAGAAGTAAAGTGAGAAAAAAACATAAAAATTAAATCTTATAAGATAATGGCCGCCACACATTTCCATTTGGAAGTGAAACTGGGACATGTGCAGAAATGAAAACAGGAGAACAGAGTTGGGCTATATGTTTTAAATGAGAAGCTCACATCAAATCGACAAAGCTGGCTAGAACATCTACAAAGAATGCTAGATTCTAGATTACTATAGCAAGCCTTAAATATCAGGCTTTTAGGTACAAGACCCAAAGGAATACTAAGAAAAAGGTGGCTGAATACTTAGAAGATGGAACAGACCTACGGCGTAGACCATGCTGATAGAAGAAGAGAAAGAAAAATACTTTAATGAGCTGGCAGCTAGAGGAAAATGTGTTGCTGACGGAAAAATTCATTTAAATTAGTATGGATAGTTGACATATGGTAGCACAGTTTGCACAGTTTGAAAGTAATTAGTGAAAGTGCCTGCTGGGAAACCCTAGTGCAAAAGCGCTTCAAAGGCACCTGAACCCCAGTGCAAGTTTCTACTGACATACGTATATCCTCTAGTGCGAAGACGAGGAACCAGAGCACGCGGCCGAGGCGTCAAATTGTACGTATCAGTGGCGTAGATCGACGCCCGAATTTCGAGCTGTTTTACATTCGTTCCAGTTGAGTGACGTGTCGGTTATGATTGCCTCAGAAATTACCAATTACGTTATCGTCTGTCGGTCATCTGCCGCGGCAGCACGCGAAACGCGTTACGCGCGGCCGTACGTGCTCGGTAATTATGGTAGGGCCGGCAGCTGGTCGAGCGCAGCACCAGCTGTGGGTCTGCGTGCACTGCCGTCCGGAGCGGCCTAGGGGCGAGAGGTGTCTGCCAGAGTGACGGGGAAGCGGAGGTGCAGGGGCAGTAGGGGTCAATGCTCTGTGGTCAATATACCTTCAACAGACAGGCACCTGGCAACGGTTGTGCTAACTGATATTTTGCACTCACCTTCACTTCGCAAAGGAAGTCCATTCGAAGCAATCGTACCAAAATTATCCGTTTGTGATAACTGGCTTACGACTTGTTTAGCCCTCTTTCTGCTACCAAAAATGCAAATTATATTTATACTCGCTGCGTTTCCCGTTTTTTTTCTTCTGGCCTCAAGTTACATGAAACATCCAAATTAGCACATCGGACATAAAGGTAATCACACCCAAGATGTTGTTTGGGTCTTCAGTCCGAAGACTGCCTATCTCCATATTGTTCTATCCTTTACAACCCTTTTCATTTTCTAATAACTGCTGCGTTCTGTAATCATCACTTGGTCTTCTTATACTGTTTTTATCTCCACCCTCTCCCATCCCCCCGTGATCCACGCTTCCCTCCATTACTGACCTGGTGGTCCCTTGATGTCCTGCCAGCAGATCCCTTCCTTTGGTCAGCTTGTGCCACACATTCTGTCTCCCAAATTTTATTCAGTATCTCCTCATTAATTACGCCATCTACCCACCTAATTATCAGCATTCTTCTGTAGCACCACATTTCAAAACTCTGCATCCTCTTCTTGTCCGAACATTTTATTGTCCACATTTGACTTCCGTACACGGCTATACTCCAGATATATACCTTCAGAAAGTATTTCCAAGCACTTCAGTCTATATTCGACGTTAGCGAATTTCTCTTCTTAAGAATGTCTTTTCTTGTCATTGCCAGTCTACATTTTATACCCTCTCAACTTCGGCAATCATGAGTTATTTTGCTGTCCAAATAGCAACAACTTCGTGTCTCCATACCTAATATAATTCCTTAGCGTCACCTGATTTAATTCCATTACATCCCATTATCCGTGTTTTGCTTTCGTTGATGTTCGTATTACATCTTCCTTTGAAGACACTGTCCATTTCGTGCTTTGCTGTCTCTGACAGAATTAGAATGTCATCGGCAAACCTCAAAGTTATTATTTCCCCTCTCTGGACTGTAATACCTTCTCCAATTGTTTTATGATTCCTTTGCTGCTTGCTCAACGTACAGATTGTGGAACATTGGGGATAGATTACAAAACTGTTTAACTCCCTTCTAAACCACTCCTTCCCTTTTGTGCCACTCGACTCTTATAACTGCCATCCAAGTTGCAAACAGCCTTTCGATCCTTCTATTTTACCAATCCTACCGTCCCAATTTGAAAGAAAGTTTGTCAAAAGCTTTCTTTAAATCTACAAATGCTACAAACGTAACTTTGCCTTCTGTTAACCTATTTTCTGAGACAAGTCGTAAGGTCAGTGTTGTCTTGCGTCTTCTTACATCTCTCCTGCATCCAAATCGATTTTCCCCGAGGTCGGCTTGTTGCAGTTTCTGCATTCAGTTTCAGAACTCGAGTTAGTATTTCGCAAAAATTAAGTTGATAATTTGGTAATTTTCACACCTGTCAAAACCTACTTCTTTGGAATTGGAATCTTTACATTCTTCTTGTGGTCCGAGGGCATTTCGCTTGTCTCATACATCTTGTGCACCAGATGGAATAGTTTTGACAGTGTTGGTTCTCTCAAGGCTATCGGTAATTCTGATGGAATGTCCTCTACTCCTGGGGCCTTGTTTTGATTTAGGTCTTTTCAGTGCTCTGTCAAATTCTTCTCGCAGTATCATATCTCCCACCTCATCGTCATCCATGTACTCTTCCGTTTCTATAGTATTGTCTTCATCTTACTTGTATAGCCATTCTACTTATACTCCTCCCACCTTTTAGCTTTCAAATCGTTCAAATAGCTCTGAGCACTATGGGACTTAACATCTCAGGTCATCTGTCCCCTATACTTAGAACTACTTAAACCTAACTAACCTAAGGACATCACACACGTCCATGCCCGAGGCAGGATTCGAACCTGCGACCTTTACAGCAGCACGGTTCCAGACTGAAGCGTCTAGAACCGCTCGGCCACAGCTGCCGGCTTTCATCGTTCCCTTCTTTGCTTAGTACTTCTTAGCTTCTTTGCTTTCCATCTGAGGTCTTGATATTCATGCAACTGCTTCTCTTTTCCCCAAAGACCTCTTCAGTTTTCTTGCAGACGGTATCTATCTCTCCCACTGCATATATGCTTCTAAAACCTTACATTTGTCCTCTGGCTATTCCTGCTTAGCCATCTTGCGCAGCCTGTCGTTCTCATTTTATAGACATTTGTATTCCCTATCGCCTACTTCATTTGCTGCATTTTTATATTTTCTCCTTTCATCATTCAAAGTCAGTATCTCTTCTGATATCCAAGGGTTTCTACTAGGCCCTGTCGTTTTACCTATTTAACTATCTTCTGCCTTCACTATTTAATCTCTCAAAGGTACCCATCCGTCTTTTACTGTATTTCTTTCCTCTGTTCTAGTCCGTCGTTGCTCAGTGCTCCCTCTGAAACTCTCAACCCCCAGCTTATTCGTAAATTACATAAATACCATGTCACACCACCTCTAGGAATGATAATGACTTGGAAACGTTGAGGAACAGAGGCCACAAGTTCCGTGATCTCTGTCCTACCTCCATGAAACCAGTCGTTGGCCATTACATCCCGTGCTCCTATCAAATTGCGGCGATGTTGACTGTTTCGTTTGACATACTGTTTCAAATAGTCACAGAGGTTTTCTGAGGGATGAAGGTCGAATGATGTAGCTGACCAGTCGGGGTGGGATAAAGTGATTAAGTATTTGACAAATCAGGAATGTATGAACATAGCTGTTGTCATTATAGAAGATGGGGATGTCCACATCATGATGTGAAAAGAAGGGAAACACATGGTCATTTGTCGAAATAAACATCGTGAATCGTGTGCATGGTAATCTAAATGAGTATTACTAAATTAACTTACGAAAAACATCCCTAAAAATCACAGAAACACTTCTGGCCAGAACTACATAAAAATACGAATTAAGCAGTTCATTATGCCACCGTTGCACTCAAAACCTTGCATCATTTGAAATGAGAAAAATGTGACTCGTGGAAGCACACTACTCGTCTACGTTCAGCTAATGTAAAATTTATATTTTATTCTGGTCACTGTAGATGTGTAGCTACAGGCTGATACACGGGAGATGGATGGTTCCTAAATAAAGAATACTCGGACAATTTTAAAATTAATTTATGTTTATTTACATTAAATCAAAGCTCAATACTTACCATTTCGTATAGGCCAGACCTGTTTGTGAAAAATAATGACGTCGAGCGGATGTCCATCACTTCGAATACATGATTCAAGTCTCTTCACCATATCCTCCCTCACAGGGAACCTATGTCTCTGAAGGGGTGGTAGCAGTTGTTTGAATGAGTGCATCCTTTCACTGGTACAGATTTCACAGTTTGTGGTTATAAACATAGCTCTTCATATACCCTCACAGAACAAAAAATTACACACTGATAAGTCTGTAGACCTGAGAGACCAAACAATATTGCCAAAAAGGTGAGATAATCTGTCCAGAAAACATGCATCGAAGAACGGTTTGTGATGTAACGCCATCTGCTGGAACAAAACATCTTTTAAAGGGATTTTTGATGTTCTAAGTCATGGTTTCAAGAATATCTCAAGCATATGCATGTATGGAGATGAATTAACAATGAATGTGGGCCAATTTTCTTCGAAAATATACGGTGCCATAATGCAGGAAGAGCTAAGACCACACTGAACTGTGACTTATTCAGGGTGTAAAGGACGCTGGTGAATAAGATGTGGATGCTCAGGAGCCCAGTAACGCAGGCTGTTTAACTGACAGTGCCTATTAATGAAAATGAGCTTCATTGTTCACCAGTAAATTACATTGTCAGTCAAAATCACTTGCAAACTGCAGGCAAATTGTTCAGGTACAGCATAGTCAATCAGCTTCAGTTGTTGCACAATAAAACGTTTATGCAGTTTGTAACCTCCCCGCAGAAATTAAAGAGATTTATATTTAAATGTTAATGGACATCGTGCTAAACGTAACCTCCCAGCAGAAATAAAAGAAAAGTCTATGATAATGAAAACGAGCCAAATATTTGGTCCCCACAAAAATTATAGAATAATAATGACCCAAATGTGAACTCGACACAAAAATTGAGAAATGAAATTTAATTATTAAACCCACAATAATAGGGCAGCATCGCTGACCTTAGGCCCTGTGCAATAATTAATCTGATAAATTGATTCTGGGAGGAAAAGCATAGGAAATATTGTTTCAATTGGAATGATTCATTTCTTAAAAACGATTGCTTTGAAAACAAAATTATTATTGGGGCATTTCTTGAACAAATTAATTACAATTAACATACATTACATTATCAGATGTGCGCAATGCTGCTTCATTACCTTATTTAACAATATACCTCGTCCTTAACCTTGACCAGAGATGTAAAGGGCGCACGCCGCCGATCCATGCCGACGCCCGCTCAGTACTACCGTCCACTCGCTACTACAGTCGGCTGACTACTACCGACTCATTGCAGCTCGCAACTTCCTACTCGCTCTGCCGACTCCACACACTCTACTTCCGACCGAGTCCAACTCGCAACTGAACTCTAGCGCAGTCAAGCGCAGACTAGACACGATAAATAACTCTCTGGTCAGAGATTCTGTCATGCCTCGCCGTCGCTGGTAATGAATACATATGAAACGTACGCGTTTCAAGATGGACTTTGAGTGTACACAAAATTCGTCTGACCGATTCACGCATCAAATGCATCCTGTCACTTGGCTGAAAATGACTTATAAGTTCGTTGCGCCCTCTATCGGGCATGCTGGAATTCAGTATGGTGTTGCTCACTCTTAGGCTTGATGACAGCTTCCACTCTCGCAGACATACGTTCAATCAGGTGCTGGAAGGTTTTTTGGGGAACAGCAGCCCGTTCTTCACGGAGCGCTGCACTAAGGAGAAGTATAGGTGTCGGTCAGTGAGGCCTGGCAGGAAGTCGGCGTTCTGGAACATCCCAAAGGTGTTCTACAGGATTCAGGTCAGGACTCTGTGCAGGCCAGTCCATTACAGGGATATTATTGTCGTGTAACCACTCCGCCAACGGCCGTGCATTATGAACAGGTGCTCGATCGTGTTGAAAGATGCAATCGCCATCCCAGAATTGCTCTTCAACAGTGGGAAGAAAGAAGGTGCTTAAAACATCAATGTAGGCCAGTGCTATGATAGTGCCACGCAAAACAAGAAGTGGTGCAAGCCTCCTCCATGAAAACCACGACCACACAATAACACCAAAATCTCCGAATTTTACTGTTGGCACTACACAAGCTAGCAGATGACGTTCACCGGGCACTCGCCATACCCACACCATGCATCGGATCTCCACAGTGAGTACCACAAGTCGTCACACCACACAACGTTTTTCCACTCTGCAATCTTCCAATGTTTGCGCTCCTTACACCAAGCGAGGCGTCGTTTGGCTTTTACCTGCGTGATGTGTGGCTTATGAACAGCCGCTCGACCTTGAAATCCAAGTTTTCTCACCTCCCAACTAGGTGTCATAGTACCTACAGTGGATCCTGATGCAGTATGGAATTCCCATGTGATGGTCTGGACAGATGTCTGCCTACTAAACATTACAAACCTCTACAACTGTCGGCGCTCTCTGTCAGTGAGTAGACGAGGTCGGCCTGTACGCTTTTGTGCTGTACGTGTCCCTTCACGTTTCCACTTCACCATCACATCGTAAACAATGGACTAGGGATGTTTAAGAGTGTGTAAATCTCGCATCCAGATGTATGACACAAGTGACTCTCACTCACCTGAGTCTGTGAGTTCCGCGAAGCTCCGCATTCTGGGCTCTCAAGATGTCTAATGACTACTGAGGTCGCTGATGTGGAATACCTGGCAGTGGATGGCAGCAAAATGCACCTAATGTGAAAAACACATGTTTTTGGGGGTGCCCGGCTACTTCTGATCACAAAGTGTAGCTCCCTAGCGCGACATCTAGCTGACCGTCCTCACCTTCTGACTACCGCTTCTCTTACATTTTCTGGCGTCGTTACACTGTGTCACGGGCTTAACTGCTTCTTATCTAAAATGTTCCCAGTTAATCTGGAATGTTCCGCCCATTTGAGGATTGCGTTAGGACTCGGAACAACTTCTAATCGATCGAGACTGACTTGTATACGAAACATTTGCTGTGTAGCTGAAACAGACTCACCACTTCTTAACGAAACTGTCACAGACGAACAAACGATGTTGCAAGTCCCATTGCTCCATTTTAACTGAAATGGCGTATTTCGTGGAGAAGAACTAGACCCACCATGATCTTCTCCTATCACGGCACTCACAGTACTCCGTAGTTCAAAATCGCCCATCTTGTGTGTTTCACCCTGCACATGTGTCTCCGTTAGCAGTAGACATCTCCGACGCTCAGACGCTAAACGACCAATACACGCAGATCCTTTCGCAAAGTTCGTTCGAAAACTGGTTGAAGATGGACCTGTATTCTCTGGAAGTAGCAGTTCCTGTTGGGTTTTAATACGACTGTCAGTGACGATGTATAGTACTCTTCATCGGGGTGGCGGGCCTCATCAAACCAGTCATAAAACTGACGAGCCGAGAATAACTAAGACTTTTGCTCTTACATCATGTTACGTGGCTGCGGGTGATATGTAATTCAATGTAGACACGTTGGGCATTCCGCTATGGTACTCCAACATAAGTGTAACCTTCATACTTGATAAAGTAACATAACTTATTAACTGGTAGGAAGAAATGAAGAAAGAATAGAAGCATGTTTCCAGGGGTTTCCAGGTCGTGCACATGAAGTTCGACATCACGTGGCGGGGGGTCAGCGTAACTGTAGCGTCAAATGGAGCTGGCGCCGCAACACGAGGCAGTTGAAGAAACAGTGTTATGTACTGGTCTTGTTTTTTACAATATGGCCGTGAAACAACAACTGGATGACTACACACGGGGAAGAATCATCGAGAAAATAGAAGGAGGATGAAGTGTGACGAGTGTATCCCAGGTGTTTAATATTACACACATCACAGTTTCGCGTTCCAAATCAAAGGCGATTTGAATCCCAGATCGCCCTGCAATTCTCTGCTTTTGGAACTCCCTACGTGTTGTTTTGGTGCTGACTGGATTCGCGCATTCAGTTCTGCTCCGACTCTCTGCTACGTCACCACGTCGACGCACCCTCCTGCTTCAACCGGCTGGTGCGTATACACACACCGTTTCATCTCATTACTTACAAGCAGCGGTGGATGGCCAGAGAACCGCTTGGTACCTTTTCAGCTTAATCTGCAGCATTTCAAAGTGAACAATGTGCTCTTTTAATGTGGTACCCGACATTCTGATCAGTGGGCTTATCGTTCTGTGGCTATTTTTGTTAAATTGCTGCATCCTGCTGCTACCTTCCTTTATCTGTGTGCCACCCAACCATGGTTCACGGCAGCCGCTATGGTACTACAGAACTGGATTAACCTCGAGAGGGAAAAACCGCAGAAACTGGGCTAAACATATATCAGGATAAAAAATAGTCCTATATAGCACAAAACAGGCGAATACGTCCTGGGCAGAGTTACTGAATTAATTTTCAGCTGATCTGGCATCTTCAAAGACATTTAAATCAAAACATGTTGACATACTCGAGCACACACGGTATTTTCCAGTGCAGTGAGCCCTTCTAGTTGCAGTGTGTTGGCACAGCTGCTATTCCAGTTTGTAGACTAAAGTCCCTGATCCCGTACCCAAAATCCAGAAGATTCGTCAGCAGTAGCAAACATGACATGACGGCATGCGTCATGTTATACGACATAACGTCTTGTATCATGTTACTTCATTTGGATTAATGCAACATATTACTTGACAAAGTTACTAATATTAACAAGTGAAAAAGAGCAAATATGTCAAAATGTTTTGATTTAAATGTCTTTGAAGATGCCAAATAAGTCGAAAATCTAGTTCCCTTCTTTTACATGCCTAACTATGCCCAGGACATATTATGCTTTTTGTGCTATGAGGTGAGCATTTTTAGATATGATTTCCAACTTTTACTCTACCATAATTTTCACATTAGACCGCCACAGCTTAGCAACCTACGTACCCACTTAGTTCCTTCAAGAGAGGACGATCCAGTGTAGGATGTTTCATTTTCTTTCGAACTATGTTGCTTTAGTCGTGGGAACGGTTAAAGCTTTCACAAAACAACAGGACGACCACTGATTTCATGTATTTATCTACCTTTTTACAAAATTTGAACCGATTCGCTAAATCTCGAAAACATTTGGGAATTTGTGGTAAGGACTATCGGACCAAACTGCTGAGGTCATCGGTCCCTAGGCTTACGCACAACTTAATCTACATTAAACTATCTTACCCTAAGGACGATACACACACCCATGCCCGAGGAAGGACTCGAACCTCCGACGGAGGGAGCCGCGCGGACCGTGACGAGACGCCCCATGCCGCACGGCTAATCTTGAAAGACAGAAACGGCGCGCGTAAGAAAAACCACCAATTTTTTATTTTTTGCACGCAAAATCCGAATGATGCTCCATTTTTGAAAACAATTTTTCTATTTTATGATAAAAATGCCCTTTTTATTTGTCTGGTTCACTTTAAACCGTTTCCGCGCATTCATTTCACATAAGAAGACTATTTATATGCTACATTTAGCTCTACTTTAACCATCGTATCTCGGCAACGAACAAAGTTCGTTGGATAAAAAAAAAACTTTTGATTGTTGTTGTTGTTGTGGTCTTCAGTCCTGAGACTGGTTTGATGCAGCTCTCCATGCTACTCTATCCTGTGCAAGCTTTTTCATCTCCCAGTACTTACTGCAACCTACATCCTTCTGAATCTGCTTGGTGTATTCATCTCTTGGTCTCCCCCTACGATTTTTACCCTCCACGCTGCCCTCCAGTACTAAATTGGTGATCCCTTGATGCCTCAGAACATGTCCTACCAACCGATCCCTTCTTCTGGTCAAGTTGTGCCACAAACTTCTCTTCTCCCCAATCCTATTCAATACTTCCTCATTAGTTATGTGATCTACCCATCTAATCTTCAGCATTCTTCTGTAGCACCACATTTCGAAAGCTTCTATTCTCTTCTTGTCCAAACTATTTATCGTCCATGTTTCACTTCCATACATGGCTACACTCCATACGAATACTTTCAGAAATGACTTCCTGACACTTAAATCAATACTGGATGTTAACAAATTTCTCTTCTTCAGAAACGCTTTCCTCGCCAT
Organism: Schistocerca serialis cubense; assembly: GCF_023864345.2. NCBI lineage: Eukaryota > Metazoa > Arthropoda > Insecta > Orthoptera > Acrididae > Schistocerca > Schistocerca serialis. The sequence continues at coordinate 981,954,159 of NC_064638.1, forward strand.
TGCCAGCCTACATTTTATATCCTCTCTACTTCGACCATCCTCAGTTATTTTGCTCCCCAAATAGCAAAACTCCTTTACTACTTTAAATGCCTCATTTCCTAATCTAATTCCCTCAGCATCACCCGACTTAATTAGACTACATTCCATTATCCTTGTTTTGCTTTTGTTGATGTTCATCTTATATCCTCCTTTCAAGACACTGTCCATTCCATTCAACTGCTCTTCCAAGTCCTTTGCTGTCTCTGACAGAATTACAATGTCATCGGCGAACCTCAAAGTTTTTATTTCTTCTCCATGAATTTTAATACCCACTCCGAATTTTTCTTTTGTTTCCTTTACTGCTTGCTCAATATACAGATTGAACAACATCGGGGACAGGCTACAACGCTGTCTTACTCCCTTCCCAACCACTGCTTCCCTTTCATGTCCCTCGACTCTTATAACTGCCATCCGGTTTCTGTACAAATTGTAAATAGCCTTTCGCTCCCTGTATTTTACCCCTGCCACCTTTAGAATTTGAAAGAGAGTATTCCAGTCAACATTGTCAAAAGCTTTCTCTAAGTCTACAAATGCTAGAAACGTAGGTTTGCCTTTCCTTAATCTTTCTTCTAAGATAAGTCGTAAGGTCAGTATTGCCTCACGTGTTCCAGTGTTTCTACGGAATCCAAACTGATCTTCCCCGAGGTTGGCTTCTACTAGTTTTTCCATTCGTCTGTAAAGAATTCGTGTTAGTATTTTGCAGCTGTGACTTATTAAGCTGATAGTTCGGTAATTTTCACATCTGTCAACACCTGCTTTCTTTGGGATTGGAATTATTATATTCTTCTTGAAGTCTGAGGGTATTTCGCCTGTTTCATACATCTTGCTCACCAGATGGTAGAGTTTTGTCAGGACTGGCTCTCCCACGGCCGTCAGTAGTTCCAATGGAATATTGTCTACTCCGGGGGCCTTGTTTCGACTCAGGTCTTTCAGTGCTCTGTCAAACTCCACACGCAGTATCGTATCTCCCATTTCATCTTCATCTACATCCTCTTCCATTTCCATAATATTGTTCTCAAGTACATCGCCCTTGTATAGACCCTCTATATACTCCTTCCACCTTTCTGCTTTCCCTTCTTTGCTTAGAACTGGGTTTCCATCTGAGCTCTTGATATTCATACAAGTCGTTCTCTTATCTCCAAAGGTCTCTTTAATTTTCCTGTAGGCGGTATCTATCTTACCCCTAGTGAGATAGGCCTCTACATCCTTACATTTGTCCTCTAGCCATCCCTGCTTAGCCATTTTGCACTTCCTGTCGATATCATTTTTGAGACGTTTGTATTCCTTTTTGCCTGTTTCACTTAATGCATTTTTATATTTTCTCCTTTCATCAATTAAATTCAATATTTCTTCTGTTACCCAAGGATTTCTACTAGCCCTCGTCTTTTTACCTACTTGATCCTCTGCTGCCTTCACTACTTCATCCCTCAAAGCTACCCATTCTTCTTCTACTTTATTTATTTCCCCCATTCCTGTCAATTGCTCCCTTATGCTCTCCCTGAATCTCTGTACAACCTCTCGTTCTTTTAGTTTAGCCAGGTCCCATCTCCTTAAATTCCCACCTTTTTACAGTTTCTTCAGTTTTAATTTACAGGTCATAACCAATAGATTGTGGTCAGAGTCCACATCTGCCCCTGGAAATGTCTTACAATTTAAAAACTGGTTCCTAAATCTCTGTCTTACCACTATATAATCTATCTGATACCTTTTAGTATCTCCAGGGTTCTTCCATGTATACAACCTTCTTTCATGATTCTTAAACCAAGTGTTAGTTATGATTATGTTGTGCTCTGTGCAAAATTCTACCAGGCGGCTTCCTCTTTCATTTCTGTCCCCCAATCCATATTCACCTACTATGTTTCCTTCTCTCCCTTTTCCTACACTCGAATTCCAGTCACCCATGACTATTAAATTTTCGTCTCCCTTCACAATCTGAATAATTTCTTTTATTTCATCATACATTTCTTCAATTTCTTCGTCATCTGCAGAGCTAGTTGGCATATAAACTTGTACTACTGTAGTAGGTGTGGGCTTCGTATCTATCTTGGCCACAATAATGCGTTCACTATGCTGTTTGTAGTAGCTTACCCGCATTCCTATTTTCCTATTCATTATTAAACCTACTCCTGCATTACCCCTATTTGATTTTGTGTTTATAACCCTGTAGTCACCTGACCAGAAGTCTTGTTCCTCCTGCCACCGAACTTCACTAATTCCCACTATATCTAACTTCAACCTATCCATTTCCCTTTTTCAATTTTCTAACCTACCTGCCCGATTAAGGGATCTGACATTCCACGCTCCGATCCGTAGAATGCCAGTTTTCTTTCTCCTGATAACGACATCCTCTTGAGTAGTCTCCGCCCGGAGATCCGAGTGGGGGACTATTTTACCTCCGGAATATTTTACCCAAGAGGACGCCATCATCATGTAATCATACAGTAAAGCTGCATGCCCTCGGGAAAAATTACGGCTGTAGTTTCCCCTTGCTTTCAGCCGTTCGCAGTACCAGCACAGCAAGGCCGTTTTGGTTATTGTTACAAGGCCAGATCAGTCAATCATCCAGACTGTTGCCCTTGCAACTACTGAAAAGGCTGCTGCCCCTCTTCAGGAACCACACGTTTGTCTGGCCTCTCAACAGATACCCCTCCGTTGTGGTTGCACCTACGGTACGGCTATCTGTATCGCTGAGGCACGCAAGCCTCCCCACCAACGGCAAGGTCCATGGTTCATGGGGGGGAACTTTTGATTATGTTGATTTATCTACCATTGTTCAAAGACTGAACCGATTTGTGCAAACTTAAAGAAATGGCGCTTTTCAAAACCCTGCCAGCAAGACCTGTTTTTTTGAATGTGTTTGCACGTGCAATCCAAACAGCTCCAGCTCCAGTTAAACGTTCATACCTTGCTTAAAATACTGTGAGATAGCTACAGTAAGACAGATGTTTGAATGATTATACAATTGTTCCGGGCTAAACCAAAAACCTTTTGCCCCACGTTGCTAGCTCAAATAGGAACCGAAACGAAGACCCCCCCCCCCCCACCCACCCCCCACCCACCTCTCCTACGCCACAAACCAAGGTTCTGCGCACGGCCTTCTCTCACTTCAACGCTGTACGATATCAGTGAATTAAAAGGGAATTAAAAGCCGATGTAATATAATACATTAATTGACTGATATTTTACTGGCCCTTTGTTTGTTAGAATTGTTTGCCTTTGTAATCTTGGTGAAGTGCGGAGTGGTGTACGTTCGACGGCGTCTTCATGGGAACCAATAGCGGGGAGGCAAATTCCTATCGCCACATATATTCCTATCCCGGACTTCAGTTGGTGCTGTATCGGTTTTAGACGAACTAGATCAGGTAGGAACGCTCTTGGACGGAAGTCAAAGGAAATATTTGCGCCTTCTAGCAGTCCAGCCAGCTGTGTCAATAGTGTTGCTCACAGAGCAGTGCGCGAACTCATACTGAAACGTTACAACAAAGTAGAGTGGCCGAGCGGTTCTAGGCGCTACAGTCTGGAACCGCGGGACCGCTACGGTCGCAGGTTCGAATCCTGCCTCGGGCATGGGTATGATTGATGTCCTTAGGTTAGTTAGGTTTAAGTAGTTCTAAGTTCTAGGGGACTGATGACCTCAGAAGTTAAGTCCCATAGAGCTCAGAGCCATTTCGTTACATAGTAGCGGTAGTGTATCGACTGACCAATTTTAAGATAGTTCTTATCTTTAAAAAAAGCTTTTAATACTGTCATAGACAAATTGGCTGTATGTGCGGCATGTGCCTCTCTGCCGTGCAGGGTACAACCTTTCATAAACTATGGTTTGGTGGGAAAACAACGGCAAAATAATTCATGTAGCACTGTGACTCTTGAAACACCTAATGAGGATTTTCATAAGTCCTACATCGACTGGTACCCCGGGAATTACAAGCGTGCTTTATCAGAAAAAATCGAGTCGGGATTAACCACTCTATCATTTACCGACTGCATTATCCAACGTCGAGCAACAGTATCAGAATTGCTCAGTTGAGGCACTATCAGTTCTATGTAAGGTTTCAGTTCGAACTTCAATCAGAAGTGCTAAATGAGCAAGAAGTTTCTCGGACTCTTTCCAAGACCGCTCCTAACTTGCCTAAAACTGACAACAACGATACGTCGCCTGTCAAAGTCTACGAACGATCCGGGACACCCGCGACGATCGAAAGCCTGCTTTCCCCGTATTGGTCCCAAAAATACGTGGATACAGCACTGGCGCCGTAAGTTGAGGTACCCTCTGTATAATAATTTGTAAGACACTGCCACGAACGCTACAGTAATTCACGGTATAGACGTGCTTCGACAGCCGATGATAGTGTATGTCTCATAAGCGATGTTCTTCACCAGGTCTCAAACGACATGGTCCCTAATATGGTGTTAAACCCGACCAAGAAACGGGACTTATCGCTAGTACATAACTTCTATTTTAAAAAAAAGTCTCTATTCCAGTTCATAAGTTCACGGTCATGGTAGAGAAGTACTTGCAGGTTTTGTGATTTATGCGCGTGAAAAACATAAATGTTGGGCTTTACTTATGTTCATTAGAAACAATATACACGCGCTTTCCAGGCTTTTAACATCTTTTCATTTCTTTCACTCTCTCTCTCGAGCTATCAGGTAAGCACCATCCAGCTTATTGGGCGACCTCCGTAACAGCCGCCACCTCGTTCTGTCTTGTGCTAGTGCTGCTTGCTACTCCATACCAAATTTTTTTTTTTGCTCGTCCCACAAACATTTTGCTATGTGAATAATTATACACAGTTTAAAATAGCTCGACAATGAACTCAAGCTCCGGCCTCACAAGGAGTACACAGTCAAGGATCCCTGACAAAATAATGCAGTTATGTCTCTGTAATATTGCATTATAGTACTCAACATCAACACTCTATAGGTAGTTCTAAATTTCCGCGTTTTCCCGAAATAATTCCAATTAAAGGCAATGAAGGTGCTTCAGCAAGACCGTGAACGACTCGCACCTAAAATTTTGTGAGAATTCACTTGGTGTTAAAACTATAAAGACGAGGCTGTCAGTTCATCATCATGTACAGAAAGTAATACAGTTATGAGAACAGCTTACGGTTTCAAGCAATACATCGCCGTTATTCACATTTACTTTACAAATTTAATAGTGGGCATTGTCGGTTAGCGGATAAAGCTAAAGATAAAGATTTAATGTAACGGGTGCCGTTCATCGGTTTTTAAGTACGTCGTCGTCTGCTCCTTAGAGTCAGCAGAAGAGCTTCCTTGCTCCGTGTACCAACCATATGCCTAACTGTTACGTCGTACCTCCTACCTCCTTTCCACATTAATTATAGTCATACTGTCATGGGAAGTGGGCTTAAAGGTCAACATTATGGAAAGGGTAGAGAATGTAAAGGAAGATGAAATGAGAGGTAGGATACTACGAGAAGAATTGAGAGAGCACTCAAAGAAATAAGTGGAAACAATGCTGCTGGAGTAGGCGACATTTGTTCAGGGTTATTGAGATCCTTGGCAAAGCTATGTATGAAAAAAGTATTCCTCTTTATGTGCAAGATATATAACAGGGGCTACATACTCTCACACTGGGGTATATAGTAGTTCCAGTATCAGAAAAGGGTAGGGCTAATAGGTACTAACTCAATCGAACCATCACGTTGATAAGTCGTGGTTCCAAAATAGTGACACAAGTTATTCGCTGGTGAATGGAAAAACTGCTGGAAGCTGACCTTGGGAAAGATCAGCTTAGGTTCCGGAGAAATGTAGGACACGCGGAGCAATAATGATCCAACGATTTATATTACAAGATATGTTGGAGAAAGACAAAGATTTAGGAAATAGGTAGCTGTACTACAATATTTAACGTTTCCAAGATAGCAGGGATAAAACATTACGTTATTTACACGTTGTACAGAAAGAAGACTGCAGTTATAAGTGTGGAAGGACAAGAAAGAGAAGCAGTGCTTGAGAAGTGAGTGAGATGGGCTTTTAGCCTGTATTTTATGTTATTCGATCTGTAAACTAAGCAAGAACGAAAGGATATCACGGATATTTTGGGAAGGGAATTAAACTTCAAAATAAAAACTTCGAAGTATGACGAAAGCATTGTAATTCTGGCTGAGACGACAAAGGATCTGGAAGAGCAGTTGGATGGAATGGATAGTATCTTGAAAATAGATTATAAAATGAACATCAACAATGTTGTCGAACTGAAAATTTCCAGAAAAGTGTTTCTGAAAAAGAGTACTTAGTCAACGTTTAATGTGAATTTAAGAGTAAAGAAGTCTTCACGAAGGTATTTGTCTGGAATGCAGCGTTGTATGGAAGTGAAAGGTGGACGATAAGCTGTTCACACTAGAAGAGGAAACACACGTTTAAAATGTTGTGCTACGGAAGAATGCTGAAGAAATAGATGGGCAGATTGAATAACTGAAGAGGCGATTCTTATTAGAATAGGAGAAAAAGGAAATTCTTGACACGACTAAAAGAAGGGATCAGTTTACAGGATATATCTTGAGGCATCAAGTAATGTTCAATTTGGAAATGGAGGGAGGTGGGGGGGATTGTAGTGAGACACCTAGGCATTAATATAGAAAATACACTCCTGGAAATTGAAATAAGAACACAGTGAATTCATTGTCCCAGGAAGGGGAAACTTTATGGACACATTCCTGGGGTCAGATACATCACATGATCACACTGACAGAACCACAGGCACATAGACACAGGCAACAGAGAATGCACAATGTCGGCACTAGTACAGTGTATATCCACCTTTCGCAGCAATGCAGGCTGCTATTCTCCCATGGAGACGATCGTAGAGATGCTGGATGTAGTCCTGTGGAACGGCTTGCCATGCCATTTCCACCCAGCGCCTCAGTTGGACCAGCGTTCGTGCTGGACGTGCAGACCGCGTGAGACGACGCTTCATCCAGTCCAAAACATGCTCAATGGGGGACAGATCCGGAGATGTTGCTGGCCAGGGTAGTTGACTTACACCTTCTAGAGCACGTTGGGTGGCACGGAATACATGCGGACGTGCATTGTCCTGTTGGAACAGCAAGTTCCCTTGCCGGTCTAGGAATGGTAGAACGATGGGTTCGATGACGGTTTGGATGTACCGTGCACTATTCAGTGCCCTCGACGATCACCAGTGGTGTACGGCCAGTGTAGGAGATCGCTCCCCACACCATGATGCCGGGTGTTGGCCCTGTGTGCCTCAGTCGTATGCAGTCCTGATTGTGGTGCTCACCTGCACGGTGCCAAACACGCATACGACCATCATTGGCACCAAGGCAGAAACGACTCTCATCGCTGAAGACGACACGTCTCCATTCGTCCCTCCATTCACGCCTGTCGCGACACCACTGGAGGCGGGCTGCACGATGTTGGGGCGTGAGCGGAAGACGGCCTAACGGTGTGCGGGACCGTAGCCCAGCTTCATGGAGACGGTTGCGAATGGTCCTCGCCGATACCCCAGGAGCAACAATGTCCCTAATTTGCTGGGAAGTGGCGGTGCGGTCCCCTACGGCACTGCGTAGGATCCTACGGTCTTGGCGTGCATCCGTGCGTCGCTGCGGTCCGGTCCCAGGTCGACGGGCACATGCACCTTCCGCCGACCACTGGCGACAACATCGATGTACTGTGGAGACCTCACGCCCCACGTGTTGAGCAATTCGGCGGTACGTCCACCCGGCCTCCCGCATGCCCACTATACGCCCTCGCTCAAAGTCCGTCAACTGCGCATACGGTTCACGTCCACGCTGTCGCGGCATGCTACCAGTGTTAAAGACTGCGATGGAGCTCCGTATGCCACGGAAAACTGGCTGACACTGACGGCGGCGGTGCACAAATGCTGCGCAGCTAGCGCCATTCGACGGCCAACACCGCGGTTCCTGGTGTGTCCGCTGTGCCGTGCGTGTGATCATTGCTTGTACAGCCCTCTCGCAGTGTCCGGAGCAAGTATGGTGGGTCTGACACACCGGTGTCAATGTGTTCTTTTTTCCATTTCCAGGAGTGTAGATTCAAATGGATGCAGGTTGCATTAATTATTCAGAGATGGCGAGGTTTCCACGGATATACTAGCGTGAGGAGCTGCATCAAAATAGTCTTCTGAAGGAAGACCACAACAATGACACATTCAGATTTACTTCGTATATTGCAGTCTCTTCATCTATCCGTTCACTTGGTTTAATATTTCCCCAAGTAATTCCCATCACGCATATCTCCATGCCTTCATTAGCATTAAAATTGGTTTATGTCTGCACCTACATCCAAACTGGTAATACACACTGACAGAAAATTCTCCTTTTCAAACATGACAGCCTTTTTAGTATCCTATTAAGTTTACCATTTTATGGCATGGCTATAGCTACACTTCCGCTAACGTCTTTTGTTTTTCATCCAGTTGTTGTCTTCAGCTTTCATAAAGATAGAATCTCGTCATCTTGATCTAAGCCGTCAACGAAAGGTTGCACAATGTTCTTTTCTATTTATTGATGTTCTTTATTGAAGTTTAGCAATATAATGTTTTTTTTTCTTTTAGGAACGTACACTCCATAACTGTAACAGTAAACCACACAGTGACGCAGAACGCCCCTCTTGCAGAGTCTGCTATTGGTGTTGGCTGAGCATATCCGTGACGCTATCTTGCTTATCTAATGAACCTGAAACTAAGCGCTCTACTCTTCTTTGCATCTTCTCTACATCCTCTGTCAATCCCATCTCTTACCGGACTCAGGACTGACGAGCAATATTCAGGTATTACTAGAACGAGGGATTTTTAAACTACCTCCTCTGCTGGTGGACTACGCTTCCTAACGGTTCTTCCATTAAGTCTCAGTTTTATGCAGTCGTTCCATTTTAAATAGCTTCATACACGTATTCTTACACATTTAATGGAAGTGACTGCTTCCGAAGGTTCTTCTGCAGTCGCCTAATTATTCATTAAGTGTGCCCGTTTACGAGCAGTACGTTACATTTGTTTCTGTTGAAGGTCATTTGCCAACCGCTACATCAGGCAACGATCCTCTTTAGATTTCCTGCATTTCCTGTAATTTTTCAAAACACCGACATCTCTGTATGCGACAGCATCATCCGAGGAAAGCCTCATGGGACTTGCGACGTTATCTACTATGTCATCTGCATATTTTGTGGAAAGTGATGGTCCTATACCACTTCCTTGGCGTCCACCTGACGCTTTACGTCCCTTTTACGTCCGACATTTATCTCCATTGAGAATGACATACTGTCTTCTGTCAGTGCAGTCATACAGCTGGTCTCAAGTTCCGTACCGGTACGCTTGTATTTTGTTCATTACGCGTCAGTGCGGAACTTCTGGAGAACAAGGAACACGCATCAACTTGGGCATCGATATCTGCTGCATTCGGGGTGTCGTGGACGAACAGAGCGAGTTGTGTTTCAGACAATCGCTACTTGTGGAATCTATGTTGATTCGTACAGAGGAGAGTCTAGAGTCTTCAGAAATGTCATAATAGGTGACCATAAAATATGTTCGAAAATTCTACAGCAGACCATCCCAGCCATATAGGCTCATAACTTGTTCGACGACCCTTTTTGAAAATAGGAATTATCCGTTTTTTTTTCAGTCAATAGGAACGCTTCGCCTCTGCGGTAATCTACGATACACTGCTGCTGGAAAGATCATCTACATGTACATCTACGTGATTACTCTGCTATTCACAATAAAGTGCCTGGCAGAGGGTTCAATTAACAACCTTCAAGCTGTCTCTCTATTGTACCACTCTCGAACGGCGCGCGGGAAATCGAGCACTTGAATTTTTTTGTGTGAGCCCTGATTTCTCTTATTTTACCGTGATGATCATTTCTCCCTATGTAGGTGGGTGGTAACAGAATGTTTTCGCAATCGGAGGATTCAACAGGTGACTGAAATTTCATGAGAAGACACCACCGCAATGAAAAACGCCTTTGTTTTAATGATTTCCACTCCAATCCACGTACCATGTCTGTGGCACTATCTCCCCTATTTCGCAATAATACAAAACGAGCTGCCCTTCTTTGTACTTTTTCGATGTCATCCGTCAGTCCCACCTGATGCGTATCCCACATCGCACAGCAATAATCCAGAGTTGGTCAGCCAAGCATGGTGTAAGCAGTCTCTTTAGTATGCATGTTGCACCTTCTAAGCGTTCTGCCAATGAGCTGCAGTCTTATTATCTATGTCGACGTTCCAATCTAGGTTATTCGTAATTGTAATTCCAAAGTATCTAGTTGAATTTACAGCCTTCAGATTTGTGTGACTTACAGCGTAATTGAAATTTAACGGATTTCTTTTAGTACTCATGAGAATAACTTGACACTTTTCTTTATTCAGGTTCAGTCGCCACTTTTCGCGCAAAACAGATATCTTATTTAAATTATTTTGCAATTTCTTTTGGTCGGCTGATGACTTTACAAGACGGTAAATGACAGCATCATCTGCAAACAATCTAATATGGCTACTCAAATTGTCTCCTATGTCGTTAATATAGATCAAAAATGATAGAGGACCTATAACACTACCTTGGGGAACGCCTGATATTACTTGTGTTTTACTCGACGACTTTGCGTCTATTACTACGAACTGTGACCTTTCTGACAGGAAATCACGAATCCAATCGCACAACTAAGGCGATATTCCATAGGCAACCAGTTTGGTTAGAAGACGCTTGTGAGGAACGGTGTCGAAAGTATTCTGGAAATCTAAAAATATGGAATCAGTTTGACATTCCCTGTCGATAGCACTCATTACTTCATGAGTATAGAGAGCTAGTTGTGTTTCACAACAAAGATATTTTCTGAATCCATGCTGACTGTGTGTCAATAAAAAGAAAGTTTTTTGGTGTACTCTATGCCGAATCGCATAGGTGTCATATGCTCTCCTGAGCGATTTTCTGTCCGGTGGTGCTTTGTAATTTTGACGTTCGTGCAATTAGTTAGAGGAGGAACCGCAATATCGTCTTCCTCAGTGGAACTGTTTAGGAAAGGGGAATTTACTATTTTGGCCTTTTGCCGTCCTACTTCTAGATGACATTACAGACGCAGTATTTATGGACAGGCGGCTTTTATTCGTTTATCGATTTAGCGTAAGGCCAAAAATTCTAAGGGTTATATTTCAGATCAGTTGATACAGTTTTACTTCCGAATACGTTGTACGCTAAGTGCATATATATATATATGTCCTTACGCTAATTTCGGTTTCATTCAGTTTCTCGTTGTCTGCGTAGATTTGGCTACGTCTGCTTTCGGAGTAGCTTTGCTACCAGTGGCAAACATGAACCAAAATTGTTTACTTCTCCTTACGTAATACCGTTTAGGGACACGAAAACTTGCTGTCAGACAGCTGAGAATCTAATGATATCGACTTTCTCTCGTTGTTGATTACCATTTCAGTTCTGAATTTTTTGGTATCCAACTGAATGTAAATATCAGTGTTTCACAGCGCCACGTGATCACTGAGTCGTTAAAACCTATGCTTTCTTTTCTTTCTGTTCATAGACAGTCAGCTCAGTATGGTAAGCGTGACTCACACTCGAAACAAGCGGAGTTTGAATACACTTTTGGTCAGCAAGATTTAGGGTTACCTAGTTCCTCTAGATCACTTAAACCAAAGCATGGACAAAATGTCTCTCAGTTTTTGTCGTATCAGAACTCGTTTATATGGACTCTGTCGTAGAAAGCGCGTTTTATCCTAATCTTCCGTCTGTCCTTTGTTTGCTAAATAAACCTTTAGGACAGTTTCAGAGCACAGTCGATTTTAGCTCCCTGCTTAGACCCACCTGTCTGATGAGATGCACATGAAGAAGCCTTAAATATATGATGATCTTTCACTACGAAAAATTGCTTTCAGCCTGTTGATAATCCAAAAAACGATGACCATGCTAATGTTAAACTTAGGTTCTGATTTCTGAGTTTCATACAAACAGATATGCAACGTAGCATAGGTTAATGTTATGGTTATAACAAGAAAGACATTGCTATTAGCTGATGCTTCATCGAATGAGTTACACGAAAAGCCTGAAATTAGTTCAATGACTTTTGCTTCTTCCTTTCTTTCTACAGCAGCAAAATGCATAAATGCTTTATGGGAAGAGGTGGTCTTTTTCAAATTATTGTTGTAGTATGGACTGGCAACTTCTCGATAATGACAATATTTGATTGATGCAGATGAGATCTACTGAGGTCTATGACTATTAGATGCACGAAGGAAGACAAGTGCCGGCCAGAGTGGCCGTGCGGTTCTAGGCGCTGCAGTCTGGAGCCGAGCGATCGGTACGGTCGCAGGTTCGAATCCTGCCTCGGGCATGGATGTGTGTGATGTCCTTAGGTTAGTTAGGTTTAATTAGTACTAAGTTCTAGGCGACTGATGACCTCAGAAGTTAAGTCGCTTAGTGCTCAGAGCCATTTGAACTATTTGCCACTTGGAAGATCAGTACGTGTGTTTACTATCAGCTACAGAGGCGCGCAGTAGTTTCGCTATGTTAGAATATTTTAAGTACCTTCATGTCATAAAAAGGTACATCTGCAGTGGTAGTAGCGCTTCGAAGTTTTCTCGTCAATTATGTTACTGGACAACAGTGGTCGACGCGACAGAGGTTCGTCTTTAGCCACAATGACGATCAACTGATGTTCATAGTTGTCGAAACACAATTTTATATGACACGATAACAACTGAGAATCGGAAAAAGCACCTTTATAATTACACAGCTACCGAGATGAGGAATTGCTCCCAAAATCATTTATAACAACTAATTTTTAGAACATTTCCCTCTAGAGTACAGCGATTTATTTATTACTTAAAAATGAATATGAACAGTCATAACCGCCATAAACTTTCTTTTAGATAAGGTTACCCGCTTCGGTCTGTTTCAGACCATCTTCACACCTACACCATGATGGTAGATGGTGGCTGTGAATGGAGCAGGCGCTACACCTCCACGAACGGTAGCTGCTCAAAGCGGTCGTGGAGGTGTAGCGCCTGCTCCATTCACAGCCACCATCTACCATCATGGTGTAGGTGTGAAGATGGTCTGAAACAGACCGAAGCGGGTAACCTTATCTAAAAGAAAGTTTATTGCGGCTGTGACTGTTCATATTCATTTTTAAATATATAATAACTGGTGTGGCATGAGTTGCAATAAAAACCTGAACGTAGGAACATACGAAAAACTGAGGGAAGAATAATGGACCGCTGCGGCAGAGTTCGGCAAGCAGCTGTAGAATACCATGCTGGCCTGTGCAAACTCTGTTTCTTCTCATTGCAGAGGATACTGAACACAAACTTTGGACTGTGATAAGGGTTTCCTCAGTGAATCATCAGGGAGAACTGTCTCTACCACATATACATGTGTTCTCTACCAAACCTTGTTGAAGGGATTACGATAGTTCTACCGCCAGTCCTTGGAGGTAGGAGGTACGTCCAGGTCGATTACTGAAAGGTGAGGTCGAAAGTACTTTGAAAATTCATACGTTATAATGTAAAGACATAAAAAATTTCTGTAATATTTATTTACATAAAAGGAACAATGTAAATATATCAGTAGCTTCCTTTGTGTTGGCTAGGGTGCAAACAGTAACGGCGAAAACGTAAAATGGAATTACTCCCGCAGTCAGCAACAGGAAGAACATGAGAGGGCGGTTGGTTCAAATGGTTCAAATGGCTCTGAGCACTATGGGACTTAACTTCTGAGGTTATCAGTCCCCTAGAACTTAGAACTACTTAAACCTAACTAACCTAAGGACACCATACACATCCATGCCCGAAGAAGGATTCGAACCCGCGACCGTAGCGGTCGCGCTACACAAGACTGTAGCTCCTAGAACCGCTCGGTCACCCTGACCGGCACGGCTGTGGTCTTTTGGCAATTAGTCAGTACAGTATATTATCGACTGGTAGACGCTGGAGCACGTAAGGTACGCAATGTCACTAATAAATATTACTGCGACAGGAAGTATGCCATTATAACGATGGTGGCGATTATTAACTTCGAATACAGTTTACATTCTGCAGCAAGTTACAACTGCACTTATACGCGAAGTAGCACAGACAAACAACAAATAGTGGATTTTCCTTGTTAATGCTGTGCACATATGATGCACAAATAAGAGGAAAGAGGTCTGTTTAATAACCATGCAATTAAACAAGACGTAGAGTTTTCAGATGCTGGGAATTTTCGGGAATGCTGAAAGTAAAGCAGGTATCGATGTACCCCTATTGTATGACAATTCTAATGCTATGCCATATGTGAAAAATTTTTACTTCTTCTGAAAGAAAGAGTCATGAGAATAATTGGTGTTTATCAGTCAGATTCATTACAATTAGAGATCTGGTCGAAATTCCACATGAACAAATCAGCAGATGGTGTCTCGTACTGGAGGTTACATGAAAAATATGCAACACCTGACACCAACACACCAACCACCACCTGCTAAAGACATGAATCAATACGTCCCAGGAAAAGTCTGCCTGACGAAGTAGCATTGGTTCCAGTCATTACTAACCAACACCCAGTAAAATGACCCTGATATTATTATTAGGAGACTGAACATACTGATAGGAATGAAGGATTTAGCGGAGAATTTCTTTGATGTCTTCTTGGGTTATCAGGTAGTTTGGCGTCATGTTGTCAGAAAGTTTCGACGATTTTGCTTTTCGTCGTCTTGAGGCAAAGTGTCGGATTCATTTCTAGTTTTTCCTTCTCGGCAACTGTACAACAGAATCCTTCCCTGTCGGCCCAATGGGTGGGTCAGTTACTTGCCTCTGCAAGAGATGTGGCCGCTGGTGTGGAGACCACCCGACGGGATAGATGGGGCCCAGGCGTCCAGCGCTGGTGCTGCCTCCTTGAGGAGAATGGAACATTCCTCACAGCAGCTGACAAAGGCAACACGATGATGATGTTGTGGTCAGATGACTACTGACAGAAGATTGGCATGCTACTAGGTACCTGGCGTACAAGCAACTAGCGCACCTAATTCCTTAACTTTACTGAGTGTAAATGCCAAAACTAGCATAGTCCAAAATTATATACTGCAATTAGCACCCTTAATTCTTTGATTTTCCTGACTGCAAATGTCCGATTCAAGTGTATTAGTTCAAAAAATGGTTCAAATGGCTCTGAGCACTATGGGACTTAACTTCTGAGGTCATCAGTCCCCTAGAACTTAGAACTACTTAAACCAAACTAACCGAAGGACATCACACACATCCATGCCCGAGGCAGGATTCGAACCTGCGACCGTAGTGGTCACGCGGTTCCAGACTGTAGCGCCCAGAACCGCTCAGCCACCCCGGCCGGCCAAGTTTATTAGTGTCAGTTACCTAATTACAACTAGCCACTCTTAAATGAACTGTTTGAATCAGCATATATCATTGATGTAAACTAGCTCCCCAAACTGAATACCATAATGTCACCACTACAGAAGTGGCTTCCCCAAAGTCCAAAGGAACGTAGATATTCATTTTGTGTTTCACCAATTTCTACACTCGAAAAATGTCGAATATGTATCCGTAAATTATGGTTGCATGTGGAAAGGAGAATGTCTTTGAAATTTATCAATATTCCTTTTTGTTTCAAGATCGCTTGTTAATGTCGAGACACAAATATATTTGAAAAATATATCAAAAATTTACATGGGTTCGCATTTTTAGTTCTTCCTTAATTCCAATGTCTCCCCGTTGCTGAAATTTGACAGAAGAGAATAGCCAAGATACTGGAAGTCCGTTGTAACGATCAATGTGGAAGGAAGGCTAAACATTAATGTTCTTGCCAGTCAGATTCACGATAAAACAGTAAATTATGCACAGCTATCCGGAAAAAATAGAGGCAGTGTTCACTAACCCCGAAACAAATTATACGAATATCGAGCCGGAAGAGTAACTCGAACAGTCATGAAACAAAAATGCAAGCAGAGGAATAAACTGCTAACGACCGCGCTGGATATTTATGTGAGGAGTTTGGTAATGGCATGTCATTTCTGTGATGAACGACCGTCGTAAACAGAACGCGTCCCAGTGCATGGGAGCGTGAAGTGGAGACGCAGGCAATCAATAGCGAGTCTGCCCTAGGCGGCCCACCAGGTGCGCGTTACGTGCTCGTCTGCGGCCGTGTTTTACTCGCCATTCCGCCTCGCCACATTACGAGAATTTATAGGATCGTTTCAGAATGTTCAGTATTAAAACCTTTCAAAAATCTACACTTCTTGAAATTGTAAGCATTGTTTAGCTCATAATGACAAATAGGTGGAAACTTTTTTTCAGTTATCTGCCATTTTTATACTGTAACAATCAAACTCACCAATAGTATCGAGCTGTCACTCTCGAATGATGCAAGTAATTCTATACATCAAGACAGTCAGTTGGAGTCACTCACTGGAACAAACTCTATCCACACATACCATATATCATTTTGATTTTAATAATGTAATCTTCTTACCAGAGACGTTTTCATGCCATCTTGGCAGGAAATAAATATATACACAAGTTAAACAGTCGTCTTCAGATCGGAAAAATTATTACAAAAATGTTTACATTCTAATAATTGTTATCCTTTATCAAGAAGAAAGTCTAATACACGTATTGCATACCGTCTCCATGCAAAGACCACTGTGCCAGTCCATGTGGTGCACTGTCATTTAGTCATGAACATCTTTGGGAACAGCTGTAATATAAGTAAAAACTGTTATGGAAAATCCAACGTCCAAATAATAAATTCTAACATGCCCAAAGTGAACATGCCTCTTACACATTACGCAATAAAACCATGATTGTGCAAAATACGCACAAATGATCGTGATAAAATACGTTTGGCTTATAGCACACTGCTGCTGTGTCCTCTTTCACAACTGACATCACACTGCCGGGCAATAGTCAAACGTATGGTATAGAATTTAGTGGCACCACCAGGTTTCAGCTGTCTTTTACATGGTAACTTAGAAACAAATAAATAAATATTCCCGTTTTTGTATAATACACAATAGGATGGCGTTAAGATACAATTGAAACTTTAATGGTTATAAACAAGATCTATATAGTTTCTTTTATATGCATTTGTAACACACCATCTCAATAGTGCTGTATATCACAGGGACATTAAAATGTCTCTGAGTATTATGTAGTCTTCAGTATGCAATTCATGCTCCTTGACTCTGTGCTCATTATGATCTCAGTCATATATCACATGGTATCTGGCCCAACTTAATACTAACGTACATTACCGTTATTACGTTGTTCTTCACATACATTTCGTTTTATGACCTAGACCTGTGCCTAGGTATCCCACATGATGGTTTGCATTATCACATAGACCATGAATTACACTTCATTGAGTGCCCAAGAGGTAACGCTGTTGTATTGTGTAAGATAAAAAGCATGCAGAATATAACTGATGTAACAGTATTTCAAATCTGTTGTTAATCAACATATACAATGAAATTGGTATTTTGATGTCACAAAACTCGATCTGACATATCTTATTTCACTGGATGTAACGTTTTTACATTTGGCATTAACAGTATTACATGCCTAATACTCACCGGTGCGATGGTTCTGCTTGTACAATGCCATGGTAGCTTATCAGCTTAAGCTATAAATGGCTGAAGATGAACCACTTTAGGGTACACGTGGGATTGCACCCACACAGCCCCGTTATTTTAATTTTCGTCACCATAATTTGGAATATGGACCTGTATACAATGTACTGGCATATAACTTTCATTGTGACCTAGGCCCTCTCCTAGGAGCGGACTTTTAACAGTGTGCTTTAATCTTCATACAAGGCCCAAGAGTTAATACTTGCCATGCTACATAAGATGATAAAATGACACAAATGGCTCTGAGCACTATGGGACTTAACATCTGAGGTCATCGGCCCCCTAGAACTTAGAACTACGTAAACCTAACTAACTTAAGGACATCACACACATCCATGTCCGAGGCAGGATTCGAACCTGCGACCGTAGCAGTCGCGCGGTTCCGGACTGAAGCGCCTAAAACAGCTCGGCTAAGATGATACATGTTTATATTATAAACCTATATTTTTCCAGTTTGTTATTAATTATACGTCAGGCAATATGGAGTCAGGACCTGTTTTGATATTAAAATGCTGTTTTATGTCCTTATCATACCAATGGCTATGCATTGTAGTGATAGCATGTTACGACTAATATTTTGCCGTTATATATATTTACAATGATCATTTTCGTGTAACACTGCAATACATTGTAATGTAAGTGTTCTAAATCTTTTGTCAAGGCTCTAGACCACCCGCTTCACAGCACTGTCCATGATTCAGCCTATGTAGCCACTTTATCTCCTTGTATTTTAGTGGTGAACACAGTTTGACCTTTTGCAGTGTGGGTAGGCCGTTTTGTTGTGAATAACTTTTAAATCTTAGCGCTTTTAAACATATGTTTTCTGCTGGTTGTAACAGCTAGTCACCGACTATTTTAAATAGCCTAGGTGTATTCTTGTAAATCTATAACTCTTGGTTAGCAACTATGAATCATTATGCATCATATTGTGTGTTTTGCTGATTTTAAGAGCTACTGCTAACTATTTTAAGTAGACTATGTGTATTCTGTACACAGGGTGTAACGGGGATAAGTGGAGATATTTTTATATGTGATACCTTAATATGCACAAACAACAGTGTATTGGTTGCTTTTTCTCTTCATCGAACAGTCTTCCCATAAACACATCAGAAACTTTACGACTTGATGTTTTTGCATGGTCGTAACTGCACCACTAAGTGGAGTACGCCTATCAGTGCAGATTGACCGTTTTGCTTCTACATGACTACACCTAACACCTGACCTGCTGCCCAGGGGAAAATAAGTGTTAATGGCTTGCTCTTGGAGCATGCTCTTGGAGATACCAAATAACCTAAAAAGAGACGACTTGTAATAGGTGTAGTTATTAGTCTGCCAATGACGTAAATACTGATGTAATGTTGCTCATTAGAGCGTCCTCAGCCGCCAAAAGAAATATTCGCACTTATACTCGTTACGTCCTGTACATCCGTAATGACTATCACAAATAAAAATCCTATTTGCATTTTATCGCTGTACTTTCGATGTATTTCACAAACTCTGTAAATATTTCCATACTGTATACTTAAATGTATGATAATGTTTAGTCAATGGTTGAGACGAACCGCCTCCCAACAAGCTCCTCTTTTCCATCTTTATGGTCCACCTCTCAGGCATACTTTTCAGGTATACATGCCAGGTTAAGCTGAAGACTAAGAGATAGAGAAACTGCAAGAGGATATTGAACGGGTAACTGAATAACTAATAGTCGTGGAGGACTGGAATGTGGTTGCAGGGGAAGATGTAGAAAAAAGGGTGCGCTTGGTAATAGGAATGACGTTTGAAGACTTCTGGCCTAAGAAGTCACTCTCATTCAGCCAACAGCATTGTCAAATACAGCGGATGGGCGGACAGAGGTTCAGATCACTCTTGCCCTTGGGGTGGGGAAGTGCCACTAAAGGTGGAAGAATTAGTGATGATCAGCAATACGAGGCTGCAAAAGGCAATGGAAACCACTTCAGTTAAAGACACATAATGTGTATCCACAGGACTTGTCACCTGCAACTGAAAAAGTATCATGGTGATCTCTCCATCGGCAACAGATTCCGGGCTAGTCCCCCATTCGCATCTCCAGGACGGGGCGTCCAAGGGGGAGTTGACCATGAGCAAAAGACCGAATAACCTACGAAAGGATAAAGTTATACGAGTCGGGGCGTGGAATGTCAGAAAAATCCGAAAAGGAAAAATGTTAAGACTCAGTCTAAATTGGCCGGCCGGAGTGGCCGAGCGGTTCTAGGCGCTTCAGTCTGGAATCGCGCGACCACTACGGTCGCAGGTTCGAATCCTGCCTCGGGCATGGATGTGAGTGATGTCCTTAGGTTAGTTAGGTTTACGTAGTTCTAAGTTCTAGGGGACTGATGACCTCAGAAGTTAAGTCCCATAGTGCTCAGAGCCAATTGAACCAATCAGTCTATATTGTAATGGGGATCAGTGAAGTGAAATGGAAAGAAGACCAGGATTTCTGGACAGGTGAGTGTAGGATAACATTAACAACTGCAGAAAATGGTATTATGTGAGTAGGATTCGTTGTGAGTAGGAAAGTAGGGCAGAGAGTGTGTTGCTGTAAACTGTTCAGTGATAAGGTTGTTCTCATCACAATCGACAGCAAGCCAACACAGTAAATTTAGTGTAGTAATAGCGAATACTCTCTTCAGAAATCAATAGAGAAGGAAGTATACTTGCAAAAGGCCGCGAGATACGGGAAGATTTCAGTTAGAATGCATCGTAGTCAGGCAGAGATTCTAAAATCAAGTACTGGACTGTAAGCCGTAACTAAGAGCAGATATATACTTAGATAACAACTTTTTAGTGATGAAGAATAGGCTGTAGTTTAAGAGACTAGTCAGGAAAAACAAACGCACAAAGAAATGGAATGTGGGAGTACTACGGAATGAACATATCCGCTTGAAGTTCTCTGAGATTTCAGATACAGCAAAAAGGAATAGCTCAGTAGGCAGTTGATTGGAAGAAGAATGGACATCTCTAAAAAGGGCAAACACGGAAATAGGAAAGAAAAAAATAGATACAAAGAAAGCAACTGTGAAGAAACCATGGGTAACAGGAGAAATACCTCAGTTGTTCGATGAAAGAAGACAGTACGAAATTGTTCAAGGAAATTCAGATTCACATAAACGGAAGTTACTTAAGAATGAAATAAATAGAAAATTCAGGGAACCTGAGGCGAAAAGGCTGCACGAAGAATGTAAAGAAATCGAAAACGGATGTTTGTCAGAAGGAATGTTGCCAGAACAACCTTCGGTGAAATTAAAATCAAAGGTGGTAACGTGAAGTGTGCAAAGGGAATTCCACAGTTAAATGCAAAGAAGACGGAGGATAGGTGGAAAAAGTACATTGAAGGCCCCTATGGGGGTGGGAGGGGGGGGGGGAGGCTTACCAGATGACGTGATAGAATCAGAAATAGGAGTCGATGGGATCCAATCTCAGAATGAGAATTTAGAAGAGCTTTGAGCGACTTGCGATCGAATGAGATATGAGGGGTAGATATGATTCCATCAGAATCCCAAAATAATTGGCGGAATTGGCAACAAAACGATTATTCACGTTGGCGTGTAGAAAGTATGAGACTGGCGATAGACCATCAGACTTTCGGAAAACACAATCCATCCAGTTCCCAAGATTGCAAGTGCCGACAATTGCGAGAATTACCGCACAGTCAGCTTAACAGCTTAAGCATTCTAGCTGCGTACAGGAATAATATATTGGAGAATGGAAAAGAATTTGCGGATCTGTTAGATAATGATTGGTTTGGCCTTAGGAAAGGTAAAGACACACTAGAGGCATTTCTGATGTTGCGGTTGATAATGGGACCAAGTCTGAACAATAATCAAGATATTTCATAGAATTTGCCTACCTAGAAAAATTTTAAAAATGGTGAAACATGTTCGAAATCCTGAGAAATTTATCGGTAAGTATAGTGAAAGAAAGGCAGTACAAGAGCCAAGAGGGAACAATGGAAGTGGAAGATCAAGAACGAAGTACACAGGTTAAAGAGGTTGTAAGTGAGGGATGTAGTCTTTCGATCCTAGTGTTAAATCTATGCATCGAAGAAGCAATGACGGAAATAAAAGGAAGGTTCGAGAGTGAAATTAAAATTAAAAGTGAAATGATTTCGGTGACAAGATTCGCTGATGACATTGCTATCCTCAACGAAAGTCAAGAGTCTAATGAGTACAGATTACTGACTGAGAGTACATCGAAGATACACGAGAGTAATGAGACGAAACAGAAAGAAGCTTAACATCAGCATTGGTGACCACGAAGTAGATGAGGTTAAGGAATTCTGTTGCCTAGGCAGCAAAATAACCAATGACGGATGGAGCAAGGAGGACATAAGAACCAGACTAACAATGACATGAAGGGCTTCCCTGGCCAAGAGAGGTCTACTAGTAAAAACACATGCCTTAATTTGAGGAAGAAATGTCTGAGAATGTACGTTCGGAGCACAGGTAGTAAAACATAGGTTTTGGCAAAACGGGAACAGAAGAGAATCAAAGCATTTGAGATGTGGTACTGAAAAAGAATGTTGAAAATTATGTGAACTGATAAAGTAATGAATGCGGATGTTCTCTGCAGGCTCGACGAGGAAAGGATTAGTCGGAGAACACTGAGAAGAGGAAGGAATTAGATGATAAGATGTCTCTTAAGACGTCAGGGAGTAACCTCCTTGGTACTGGAGGGAGCTGCACAGAGAAAAAACAGTAAAGAGTGGAATACGTCCTTCAGATACCTGAGGATGAAGGTTGAAAGTGCTATTCTGAGTTGAAAAGTTATAAAAAAAAGTGGAAATGAGAGAGGAGAAAGAATGAGTTCTGCAGTAAATTTAGGGTTGGTAATTGTGAATTCTCTCTTCAAGAATCCCAAGAGGAGGTGATGTACTTGGAAAAGACTTGGAAAGATAGGAAGATTTCAGTTTGACTACTTCATTGCCTGACGGAGATTCTGAAATGAGACATTGAATTGCAAGGCGTATCCAAGGGCAATTATACCCTCAGATCATAATTTAGTATTGATGAAGAGCTGGAAACGAGCGACCGCTACGGTCGCAGGTTCGAATCCTGCCTCGGGCATGGATGTGTGTGATGTCCTTACGTTAGGTAGGTTTAAGTAGTTCTAAGTTCTAGGGGACTGATGACCTCAGAAGTTAAGTCCCATAGTGCTCAGATCCATTTTTTTATGAAGAGCAGGCTGAAGTTTAAGAGACTAATCAGGAAGAATCAATCCGCAAAGAAGTAGGATATGGAAGTACTGAAGAATGATGACATAAGTTTGAATTTCTCTGAGGGTACTGGTAGTCCTATTACGTATAGCTCAGTAGGCCGTTGAGTTAAATGGGAAGGGACACCTCTGAAAAAGGCACTCACAGCAGTTAGAGTGAAGAACGTATGTACATGAAAGGTAGCTGAGAAGAAACTATGGGTAACAGAAGAAGTACTTCTGCTGATCGAAGAAAGAAAGACGTACAAATATGATCAGGGAAATTTAGGAATACGGAATTACTAGTCATTGAAATAAATCGGAATTGCAGGGAAGTTAAAGTGAAATAGTTACATAATGTAAAGAATTAAAAGATAAATCATTGTCGCAAGCACTGACTCAGCACTTTGGTGAAACTGAAAGCACAGGCAGTAACATAAAGAGTACAATGGGGGATCCATTGTTAAATGCAGAAGAGAGGGCGGATAGGTGAAAAGAGTATGGAAAAAGTACATTGAGGGCTTCATGAGAGGGGCTTACCTGACGATGTGATAGAAGAGGAATCACGAGTCGAGAGGGTTCAAAAATGGTTCAAATGGCTCTGAACACTATGGGACTTAACTTCTGAGGTCATCAGTCCCCTGGAACTTAGAACTACTTATACCCAACTAACATAAGGACATCACACGCTCCATGCCCGAGGCAGGGCTCGAACCTGCGACCGTAGCGGTCGCGGGGCTCCAGACTGAAGCGCCTAGAACCGCTCGGCCACCCCGGCCGGCAGTCGACAGGGGAAAATTAGGGGATCCAGTATTGGAATCAGGATTTAGATGAACTTTATATCATTTAAAACCAAATAAGGCAGAAGGGAACCTAATATTCCTTCGGAATTTATGAAATCATTGGGAGAAGTGGCAACAAAACAATTATTCACTTTGGCGTGTAGAAAGTATGATACTGGCAATAGGCCATCGACCTTTCGGAAAAACGTCATCCACACAATTTCCAAGATAGCAAAAGCCGAAAAGTGCGAGAATTGTCACTCAGTCAGGTTAACACGTCATGCTTCCAAGTTGCGGACAAGACTTGAGGATCTGATAGATGACGATCAGCTTGGCTTAAGAAAAGGTAAAGGCACCAGAGAGGCATTTCTGACGTTGCGGTTGATAATTGAACAAGACTTCAGAAAAATCAAGCCAAGTTCATAGGATTTGTCGACCTGGAAAGAGCATTCTACAATGTGAAATGGTGCAAGATGTTCGAGATTATGAGAATTTTAGGGGTAAGTATAGTGAAAGACAGGTAGTATACAGTATGTACAAGAACTAAAAGGGGACAAAAAGAGTGGAAGACCAGATACGAAATGCACGGATTGAAAAGGGTGCAAGACAGGTTTGTAGTCTTTCGCTCCAGTTGTTTAGTCTAAAGGTCGAATAAGCAATGATGGAAATGAAAGAAAGATTGAAGAGTGGAAGTAAAATTCACGGTGAAAGGATATGAATTTTAAGATTCACTGATGACATTGCTATCCACAACGGAAGTGGAGAAGAAAATAGATCATCGCCATCCTCTTATGTGTTATACAAACAAGGAAAATATATATTTATTAGTTTCTGAGTTGTCATGGCTGTGTGCCGTCAACTGTCAATACGGACACAGCAGGCAGTATCCAGAAACTTTTGTGCGTGTTTGGCACAACCATGGTTTACTTGTGTAACGTGCACACACCAAAAAAAGTTTTGCATCACCCCGGTTCCCAGAGCTCCGAAGGATAGACGTTGACTGGATATTTTATCACAGACACAGTCCCTTTGACCGTTCAGAGATGTCACTAAACCCGCCCAAGGATGTAAACAACCATGCATGAGCAGCGACTATTGGACGGAGGGGGTCCAAAAGCCGATCAGTTCCAGTCATTCTACCAGAAAGGAGGTACACGGCTCGTGTTGTCTGTAGTTCAAGCATGCCTAGACAGTCAACACCGCGGTTCGATCGCGTCCGCATTGTGCTAGGAAGGGCTCTCCACAAGGGAAATGTCCAGGAATCTCAGAGTGAACCAAAGCGATGTTGTTCGGCCACGGAGTAGATACAGAGAGAGACAGTAACTGTAGATGACATGTCTCGCTCAGGCCGCCCAGGGATTATGACTCGGAGGAACACTGACAGCAACGCCACCATGTTGATTAATGCCTTTCGTGCAGCCACAGGACGTCGTGTTATGACTCAAACTGTGCGCAATAGGCTGCAACTTCCTCCAGACGTCCATGGCGAGGTCCATCTTTGCGACCACAACACCATGCAGCGCGGTACAGGTGGGCCCAACAATATGCCGAACGGACCGCTCAGGATTGGCGTCACGTTCTCTTCACCGATGAGTGTCACATATGCCTTCAACCAGATTATCGTTGGAGACGTGTTTGGAGGTAACCCAGTCAGGCTGAACACCTTAGACAAACTTTTCAAAGAATGCAGCGTGGTGGAGGTTCCCAGATGTTTTAGGGGGACATTATATGGGGCCGACCTACGCCGTCGGTGGTCATGGAAGGCGCCGTAACGGCTGTACGACGCCATACTCCGACCGATAATGCAGCCATGTCGGCAGCATATTGGCGAGGCATTCGTCTTCATGGGCGACAATTCGCGCCCCGATCGTGCACATCTTGTGAATGACTTCTTTCAGTACAACGACTAGAGTGGCCAGCATGTTCTCCAGGCATGAACTGGGATAGACTGAAAAGGGATGTTTATGGAGGATGTGACCCACCAATCACTCTGACAGATTTACACCGAATCGCTGATATGAAGTGCGACAATCTGAATCAACAGTGCCTTGATGAACTTGGGTATAGTGTGCCACGACGAGTACAGGCAGGCATCAATGCAAGAGGACATGCTACTCCGTATTAGGGGTTCCGGTGTGTACAGCAATCAGGATCACCACCTACGAAGGTCTCGCTGTATGGTGGTACAACACGCAATATGTGGTTTTCATGAGCCATGAAAAGGGCAGAAGTGATGTTTACGTTGATCTCTGTTCCAATTTTCTGTACAGCTTCCGGAACTCTCGGTACCGAGATGATGTAAAACTTTTTTGATGTGTTTAAACGTTACACTGAAGCGTGTTCTTGAGCGTGCTATGTTAACTTCGAGCACATTATATTTTACCATTTGGACGTTGGATTTCCATAGCAGTTTTTACCTATATTACATTTGTTCCCAAGTCTGTCCATTACCAAATGGCATTGAATTACATATACTGGCACAATGATCTATGTACTTAGATGGTATGTAGTAGGTCCATTAGATTTTCTTGTTGTTAACGGGTAACGATTATTAGACAGTAAAGTTTTTAATGATACTGTTTAAGATATGAAAAAGGCAGTTGTTGTTGTTGTTGTGGTCTTCAATCCTGAGACTGGTTTGATGCAGCTCTCCATGCTACTCTATCCTCTGCAAGCTTCTTCATCTCCCAGTAACTACTGCAACCTACATCCTTCTGAATTTGCGTAGTGTATTCATCTCTTGGTCTCCCTCTACGATTTTTACGCTCCACGCAGCACTCAAATACTAAATTGGTGACCCCTTGATGCCTCAGAACATGTCCTACCAACCGATCCCTTAAAAAGTCAAGTTGTGCCGCAAATTTCTCTTCTCCCCAATTTTATTCAGTACCTCCTCATTAGTTATGTGATCTACCCATCTAATCCTCAGCATTCTTCTGTAGCACCACATTTCAAAAGATTCTATTCTCTTCTTGTCCAAACTATTTATCGTCCACGTTTCACTTCCATACATGGCTATACTCCATACAAATACTTTCAGAAACGTCTTCCTGACACTTAAATCTATACTCGATGTTAACAAATTTCTCTTCTTCAGAAACGCTTTCCTTGACATTCCCAGTCTACATTTTATATCCTCTCTACTCCGACCATCATCAGTTATTTTGCTCCCCAAATAGCAAAACTCCTTTACTACTTTAAGTGTCTCATTTCCTAATCTGATTCCCTCAGCATCACTCGACTTAATTCGACTACATTCCATGATCCTCGTTTTGCTGTTGTTGATGTTCATCTTATATCCTCCTTTCAAGAGACTATCTATTCCGTTCAACTGCTCTTCCAAGTCCTTTGCTGTCTCTGACAGAATTACAATGTCATCGGCGAACCTCAAAGTTTTTATTTCTTCTCCACGGATTTTAATACCTACTCCGAATTTTTCTTTTGTTTCCTTCACTGCTTGCTCAATATACAGATTGAATAACAACGGGGACAGGCTACAACCCTGTCTCACTCCCTTCCCAACCGCTGCTTCCCTTTCATGCCCCTCGACTCTTATAACTGCCATCTGGTTTCTGTACAAATTGTAAATAGCCTTTCGCTCCCTGTATTTTACCCCTGCTACCTTCAGAATTTGAAAAAGAGTATTCCAGTCAACATTGTCAAAAGCTTTCTCTAAGTCTACAAATGCTAGAAACGTAGGTTTGCCTTTCCTTAATCTAGCTTCTAAGATAAGTTGTAGGGTCAGTATTGCCTCACGTGTCCCAATATTTCTACGGAATCCAAACTGATCTTCCCCGAGGTCGGCTTCTACTAGTTTTTCCATTCGTCTGTAAAGAATTCGCGTTAGTATTTTGCAGCCGTGACTTATTAAACTGATAGTTCGGTAATTTTCACATCTGTCAACACCTGCTTTCTTTGGGATTGGAATTATTGTATTCTTCTAGAAGTCTGAGGGTATTTCGCCTGTCTCATGAATCTTGCTCGCCAGAAGATAGAGTTTTATCAGGACTGGTTCTCCCAAGGCTGTCAGTAGTTCTAATGGAATGTTGTCTACTCCCGGGGCCTTGTTTCGACTCAGGTCTTTCCGCGCTCTGTCAAACTCTTCACGCAGTATCATATCTCCCATTTCATCTTCATCTATATCCTCTTCCATTTCCATAATATTGTCCTCAAGCACATCGCCCTTGTATAGAACCTCTATATACTCCTTCCACCTTTCTGCTTTCCCTTCTTTGCTTAGAACTGGGTTTCCATCTGAGCTCTTGATATTCATACAAGTGGTTCTCTTTTCTCCAAAGGTCTCTTTTATTTTCCTGTAGGCAGTATCTATCTTACCCCTAGTGAGCTAAGCCTCTACATCCTTACATTTGTCCTCTAGTCATCCCTGCTTAGCCATTTTGCACTTCCTGTCGATCTCATTTTTGAGACGTTTGTATTCCTTTTTGCCTGCTTGATTTACTGCATTTTTGTATTTTCTCCTTTCATCAATTAAATGCATTATCTCTTCTGTTACCCAAGGATTTCTAGCAGCCCTCGTCTTTTTACCTACTTGATCGTCTGCTGCCTTCACTACTTCATCCCTCAAAGCTACCCATTCCTCTTCTACTGTATTTCTTTCCCCCATTCCTGTCAATTGTTCCCTTATGCTCTCCTTGAAACCCTGTACAGCCTCTGGTTCTTTCAGTTGATTTACGTCCAATCTCCTTAAATTCCCACCTTTTTGCAGTTTCTTCAGTTTTAATCTACAGTTCATAACCAACAGATTGTGGTCAGAGTCCACATCTGCCCTGGAAATGTCTTACAATTTAAAACCTGGTTCCTAAATCTCTGTCTTACCATTATATAATCTATCTGATACCTTCTAGTATCCCCAGGATTCTTCCATGTATACAACCTTCTTTTATGATTCTTAAACCAAGTATTAGCTATGATTAAGTTGTGCTCTGTGCAAAATTCTACCAGGCGGGTTCCTCTTTCATTTCTTAGCCCCAATCCATATTCACCTACTACGTTTCCTTCTCTCCCTTTTCCTACACTCGAATTCCAGTCACCCATGACTATTAAATTTCAAAAAATAAATTCCTGTATCCCGCTCTACTGACAGAATGCCCGTAACACGGCATTCACCGATTCTGTATTCAAGTTAAGATACGATTTAATCTATAGTATGTAGACAGTATGGGTCAGTGAAGTGAAGTGGAAGGAAGACAAGGATTTCTGGTCAGATGAGTATCGGTTAATATCAACAGCAGCAGAAAATGGTATAACAGGTGTAGGATTCGTTATGAATAGGAAGGTAGGGCAGAGGGTGTGTTACTGTGGACAGTTCAGTGACCGGGTTGTTCTAATCAGAATTGACAGCAGACCAACACCGACAACGATAGTTCAGGTATACATGCCGACGTCGCAAGCTGAACATGAACAGATAGAGAAAGTGTATGAGGATATTGAAAGGGTAATGCAGTATGTAAAGGGGGACAAAAATCTAATAGTCATGGGCGACTGGAATGCAGTTGTAGGGGAAGGAGTAGAAGAAAAGGTTACAGGAGAATATGGGCTTGGGACAAGAAATGAAAGAGGAGAAAGACTAATTGAGTTCTGTAACAAGTTCATCTAGTAATAGCGAATACCCTGTTCAAGAATCACAAGAGGAGGAGGTATACTTGGAAAAGACCGGGAGATACGGGAAGATTTCAATTAGATTACATCATAGTCAGACAGAGATTCCGAAATCAGATACTGGATTGTAAGGCGTACCCAGGAGCAGATATAGACTCAGATCACAATATAGTAGTGATGAAGAGCAGGCTGAAGTTCAAGACATTAGTCAGGAAGAATCAATACACAAAGAAGTGGGATACGGAAGTACTAAGGAATGACGAGATACGTTTGAAGTTCTCTAACGCTATAGATACAGCAATAAGCAATAGCGCAGTAGGCAGTACAGTTGAAGAGGAATGGACATCTCTAAAAAGGGCCATCACTGAAGTTGGGAGGGACGACATAGGTACAAAGAAGGTAGCTGCGAAGAAACCATGGGTAACAGAAGAAATACTTCAGTTGATTGATGAAAGGAGGAAGTACAAACATGTTCCGGGAAAATCAGGAATACAGAAATACAAGTCGCTGAGGAATGAAATAAATAGGAAGTGCAGGGAAGCTAAGACGAAATGGCTGCAGGAAAAATGTGAAGACATCGAAACAGATATGATTGTCGGAAGGACAGACTCAGCATACAGGAAAGTCAAAACAACCTTTAGTGACACTAAAAGCAACGGTGGTAACATTAAGAGTTCAACGGGAATTCCACTGTTAAATGCAGAGGAGAGAGCAGATAGGTGGAAAGAATACATTGAAAACCTCTATGAGGGTGAAGATTTGTCTGATGTGATAGAAGAAGAAACAGGAGTCGCTTTAGAAGATATAGGGGATCCAGTATTAGAATCGGAATTTAAAAGAGCTTTGGAGGACTTACGGTCAAATAAGCAGAAGGGATAGATGACATTCCATCAGAATTTCTAATATCATTGGGGGAAGTGGCAAGAAAACGACTATTCACGTTGGTGTGTAGAATATATGAGTCTGGCGATATACCATCTGACTTTCGGAAAAGCATCATCCTCACAATTCCGAAGACGGCAAGAGCTGACAAGTGCGAGAATTATCGCACAATCAACTTAACAGCTCATGCATCGAAGCTGCTTACAAGAATAATATACAGAAGAATGGAAAAGAAAATTGAGAATGCGCTAGGTGACGATCAGTTTGGCTTTAGGAAAAGTAAAGGGACGAGAGAGGCAATTCAGACGTTACGGCTAATAATGGAAGCAAGGCTAAAGAAAAATCAAGACACTTTCATACGATTTGTGGACCTGGAAAAAGCGTTCGACAATATAAAATGGTGCAAGCTGTTCGAGATTCTGAAAAAAGTAGGGGTAAGCTATAGGGAGAGACGGGTCATATACAATATGTACAACAACCAAGAGGGAATAATAAGAGTGGACGATCAAGAACGAAGTGCTCGTATTAAGAAGGGTTTAAGACAAGGCTGTAGCCTTTCGCCCCTACTCTTCAATCTGTACATCGAGGAAGCAATAATGGAAATAAAAGAAAGGTTCAGGAGTGTTATTAAAATACAAGATGAAAGGATATCAATGATACGATTCGCTGATGACATTGCTATCCTGAGTGAAAGTGAAGAAGAATTAAATTATCTGCTGAACGAAATGAACTGTCTGATGAGTACACAGTATGGTTTGAGAGTAAATCCGAGAAAGACGAAGGTAATGAGAAATAGTAGAAATGAGAACAGCGAGAAACTTAACATCAGGATTGATGGTCACGAAGTCAATGAAGTTAAGGAATTCTGCTACCTAGGCAGTAAAATAACCAACGACGGACGGAGCAAGGAGGACATCAAAAGCAGACTCGCTATGGCAAAAAATGCATTTCTGGCCAAGAGAAGTCTACTAATATCAAATACCGGTCTTAAATTGAGGAAGAAATTTCTGAGGATGTACGTCTAAAGTACAGCATTGTATGGTAGTGAAACATGGACTGTGGGAAAACCGGAACAGAAGAGAATGGAAGCATTTGAGATGTGGTGCTATAGACGAATGTTGAAAATCAGGTGGACTGATGAGGTAAGGAATGAGGAGGTTCTACGCAGGATCGGAGAGGAAAGGAATATGTGGAAAACACTGATAAGGAGAAGGGACAGGATGATAGGACATCTGCTAAGACATGACGGAATGACTTCCATGGTACTAGAGGGAGCTGTAGAGGGCAAAAACTGTAGAGGAAGACAGAGATTGGAATATTTCGAGCAAATAATTGAGGACGTAGGTTGCAAGTGCTACTCTGAGATGAAGAGGTTAGCACAGGAAAGGAATTCGTGGTGGGCCGGATCAAACCAGTCAGTAGACTGATGACCAAAAAAAAAATGTAGACAGTGGTATGACAGCTTCTGCTTGGGGAAAAGCTCTAAAACGCTGTTGTAATCCCGTATCATCACAAAATGCCAGCTTTGTTGTGAATGTTAGCAGAATATTCTGGGGCTTCTACAGAGAGATAAACACTTTCGTCGAATTGGGCCAGACAGAACTGTACCAATTGAGGAAGTCTGGTCATCCACTCTGGGAAGACTGTTGTTGTGTTAACTACAAAGTGCAACTCCACGGAAATTCGTCTGGTCAGGAAATTAAAGTGATATGAAAATATTTCAGTAGAGCATCATACAATTACGTTCAAAATGTATGGGTCTGTTGAGAAACTTCAATTGATTTAGATTGAATTACCTTTACCTCCAAAACTTAGTTAAGCCACGATGGCACACAAAACATTAGCGCTCAGCACACATGGTACACTAAGTAAGGAAAAACAATAAAAAAACATGACAACTTGAAGTAAAAGGTAACATAGGTTATGCGCAATGGAAGAGAGAGTGACGAATGTTCTACTTCTGAGATGGATTACTACTAATTTATTTTGTGCGACCTGGACCGGAGGACTGTGTGCTGCTACAAGGCTCCTCTTCTTCCACTGGAATCTAATTCTTGCTTTCTGCCGCCAGTCATCCTCCGTGCCGATGTGCAGCAAGTTCTTGTAAATTCGTCTCTCCATCGTTTCTTTGGTCAGCGTAGCGGTCCAGTTCCAGGAGGAGTAAAATTTGTGTATTTCACAGGCAATGAGTGGTATATGCGTCGTATAACATGAAAAATGGCATTTTGTCCTCAAACACGGCATTTGTCATGTTATGCAATATGACGCAGTATGTCATTAAAGTTTAGGACGCATGCATCCTCCTCACGGGGATACTACCCATTATCGATACGCCTTCGCTACCACATACCTCCTATTGTTGATACATTCCACTCTGTAGAAGACCGTAAATATGTATTTAAATGTTCTTCAACGCCTCACACTACTTGTAATACACTACTGTTCAATAAAATTGCTACACCACGAAGATGTGCTACAGACGCGAAATTTAACCGACAGGAAGAAGATGCTGTGATATGCAAATGATTAGCTTTTCAAAGCATTCACACGAGGTTGGCGCCAGTGGCGACACCTACAACGTGCTGACATGAGGAAAGTTTCCAACCGATTTCTCATACACAAACAGCAGTTGACCGGCGTTGCCTGGTGAAACGTTGTCGTGATGCCTCGTGTAAGGAGGAGAAATGCGTACCATCACGTTTCCGACTTTGATAAAGGTCGGATTGTAGCCTATCGCGATTGCGGTTTATCGTATCGCGACATTGCTGCTCGCGTTGGTCGAGATCCAATGACTGTTAGCAGAATATGGAATCGGTGTGTCCAGGAGGGTAATACGGAAGGCCGTGCTGGATCCCTACGGCCTCATGTCACTGGCAGCCGAGATCCACATGGCTGTAACCGATCGTGCAGCGACGTCTCGATTCCTGAGTCAAAGATGGGGACGTTTGCAAGACAACAGCCATATGCACGAACAGTTCGACGACGTTTGCAGCAGGAAGGACTATCAGCTCTGAGACCATGGCTGCGGTTACCCTTGACGCTGCATCACAGACAGGATCGCCTGCGATGGTGTACTCAACGACGAACCTGGGTGCACGAATGGCAAAACGTCATTTTTTCGGATGAATCCAGGTTCTGTTTAGAGCATCATTATGGTCGCATCCGTGTTAGGCGACATAGCGGTGAACGCACATTGTGGGTGTGTATTCGTCATCGCCATATTGGCGTATCACCCGGCGTGATGGTATGGGGTGCCATTGGTTACACGTCTCGGTCACATCTTGTTCGCATTGACGGCACTTTGAACAGTGGACGTTACATTTCAGATGTGTTACCACCCGTGGCTCTACCATTCATTCGATCCCTGCAAAACCCTACATTTCAGCAGGATAATGCACGACGGCATGTTGCAGGTCCCGTACTGGCCTTTCCGGATACAGAAAATGTTCGACTGCTACCCTGGCCAGCACATTGTTCAGATCTCTCACCAATTGAAAACGTCTGGTCAATGGTGGCCGAGCAACTGGCTCGTCACAATACGCCAGTCACTACTCTTGATGAACTGTGGTATCGTGTTGAAGCTGCATGGGCAACTGTACCCGTACATGGCAGTTCTGTTTGAGTCAATGTCCATGCGAATCAAGGCCATTATTACGGCCAGAGGTGGTTGTTATGGGTACTAATTTCTCAGGATCTATGCACCCAAATGTCAGTTCTAGTATAATATATTTGTCCAATGAATACCCGTTTATAATCTGCATTTCTTTTTGGTGTAGCAATTTTAATGGCCAGTAGTGTGGATGGTGGGTCTAAGACAGCTCACTGTCCTGGAGAAGTTAAAAATTATGTCAAGCTGTTTTGATTTACATGCCTTTGACGCTCCCAGGTAAGTCGAATAGTTAGTTCCCTTCATTTACACCTCTAACTCCACCCTAGACATATTCCCCCTTTTTGTGGCTGCAATAGGACCACTTTTCATTCCGATATAGGATAATTATACAGACTGGCCCGGAGGAACATGTATTAGAATGAATAACGGATTGGGCTCGTCTTAATTTTGCACGCACTGATACACAAGTCCATTCAGAGTGGAGTGGGTCGCCCAGATTCGTGTTGTGTGCTGTAATTAGAAGCAATTTTAACGAACCGAGATTTGGCTCAGCCGAGGGGCACCTCTGGGTCAGCGGGTCGTCGCTTCCGCGGACCTTGGCCGGTCCTGACCCGCGCCTGCCGATAGCGCTGAGCCGCGGCCGCCTCCCTCTCCTCTCTGACGTGCGGCCGCCGAAGCGATCGCTTTTTGCGCCCGCGGCCTGCGATGAATAGGGGGGCCTTCACGGCCTGAGCCGCGCGGCCTGAGGCCGCAGACAAATTTACAGGCGTCGCTGGCCGCGCTCCGTCCCCGCCGCGCAGAGCCGCGCCGCACTGCGGACGGAAATTAGAGACGCCCGCCGCCCGCCCACTAGACGGCGAGCCGAGCCGAGCCGGGGCGAGCGCAGCACAGCACAGCACAGCCGGCATATTTTTCCGGCCATAAATCTGAGGCAAACCGCTCGGGCTCGAGGAGGCTTAATAAGGCCACACTGAGCCCTGTGT
Organism: Schistocerca serialis cubense; assembly: GCF_023864345.2. Lineage (NCBI taxonomy): Eukaryota > Metazoa > Arthropoda > Insecta > Orthoptera > Acrididae > Schistocerca > Schistocerca serialis. The sequence goes on from NC_064638.1 coordinate 981,988,904, forward strand.
TGTCTCGCCTGTAACGGGGACGTGTGGGCCGTTGCACTGGGAAGGAGAGGCGGAGCTCGTCGCCGCAGCCGCTGAAGGATCACTGAGGAGTGCCGCCACGATCTCTGCATTACGAGCAAAACGCTTTATAGATAACAAGCAATACCGAGCAATGTCGGGAGATATCGCGATAATGCAACGCCACTTTTGGCCTTCATGTGAGTTTGATTCGGCGCAGATCAGAGATAAAAAATTTCTTCAAGCATGACATACCAGCTAAACCATTCACTCACAGTGTTGTGAAACTAACGTAAGCTACCGTAAACATCATAGCGGGGTGTTCGATAAGTAATGCAACACATTTTCGTCTCTGCCAGTTTCGGCTGAAAAAATGCGGAATTTCTAGTGAGAAATATTCGCATTTCGGCACCTATATTGCATGAAGTAGCGGTAGATGTCGGTGCTACGTACAGTCTTCAAAATGGGTTCTGTATCAGAGGTTCTTTTGGTGCAAAACGAGGGCGAGCGAGGCGTCTGTCATCATCGCAACAAGATCGCGCAAATCTGTGCGTTCTCCCGGGAGCCGACCAGCTGCGCACACCAGTGACTCAAGTAATGTTGGAACGTTGCTACACTCTCATTCAAGGTGATCTTTTCCTTCTCCACGACAGCCAAGGCCTCACATAAGTCTGCGCATCCGAGAGGAGCTAAAAAAGCTGCCAAGTAGAGCGGTAACATGCGGGCATATAGGTGCTCCAATTAAGATGACATTGAACAGAGATTATGTTGAAAAATATGGTTTAATAGCAAAAACAGTGACGATTAACACAATGTGTAGGAATCCTGAATAAAGGAATTCCGCTTTCAGAAAAAAAAGTATGTTGCATTACTTATTGAACGCCCCCCGTAAGTAATCGTACAGTTTCCTAGTATCTTTGGTTATTTAAGATCGTACCCGCTATACCTGTATGTTAGGTGCTTTGCATACGTATCAGGCGTTATCTCACAACGATCACTTTCCGTATTCCTGCTGAAACGTCCCCTTAGAAAAATTATAAATGACTGTGCTGATAAACCTCTTACGTTATTTGATTTTCAAACAGATGAGCAAAACTGAACGTACTCAGACATTTCTCTCTTTACTTATTCTGATCATCACTAAACAGTCACACAATATTTTTAGCGCAACGCAATCTGACTTTCAATAATCCCTACAAAAGAATGGCTGTGACTAACAATAACCTATACCTTTCATGAATCACTTACCTCACAAAAATCTTCGTTACTCGAACTACTGCAATACAGCGAGCGCCAATACTGCCAGCTAAATAGAAGATTCTAATTACTGAAGGCACTAACTACTGATAGGCGTAGTTAGCAAATGAAAGAGTTTGATAGGGAACAAACAACGTATTTACCTTAATAGTGTTCAAAAGTCATTATATATATATTTATTTATACGTCAGTTCATGACATCCAGCCTCACAAATTTTCTGATGGACACACGTCCACATCATCCGCTCTCAAAACTCCGCCATCTCTCTCCCCACATACACCACTACTGGCGGCTCACCTCCAACTGTGCAACGCTACGCGCTGTTCACATCCACCTGCCAACACTACAATAGCAAATATTCCAACAATGGAAACCAGCCACAGACTGCACACAGCACAGTCAGTGATTTTCATACAGAGCGCTACGTGGCGTTACTAACATAAAAACCTAAACAGCCTACTTACATGCCATCGGTATCTTGTTGGATTGATCTAAAGGCCGGAAGTGGTGGACAATCTAGAAATTGTGTGAGGATATGTAAAGGGCTGGGTAATATACAGAACATTTTTGTTCTGCATAGCGATCCTCCTGTCTGTTACTTAAAAAAACAGTACTGATGGCAAAATTGAAACTGTCAATATTTAATTCAGGTTTTATTTGAAAATTGTTGATATGTGACTTGAACCAGAGGTATGCTGTAGTGTGAACAAAGAAAATAGTAGAGATTTATCAAATAGTACTAGAAAACGCAATTTCCTCAACAAGAAGGTAAAAGAAAGAAAACACAAAACCGAAATGTATCAAACATCCTTCTACTATTAATCGAATATATATAAAAGATGTTTGTGTTATTCATAAACATATTTTCGTATTTATAAATAACAACAGGCAAATCTTGCCGTTGATCATTATGAAGAACGTTCTATTGAGTACAAAATAATAATTATAATTATATATATATATATATATATATATATATATATGTTTGTGCACGTAAATAGTACTTGCATTTAAAGTAATTGCTTTGGTCACATACAAGTGCAGAAGTTAAGAAGTCCACGAATTTATATTACTTGTAATCTTAACGTAAGGATATAGAATACACAATGCAGTAACACTGAATGATGTGCGTTCCAATTATTGCAAAACAAAGAACAAACAAACAAAAAACAAATAGGAGTAATCGACTCCCCGTTTCTCTCTTATAGGCTATTTTCATTTATGTTTCTTTCGCAAGCAATGTAAAAATACTACCGGAAATCCTACCATTTATTACGTCATTTATGTGGTGTACGAAAACTACAGAACCGTAGTTTAGGTAGAGTGCTACTCTACTCATTGATAATTAGATCCAATAGAGCTGCCAGATTGCTGGGATATTGGCTGTTACCTTTGAAAGTTTCTGTCACATTTGCCACGTTCATTACTAAATTACTTCGCATGTTGTTAACTCGCAGGTTGACAGAAAAGATACAGTCTTACTAAGAATTGAGTTTTGCATGTTGTTGTCTTTGGCACAATCTGTCAGGTGATCGGAAGGAGTCAGTGCGTCCGGCCCCCGAGGCGATGAGGTTCCCCATCGTCTCGTGGCGAACTGTGGAACGGTGGCTTTGAAAGACACAATAGCTTGTCTACTTTAGCTTGTCTTTTCTGTTGCTTGCGTCGATCAGTGAAGAGGACAATAACGATTCCTTTAATCATTCACGGGCATCGTGTAGTTATTGAGGGCCAATTTTTCTGGCTCGTCGTTTTGTGAAGTTTGAAGTGGAGAATTCCAGTAAATGTCTCATGACTTTAAAGTGAGACTTCTGAGTGGAGATGTTACTTGTGTACCTTTGTGGCTGTTGACTACGAAACTTGATGGAAACCAAGGTGCTGGAATGTCCACGGCATTTTGTTTGAATGGAAAGATCCGCCAATGCGTCAAGCTATATTGATTCAAAGGTGTTTGAAGCTGCCAGATAAGTAGAAATGCTAGTTCCCTTATTTTACATCCCTGACTCTACCCAGAACATATTTCCTTTTTTCATTGTGGTGTGAGGTTAGTTGGGTTATTTATAGAGAGTGGCTTGGGCTCTCCAAGTGAAAACACAAAGTTGCAGCAGTGGTAGAGACTTCATGTAAGGTGATAAGTGATCCCACTTATCACAGATCGGCTACATATTGATGGCAGCAGATGACGATGGGACTCCGTTTCCTCAGTTGCGAACCTAACAAGAATATGAGAATGTCTGAGAAAATTGAGTCAACTGTGGCAAAAGACGGAGGAAAACATCCTACAGTAAGCATGGACGATACGGATGTAGAGATTGCGACTCACACAATCCTCAAAAACAGCACTTTAACCGGATCAGATATCCACATTCTGGAGCTACCAGCTCGCGAAATCGGCAGCAGACAGAGATTATATCTCACAGAGATTATATCTCCCAGAGATAACAGTAGCTCCGGCACAACTATCGATATAGCGGAGCAACAAGTTTGTGCGCTCACCAACAGACGACGCCCGATGCCTTTCAAGTGGAGTGACCCCGTGAACTGACACCATGATGAGCAAACGCGAGATACGAGGAGTGTTAGGAGATGAAACATCAGAACTTCGCCGATCTACCCGGGGTCACAGAGACGTGTCTGTTCAGACAGAGTTCTCGACAGGTGGCGCAACTGTTTTATACACAATGAAAACTAATAATGGACATGTTACGTACTCCAGCACACATCGGCTCTGATGCGTGGCAAATGAGTTGCCAGCAAGCAAAGGAAAAGACGACCAGTAGGGACGAATGGACATTCTTAACGCAAGGTTAACGAAATGCACCACACGTAGAGTCTGGAGGCATAGCTGATCGATATCCACAGATAGTTGAGGATTCTATTATCTCTGTCCTCTCCACTGGCAGCGGTGGTACAACAGAATGCCGCCGGTTCAGAACTGATCACCTTTTCTCTAATGCATAATATCGGATTACTGCCTGCCGATAATGACAACATGATTGCGGACTGGACTGATTGTAATGGTGCTGCTGCTGAATGTGGCGAGCGGGCACCGACTAGAGTGGAAGTCTGTCCGACAGAACTAAATGCAGGCTCATTACTGCCTTACCTGTCCTCAGACGATGTGTTATTTATTACGTGTGAGGTGTATTTCTTTAAATCCAAGAAACTCTGCGCATTGTCGTCCACAGCTAATTAACGGTCCAGTTATATTTATGTGGCCGTATGTTCGACTATAGGTGATATCACTAGCAGTGCAGGGTATATAAAGCGTGTCGGAGGACGCGGAGAACAGTGCGATCGTTGTTGCAGTGCGGAAACGGAGCGTTTTATCTGACGTCCAAAAGACCATGACCTTTGGTTTTCAAATCAAGAGTGTAAACATTTCCGAAAAGGCTAAGTCTGTAAACGTTTCGTGTGCCGTCGTGGGTAAAGTATGTCGTGCATGACATGGCTCTATCCAAAACCAGTGCCTAGGCAACTGTGTGCACCACAGACCATAGTGAGGGATTGGTGGTGCGTATAGGCCTCCACAGCAGGCACCGGGTTCATGCATTAATGCTGACCACAGTGCATCGGCGACTAAGGATGGAATTTGCAAACCACTACCGCAACTGGACGTCTACTGAACGACGACAGGTACACTTTCCAGAAGAATCACGTTTTATGCACCATCGGAGGGATGGCCGTTGACGTGTACGGCGTGCAACGTCTGAAAGCAAACACTCTGGAACAATATCGACTGAAGGGCCCAGGTCAAAGAAGGGAGCGTTATGACCTGGGGAATGATTTCGTGCCATTTTCTAGGTATCCGCCTCTCGTAGCTGAGTGGTCAACGCGACGGAATGTTATACCTAACGGCCAGGGTTTGATTCCCGGCTGGGTTGGTGATTTTCTCCGCTCAGGGACTGGGTGCCGTGTCGTCCTTATCATCGTCATTTCATCCCCATCGACACGCAAATCGCCGAAGTGGCGTCAACTCGAAAGACTTGCACCAGGCGAACGGTCTATCCGACGGGAGGCCCTAGCCACACGGCGTTTCCATTTCCATTGGCTGGGTGATCTCGTCATTCTCAAAGGCACAACAGATCAGCACAAGTAGACCTATGCATCGATCCTGTAGGACGATGTCCACCTGCATAAGAAGTAATCGAGAATCTGTGACACGACCTCGATCGGGCTATACGTGCTATGGATCCTCAACCGAGAAAACTAGCGCATCTCGCCAGGGCACTGCAGTCGGCATCTTTGTTGGTATCTGCCTGTACCTCAAAAATCTTCAAATGTGTGTGAAATCTTATGGGACTTAACTGATCAGGTCATCAGTCCCTAAGCTTACACACTACTTAACCTAAATTATCCTAAGGAGAAACACACTCACCCATGCCCGAGGGAGGACTCGAACTTCCGCCGGGACCAGCCGCACAGTCCACGACTGCAGCGCCTGCACCTCACTGATTATTTTCCTGCATGTCCCGCAGCGGTCCGCTCTGCAAAAGGTAGTGATTCTGGCTTTTGACAGGTCATCACATTAATTTTACTGGACAGTGTAAGTCTAAGTGTATATCAGTTAGACCATAAACTTCCAAGTTGGGAACCAGTCTCAGTCAGCAGATTGTTGAATGTAGTCAGTAACTTCGTTACTTAAGTGAGACGTATGAATTTCACTTTCCCCTCGGGACAAGAAAAAAAAAATGGCAAGATAGTTCCTTCTCTTTCATCAATAACAGCTGGCTTTATCATTCATTACAAGAGAAGCTGCTCTATCTTAGCTAGATGACAGCTCACAATTCCAAGCGTCTGAGGACGACGTATGTATAGAAATTAGTAATATTGGTCTTGCTAGGGTGAGGACGTTCTTCCGAACAGTGCATCTTCCTAAATACCAGTATGCCCTACAAGGTAGTGTATAGTGCACGGCGGAGTATACATCGTACAAATGTCATCGCTTTCGAGTCAAATTCCAGTGGTGTAGCGAACGGGCGGAGATAGATTTTCTACACGGTTCTGTAGATAGACGCCCTTATTTCTTTCTCTTCTTCCCATCAGCCCTATGCGATAGGCTTTATGAATGATATCGGACGAATTTGGGATCAGCAAGGATCTTTTTAATGCCGTAATTCACAAATATTTCGGTCGGCGGAAGATCTGTCTTCCATTTATTGAAAGGAAAACTTACAGTCAAGCAAACTTTAGCAGGTTTGGAAACATCTAGATATTTCATTGGCGTTTATTACAAACCCATCTTTCTTCTGCACTATGAGTCCGTGAAAGGAGACCCGCTCATACTAGAAGGATCCGAGGTGGAAGCTACAATCAATGGAGTGGTATATATCGGCTTCCTATCGTCTACATACTCCACAAGCTACTGCACATTGCGTGGCAAAGATAAATCGTACCAATATTATCGAGTATTTATGCTGTTCCATTCAATAACTGTGCGCGACAAAAATGTGTCTCTGTACCTCCGTAATCTTCCTATTCCTAAACTCATAAGCTTCATGAGTGATATAGGATGGTCCTGGCATAATGCTCGCGCAGTCATGTTAAAATAAGGGTCCTCTAAAAGGACCTAACATGGTTTTGCGAAACGTCGTCGTCTTTCTTCTATGGGTCTCATACTCCCGTGTGGGCTACGCAGACCTGTTACCATCATAGTAGAGCGAGTGGAGATTCGATATCCGTTGTCATGCCTCTTTGGTAAGGACTCCAAATGATGGAACAGTGCTCTAGGATCGCTCGTATCAGCGTCTTGTATGCGATTTCCTTTATAGAGGCATTGTTTTTCCAGAGAACCATTTCATTCGCCTTTGAGCCATGGCGCCATGAAGTTTGTTCTGTCTCGCGCCACTACCTCAGGGGTAGTATCGACTATCCCATACCTATGAGGAAGAGTTGGTATCTGTGGGTTGTGTCCTCAGAAGCTCTTTGTTTGCCGATACATACACTGGGCTGGGGGGAGGGGTGGGAGGGGGCACCAAGTTTGGGGACACGCGGTAGCGTCGCGACATGAGGCGATCACGCGCTCCGAGCGGCCGAAGCTACGAGCTACGCAAGGAGGGTCTGCGCAGAGTAAAGATGCCGGAGTACTTCTCCGGAGTCAGCATCGACTACAAGCAGCAGGCTGACATCCCGTCGGTTGGTTGGCAACATTCGTGTCGGACGACCGCTCGTGGCCTGGCTGCCTCCTTCTACCTGGCTGTCATCGGCGCCACTCAGAAACTGCAGCGACGCACCGTGGATCCATGGAGCTGCTTGCTGATTCTGTAATCCTCGTGGTGAGTGGTGTAATTGTCTATCCGACCTCCTCATTATTTTCTGATTTGTACCCAAGCCTGGGAGCTTTACTCGGTCGTTTCTTTGGTCATAAATATAGACCGTAGTATTGTACTAGACACTAGTTGTCGTTTGAAAATTTGTTCTGATATTATATTGCCCTTTCTTTCTAGTTTATACCTGATCATTAATGTTTTCATGAATCAGCTTCTGATCGGAAATACAGTCGGTACAATTGTACCAAGGCACAGATTACCGTTAAGCAAACAGGGGTCTTGTGGTTAGATTTAGATGTTAACCGGTTCAATTTCATGATTGTAATTGCATTTGAGATAATCTGAACTACCTGTTGTACTGAGCTGTGCATTATTGGTGTATTTTTAACTGGATCTTGTGGTTCCTCCAAGTGAGTTCCCTTGTAATAAGTGCTCATACGTAACGTTTTGAAAAGTTCCTTCAGAGCAGTCTTCATAACTGAAAAGCAATTTAACTTTTGACATATTAACAGCCAACTGTCACCGGGCTTTTAGTCAGAATAAGAGTATCAAAAGGGACTGGTTGTGATCACCCTTGCTGCTGACTGAAATGAAAAGGTTGCTCGCTTTGAATCAAGCCTTATCGTTGTCATAATTGTTTCCTACTTTGTTCAACCTTTAAGCATCGGTACGCATCTCAACCCCGAAACTTTCGACATACAGTGTCCAAATTTTAAAAAAATCACGACATCTGTTTGAGTAATTGAAGCACTCTTGTCATCAGTATTACTTATACGTTTTCATGTGTTGCAGAAGGGCATTGAATAAGAGAAACTGTGTCCAGTGGGGCCGTAAACATCGCTGTTTCACCCGATAACGGGCGGGCTGCACGTCCGTGCCCTTGTGGTTGTTGTAATATTGTTCTTGTTTTGAGTTCTCTTGTAAAAGCTTATTCATTTCACAGATTTGTTAATTTGTGAAGAAAACAAGTTAATGATTATATATTGTTAAATAAACAGGTTGTGTGAAAAGAAAGTTACATTGGTGAGTCTTTCTTTCCACGTATTCCTTAATACCAGTAAATAACACGTCTGTGCCTTCCCTAATACTAATTTTATATTATCGTACCATTTCATAAATGCTTCTGAGAATCACACCTAACTACACTGCCGGCCACCGTAAATGCAACACCAAGAAAGACAAGAGGTAGCACAACAATATTTATTTTGTAGATAACATGTTGACCAAGTATCAAATGATTACGTTTACAGACGTCTGTGACATGTGGTTTCTGCCAGTATCAGTAGCCAGAGTAGCCGCCATTGTGGGAGATCACCGCTGCCACACGTCTCGGCATTGAGTCAAAGAGACGTTGGATGTGTTCTTGGGGTACAGCAGCCCAAGTAGCTTCCACACGATGCCAAAGATCATCTGGTGTGGCAGCTGGGGACGTAATCTGGGTCACTCGTTGAGCAACCATGGACCACATGTTTGCTATCGGCGAAAGATCCGGAGAGCGAGCCGGCCAGGGAAGCAATTCAATCTGGTTATTGACGAAGAAGCTTTGGACAATGCGTGCCACGTGTGGTCTCGCATTATCCTGTTGAAATATGGCTGTGGCCGAGCCCTGAAGGTAAGGAAGGACAACTGGCTCCAGCACCTCGGATATGTAGCGCCGGCTATTTAAAGTACCGGCAATACGTACTAGAGGCGTGCGAGAGTAATATCCAATACCACCCCATACCATAATACCCGGTGCAAGACTAGTGTGGCGGTGCATAATGCAGCTGTCCATCATCCTCTCTCCACGGTGTCTCCACACTCGAATCCGACCATCGTGGTGCTGCAGACAGAAGCGTGCTTCGTCAGTAAAGACAACGTCATTCCATTCTGCCGTCCACATCCGTCGGGCATCACACCATTGGCGACGGAGACGTCTGTGGTTCAGTGTCAATGGTAGACGAAGCAATGGACGTCTTGCGGACAGACCACTCTGCTGTAAACGGCGTCGAATGGTACGCGCAGACACTGGATGATGCTTTACAGACGCAATGTGCTGTGCTATGGTTCGGGATGTCACTGAGCGATCCGGCACTGCCATGCGCACAATTTGCCTATCAGCACGTGCATTGGTGCACCGAGGTGAATGCGATCGACCACGTCGGTCCGTCGTACCCTCCTGCATCCAACGGTCACATCCGCATTACAGTTGTTTGGTTTCGTCCAACACGACTAGCGATTTCTCTGTATGATAATCCACAACCTCGGTAAGCCACTATCCTTCCTCTGTCGAACTCGAATACTTGATCAAAAGATGTTCGCTGTTGTCTACGAGGCATAACTGATCGTCTTGTGAAACAACCACAAGGTAAACACACGTGCCGAACGTACACTCGCCGAAATCGCCAAGCCTTAAGTGGAGCTATGAGGTGGCGCCACAGGCGCGCGTGATGTGCGTCTGCGCTGAAATTCTAATCAGTTGCATATCTCATCGCTGCAAACCCATGGTGTAAATTTCACTTGATTCGGATGCTTCCTTCAGGGTGTTGCATTTACGGTGGCCAGCAGTGTACTTATATAATGTGACGTGCTAAGGATGTTCACCACTGATCCTTTAATCAGATACTGTCGTGTTTCTTTCTCTTTGGTATAGTGCTTAACTTGCATTTATTCCACGCGTAAAGATAGCTGACATTCATTACACTGAACAGACATTTTTTCCAAGTATTAACGTATTTCCATGCGATCATCTAGTGACAACAGCATTGACTGAATAATCTTATAGGGTTGCTGATGCTATGTGATAAATAAATTGTCTGCCAAAAGAAGAGTCACCCAGAAGGCGAGGTGGAAACGAAATGAAATTTTGCGGTTTTACAGAATATTGTGTCATTCGTATGGAGTGTCACTTGTACGGAGAGGGAGTGTGTTGGCATTAGCACGGAGCCGATGACACTGTAGGTAGTGAACAGGGTGTTTCAGAATGGGATACAACGGTCTGTCCGCCGCTACCTGCGACGTATTCTGGTGGAAAGCCAAAGCCTATTTCCCGCACGACGTTCCCTGTCCGCGCACCAGATCGTAGTGCGCGTGGCTTTCTCCCAGAGCTCAGTACTGCACCTGACCTATAACAAGCAAGTAGCGTTTCTTGTTTTAATGCTGAGATGATGGAGTTCGCCGACACCATCATAAGGAAGCCCTTACTGATTTACAACGAGCATTGGTATATTGTGCGCTACGAAAACAATCAAGAAGTAACTTAATGGCGTTTTTTACACTTTAAAAACAATAAATGCAAAGGATGATTATGTTAAATCCTGCCTAGTTGTCGAATATGGGGTGTCTAGGAAACCTGCTTTCTCGGATCAGTAGGCAAACAATTCAAACGAATCGTGTTAATGAGTTTTATTACGAAAAGTAAATGACAATACTTAACTTTGAAAATTACACAGATGTGCCGCAAGCAAAGGGCGGCATCCGAAACAAATAAGCCTCTTCCGTATAACAATTCTAATACAAGCGAAGTAAGGAGTTTTGACGCTTCTATTCAAGTAGGTAGTCTTGAGGCTGCTGTTCTACTGGACCGCAACCAGTTGGTCGCGGCTCTTATGTCTTCTTCTCATAGAGGCTGCTGCTGTCGCGTTGTCGTCTTGGAGAGGGGTTGGTCAGCGTGCAATTGGCTGACGTCTTCTTCACTCTGCTCTCTCCTTGCCGACTGGCGTGCCAGCGTTTGACTTTACGGCTTAACATTCCTCCCCCCCTCCCCCTCTCAAAGCGACGGACCGTCGTCGTATAAGGAGCACGAAACGAGGGGACGGGCAGGAGCTCGGACGCTGTGAAGGACTGGAAGCTGTGGCTGCAGGGGACGCCAGGCTTCCTGTCGTACCTCACCATCCGGTGTTCGCTCTGGTGGAAACGCGTCTGGAAAACGCCCAGAATGGTACGCGTACACCTCCCGAGGCCCTTAGCAAGATGTAGAAGGCGTCGGCTGCTGCGTCGTGGGCGGGTCCATCTCCATCGCTAGGACGAGAGAAGGTGGAGGAGGCGAAGGTTTCGTCCCGCGGTGTCGTGATGTCACTCTCTGGCGGCTGCTGTGACCGCGCTATCCTCGGGATCCTTGAATCTGGGGAAAGAGACGCAGAAGGATTACCGTGCACATGACAGTGGCGAATTTGATTGTGACGTCGAGGCTGCAGTCGGTGTGGGCCTGAAATGAGATACATGCTTGCCCTAAGTCGACGAAGGATCTTGTCTCGTGCCACCGTCTTCTGCCTTTAAAATCTCTGAAAAACACCATATCATGCTCCGAAAAGCGACTCTTGCGGCCTTCCTTCGGCGCTGGGTGCTGAGGAGGGTGCAGCATGTGATGCAGTGTCCGATGGTGGTGGCCGTGGAACAATTCCGCCGGCGATGGTCCATCTCGTGGGTGCGAACTATAGGATGCGAGAAAAAGTGGCAGTTCTCGATCCCTGGTGTGTGTGGTGCGAAGTTTGGCTATCTGTTGCTCGAATGTTCTGACAAAACGTTCCGTTTCGCCGTTGGACTGTAGATGGAGCGGTGCACAAGTTAGACGCTGTATGCCATTGCGTTCACAGAATGTTTCAAATTCATTTGACGTGAACTGAGGTCCGTTGTCCGACACTATGACTTCAGGCAAACCTTCAAGGCAAAAAATAGAGGACAATGCCTGATTGTGCTACGTGGTGTCCTCGACTTCGTTGGCACAGCAAAAGGAAACTAGCTTTATGAGTCTACCACAATCAACCAACGACATTTGCAAGAAGGTCCCGCAAAATCTATGTGCACACGTCGCCATGGTGACTACGATTTAGGCCAAGTAGCGAATTTTTGTGACCGAGCGGAGTGATTTTCCGCACATGCATAACAGTGTGGCGTCATCTGTTCTGTTTGTTGTCCATGCGCTGCCAAGTACAGTGTCGACGAGCTAACTGTTTCGTACGAACAGTCCCCAGCGTGAAGTAACTGCAAACTTCTTTTTACAAAGCTTTGGGGATCAACACTCGTGACTGTCCACTGTCATTCTGACCAACAATCACATCTTGCTGTATAGCGAGGCTATGCCGACGTGCAAAGTATTGACTCACTACAGAGTTCTTTATATTATGCAACGAGCGAGGTCAATATGCGCGAATATATTTTAGCAAAATATTCAAATCCCAATCAGCTTCATTGGCCTGTGCAATTTTCCTATAGTTCAGACGAGCGGATTGAAACAATTCAGACTCCTGAGCATCGATGTGACAACAAGATGCAGCAGAAGTGTCTAAGTCTGTATCAGGGCCAATCGGAAGACGTGAAAGTGCGTCCGTATTACCATGATGAACTGGCGGAGAATACACAATTTCGTACTGGTATTGAGACAACAGCAAAGTCCATCTTCGCAATTTTTGGGCAGTTCGTACAGGAACCGGCTTCATAGAATGAAATAAGGACTGCAATGGCTTGTGATCCGTCACTAACTAGAATTTTCTGCCATACACGCAGTGGTAGAATTTGGTGACACCATGCACAATAACCAACGCCTCTTTCTCTATTTGTGAATAGTTACACTGAGCTTTGGGCAACACTTTCGATGCGAAAGGAATATGCCTGCCTTTATCACCAAATCTGTGCGAAAGCACTGCACTGATTCATTAAGAAGAAGCGTCAACTTGCAACACAACCGTTTTGGTAGGATCAAAGTGAACCAAGCATCGGTCACTGGGCACTGCATCTTTAAGTATCTAATAATCTACTTTGCACTCATCTGTCCAAACAAAGGGAACGTTTTCACGACGCAAGCGATGCAATGGAACTGCGATTTGTGCAGCATTCGGTGTGAATCGAATATAATTGTTCATTTTCCCTAAAACTGACTGCAATTCTGTGACATTTCGAAGAAGTCGCAGGTGGCATATGGCTAACAAATGTGACTGAAGAGGATGTTTATGACATGACCATGATACTGCAACTAAAGTGGAAAAATGTCACACTTGTCCTGTCTACACTGTAGTCTTGCATCAGATAACACACGAAACAAAGCACGCAAATTTGCAATGTGCTCTTCAGGTGTACGACCTGCTACGACCAAATTGGCCAAATACTTTGAACAGTTTGATTCTTGAGCAGTCAGCTCCTCCAAATCCCATTGGAAACTGGCATGTGCGGAAGCACTGCCAAAATGAAAACGCCAATATTTAAACAAGTCCAAATGAGTGTTCACAGCAAACACGCTTTGAGATTCTTCATCTAGTGGTATTCCCGGATATGCGTCACAATAATCAATTTTTGAAAATTAGCGACCAGCACCTAATATGTTCGTGAGATCCTCTGGGAGTGGCAATGGGTAAGTATCAATCACAGTTTGTGGGTTACTGTAGACTTAAAGTCAACATGGAGGCGAACGCGACTTGAAGGTTTGTGGACTTGCATGGGCGCAAATAACTCCACTATCTTGCAATTCTTTAAGTCAGCAACTACTTTTTCCTGTAATGCAATGGGAACAGTTGTGGCCCGAGCATTGTCGTTCATAGTAATATTTGCAACAAAATTATTAGCCTTGCCTAAACCTTGAGAAAAGAGTTCACGGAATTCTTTCAGCAAACTAGCTACACTGTCTTGAGCACTGAATGCAGTCACTGAAAACACGTCCTGAATTTGAAAGCCAAGCAAATCAAACGAATAAATGTCAAATATGTTCTCAGAATCGCGTTACTGCAGCACAGTAAACGTTACAGTTCGCGTATGCAAGCGATACTTGGCAGGCAAAGTACATTTTCCGAGAATGGGAATGTCTTGTCCGTTGTAAGCCGTAAGGTGGGTGCTAGTTTTAGAAGGGCGCGGGGAGCCGAACTGTTCATGTGTGGTACGATTCTGCAACGTAACAGAGGCACCCGTGTCAAACTGAAATTTCACGTGTTTTCCACTAATATGCAAATGAATAAAATTTTGTTGGACTGGCGTAGCACTGTAAAAAAATGGCTCTGAGCACTATCAGTCCCCTATAGCTTAGAACTACTTTAGCCTAACTGACCTAAAGACATCACACACACCCATGCCCGAGGCAGGATTCGAACCTGCGATCGTAGCGATCGCGCGATTCCAGACTGTAGCGCCTAGAACCGCTCAGCCACCCCGGCCGGCCGTAGCACTGTAGAAACTGTTCACTTGCTAGTTTTCATAATGCCCGTAGCAGGCTTTGAATAAACTGCATTGATTACATGGGCCTTGTAACTAGATTTTTGTGAGTGGACAGAATTCTTACGTATGTTACATTGCAAACATACAGATTGTACATGATCTTTCTTGCCAAAAGCGTAACACAGCGCTTGGCGAGACAGGCAGTCTTGGCATTTATACCATGACTAGCGCTGAGGGCATGACTTATTTCTGTTTGCCTGCATACAGAGCTGTTTGTGCGGCGTAACATGAACGGGCTGTCGCTGCCTACTGGGCCAGTCGTAACCAAGGGACGACTCAACCTGACAAATTGGTGGCTGCTCAAATTTATCGGTCAACATGGCACCTGAATCGTGCTGATCTAGTATTTGCGCTATGTGCTGAAATGATGGATCTGACTATTTGAAAATCTGTTCTCGAAGTCTGACATAAGTTACATTGTAAATGATCGTATCACACAACATAACATCTGGATATAAAGCACCACAAGCACATTTGACTTTGCATTTCCTCGTCACACCCTGCAGATCTGTGAAAGGTCTCTGTTGGATTCCTTTCATGTTTAATTTCTAAAATCTCTTGTCATTTATGGAGTAAATTCCTCTCCTAAATTTACTATGGCGTTTCTGACTATCTGGGAGGAGACTGAGTAGTGGAACGTGTTACTTTTACACGTAAACAAGAACGATCTGTCACACTACTACACTTTAAAACACAGTTTATATGTAATTCATGTCACACAGTCTCATACGGAACCTACATCCGCTTTCTGTTATATACTGTATATGATAAGATACTGTCATCCCCCTTCCCTTCTGTGTGAGAGGATGAATGATCAAATGTGTTTGTAGTTGCATGCTTGAGGGTAGCAGACAATGCTGTCTGCTAGAGAACAGTAGGACCAACGTCGGAACAGGTAGCTACGCTTTCTTAAAGCAGAGAGGTTTCTATCCTTAGTATGGTTCTGTCCGTCCGTTGTCATGTTGGTATAGGAAGCTGCCCCTCTGGCCCCTTCCGTTTTGTCTTTGTGAGCCACCCTCAGGAAGCACGCTCGGTAGTAGGCAGTTGCAGTCTGGCGGTGGCGAGCGTCTGAAGTGGTAAGATCTCCTGCTAAGCGCGTGTCTGCTAAGTCCATAGGACAATGGATTTGTTAAGTTCAGCCTGACTGAAAATTTAATCATCTTTATTTCGGGTTTAGCTCTAAAATATCTAAGGTTATCTTAAATTGCAGCGTAGTGTAATTCTCGTGTGAAGTTCATATTATTTTCCGGTTGTTGCTTTGTTACTACTTTGTGAGTAAAGTGGAACCACGTGTTGATCAGTAACTCTAACTAAGTTCATCAATCTTAAATGCGAATGCTTGTGTGATTATAACATCTCGTCTTGACAATATTTTACAATATAGCAACTTTTCTTTATGCTTTTCTTTATGTTCAACACACGTGGAGTGTACTTTGCGAGACCAGTACCACGTGCTTATATAACTGTTTGACCCATCAGGTTAATAGTAAGACGTTAGTAACCAGTTCAAGGTTTTTCTTTTGTCAATTGCTTTTCGATCGAATTTATTTTAATTATCAAAATTACTGTGGAGTTATACGCTTTCTGTAAACCAAGTTGACCACGTGGAGCATGTGGTGTAATCATCAAAGTAGCCTTCAGCTATTCTTTTTGGGAAGATTTCACAAAGAGTTAATATGAATTTAGTATACCAGTGTGTGGTAATTACATGACGGACAGGATTGTGTTACGAACGTAATTTCTTTGGTGAAAACTGAATCTGTTGGTTGTGGTTAATTTCTTCTTGCTTATGTTTCAACGTTCTTTGGGTGTTGTTTTGTGAATGCAGTGTTGTAGGCAGTCTCCCAATCTTGGCTCCATATTTGATGTGTTCCGTAAGATTAAAATCTCACATTTTTACAATCCTTAAACAAGGCACCAGCTTAGTTATAACTCACGTATAATATGCTGAAATTTCAATGATCAATCTTAAAATAAATTTCCAAATATAAACTGATTTCTTTCTTTTTATTTAAATTCTCCTTTTTATATATAGATATATTACCGGTTGTTGTATGACTGTAAAAGATTATAATCAATGTTAGTCTGTTTGGGAATTTGGTAAACTTAGACTAGATACCTGATGAAACAGTTGCTTAGTAATACAAGATTAACTTCGCCAGACAGCTCACAGCTTTTAACCCGCTTTTATTCTACTATTAGCACCCGATTTCAGCATAGCATAAATGGGTAGCAATATTACACATGGCGACCCTGTTCTGTGATTCCGCTAGAGTCTGGAATCTCTGAGACGTTAGATTGCAAGCGTTGTATAATCTTAATTTTTTTTCCCTACAGCGCTCAAACAACTTCTGCGTTGTTTCTGAGGAGACTTTCTAAAGATTCACTGCGTTGTTGAGCGGCGTTGTGTTGTTTGTCTTGTTGTTTTGTTTTCTATATTTGTGTGTTTTATGTGTGTGTGTGGTTTTTTTTCTCGCTTGTAAATTCCACTGTTTCGATCAAAGATAAAAATTTGTTTTGCGTGTGAAAAAGTGAGTACTAGGTTAGGTACCTTTCGTGTAACTGTCGAAATTTTTGGGGGATACATTTACTGTGATTAGTGTGTTGCGTACTGGGTATAAATTGAACTAATGCAGACACGTAACCAAACTAAAAGTAAGCGGTCCGACAACTTAAGCAACATGGACCAAGGGGATAATTTGATTTCGAATGTTAACGCGTCGGGCGGTTCCGAAAATGCAATGGGAAATACTTCAGACGAAATGCAGAACAGCACGAACGGGCTCACATCAGAGCCACAAATTAATTTGCCTCCTACTAACCAAAATGATTTGGCAGAACTCATGAAAGCCTTATTGCAACAAAATAAAGAAAACGCACAGAAATCTGAAAAATCGATCCGAGAGCTAGGCGATCAAATGACGCAGAAATCAGAAAAATCGTTCCGAGAACAAAAAGAATCATCCGAAAAATCGATCCGTGAGCTAGGCGAACAAATAGACGAAAAACTAATCCAGCAGACAAATAAAGTCGACAAGTCGATGCAGAGAGTGTCTGATGATATCTCACAAAGAATAAACAATCTGGCAAGTGAAATAAAAAGTGATATTATGAAAGAATTAGGCCGTACATTTGAACAAATCGATGATCGTCTGCAAGCCTTAGAACAGAGCAAGCGGAGTCGCGATGCCGAATCTAAAGAAAGCGAAAAACGGCTACTTAGGAATTTCCAAGAGCTGAGGGAAGAATGCCAAAGGAAACATCAGCAGGTACTCTCGAGGGTCCAAGAGGCGGAAACGCATTGTCCCACGTCCGTTAGCAACACAATAGCGGACAACAGTTTAGCGATCCACGCGTAGGAACAGCAAGTAGAACAATTGAAGCAGACTGGGGCGGAGGACAAGAGACAAATAGATGATAAGATTGCGGCATTAGCGGACATTGTAGGCACGATGAAGCTGACGGAAAGCGAGAACAATACTACACCGGTAGCGGCCGCAGAGACCGAAGAAGTGCGTTCGCTTCTGAGATTTCAGAAGGGACAATTCGAAGTGAACAGGCAACACAAGGCTGTAACAGGCGAATTACAAGAACGCGTGGCGCATCTGGAAAACCGCATGGCGTGTGATTCCGAACTCGCCAATAGCACTAAAAATAGCCGTACAAACAGTGCAGAGAGGGACTCCGGCCACGAGGGAGATTTTGACGACAGGGAAGAATGTAATTTGAGGGGCAGACATGAGAAAAATAGAAACATTCAAGGGCCTCGCCAGGAGGAACTGCGGGGATTTGATTTCAAACATTTCCTTACGGTAAGAAAGTTTGAGATATTCCGAAATTCGCAAAAAGGAATACATCCACGAGCATGGCTCGAGCAATTTGAGTTCTGTCTTCCTCCCGACTGGGCAAGTTCACATAAGATAGAATATATGTGTGGCTATTTGGAAGGCGAACCGGCGATTCGCATGAGGTCGGCAGCGCGTCACTGCAACTCCACTCGGGAGTTTCGACAAGCCTTTCTCTCCGCCTATTGGTCGGAAGCGGCACAAGATAGGGTCAAACATGGCATAATTATGCTGCCAAATTTGAACCAGTCTGGTTTCGGCAGCCCTGCACGCCTATTCGACCACATGCTGCAGGCATATCAATTTTTATACGATCCATACGGGCCTGCGGAACTAATTAGGATATGCATCACCAAATTGTCGATGCACTTGCGGCACGTCATTCTTGCGGGACGATGCAAAGAGGACGTGGAAACGTTAAAAACACTTCTCCAAGAGTTGGAATATAATACAGCAGAATGCCCGCCTAATCAGGCACAAAGTTATTACGGGGCACAGCAGCGCGACCGCAGTCGTGGCCGTATTACTAATCAACGGCGTGACTGGTCGTCGCGACGCGAACGAAACAATAATCGGGACCGGCCGTATAGAAACTGGGGTAACAGTCGCGAACACAGGTGGAACAACAGAAATGATCGAGGACGTGGACAGAATCGTGAACGGAACAATTACGGCAACCAGAATCGATACTACGATGAATACGGTGGGAATAGGACTGTAGGGGGAGCACCTCATGATGTTGAAATTCGGCCGGCCAATCCTAGACATAATCCAGCAAATGGAAATGAACAAAACCGGCAATGACAAATGATCAGCGCAGAAGGCGCCCAATCAGAACAAATGAGCGAAATGGCAAATGAGTAGAAAGGACAGTGAGGAGTAGAGAGGACGGTGAAGAGAATGAATTGATTAGTTTAAATTTGGGACATGCATTTTGAATAATATGTTGGTAAAAATTAATGATAAAGATGTTTTTATGTGATTGATTGAAGTGATGTTGTTAATTTGTTTTCTTTCCTTGTGCAATTAGGATTTAGTTTGATTCAAACGTAAAGATAAAAGGTTTCCTTGTGAACGAGTGAAACGCTGTTTTTTTTTGTGTGTGTAAATTGAAAAGAGCCGCTCCTGAGAGAAGCAAGATCTGTGTTGACTTAATGCCAAACTCAGGGGAATATCCGATCTGTGGGTATTATGGGTCTGGCAAACCCAGGTCCCCAGCTGTTAGTAGCCTTGTTTCCGATTTTCTGCTTTCAGTGCTACTATCTATCTATTACTATTCTATATCTGTCAGTATAAATGAGGATCTCTTACTATAGTATGCGTGCTGTATGAATATTTTAAGATAGGAGAACTCTGAGAAAGGAATGAGTAAGTTTGGAATCTTGAAAACAGGATGCGATAATACGATTGTTTAACCATTGGCTTCCCAATATGCGACGATATGTTAATATTGATGGTATATGTCGGTTTTGTTCTTTATAGCTGAGTACGTAAAGGGCTGTCTGTGGATTTCCTAAGTATATTGATTCCCTTCAAGGTGAAAGAAGAATTGTGGTTTGTGTAATTTACGTGGCCCTGAAACATTATTGTGGTAGTCAAATAAGAGCAGTTTTTCAGCAAATGGAGAATGGAACAGAAATATGGATCCTTTCTGTACTCTTGATTAATGTTGAGCCAAAGCCTAAAAAAATTATGCTGCGTTAATACTTGTCCTAGAAAAGCGACGTTTATGTGTTTTGCTGATGCTGTGAGCATTACAGCTTACCGTTTTCGCTGGTGCGGGATGCACTGCAGCGTATATGATTTGTTCTGAGGAAATTTCCCTCTTGAAGGTAGAGGATGATTAAATAATTTTGATTATGGGAACGAAGGAAAGCTTGGTTTAAGGTAATAAGGAGGAAGCAAAACATTTGTCATTTAAACTGCAGGAGTATTCGGATCTTTTGTGATTGTTGTAAGTTCAATATGTTAAGATGATACTGTTTTACAGAATAGAGGTGACCAAAATTTTGCCATTCATGAGAAATGAGTCCAGAATAACCACCAAAGGCGAAATAACTGATTTGGAAGCGAAAGGTAACTTAAAGAAGGGACGAAATGGGTAAGAAAATGTAGTATAACCTGTATAATTAAAATATTTGTACCCATCTCAGAGCCATCTGTGTGATTAATTCTTGTGATAACGTAATTTTAGATGAAATTTTCTTACTGTTTTATGTGTGAATATATGAGTATGATAAATGTATAATTGCGAGTCTCTTATCAGGTGTGCGAACTGGTATAAATGTTTTGGTGTGTAAATAACCATTGTTCTTTTTACTGTGTATGTTTAAGGAAAGTTTCTCCATATTTATCATGTGACAAGACGTATGCCGCGAGCGTCAAGAAGAGGACGAATTAGAACAATGTTGTAGTGGTATATACACGGTGTTGAAATAGCATTCAAGTAGCTTATTGGCTTAACTAGTAGTGGATAGAAGTAGAATATTGAGTAATGCATGTTCATGGGTAGTTAGTTTGTAGAATAGACAACAGGTGTGCATGTATGTGTGTGTAAATAACATGTGAACCCTATGCTGTCCTGACCTATACTTGCACAAGGCATAATCCTATTCATTTTAGTGAATTAATAAGTAGCATTGGATTTATTAAAACGTAAGTGAACCACATTAGTGATGTGGATTTAAATATTATATTGTCAGTTCATTTAATTTTTTATTTTTTTACATTGTAAAGTCATTTTACTTTTATTTATTTTTTTTACATTGTCAAGTCATTTAAATTTTATTTTATATTGTCGATTCATCTAATTATTTTTATAAAAAAAAAAAATTAAGTCTCACTTTGTTCTTAAAAATTGTGAAAGACAATACTAAGTGGTATTATGTATGACATTGTGTAATCACATAAGGATGATGAAAAATTTCTGTGAATGCATTTGAGAACATGAAAGCGAACCGGCAAAACTCTTAAGAGACAGCGGGAGCAGCCGGACTAGTGGTAAACTGGCGGGTTTCCCAGCAGGACACGCTGTCAGCCAGGCCACTTCGGGAGCGCGGCCGACAACAAAAGAAGGTACGCGGCAAACACTTTCCCTTGTACCTGGAGCTAATGGGCGGCCGCCCCGGGCGACCCTTCCTCGAGGCGATGACCTGAGATGGGCGAGCGGTCCACCGCGCGGAAATCCATATGCTGGCAACGCACCACACGCACGCGACCGTGACGAGACGGCCGCGGAGAAACAACACAAGGGGCGTGGAGCCTTTTGACAGGTACCGTCCAGAGAAACTTGCAGACGTCAACGACGCCTATCGACATTTCCTGACGGATGCCTACTGTCAAGCGACAGTAAATCATGGTTCGATGTTCTCTGGTCGCTAAGGGTGGCACAAAAGAAGAGCCATTAAGTGTCATCCTTGCCCAGGAATATCAAACCGGCGAGTCAATTGAGGATAACTCAAGAATGTAACAACACAAAGGGCGTGGAGCCTTTTGACACATACTGTCCAGAGAAACTGGCAGACTTCAACGACGCCTATCAACATCTCCTGACGGATGCCCACTGTCAAGCGACAGTAAATCATGGTTCGAAGTTCTCTGGTCGCTAAGGGTGGCACAAAAGAAGAGCAATTAAGTGTCATCCTTGCCCAGGAATATCAACCTGGCGTGTCAATCGAGGATACCGCACGAATTTGACAACACAAACATGGAACCAAATCGAGATGTTCGTGACACAGACCATCAAGAGAAACTTCATGAGAGGGCAGAGACGGCGGGATTGCACGCAACAGATGGACAAAAATCCCTACTGACAGCTGCGGCGACGAACCCCCCCCCCCCCCCTTATACTGTGCCTCGGAACAGTGGAACTACATCTACATCTACATCTACATTGATACTCCGCAAGCCACCCAACGGTGTGTGGCGGAGGGCACTTTACGTGCCACTGTCATTACCTCCCTTTCCTGTTCCAGTCGCGTATGGTTCGCGGGAAGAACGACTGTCTGAAAGCCTCCGTGCGCGCTCTAATCTCTCTAATTTTACATTCGTGATCTCCTCGGGAAGTATAAGTAGGGGGAAGCAATATATTCGATACCTCATCCAGAAACGCACCCCCTCGAAACCTGGCGAGCAAGCTACACCGCGATGCAGAGCGCCTCTCTTGCAGAGTCTGCCACTTGAGTTTATTAAACATCTCCGTAACGCTATCACGGTTACCAAATAACCCAGTGACGAAACGCGCCGCTCTTCTTTGGATCTTCTCTATCTCCTCCGTCAACCCGACCTGGTACGGATCCCACACTGATGAGCAATACTCAAGTATAGGTCGAACGAGTGTTTTGTAAGCCACCTCCTTTGTTGATGGACTACATTTTCTAAGCACTCTCCCAATGAATCTCAACCTGGTACCCGCCTTACCAACAATTAGTTTTATATGATCATTCCACTTCAAATCGTTCCGTACGCATACTCCCAGATATTTTACAGAAGTAACTGCTACCAGTGTTTGTTCCGCTATCATATAATCATACAATAAACGATCCTTCTTTCTATGTATTCGCAATACATTATATTTCTCTATGTTAAGGGTCAGTTGCCACTCCCTGCACTAAGTGCCTATCCGCTGCAGATCTTCCTGTATTTCGCTACAATTTTCTAATGCAGCAACTTCTCTGTATACTACAGCATCATCCGCGAAAAGCCGCATGGAACTTCCGACACTATCTACTAAGTCATTTATATATATTGTGAAAAGCAATGGTCCCATAACACTCCCCTGTGGCACGCCAGAGGTTACTTTAACGTCTGTAGACGTCTCTCCATTGATAACAACATGCTGTGTTCTGTTTGCTAAAAACTCTTCAATCCAGCCACACAGCTGGTCTGATATTCCGTAGGCTCTTACTTTGTTTATCAGGCGACAGTGCGGAACTGTATCGAACGCCTTCCGGAAGTCAAGAAAAATAGCATCTACCTGGGAGCCTGTATCTAATATTTTCTGGGTCTCATGAACAAATAAGGCGAGTTGGGTCTCACACGATCGCTGTTTCCGGAATCCATGTTGATTCCTACATAGTAGATTCTGGGTTTCCAGAAATGACATGATACTCGAGCAAAAAACATGTTCTAAAATTCTACAAGAGATCGACGTAAGAGATATAGGTCTATAGTTTTGCGCATCTGCTCGACGACCCTTCTTGAAGACTGGGACTATCTGTGCTCTTTTCCAATCATTTGGAACCCTCCGTTCCTCTAGAGACTTGCGGTACACGGCTGTTAGAAGGGGGGCAAGTTCTTTCGCGTACTCTGTGTAGAATCGAATTGGTATCCCGTCAGGTCCAGTGGACTTTCCTCTATTGAGTGATTCCAGTTGCTTTTCTATTCCTTGGACACTTATTTCGATGTCAGCCATTTTTTCGTTTGTGCGAGGATTTAGAGAAGGAACTGCAGTGCGGTCTTCCTCTGTGAAACAGCTTTGGAAAAAGGTGTTTAGTATTTCAGCTTTACGCGTGTCATCCTCTGTTTCAATGCCATCATCATCCCGTAGTGTCTGGATATGCTGTTTCGAGCCACTTACTGATTTAACGTAAGACCAGAACTTCCTAGGATTTTCTGTCAAGTCGGTACATAGAATTTTACTTTCGAATTCAATGAACGCTTCACGCATAGCCCTCCTTACGCTAACTTTGACATCGTTTAGCTTCTGTTTGTCTGAGAGGTTTTGGCTGCGTTTAAACTTGGAGTGGAGCTCTCTTTGCTTTCGCAGTAGTTTCCTAACTTTGTTGTTGTACCACGGTGGGTTTTTCCCGTCCCTCACAGTTTTACTCGGCACGTACCTGTCTAAAACGCATTTTACGATTGCCTTGAACTTTTTCCATAAACACTCAACATTGTCAGTGTCGGAACAGAAATTTTCGTTTTGATCTGTTAGGTAGTCTGAAATCTGCCTTCTATTACTCTTGCTAAACAGATAAACCTTCCTCCCTTTTTTTATATTCCTATTAACTTCCATATTCAGGGATGCTGCAACGGCCTTATGATCACTGATTCCCTGTTCTGTACATACAGATTCGAAAAGTTCGGGTCTGTTTGTTATCAGTAGGTCCAATATGTTATCTCCACGAGTCGGTTCTCTATTTAATTGCTCGAGGTAATTTTCGGATAGTGCACTCAGTATAATGTCACTCGATGCTCTGTCCCTACCACCCGTCCTAAACATCTGAGTGTCCCAGTCCATATCTGGTAAATTGAAATCTCCACCTAAGACTATAACATGCTGAGAAAATTTATGTGAAATGTATTCCAAATTTTCTCTCAGTTGTTCTGCCACTAATGCTGCTGAGTCGGGAGGTCGGTAAAAGGAGCCAATTATTAACCTAGTTCGGTTGTTTAGTGTAACCTCCACCCATAATAATTCACAGGAACTATCCACTTCTACTTCACTACAGGATAAACTACTACTAACAGCGATGAACACTCCACCACCGGTTGCATGCAATCTATCCTTTGTAAACACCGTCTGTACCTTTGTAAAAATTTCGGCAGAATTTATCTCTGGCTTAAGCCAGCTTTCTGTACCTATAACGATTTCAGCTTCGGTTCTTTCTATCAGCGCTTGAAGTTCTGGTACTTTACCAACGCAGCTTCGACAGTTGACAATTACAATACCGATTGGTGCTTGGTCCCCGCATGTCCTGACTTTGCCCCGCACCCGTTGAGGCTGTTGCCCTTTCTGTACTTGCCCAAGGCCATCTAACCTAAAAAACCGCCCAGCCCACGCCACACAACCCCTGCTACCCGTGTAGCCGCTTGTTGCGTGTAGTGGACTCCTGACCTATCCAGCGGAACCCGAAACCCCACCACCCTATGGCGCAAGTCGAGGAATCTGCAGCCCACACGGTCGCCGAACCGTCTCAGCCTCTGATTCAGACCCTCCACTCGGCTCTGTACCAAAGGTCCGCAGTCAGTCCTGTCGACGATGCTGCAGATGGTGAGCTCTGCTTTCATCCCGCTAGCGAGACTGGCAGTCTTCACCAAATCAGATAGCCGCCGGAATCCAGAGAGGATTTCCTCGGATCCATAGCGACACACATCATTGGTGCCGACATGAGCGACCACCTGCAGATGGGTGCACCCTGTACCCTTCATGGCATCCGGAAGGACCCTTTCCACATCTGGAATGACTCCCCCCGGTATGCACACGGAGTGCACATTGGTTTTCTTCCCTTCTCTTGCTGCCATATCCCTAAGGGGCCCCATTACGCGCCTGACGTTGGAGCTCCCAACTACCAGTAAGCCCACCCTCTGCGACTGCCCGGATCTTGCAGACTGAGGGGCCATAGTTTAAAACACAGTTTATATGTAATTCATGTCACACAGTCTCATACGGAACCTACATCCGCTTTCTGTTATATACTGTATATGATAAGATACTGTCATCCCCCTTCCCTTCTGTGTGAGAGGATGAATGATCAAATGTGTTTGTAGTTGCATGCTTGAGGGTAGCAGACAAGGCTGTCTGCTAGAGAACAGTAGGACCAACGTCGGAACAGGTAGCTACGCTTTCTTAAAGCAGAGAGGTTTCTATCCTTAGTATGGTTCTGTCCGTCCATTGTCATGTTGGTATAGGAAGCTGCCCCTCTGGCCCCTTCCGTTTTGTCTTTGTGAGCCACCCTCAGGAAGTACGCTCGGTAGTAGGCAGTTGCAGTCTGGCGGTGGCGAGCGTCTGAAGTGGTAAGATCTCCGGCTAAGCGCGTGTCTGCTAAGTCCATAGGACAATGGATTTGTTATGTTCAGCCTAACTGAAAATTTAATCATCTTTATTTCGGGTTTAGCTCTAAAATATCTAAGGTTATCTTAAATTGCAGCGTAGTGTAATTCTCGTGTGAAGTTCATATTATTTTCCGGTTGTTGCTTTGTTACTACTTTGTGAGTAAAGTGGAACCACGTGTTGATCAGTAACTCTAACTAAGTTCATCAATCTTAAATGCGAATGCTTGTGTGATTATAACATCTCGTCTTGACAATATTTTACAATATAGCAACTTTTCTTTATGCTTTTCTTTATGTTCAACACACGTGGAGTGTACTTTGCGAGACTAGTACCACGTGCTTATATAACTGTTTGACCCATCAGGTTAATAGTAAGACGTTAGTAACCAGTTCAAGGTTTTTCTTTTGTCAATTGCTTTTCGATCGAATTTATTTTAATTATCAAAATTACTGTGGAGTTATACGCTTTCTGTAAACCAAGTTGACCACGTGGAGCATGTGGTGTAATCATCAAAGTAGCCTTCAGGTATTCTTTTTGGGAAGATTTCACAAAGAGTTAATATGAATTTAGTATACCAGTGTGTGGTAATTACATGACGGACAGGATTGTGTTACGAACGTAATTTCTTTGGTGAAAACTGAATCTGTTGGTTGTGGTTAATTTCTTCTTGCTTATGTTTCAACGTTCTTTGGGTGTTGTTTTGTGAATGCAGTGTTGTAGGCAGTCTCCCAATCTTGGCTCCATATTTGATGTGTTCCTAAGATTAAAATCTCACATTTTTACAATCCTTAAACAAGGCACCAGCTCAGTTATAACTCACGTATAATATGCTGAAATTTCAATGAACAATCTTAAAATAAATTTCCAAATATAAACTGACTTCTTTCTTTTTATTTAAATTCTCCTTTTTATATATAGATATATTACCGGTTGTTGTATGACTGTAAAAGATTATAATCAATGTTAGTCTGTTTGGGAATTTGGTAAACTTAGACTAGATACCTGATGAAACAGTTGCTTAGTAATACAAGATTAACTTCGCCAGACAGCTCACAGCTTTTAACCCGCTTTTATTCTACTATTAGCACCCGATTTCAGCATAGCAAATTACGGTAGCAATATTACATCTGTTACACACTCACGATAAGTTGTGTCTTACCTTTTCTTGCAATGAAAGAATTGGCACCTGGCTGCTACCACATTCACTTGTTGGTCAAATTAGTTAGTTAGCGAATCTACAGCCTGATCATAGGAAATTTTTGCTAGGAGTGGCGTTAGGAAACAATTTCTGAATCAGGCGAAAAACTGCACAGCCTACCGTTGACTAAAAGTAATGTAGTTTCACAGTACCTGGTACGCTGTGAGCAATTACATGGTCTTCAAACTGTTGCAACAACTCGAGCCACTTCTCGTCTTTTTCTTTGAACTGTCGAAATGGCGGTATGGCACTTGGAGCTACAGTTGTATGTTGCACTGTATTTGTGGCTTCAGTCGTCTGGAGCTGCTGTAGTATGTTAAGCAGCGAGGCAATTTAATGGGTTTGAAACTGAAACATGTGTGTTACCTGTGTTGCATCTATCGCTTGCAACTGAAGCGCCTGAGCAGGGGGTGGGAGACATGGGTTGATGATTTTGGACTATGCAAATGCAATAAACAGACAATGCAAGTAATCAAAATCAAGACACAAGCAAAGAAAATTTCCGCAAAGCCTACCTAAAAACACTGATTAGCAAAAACACTATAAGAGACACTATTAAAGCAAGTAAACACCCACCGAGTGAGGTGTCGCAGTGGTTAGCACACTTGACTCGCATTCGGGAGGACGACGGTTCAGTCCCACTTCCGGCCATTCTGATTTAGGTTTCCCGTGTCTAACATTCTGCGTGGTGTCCGTTTGTTCTAAGTCGTGTCTCCCTACTACTTTCGCGCAACGACGCTCTGAGCGTGTTTTTTAGGGAATTGACTAGTTTGAACCTGGGACCTGTTGCTGGTAAGGAGACGCCAGACCACACATGACATGTAGAGTTCAGAAGAGTTCAGTGAGACTAGCGATGATATAACCAAATACTTAATGATTTCAGCGTCAGCTCCACTGCACTCCCTGTAAAAGAATCTTAATACTAACTAAATTTAATGGAAGAGGTTCAAGGCTTTCCTATTTTTAGTTAGCTGGTAAAATAATGTCGAAAAATCAGTTACGTTTACCATTGGAAATTTTATTCTACTCACAAAACATTGTTTATAACTTGCACTATTGATAAAAGGAAATGTTTTAATACAGGATGGTAGAAACCAACTGCGTTCAACAAAAATGTGAACAAATATTCCCTGAATGGGTTTCCAAGTTCTACAATGGATCGAGGGATGACCTATGCCATATCACATCTACAATCTAGGTTTAAATTAACTTCTCCATACTACAATTTACCGAAGTTAGTTTTAAAAAAACTATCTGGCTGTGTTTTCATCTGACCAATCAGGGTCTCAATGTTAACCTTAAGCTCCGCCTACAAAAATTCTGTCTATCCAATGAGAAACGTTATACTTTTCGTGGTGGGGCAATGATTTTAAAGTTTGCACCGTAACAGAGACGCGAAAAAGTCTCACGCTAAAACTTGCAGCTGGTGTAGCCCTTTTAGTGTTATCGTAAGATCTATACTATTCTTCTGGAGGGCTCTATCTTTTAACATGGGCTGGGGGGTGGTCCTGGTGGTTGGCTAGCGACGTGGGTGTCCGTTCCCTATCGTAGGGCCTTCTACCTTAACACGTTCTGCTCTCGACTTCTGTTCTCGTTTCTTCCCTCGGAACTGCGTCTGTTTCACGGTGGGAAGGTATGACATGAATTTAGGTGTTCTTGTGTTAGTCTGTGGTATTCCATTTGCTCACTCGTTGATCGTATTACTTTAGTTAATTTAATGTAAGGATTTATTCGGAGCTATGTGACATACTGCCGGATTTGCTTATCATGTCAGGGTTTTCATGGAGGGTGTTGGATTTGCCTGACACCTTACACGTGATTTCCCTAAATCGTTCCAGGTAAATGCCGGGATGGTTCCTTTGAAAAGACACGGCCGACTTCCTTCGCTAATCCGATGAGACCGAAGACCTCGCTGTTTGGTCTCTTCCCCCAAACAACCCAACCCAAGTAAACACCCCTTCAAAGAAAAGACAATGCAGAATTAAGGCACCATAAAGAAACAACAGAAAATCCGTGCCCGCTATGCTCTCGGTTCTTCTCAAAACTCGTCGCCAAATGTTAAATTCCGCCTCGTTGTGGAATATGGGGTGTCTAGGAAACCTGCTTTCTCGGATTGCTAGACAAATTATTCAAAAACTCTTGTTAATGAGTTTTATTACGGAAAGTAAATGACAATACTTAACTTTGAGAACTACATAGATGTGCCGCAAGCAAAGGGCGGCATCCGAAACAAACAAGCTTCTTCGGTATAACAATTCTAATACAAACGAAAGAACGAGGTTTGACGCTTCTGTTCAAGTAGCTAGTCTCGAGGCAGCTGTTCGACTGGGTCGCGACCAGTCAGGCGCCGGCCATATGTTCTCTTCGCATAGAGGCCGCTACTGTCGCGTTGTCGCGTCCCCTGGAAGGGGGTCGGTCAGCATGCAATTGTCTGACGTCTTCCTCCCTACTCTCGTTGCCGACTGGCGCTCCAGCGCTTGACTTGTAAGATGGCAAGAACTATGCCCCTTACATGAAGTCATTAAAGATCACCTAACTCACGTTGAGCGAACAGTAGGGCTGAACAAAAATGACTGACAAGGTTCAATGCATCATGTAGAGACTATAGTATGGACGTATTGGAATAATTAATGTCGGGTGATGATTTTAAAGTAATTCACACGACATGAAAAACTTTGTGGAAACGCGTCGATTTACTGGAGGCTAGTTTAGAAGGTATCAGATAGATTATATAATGGTAATACAGAGATTTAGGAACCAGGTTTTAAATTGTAAGACATTTCCAGGGTGAGATGTGAACTCTGACCACAATCTATTGGTTATGAACTATAGATTAAAACTGAAGAAACTGCAAAAAGGTGGGAATTTAAGGAGACCAGGATAAACTGACTAAACCTGAGATTGTACAGAGTTTCAGGAAGAGCATAAGGTGACAATTGACAGGAATGGTGGAAAGAAATACAGTAGAAGAAGAGTGGGTAACTCTGAGGAATGAAGTAGTGAAGGCAGCAGAGGATCAAGTAGGTAAAAAGACGAGGACTAGTAGAAATCCTTGGGTGACAGAAGAAATATTGAATTTAATTGATGAAAGGAGAAAATATAAAAACGCAGTAAATGAAGCAAGCAAAAAGGAATACAAACGTCTCAAAAATGAGATCGACAGGAAGTGCAAAATGGCTAAGCAGGGATGGCTAGAGGACAAATGTAAGGATGTAGAGGCTTATTTCACTAGGGGTAAGATAGATACTGACAACAGGAAAATTAAAGAGACCTTTGGAGAAAAGAGAGCCACTTGTATGAATATCAAGAGCTCAGATGGAAACCCAGTTCTAAGCAAAGAAGGGAAAGCAGAAAGGTGGAAGGAGTATATAGAGGGTCTATACAAGGGCGATGTACTTGAGGACAATATTATGGAAATGGAAGATAATGTAGATGAAGATGAAATGGGAGATATGATACTGCGTGAAGAGTTTGACAGAGCACTGAATTGTCTGAGTCGAATCAAGGCCCCGGCAGTAGACAACATTCCATTGGAACTACTGACAGCCTTGGGAGAGCCAGTCCTGACAAAACTCTACCATCTGGTGAGCAAGATGTATGAGGCAGGCGAAATACCCTCAGACTTCAAGAAGAATATAATAATTCCAATCCCAAAGAAAGCAGGTGTTGTCAAATGTGAAAATTACCGAACTATCAGTTTAATAAGTCACAGCTGCAAAATACTAACGCGAATTCTTTACAGACGAATGGAAAAACTGGTAGAAGCCGACGTCGGGGAAGATCAGTTTCGATTCCGCAGAAATGTTGGAACACGTGAGGCAATACTGACCCTACGACTTATCTTAGAAAATAGATTAAGGAAAGGCAAACCTACATTTCTAGCATTTGTAGACTCCGAGAAAGCTTTTGACAATGTTGACTGGAATAGTCTCTTTCAAATTCTAAAGGTGGCAGGGGTAAAATACAGGGAGCGAAAGGCTATTTCCAATTTGTACAGGAACCAGATGGCAGTTATAAGAGTCGAGGGGCATGAAAGGGAAGCAGTGGTTGGGAAGGGAGTGAGACAGGGTTGTAGCCTGTCCCCGATGTTATTTAATCTGTATATTGAGCAAGCAGTAAAGGAAATAAAATAAAATTTCGGAGTAGGTATTAATGTCCATGGAGAAGAAATAAAAACGTTGAGGTTCGCCGATGACATTATAATTCTGTCAGAGACAGCAAAGGACTTGGAAGAGCAGTTGAACGGAATGGACAGTGTCATGAAAGGAGGATATAAGATGAACATCAACAAAAGCAAAACGAGGATAATGGAGTGTAGTCGAGTTGGGTCGGGTGATGCTGAGGGAATTAGATTAGAAAATGAGACACTTTAAGTAATAAAGGAGTTTTGCTATTTGGGGAGCAAAATAACTGATGATAGTCGAAGTAGGGAGGATGTAAAATGTTGACTGGCAATGGCAAGGAAAGCGTTTCTGAAGAAGAGAAACTTGCTAACGTCGAGTATAGATTTAAGTGTCAGGAAGTCGTTTCTGAAAGTATTTGTATGGAGTGTAGCCATGTATGGAAGTGAAACACGGACGATAAATAGTTTAGAGAAGAAAAGAATAGAAGCTTTCGAAATGTGGTGCTACCGAAGAATGCTGAAGATTAGATGGGTAGATCACATAACTAATGAGGAGGTATTGAATAGAATTGGGGAGAAGAGGAGTTTATGGCACAACTTGACTAGAAGAAGGGATCGGTTGGTAGGACATTTCTGAGGCATCAAGGGATCACAAATTTAGCATTGGAGGGCAGCGTGGAGGGTAAAAATCGTAGAGGGAGACCAAGAGATGAATACACTAAGCAGATTCAGAAGCATGTAGGATGCAGTAGGTACTGGGAGATGAAGAAGCTTGCACAGGATAGAGTAGCATGGAGAGCTGCATCAAACTAGTCTCAGGTCTGAAGACAACAACAACAGTTTATCCCAGGGAAGTATACAGAGTTGACCATGACCAGCTGGGGAGCGCAGAAGGGAAGCGACAATAGGCAGCTTAGGGCGGCTTAAGCTCTGAGAAAGCAGTAACGAGGCGTGGCCTTCAGCTGCCTTAAGATGAGTGACAGTGAGTGGATGGTTGACCCCATGCTGGTGTACCGGGAAGCAGATAGGGAACTTGTACGTCTGTTGATAAATGTCCATCGTTCCTTTTTCAGTGAAGCATGAGAGTAAGCCACGCAAAGCTACGGTGGTGCAGTCAACAAAGGCCAAAATATGCATGTTCGTGACTATAGCAACTTCACACTGAATTCATAGTCGGGTGACAGAATGAAATACGCCGGCCTCTGATGGGAACATAGGACCAAGGAATTTGAAGTTTTCTCCTGGGAGTCAGAATTCCGGAAAAAAATTGGTGTTTTGTGCAGACTCAAACGTTGATGGGTGGCCTGGGAGGAGCTAAATAGCAGTAGTTGAGAGGAAGGGGAGTTTTGTGGGAATTTGTTCACTTTCCAGAGCAGGCATTGGTCGGCGCTGGGAAGCGACGCATAATTAACGCGACTTGCACTGCAATTGGCGTAAGTGATTTTGCTGGAGGCGAAGAGCGGACTGGGAGAAGTCCCAATAGAGGTCTTCCGTTCCCAGCTTGCCTAGAGTGCGGACATGGCGTTCTTTACTCAGCTTGCCTGAGAGAGAGTGAGCATCTCTGCAGTTTAGGACTTAGTAAACGGAACGATTGAGCTTGGAGATAGAAAGTTTTCGTTTAGCTACGTACTAAGCAAGATAGCTAGAAGTGAATAGACGAGTGCAGCCTTGCAGCACCACGAGGTCGGCCGACGTCCGCATAAAGACGCCGCCCCGCCACGCTGAATTCGGTGATATTGCGCCGGCTCCGGCCACTTATTAATTTGTTAGATCACGTCGGCAAAGTTTCCACGAGGGTTTCATGGGCCGTGTATTGTAGAATTCTTCTCGCACTACGCATTACGCCTGGGTCAGTCGATAGGAATTACTTTTGATTCATCGCGCTATACTCCACGCAAACGCGATTTATTACCACTGCCTGTTAGGAGAGTCATGTAATGTGACGATCGAAGGTCGTGAGTTAAAATAAATCTGTGCTGATCGACTGCATCTGTTTTCAATCAAGGAGTTGAAATCCCAAGTCAGTTACGGAATTCATTTTATGTTCAACATTTGCATCTGGTGTTCAATAGACGAATATAACATCAATGTACACTCCTTTAAATTAAAATGGATCAATTCTGAATCAATTAATGTCAGCACTGCCACCGCAGTTCAATCAGGAATCACAGGGCCTTATTATTTCCTTTTGCGTTATCCGACATTGCGGCAGGTTTGCACTCTCTGTTGATCTGTTAGTCAATTACCTGGGGTGAACACACACCAAAACCAGATAAGTGACGGGTGGGGTGTTACAGATTTTACTCCGTAACAGATTATTCACAAAATATAACACAGTTTTAAGGGAAGGTAGCCATGTTTGAATTCCAGATGAAGCAACAAATGAAGTGGAAAACATTTAGTTAGCACAGAGAAGCGCGCAAAAGAAACATACGCACAGTTTTCTTAGTTTACGTTGAAAAAGTATAGCAGCTCTTTCTTCGAGACTACGACTTAGTAACATCATTACCATCACACAGAAGTGAGAAACAACTGTTACATCACATTTGGTGAAGACTTATAAGAACTACACACGATCCCACCAATTGTGGAGGAATATTCTTCCAAGAAAACAATTTACTGATGAACGATGGTAGCAACTTTTTACTTGCAGATGATAGCAGAGGACCGAATGACAGAATACTGGTGTTTTCCAGCGAAAATGAAAGAAATGTTTATCAAACTGCAAATAATTGTTTGTGGACAAAACGTTCAGTAGTTCAAGCAAGCAGTATGGGCAGTTGTCTATACTCCACGCCGACTTTAATAGTTCTTGGGAGGAAACAATAACCATTCCAGTTGTTTACGGTTTGCTGTCAAATAAAATGTGAGAAACATATGTATGTTTGTTTAAAGCTATTAAGACTAATGTGCCTGGATGGAACCCTGCATCCCTGATTATGGACTTCGAAAATGCCATCGTCCAAGAAGCTAATAGTTTGTTTCCTGGTACAGAGGTTACCGGTTGCAGTTATCACTTTAATCATTGTTTGTGGAAACAAATTCAATGTTGCGTTCTCGTACCAGTCTGTAAGGAAAACGAGGAAACACATTGTCAGCTAAGAATGTGTTGTGTCCAATCGCATCTTCCCCTGGAAATAATGGATGATGGTTGTCTGTGGATTGAGGAAGGCACGCCTGAAAACCAAAAGCTTCTGGACTTTTATGACTATTTTAGTGGATTGGTGGCTCGATTACGAACACATGCCAAGAGGGAATCTGATGCAGTGAAAGGAGTCATCGCAATAATGCCTTAGAAGCATGGAACCGAAGAATAAATACATTAATATCAAAAGTTCATTCGAATGTTTACTCATTAGTGAAAAATCTTCGAGAAGATGCGGAATACCACGGACACCAGTTTTACCGACTAATTTTAAACTTTGATGGAAAAGAAGAAAGAAATCAGCAGTGAAGACTGACGAAACGATTGAAAAGCTTTAAAGAAACTTCCAACTGATGAGACCTGAAAATCATTTCTGACTTGTGTGGCCTATGCACAGAAGTGACAATGACGATTAAAACGTCAGAGTCATTGAAATATTTGTAAATATAGAAAAGTAGTTTAATGTAATCATTGGCAAACTTGTAAATATTGAAAATAAATATAATGTGGGACGAAAAGAGACTACGTCCACTTGGTGTTCCTAAAAACGAAACACAGTGGGCTAAATGTCTTTTGAAATTTTTAAAATATTATCTTGTGTTGACTGACAACACTGTCTCAAAGGCCAAGTCTTTTCTAGGCAAAAATCGCAGCATTCGTCTCGAGACGTTCTTAGAATCAAAATCTGTATGGACAGACACCGAACAGAGGCAAATGGCAACCAATTGAAATCATACTTTCTTCCTCCGTCAGAAGATGAGCAAACCTGAAGACGAAATAAATTATAATAAAAAAGTGACTGATCGCAATTTTTCTATCTTTCAAGATACGTTAAAACTAATTTCTAGTAACACATGACTGCAGCAGAACTGTTGAGGATGCGGCTAGGCGAAAAAAAGCGCTCACGCTCGTTCACCACCTGGGTTTTGATCGCTGGCGGTAAAATGCGAAGATCAGATGTCGTTACGTAGCGCAGCACGGCCGCCTGTTAGCGCAGGAGAAGTGCAAACAATATGCTGCCTTCTGAGGATTGGTTCAAATAGCTCTGAGCACTATGGGACTTAACGTCTGAGGTCATCAGTCCCCTAGAACTTTGAACTACTTAAACCTAACTAACCTAAGGAGATCACACACATCCATGCCCGAGGCAGGAATCGAACCTGCGACCATAGCGGTCGCGCGGTTCTAGACTGGAGCGCCTAGAGCTACTTGACCACACCGGCCGGCCCTTCAGAGGAGTTAACATAGGCTAACTGGGTTTGGCGTAGCTTTCGATACGAACATACTGTTTATACGGCACGGTGCTTAAGGAAGACTCAAGTCAAAAACATAACTTTTCTTCTACTTGGCCGATTGCTACCAAATTTTAAAATCGGGTTTATTGTGTAAATATGAGGCAACATCCAAGTTTTGACGCCCATAGCTTCATTGGTTTTCGAGTTTTGAATTTTTAATGTGTTTTTACTGGTATTCTTGAAAACCAATTCTGGTACTCGCACCACAATTTTCATATGCCGGATTTTGTAGGTACAATCACAAGACATAGTCCAAAGTTTCTGTGCATTCATTTTATGAGAAATATTAATAGTTTGTTTTCAGTGCTTATTTCAAATTACAGCCTTAAATTTTCTTTAATTATCGATACAGAAATGTGATGACAGTCTAAAGAAATCACATTTTAGATAATATGAATGCATAGACATATGTAAACACATCAAGACTACTTCCTGAGAAAATTTCATTCAGGTTTGTTAATATCTATGATAAAAAAGTTGGCACTCAACTTAGAAAAACGAACTTAAGGTAAAATGCAATTTAACATTTTTTTAAAAATTATTGTTGCTACAAGACATATAGCCTTTAAAATTCACTGGCACCATAACGTTTTTCTTCCTGTAATTTCAAGATCAGCCAGCATTTTTCTTGATTACCTGAATAAAAATTTACTCACAGTCTTCTTGAAGACGTGCAGTGGTAGGGATATCTGATTGTAAGCCAATGCCTGTTTCCTTCGATTTTGTTGACTGTACTGAAAATGACTTCAGTGTATTCCCTAAATTTATATTTACGTGGTCAACAGGCAAAGTAATTGATTTCCAACGACTGGGTGCCAATTGTTTCGCTTCAGTTTTCTTGAAAATCTTGCAACTTGTTTTTTACAGTTTGAGTTTATGCCAAGATCGCAGTAAAGATGAATCTGTTTGATGGCGAAAGAAATCAAAAATTATCTTCGGCATCTCTCGGTGTGCCACAGCCCCTTGCGCATTGAGTGTTTCAAATATTTCTTAGACATGCTTGTAATTTGTGTACGGCCAAACCGTTTTGGGATCTAAGAGTAAACACTCCAGAGATGTGAAACAGCCGCTAAATTTTATTTTTGGAAAAAAATTGAATTTCTAGGGTGGAGTATCCCCTTAAAAGTAGCATGATGGTCAGGTTATGAACTTCAAAACGGTCAGACATATCAACATCTATGTATCAGTGCGGACGACTAGTGTATATGCTTATTGTATGCGATGGTGGTTTAGTTTGCTTAGAGTTTTACTATTGTGCTTCAAAACTTTGAACACGAGGAAAAAATTCAGTTAGAACAACATTAGAATAGGTTTCCAAGCAAAAGATTATGGACACTTGTAAGGAGAACAGCGATAAGTCGAAGAGGAGAAATAATAAAATATATTCACAGTGTGGAAACTCTGCTACAGCTAAAACTTATACACCAACAGTGTGGTGTTTGTGTGATTAGCTTCAAATAAAAACTAGGCTTGTTGATTTCTGTTTACCGAAGGTAAATGTTCGCAGTTTTACAAGTCTGTAGCTGCGATTACGTCGATGTTTGGATTTACATATACATGCTGCTTTTTTATGCAGTGAAGGGAACGAAACCTAGCAATGGAAGCTCACTGGCAGACTTCAACTTAAGAGCTTGTCTTCGAATTAGAATTGCTCGAAAAGTGGTAACAAACACTGATCCTTTAGCAAAAAGCAAAATAAGTAACATTCATTGAGACTCTGTGTTTTTATGTTTAACTTTTAAATAAAATTGTAACGAAATATAAATTCGTCAACTTAAATTTCGAGCTGAAACGGCAGTGATCATAAGGTTCAAATGGTTCAAATGGCTCTGAGCACTATGGGACTCAACTGCTGAGGTCATTAGTCCCCTAGAACTTAGAACTAGTTAAACCTAACTAACCTAAGGACATCACAAACATCCATGCCCGAGGCAGGATTCGAACCTGCGACCGTAGCGGTCTTGCGGTTCCAGACTGCAGCGCCTTTAACCGCACGGCCACTTCGGCTACAGCAGTCATAAGACATGCGTTTCATACATAGCTGCCCCTGTTTTTTTCATCACAAAGACATTAAAGCCGCGGGTGATTAGCCGAGCGGTCTGAGGCGCTGCAGTCATGGACTATGCGGCGGGTCCCGGCGGAGGTTCGAGTCCTCCCTCGGGCATGGGTGTGTGTGCGTTTGTCCTTAGGATAATTTAGGTTAAGTACTGTTTAAGCTTAGGGACTTATGACCTTAGCAGTTAAGTTCCATAAGATTTCACACACATTTGAACATTTTTTTTGACAAGACATTAAAGACAGACGTTGAATTTCATTGTCAGTTCTCATTAATACAACAGTCTTAAAAATAAATCTGCCACCACACGCGTTAATGAGCCACTCAGAAGCGATACACTGTCGCTCACCGCTCTGCTGTGAGTGCGAACCAG
Source organism: Schistocerca serialis cubense (assembly GCF_023864345.2). Taxonomy (NCBI): domain Eukaryota; kingdom Metazoa; phylum Arthropoda; class Insecta; order Orthoptera; family Acrididae; genus Schistocerca; species Schistocerca serialis. The sequence goes on from NC_064638.1 coordinate 982,027,413, forward strand.
TTCGAACTAGCAGCTGTGGTGAACTGCTAGACTTCTTAGCGTACCTGCACCTGTGAAAATCCGGTTAGCCCAACAAGAGCCTCAGGCTGCGTACAAATGTCACTCCGTGCAAGTGTCACTCCGTCCAAGTGTTATTCCGGTGACTAGGAATTCGAGTCAGATTCACAAAGAACTTGCCTGTATGAACCCTGTTATCAACATGGCGTTGCACCCTCTTTGGCCTGGATGAATGCATTGATTCGGTTAGGACGGGAGTCATAAAGTCATTGTATATTCTCCTGAGGGTAACTGGCTCACGACTATTGTAACTGGTTGGGTCAAATGGCTCTGAGCACTATGGGACTGAACTTCTGAGGTCATCAGTCCCCTAGAACTTAGAACTACTTAAACCTAACTAACCTAAGGACATCACACAGCCGGCCGCGGTGGCCGAGGGGTTCTAGGCAATTCAGTCCGGACCCGCGAGACTGCTACGGTCGCAGGTTCTTATCCTGCCTCGGGCATGGATGTGTGTGATGTCCTTAGGTTAGTTTGGTTTAATTAGTTCTAAGTTCTAGGGGACAGATGACCTCAGATGTTAAGTCCCATAGTGCTCAGAGCCATTTGAACCATTTACGACATCACACACATCCATGCCCGAGGCAGGATTCGAACCTGCGATCGTAGCGGTCGCGCGGTTTCAAACTGTAGTGCCTAGAACCGCTCGGCCACCCCGGACGGCTTGTAATTAGTCCTTGATAGTCTAGCTACTTGCATTGGGGCGGACCTCACTTCCATGTTGGTCGCACACAGTCATGTTATATCGTGGACAGATCTGGGAACCTTGCTAGCCACGGGACTACCTCAGTGTCGCGCACCCACTTCACAGATACATGTGCCACGTGTGGACGAGCTTTGTTCTCTTGAGAACTGCCACCACAGTACTGTCGTGTGGCAGGTAACACATGAGGAGACAGAGCGTCCGTGACGTACCGTTGCACAGTCAGATTTCCTTCAGTCACTAGCAGCCATGACCTGAATCGCACCCAATGCCACACACACCATGCCGCCTGGAGTAATCCCACTCTGCCTCTCCAAATCGTTTGAAGAGCGGTACCTGTCCTCGTGATCCGGAGCAGTGCAGAACAGCGATTCACCATGAACACGATGTGGCATCATTCATCACCAGAACATGCTTCCAGGTCAATTCACCACTGCAAACGCTGGAGTTTGTGCTGCGGTATTAACGGCAGTTAATGTGCGGAATAGTAATTCTCTAGTATAACTGCTGTTAGTCGCCAATCAATAGCGCTGCATGACACAGAATGATGCAGGGAGTCCATTACTTGTTCTTGGAAAGTAGATGCAAATGAGAAAGACTTTCCACGATTCGACAAGCCGGTTCACAACGGGGAGACTTTCAAATTATTTACGTGCTGATAAAGATGTGTCACCCGAGAACACGGCATCTTCGTATCCTTCAGAGTAATAAGTTTCACCTATTGCTGCTAACGTTGTTCACGTCCTTTATATACCCTACGAGGCCTCATAACAATACCGTGCATGAAAAAAACTAATGCGTTCGGCAACCGTGCCATCTGTCACAATGAAATGCAACTGCATTCATTTATAAAGCACTCCCAGTTGGAAAGGAGACCTTCGCTGTAGAAGCGTTGCATGTAATCCTAGGGTATGAACGTATTTCAAAATGCCTGAAATGGCTCTGAGCACTATGGGTCTTAACTGCTGAAGTCATCAGTCCGTAGAACTTAGAACTACTTAAACCTAACTAACCTAAGGACATCACACACAGCCATGCCCGAGGCAGGATTCTAACCTGCGACCGTAGCGGTCGCGCGGTTCCAGACTGAAGTGCCTAGAACCGCTCGGCCACACTGGCCGGCTATGAACGTATTTGCCAAGAGATGGAGTAGCATTATTTCCAGCTTCACAAGCGGAATCAACAACTTCACAACAATTTCTTCATGTATGGAGAGTTGTTTCCACAATTCGTTACATGATGGATTCGTCCCGATCGGTACAAGGAGTGGTTATCTAATTTCTTCTTCGTGATGCAAGAGGTGTACGGTGAGCAGTGCATCGCGCGGTGCACAATATTCTGGTGGTGTCGGTGTTACGAGAAGGAATGTGTAAAGTTCAGGGACATGCCACGCCCTGGACAGTCGCATATTGTCGCCACCAGTGCCTCAGTTTCTGCTATGGCGGCGCTCAGATATGAATCATTGGATTACCACACGTGACATTTCTTTTGAGCTGTCGGTAAGCAAAGAACTGTGCACCACATAATCCACGAAAATCTTAGTTAGTGCCAAGTTTGTGCCAAGCATCTTTCAGAGAATTAGAATACGGCGAGAATGGGTGTTTGCTGAAACATCTGCTGAGATACCTGGAATCACGGAACGGATGTCATTGCTCAGATTGCAGCACGAAACTTGGTGTCACCACTTCGATACTGTCTCCAAACAGATGAGTACAGAGTGAGGATATCCCCGATACCCTCGTTCAAAAAATTCTCACACTGCCTCAAACATCGGAAAAATGTCGCTCAATGTCTTTTCCAAAGAAGAAAGACCTCTACTCATTGTCTGGCTACCAACGTGTGCAGTAATGTAACACATTGCTGAGGTCCAAATAGGCCACAACGAACCAGCGCGGAAGGGAGCTCTCGAATGTCTCTAGGACAACTCTAGGCCGTATATACCTAAGAAGATCCTCAAGCTACTTCAAAAATTTCGATGGGACGTCCTGGAACATCGTCCTTACACTCCGTATCTCCCCGTGTGATTCCCATATCATCGGCCCATTAGAACAATCTCAGAATGGTGAGACGTTCACCTGTAAAAAGGAAGTTCGGGGCAACGTGGAAAACTGGATTCCTCAACAATCCCATAGTTTATGCACTGAAGCATTCACTCCCATTCAGTGCATTGGTATCGGTGTACCATTGCGAACAGCAACTGTGTAGGGTTGTACTGTTGCACAACAACTGTAATTTCCTTAAACATAGCTGTAGTCTCATCTTTATTTGCACTCGCCTTATACACATTCACCAACGATGCACATATGTACGAAAATATGCTGCCATCCGACCATGTCTTGTGCGTGCTTTACTATTTTTGTCAGACAGGATTAATTCAAACACGCTCTAAGGCAAAAAAGACTCATCACTTACATATCCGTAGTTAGAGACATAGGTAGGCATGTTGTACGCATACAGATAAACAAATGATTAAAATTTTTGAAAAATTAGATTATTTATTCAAGAGAAAGAGCTCCAGAAATTGAGCAAGTCGACAACACGTTGGTCTACCTCTGGCCCATATGCAATCAGTTAGTCAGCTTGACACAAATTGACAGAATTTCTGGATGTCTTTCTGAGGAATATCGTGCTACGTTCTGTCCATCTGGTTCGCTAGATCGTCAAAATGCAGAGAGCCTTGGAGGGCTCTGTCCGTAATGCTCCAAACTTTCTCACTGGGGAGAGATCCGGTGATCCTTTTGGCCAAAGTAGGCTTTCGCAAACCTGAATAAAAGCAGTAGAAACTCTCGTCCTTCGCGGACGGGCATTGCCTTGCTGAAATGTAAGTCCCCTATGTCTTGCCATGAAGGATAACAATACGGGAGTAGAAATCGTCGACGTACCGCTATGCGGTAAAAGTGCTGCGTATGGAACTAAAGCGGTCATGTTATGAAAAGAAGTGACGCCCCTGACCATCATTCCCGGTTGTCGGGTCGTATGGCGGGCGACGTCTTCGCCCTGGAATCTCACTGACTGGAACAGAACTGTCTTCAGTGATGAGTCCCGCTTGAAACCGAAGGCCGATAACTAGCGAAGACATGTCTCCAGACGCCCTGGACAGAAGTGGGATACCAACTTGGCTGTCACCCACCATGCTCCCCGACAAGCACGGGTGATGGGGTGCTCCTCCTTTTCATGGTAGGTTCGGCACCCTTATAGCACAGCGGTACGTTAACGATATTGTGCACCCTCTTATCTTGGTCCTTCTGACAAACCACCGTCGGCTTACTTCTCAGCAAGACAATGCTCGCCCACAAACGGCGAGATACTTCTTGTCTTTGTGCTTGCCAAATGCTACTTCAGCCAGCAAGGTCGCCTGATGTATCCTCAATTGGGAATATTTGGAGCAATATGGGCATGACTTTTCAACCATCTCAGGATTTCGATGCTCTGACACGCTAACTGGATAGAAACCGACGTGATATCTCTCAGGAGGGCAACCAACCGCTTTATGATTCGATGCCAAGCTGGGTAACTGCTTGCGTAAGGACCATTCTCTTGAAAAATGAAACGTCCCCTTTTGAAAATTATAAATGACTGTGCTAATAAACCTCTTACGTTATTTGATTTTCAAACAGCTGAGCAAAACTGAACGTAGTCAGACATTTCTCTCTTTACTTATTCTCATCAACACTAAACTGACACACTATATATATATATATATATATATATATATATATATATATATATATATATAATTTTTTTAGCGCAGGAAAATCTGACTTTCTGTAATCCCTACAAAAGAATGGCCCTGACTAACAATAACCTATACCTTTCACGAATCACTTACCTCACAAAAATCTTCGTTACTCGAACTACTGCAATACAGCGAGCTCCAGTACTGCCAGTTAAATAAAAGATTCTAACTACTGAAGGCACTAACTACTAATAGGCACAGTTAGCAAATGAAAGATTTTGATAGAGAACAAAGAATGTATTTACCTTAATAGTGTTCAAAAGTCATAATATATATATCATTTCATGACATCCTGTCTTACAAATTTCCTTTTTCTGACGGACACACGTCCAGATCGTCCGCTCTCAAAATTCTGCCATCTCTCTCCCCACATCCACCACTGCTGGCGGCTCACCTCCAACTGCGCAACGCTGCGCGCTGTTCACATCTACCTCTACATCTACATACATACTCCGCAGTCCACCATACGGTGTGTGGCGGAGGGTACCTCGTACAATAACTAGCATCTTCTCTCCCTGTTCCACTCCCAAACAGAACGAGGGAAAAATGACTGCCTATATGCCTCTGTACGAGCTCTAATCTCTCTTATCTTATCTTTGTGGTCTTTCCGCGAAATGTAAGTTGGCGGCAGTAAAATTATACTGCAGTCAGCCTCAAATGTTGGTTCTCTAAATTTCCTCAGTAGCGATTCACGAAAAGAACGACTCCTTTCCTCTAGAGACTCCCATCCGAGTTCCTGAAGCATTTCCGTAACACTCGCGTGATGATCAAACCTACCAGTAACAGCCCGCCTCTGAATTCCTTCTATGTCCTCCCTCAATCCGACCTGATAGGGATCCCAAACGCTCGAGCAGTACTCAAGAATAGGTCGTATTAGTGTTTTATAAGCGGTCTCCTTTACAGATGAACCACATCTTCCCAAAATTCTACCAATGAACCAAAGATGACTATCCGCCTTCCCCACAACTGCCATTACATGCTTGTCCCACTTCATATCGCTCTGCAATGTTACTCCCAAATATTTAATCGACGTGACTGTGTCAAGCGCTACACTACTAATGGAGTATTCAAACATTACAGGATTCTTTTTCCTATTCATGTGCATTAACTTACATTTATCTATATTTAGAGTTAGCTGCCATTCTTTACACCAATCACAAATCCTGTCCCAGTCATCTTGTATCCTCCTACAGTCACTCAACGACGACACCATCCCGTACAGAACAGCATCATCAGCAAACAGCAGCACATTGCTATCCACCCTATCCAAAAGATCATTTATGTAGATAGAAAACAACAGCGGACCTACCACACTTCCCTGGGGCACTCCAGATGATACCCTCACCTCCGATGAACACTCACCATCGAGGACAACGTACTGGGTTCTGTTACTTAAGAAGTCCAACTGCCCAACACTACAATAGCAAATATTCCAGTAATGCAAACCAGCCACAGACTGCACACAGCCAGTGATTTTCATACAGAGCGCTACGTGGCGTTACCAACATAAAAATCTAAACAGCCTACTTACAATAAATCATCCAGTTTCTTCTGAAATCTTAATCATTCGTTTATCTACGTGTACATCGCATCTACCGATTTCCGTGTCGTTCGGATGATTCCTATGTAGTGTGTGGTATTTGCGAATATACTCTGTAAGACCGTATCTAGGTGAGCGGTCGACGATGTGGTACAGTGTAGAACGCATTTTGGAAATCTAGGAAGATGGAAACTAGCTATTTACCAGCATCTTTTGCTTTCAATATATCGTTGTCAAATGCGGGACAGTCGTGTAACAGAGCTCGGGGAAACTTACCGGCTGAGTTTTGCCCCACCATTGTGACAGGGCAGGACACGATACATGCGTGGCGCCCCGCTTTTGAAGTGCCCCGCCACGCGCCCGTTGCCTGGAGGCTGGCGGCACGCGTCACGCACGTGTGCCCTCTCCCCGCCTCCCGCCGCCGCCTAATCGCCGGCATCGCGCGCCGCCGCGTACACCGACGTCCGGCCTGGCGGCGCTCCCAGGACTCCAAGTGCCTGGCATCGCTTTGCTGCTGCGGTCCTGCACCGGGCACGTCGAGACTGAGTTCGTACGGGTAAACAACGCATATGCACGGCAGTAATGTTTTAATGTATGGTCTCGCGGTGATGTGACGAATAAAATCCTCTCGGGCTACCGGCGTCGTCAATACATAAAATACACTGCTCAAAGGAATTGGGGGAAATAACTTTGGGCGTCTGCCACACTCCACTGAGCAACAACGGAGGACTGGGTATGTTACCAAATTACGCCTTTATCTTTCAAAAATTAAGTAGAGAATAGAACATCATTACATCCTTGATTGTTTACTTAGAAAGAACAGGCGTCAAAAACAAAGTGGAACCAGTCATTTTCCCGTCATATTGGATGCTTTTTATTGGACGTTGAGAGCTTCAATTACGTGAGCGTTTACCACCTCCTGACAGTTACCTAACATGCTCCGTGTAAGTCCACGGAAATGGTTCAGATGGTTCCGAGCACTACGGGACTTAACATCTGAGGTCATCAGTCCCATAGAACTTAGAACTACTTAAAACTAACTAACCTAAGGACATCACAAACATCCATGCCTGAGGCAGGATTCGAACCTGCGACCGAAACGGTCTCGCGGTTCCAGACTGAAGCGACTAGAACTGCTCGGTCACAGCGGCCGGCTAAGTCTACGGAGGCCACCCTGTTGTATCCATTCCCATTCTTCACAAGGCACCATCATTATTCTCGGAAAATTTGTGGTGGGACAGGACGGCTACGAACAGGTGTGTCAAACATGTCCCACATATGGACGATGAGTTTTAGGTCAGGACTCACTGTCTTCCATTTCATTATTTCATTTCCCAGGCTTCGCAAGACATCCCTGCCGACGCTCGCAACATTGGCCCTGGCGGTCAGTCGACCGTGACCAACGGCAAGATCCGTATGGCTGTCAACACTGAAGCCTCCCCACATCACAGAACCCTGGAAACCTGTCTATTTCCTGGAGAACATATGGCAGGTACCGCTCACCACAGCTCCCCGCACACGAGCACGACCACCACCTTGCTTCAGAGAATATCTGGAGTCGTCTGTGGATAACACGATCGCCAGTGAAGAAGTTTCCAGTTTACACGGGAAAGGCAGAACTAAAGGCAAGCTGCAAGATGATGTCGTGTTAAACGGGATACTCAGCTAGGACGCCTGGGTTGTAAGGTCTTTTCTCGTATCCTCTCCATTATAGTCTGATCAGGCACAGCGGCTGCAGTGGCCCTTCTTAGATCATCTTGCAGTGCTCTGGCGGTATTCGTACGACGCTGCAACGTAGAAATGGCCAGATATCGACCTTCACGTGCGGATGTAGTGGGACGGCGACCTTGTCCAATTCGCATTGTGTACCTTTCTTCCTGCAGCGCATCGACAACCTATGGACGACACATGGAGAACTAACGGCAGCTACAGCAATACGACGGAAATTCCATCCTTCTTGGAGCGAACAGACCACCCTTGAAATTTTCACTGCATGTGCTTGATTAAATAGAACGGCCATAAATGACAAGTTCCGTCTGTGTACCTCACTAGAAAACACTTGGACATCGGTAGTCCCTTCCTTCTGAGGTGTCACGTGACACTGCAATGCACAACACAGCCAATAGACGGCGAATGACGCTAATTGTTACAAACATTGATGACGAAGGTCTCAAGCCATGCAGTAAGATCACAGGTGCCGCCTCTAACGAAATAGCTTTAACGTACCGGCCGTTGATACAGGTGTCCCCCTAATTCATTTGAACAATATGTTATTCATCACCATAAAAGAGCACTCTAGTCGCTTCGGAGCACACTAGAAATGACACCGGGCAGTAACACGACTCTCTACCGTTGACGTATGTCATGACAGTGAAGTTCTGTGTATAGTGCGGACTGTATAACGTATTAGTTTTAGCACTATGATTGCATAAGAGGCCGATCTGTCTTGGTTCGTTTACAGCACTGCCAACCTCAGCAATCATCCGCGCCGTAGGCGTTACCAAATGATTTGTGTGCCCAGCTTTACTTTCTGTTGGCGCTGCTCGTGGTTTTCCTGTCTAATTCAGAAACAAGTGAAGAGACTGATCCTCATCCATGGAGCGGTTCATGTGTGACAGCCACGAAACCAGAATCGATCAGCGATCTTTACGTCAATGTATCAGTTCTGCTTTCGCAGAACACAAGTTACTGGTGCAGACTGCCAGCCACGCGAGATGGAAGCGGGACTTGTTCTCCCACACCACTCCTCTCGCCTTACGTCAATGTTACTGTTCACACTCGCTACCGAGCGCAACGTTAAAGAGTCCGCACTTCATGCCAGTCGACTGTATGGGAACATCAGTGTGTAAAACGTGTCGACTTGGGGATGTGACGGAATTGGAGAAAGGAGCTGCTGTGTCTTGACGCGTTCGTGGCCATACCGACAATACGGCTGGTTTCACAAACACACACTAACACATATAATCAAAAACACATACACGCACATATAAGCAAAATTTTAATATTTTCTTGTTTAACGAGCAACATTATCTCCGAAATAAAATTATTCCAGTCGCCCAGTCCGGCTCTGGCTTGTGGGAGGGTTCCACTGGTCATCAAGTAAATACCGGAACTGGAAATCGATTCCAAATACTACCAGTTGGGATGCCCTTTGTCCCGTTCACAGCCTGATGGGTTATTTGGCTGAAAGAATGAAGTTCGACCACAGCTCACTCTGTTCTAATGAGATGGTAATGGCTCTGAGCACTATGGGACTTAACATCTGTGGTCATCAGTCCCCTAGAACTTAGAACTACTTAAACCTAACTAACCTAAGGATATCACACACATCCATGCCCGAGGCAGGATTCGAACCTGCGACCGTAGCAGTTGCGCGGTTCCGGACTGCGCGCCTAGAACCGCTAGACCACCGCGGCCGGCTGAGATGGTAATAAAAATGTAATAAATGAAAAATAAAAAGCCGTGAATGAAGACGTCCGATCTGCTGGTCTGTCAACCCGAACTGTCGAATGTGTCTACAAGGAATGGTGTACAACTTACAGGGATGTGACGCGGCGTAAGAACGGTGGTCGTAAGACAAATAGTAACAGTCTGATGAGTGTTCCGCATTGTCAATGGAAGTCGGTTGGAACTGATATCAGCAGGGAATGCAGGTCCATCTAAATCAGTTTACGAGCAAATACTATGAGCAGATCGGCGTGCGATTTACATTTGGCGTACGCATGTCTCATAAATGGCTATTTCAAACAACGCAGAACAACGCTGCACGTTTCCATCGGGCCAAACGACACAGAAACTGGCCAGTGGCTTACTGTGGGCGTATAGTCTTACCGTTAACAAGAATTAGGATGTTCATCTCAAAACCCTTAGTGATCATGTGTTGCCCTTGCTTTTACATAATGATGGTGAGTATAATGCAGACACTAGCGTCTTCTAAGAAGACAATAGCATTGTTCAAAGGACCGCTCGTATACGTTTTTGGTTTTGATGAACTCTCAGCCACGCTACGAGACCACGAATGGTCCACCAAATCATCCGATTTTAATCACATAGAAATTATCTGGTACTCCTTAGAAAAGCGGGTGAAACGTAGAAACTAATATCCCTGAAATCTGGGCTTCCATGAGCGTTGGGCACCTGCTCTTTGGTCATTGTTTAATGATAAATGACTGCTGCTGTCGTCCTTAAAAAGCCATCACTGTGACTACACCGGTGCGCACTTCATCAGCGTATACCACTCCGTGCTCTGTTTTCATCCTCTTCATGCAGAAGTAGGCGTGTCCTCATTTTCCCTCGTGGTCGCTTGTTCCAATCCCATCTCCTCATAAACCCTTGCTTTCATAGAATTAACTCTTTCTTCTTCAGATTTATTACATTCAAATGGATTTTTACCAGTTTCCTTCTATTAATCTCCTGTGTCTTTACTGTTGTCAAGTTTCTTTGATTGGAGTGTCATTTAGGATGGCTGATTTCCTCTTTATCTTCCTCTTATTGGTCTCAAGCCTTGATTGGATTTTTGGAACCGCATTTACTGTTGAGGGCTTGGGAAACTCCCTGAGCTAATATTGAAGGCAGACTGAGGGAGGTTTGGCATCTAGCTTACGGACGTAATAGCTGCTCTACAAGAATTGTGATGGCAAGAAAACATCAATCACCCGTACTCTATTAGGTCGACAATAGTCGTTCGTCAATACGAAGTCTGGGCTTACAGCACCTCGCAACTACCATAAATGAGGTCCCATGATCTTGTCACGTTACTTCATAGCAGATAAACCTTGTCAAATCACGCGTACGATATCATGAAGAGGCGTTCGAATGGTCAACAGAATCCCCAGAATGCCTACCCACACCATTAGGCGTCCTCCTTGATATCGGTCTCTTTCCACAATGTGTGGGTCCGAAAATATTCTACATGTTCTGTCCAGATGCGAATTCATCGGGAATCACACTCCGGATTAAATCGGGACTCATCTGTGAAAACAACATTGGCCCACCTTTCGACCGTCCAGGTGGCATGTTGATGACCCCACTCTAGACGTTCCCTTCTGTGAAGATGCGACTGATATAGACATACTGCAGCTCCCCGACAATAAAGTCCACTCTGCCATAGCCTTCTGCACACTGTTTGCCTCGATACAACACGTCCAGTGGATGTTGCGAGCTCACATGCCAGTTGCCGTGCAGTACTAAGGCAGTTCCATGATGCCCTTACAGCCAAATAACGGTCCTCTCTTCTGAAGTCACACATGTCAGGCTCTGCCTTGGTCTTCGGGATACTGTTTCGGTCTCTATAAATGGTCGCCACATCCGAGAAACGCTGGAACGATTCACACCAAGGCATCGGCCACATTAGTTTGCGACTGTCCTGCCTCTTTCCTTTTTATGGCCCTGCACCGCAGAGAATCTGGTAAGCATCTTCTCTGTGCTATACTGCACCGTCTGTGACTGTGTACACAGCGATTGTGGATGTGGGGCAACCCGACAAAAGCTACCTCGTTTCATAGGTGTCCTGACGTCATCGTAGACATGGTTGTCAGTTGAGTTGACCTGAATGCCATCTTCCATGCAGAACACGATCGTACGGACACCTGGTTGACAGTTTGTATGATTATATCGTGAATTAGAGCACAGGATGGGGAAATCGTGATTTGCTGCTTTCATTTTGGACACCAGTGTAGTTTAGGAAATACAATAGCAACTTTTAGGCCTTCAGATAATACACAAATCATACAAATGTACCTTCTGTCTGTGTGTGTGTGTGTGTGTGTGTGTGTGTGTCTGTTCTAACGAACATAAACATATCTATCCTCAGTTCTAAAAGGTAAGCTCCCTAGGAATTCCGATATTTGATATTTGAGTAACAAAAGTTAATTGTCTTGCACGAAAACACACGTATATTCTTCGATATAAGACGTTCACTCACCTGAGACCATGAAGTCTGTGAGGGTCCTCACTAGGTGACAGCACTAAGCTTCCACAGTCGGTAGCGCCCTGGCAACAACGGTTACCAAGAAACACACCCCGTACGCAAACGTGACGCGGGCTGCCCATGGCTCAAAACTCGCCGCTTTTACGAAATACCGTAAGAATGCGAACAATGATACGTCGGGCTGTGTTTACGTTATCCAGAGAAACTAAGGGATACATGTCAAATGAACACAAAAATGCATTCAACGGCACCTCTAACATCACGAATGCTAACTGTTTCCGGGAATGAGTAATAAACCGTAATAAAAGAATCTGTAGAGGTAGAAATAAACGTTAGCACCCCTAGTAAACAGGTGAGCACCCAGCCGTTGCGTGGTTAATGCAGGTGCGGCAGACGTGGGGCGGAAACATTTTCTTATACGACGGTAGACTGAACAAACGTGATGTCACTGTCAATATCGTGGCTTAATAAGGACAAGTGTAGCAACCACATGGCAGACAGTTACCACTTGACAATAGCCGACGAGAAATCGTCAGAACACTGGTAGATACACAGCCAATTGACGGGGTTGGGAGCCCGGGACGTTTTTATTTAATGTAAACGCTGTTCACCACCCTTCCAATTTATCCATATCAGAAGAAATTTGTACTCGAAAGTGTTCTGAGCTCAGTCATTACTTTACGGCAGCCGTAGACTTGTCTCTACAAATTCTCCAGATTCATACTTGAGGGATGGGATCTTCTCACTGGAACAAGCTAAATCAAGTGCGTTGAAATTGTGGTATTTACACAAGTTCTTGATCACAGGTGTTAATATCTTATTTGGCAACCAGTTTCAGTCAGTAATGGTTATAGTCAAATAAGTCTAATAGAAACAACATGAGGAGTTTTACGACAAGAGAATTAGAATAATACTGTCGTGAGGATATGTACATCGAAAAATACGGAAAATTTTAAATAGATTCATCCAATTTCAGGGGACTAAATCTTTCACATGATTCACGATATAAGTTAGGGATGTGTATTTTTTACTTACTCATCGGAACCGAAATTTGCCACTTCATGTGGTTGCCTGTTGGTGTCTACCAGGTCTGCTCGCTCGTTCATTAACAAATGTGCCTCGGGCCGAGATGGTGATACACAGCAACAAAACGAGTTTCACGTCCTATGTTCGAACAGCTCCAACTCAGTTACAGCTTTAGGCCATTATTTTCTTCGAGATCACGTCACAGCGCCTCCTATCTCTCGAAGTATTCGACGATAGCACTAGCCGTTTCAAGACACCGGTTGTTTATCTACGGAAAAATCTACATGCTGCCTCCGTTTCTTCGTTCAAGACGTAGAGCGGGCATCCAACCAATTCGTGTGCGTTAGCTTGTAAGCTTTAATCAGTAGACCAAGACGAAGGGCACTGCAGCAGTGATCGAAAGGTAGGCATCACACACCTCAGCGACAGTTATTTCACAATGTGACGCGGTAGCAGTCTGATCAATCGTTTATGTTAGCGTTCTACAAAGTATTAATTTCATTCATCATAATCGATGTTTCTGGAAGGCCTGCAACTGTGTCATTCATGATTTAAATAATGAAAAACTGCACCAGCTATTGTTTTTTCATGCTTAGCACAACGCGTTTCAAGTGCATTTATTTACATAATTCTTTTATCGCACACGCAAACATAAAAAAGTATTTATTTAAGCAATTGCACTTGTGAATGAGAATAGATTATCGGAATGCGTTGTGCTAAGCATGATAAAAAGATAAGTAAATGGTGCAGATTTCGTTATTTAAACCAACATTTTTTTTTTTTTTTCGTTGTCGACAGAAGTCTACTCATGACACTAAGCGAGAGTTATTCCTCCTTCGAGTGCCTGTCTGGCGTGTTTTACGGCGACTTTTGCTTTTCAGACTATTTCACCTTCAGTTCCTGCAAACCCTTCGTGATGGTGATAAGCAACTTGTAAAGCTTTGTGACTTCACCATGGGCGTAGACATGGAAGATACCAAATTTCTTTCAAGTTCACTGTTCAGTGATGGGGCTACGTTGCATCTGAATGGAAAAGAGAACCGCTACTATGTAATAATATGAGGAAAACTATTACGTATTAGCATGAGGAACATAGCTGTAACTTCCCATAATCGAATACCAGACACCCTCTGAACATTTATGTGTTTTAAGCTGTCGCTCGAGAAAATATTTACGACCGGTCATCTTTTCGGAAAATACGGTCTCAGGGATTCCCAGCTTATTCCGCAATTACGAGAACGTGCCGAGTATTTCAATATTCAACTAGATGGAGCAAAAACTCAGCGGCTCCTGCATTTAAGAACATTTCTTAACAAAGACCTGCCGAGATGGAAAGGTCACGAGGGGCTTAGGATCTGGCTTTGCGCTATTGGCCTTCGAGATCTGATGTACACAGTATGCGACTTTTTAATTGACGTCTGTGGGCGTGCCTCCCCTATTGCAATAAACACGCAGAAATTTGGGAAGAGTCGAAGTATAATCCGAATGTCTGACGTCCGGTACGGGTCACACTTACATTTGCGAACGTTAAATGAAAACTTTGGTCCTAAATGTAACTGTAAAAAGCATCCCGAATTTGAATATCCAATCACATCGAAGACATGCCCGTGTAAAATCCGTTGGATCCGTTGAACACAAAAGCTCTGTAGTTTTATGCATGATTTAATATTCACTTAGAAGATATAAGTGTTGTGATATTACACTTTTACAATTTTAATGGCCGGTAGTGTACTTGAAGCACCCTCATGTATAAAATTCCTGCCAAGTCTTGCAGAGTCAGAAACGTGGCACAGCCAAGTGACAAACGCTGTGCGTAACCATACGGTGCGGATCAAAGTCGGCCCACTGTGCTAGCTATGTCACGGAGAAACCTTCACCGCTGGGTGTCGCTTACTGCTTACCCTTTAAAAAAAAATTTGCGTGACAATCGTAGAACGAGAATAGTTAAACTCTGAACTTACACGTTATTACCACGAATCAATAGCACAACAACAGAGCATGTAATACCGTAATTTTCTTGTATTACAGAGGACATCAAGGGTACCACTGTTTTCATTTTCATAATGCCATGACATGCACGTCATGTCGTAATTACACTTCGACCATTTCCAATAATAGACGTGCTTTTTGTTTCTGATCTGTTGTTTTTTTATGTAAGTGACTCAATAGGTGGTCCTAATAGTGCATATTTTGCATTTAACGTATCGTCCAGGAAGTGCTGTTACCCGCAGGGGATGCTTATCATTTCATGGTAGTGTGCGAAATAGTTTTCTCAATTAAATCTTTTGTATCAAGTAGCTTTTATCTCAGACTAGTCTAATAACTTCTGTTTTAGTTCGTAATGCTACCCAGTGTACGAGTAAACTGATGTAATTTGTGTGAGGGGCAGATTCGTATACTGTATAATTGTCCTGAAAATGGCTATAGTTGATACATATGAGCACAAGTTAGACAGCTATAAGTTGTTGCAGAGATTTAACGCCACTAGTCTTTTCTCAGGGATGATATCAAAATTGAAGTCAATGCACATGTTCCGAGGACCCGTGAGAGGTTACCACATCGTACTATTGCAGCGTGTGCCATCATAAGGAAGAAACCTCTTCAGTCTCTCTAGACGTACTTGCACCAGCGACTGCAATAGACAGTGGGCGTCTGGGACACTTGATGACATAAATGAAATTTTAAAAGAGTATTTACGACCATATTCCTATATTTTTCTGTTGCTATTTTTGTTGTTGTTGTTGTTACTGAAGTAGTTTTATGATGTAAGTATATATATAGACATGAAACTCATGACATTCTTTACACATTTATATCTGAACTAGCTGACAGACCGGGCATCGCACGAATTTCACATAAGACAGCAGTGGGTTTCACGCTAAAAACAGATAAATCCTGAATGTAAAATATGGTAATTTCTCCGAAACTACTACTCAGATTCTGAAAAGTGAAATGCCGTCGCATTTGTCGCTTTGCGAAATACGATAGCAGCAGTATAAATTGGGAAAAGTGAAGTTGGTATCTATGTCTTTGTAACTAACATAGCTCTGAGAGAAGGCTGTGTGTCAAGTAAGGCAGACTTTTTCACAATTAGTTGGAATGAAAACAGAATTATGATATCTTAAACGGTTCAGAAACTATTTCAAATGAAAAGTTGAGTCGTTATACAGGGTGGAACGACTTTTGACCCTTTAAAGCCATTTGTAATGTGTTTTTATCTGCAGTGTCATTGACCAGGATCTCACGAAACAAAAGCATTGCCGATTCCACAACAACAAAGAACAACCCGTTTTCGCAACTTCATTAATAAGTATGATACAGGTATCAACGCATTTTTAATGGAACTATACTATTGTTTGCCTGGCAGAATAGCAGATGTCGATGTGATAGATTCATTTATAGAACTTTATGTGGTTCTAAAAAGAAACCATGCAGTAAAAATACTTTAAATATACAATTTTTTTCTTGTTGTTGCTACTGATAAATGTCCTGTCACCAGAAATTACTCCACTGTACAAGGAGTGAAGCTCATAAAGATATTAAAATATTTATTGAACTCTGATCATCAAAATTGTTCACAGACGTATAATGTCTGTAACAAATGTGTAAGATGTAGAACATGGCTTGTCTTTTATATATTATCACAGCTTGTAAAATGCTACATGATGCGTCGGCTTTTAATTTTTTGGGACGCATTGTTGAATGAAATGGATTTTTTTCACCCAAAGATACAAACGAATAGAAGGCCATTGTCGAAACTGTAAATTTATGAATGTGTAGGCTGTTTTTTCCCCTAATGTTATGTCGTACTGTCGGAAGGAACAGTTGTTCTTCGTAACAGAGTAATCATGTTTAGCAGAAAGCGTATTTCAGAGCACGATACCTTCATGATTGGAATCAGTTGATACGTAAGTCATCTACAAAAATTAAAACAAACGTCGTTCAACTCAAATGCAGAAGTAACGCTACAATCCTTGCGAACATTGCCAGTCGTTTGATTCAAATAGGAATAAGTTCAGCTAGAATATCTACAGTTTTACTAGACTTGTTATCAATGTCACCGTTAACGCAACTACGTGTCATCCAAAAGTTCTCTGACTTTCCAAGATGGTCACTTAAAAGTGTCACTCAACTATCTCTGTTCCATAACTCCTCTCTACTGTTTCGTTCGTGAATGGAGGAGATTAGATCTGTCGGAACACCAATATAAATTTGGAACTATTGTAAAGTATCTCTTGACACATAATGAAAAGTACGCTTACACAATTTTAAGAGCACGATTTTACGTGGCGCACAACTGTTTTCCTGTAGCATCTCCCACGGAGAATACTGGTCGTTACGCTAATCTCTCGGCAATTAAACGGATTCGTGATATAGCTTGCAGATCTGTGACTCCAACAGTCCGATAGTTGAACTTGCTAAGGGTCGCAGGTTGATGATCAGTACCCACCAGTTGTCAAGTTTTCAGTTTTATGTGTCTTCTTCGAATTCTTCCCTTAAAACTGAGTCTACCATTTATTTACCTCTGCGTAGCTAAGCTTTTTTGATTTTTCCGTCTTGAAACGCTCCCTTGATAAGAAAGAACCTTGTCCTGTTTTCAGCTGCTGTTAGAAAGTTAATCCACTTCGTAAACTGTGTAATATTATCGCCTTAGTAATAACTACATGTGCATAGTAAGCATATTGGCGGAATTCCGCAAAGTGTTAGAGGTGAAAAATAAGCATGCGAACATCTGATGGCAACACACGTTGTGCAGTGGGAAATGTGCTCATCCTTCGAATCGTCCTACACTCTGAAAGTTGTATTACCGTTATAAGCTCATTAGATGGTCCGCTATATCCGAAGAACGCGCTTACGATTATTTAGGTGTTGGTTAATTGAATGCATAAACCTTCTTCTCACATTAAATTACTGTGGTGTTAATGAGATATGGCGATTAGAGTCGTAAACAAGTTTCTTCTACCTTCCTTTATGTACGCGATACACGCTCTCTCATTCTCTGTATATCCTACCCCCCCCCCCCCATACCCCCTCTCCTTTACCCACCCACATGTACAGACATTATATTTCAGTTGCGCCCCAGGAGGCGTTATAGTCTGTCGGTAAACTCACAAGGAGCAGCTAAAGGCAATTGCGCTTATACTGTTGCTATACCGTCCTTTTCGCAACGTGCTTCTTAAATGAATGGCTACCCAGTGCTCAGACAAATGTGGGAGTATTTATTTTCCATTTCATGTGTTCTTAATATATGGAATAAAGAAATTAGTAACTATTATAGCTCAAGACACGTTCATCAAAAGCATCTACGTAAATCTCCACGCGTTGCACTGCACTGCTAGACGGGAAACTGATTGTTTTAAGTCATCCTGTCGGCAGGTAAGGCGTTCTTCCGCGGAATAGAACTTAACCCACAGAAGCGCTAATCACTCTTCAATCTACTGACATACTACATCTGATGGCGCTAACCGATCGATGTGAGATCTTTCGATATGACCGCTGCGAAGATAAATTAACCACAACGAAACTGTTTTATTTATATCCTGTTTCTGCTGGCTTGTCGAAACAAGTGCGATGTTTAATATTTTAGTTGCGTTCACTACGAAATTTCAGCCTTATTAATCACCCGCACACGTGTCTGTGGAGCTGCAGAAAAAATATCCAATTTTCTTAGCTCCATCCAAAATGTTTGGCTGTGCCTCTTACCTTCAACGTAAACTGTGCGATGGAAGTTAGAAAGATTATATGTCATACACAAAAAGACTGGAATGATGGATTATTCTTCGTGAGTTTTTGTAAAAGTAATATGTTTCAAAGAAAAATAGTCACCAGTGTTCGGAAAAAGAATGCAAGGAAAAGGAAATGAAATTTAGCGAAAAGACAGCTACCAGAAACTCTGAGTTCAGAAGAGTTTTCATTTCTGATAGCGCCAGTAACCATACACTGTTTATGAAGACTCGAAAGAAACCTTGTAATCGCAACAATTCTTTACACTGTGACAGTGCATGCAGACTTATATCGTAAGAGGTGCCCAGAGCTTTGGATTAAGGGAACTGCTGCTTCGTAAATGTGGAAACGTGAACTACAGAGACTTTATTACCAAATGCGTCCAAACAGGACCAACGTGCTGCTGTTGTTTTCCTGGTTACTGAAGGACAAACACCGGTAAATATCCATCGCAGAATGAAGAACGTGTATAATCCAGCATGTCTGTCGAAAAACGACTGCTATAAAGGGAGCTGCTGCTTCATGCTATTACACATCCGTACATCGCAAACGGCAAACGTTGGAACATAGAAGATACGCCAACGCAAATGGCAGATACTCGAGCACCCCCCCCCCCCCTACAGTCACGATCTCTCACCATGCGATCATCACATCACACATCATTGATCCCTAAAAAGGGCCTTCAAGGGAGACGATTCCTGTCGAACGAGAATACGCAGCAGGCAGTTACTGACTTCTTCACGCAGCAGGACATATTGTTTCATCAAACGAGTATCTTCAATCTCATGCATCGATGACCTCAGAACTCTCAGTTACTTTACCTGACTTTTTTTCTGCACTGTACAGCGTTCGTACGGAAACTTTTTGATCACCTCTTCTGAAATAAATAGTCACGCAAACATCATCATACTGTTGTTGAAGGAACATTTCAGAGGAATGTAAGTCTTTCATGTAAAGTTAGAACCAATCGAGACTTTAGTCACCTGACGAACAGGGAGTCGAAACAGGTTTAATGTTTTTACAGGTTAGTCTATTTAATCGACTGTAGTAGAAATTCAATGGTGTGCAAAAAGTAAGGACGAAATTAACTTTCGCGTGGAGTGTTCCGGCCAAGTAACATAGCTCTAGGAAAATTGGACCCCAGGTAGAAAGAACTGCTACAGAATGCTACAGGAGGTAACTGAACCGAATACGCAATGAGAGGAACAGAAGTGACATTCTTATTCAAAGACAATAATTGTTCAGAAATCACCGTGATCCATTGTCCTCCTTTGGACATTACAAAAGGCGGGACACGGTTCTTAATAGGATGTGTAATCACTACAGACGGCAGTTCATGTTCTGCCACGTGTTCCCATGATGGTCTCAAGGTTGTTAAGGAGCTCTCGTGGTAGGAAGTCCCATTTCTCCACCAGCGGGGTTGACAACTGTTGGTTCGTGGTTGGTGCATATCGACGTGTTGCAGTACGTCTCTCCAATGCACTCTATATGTGCTCTAAGGGATTGAAGTCGGCGGAACGGGCAAGCGGTGCAAGAGCTCCTTCACTTCCGCTGCTCGATGCGATATCGCATTGTCATCTATAAAAATGAAGTCAGAGCTGGGTGCATCCTAAAAAGACGTACATGGAGAAGGAGTTCAGCATCACAATAACGTTTACCGGTGACTGTGTCGTGGCCAAAGGTTTGGCGCTCAGTACGCCAATGCTACGTTATGCCTCCCCACACGATAACACCAGGACCAACAAAACAAACATGTTCGATATTTTTGGACCTACTCTCTTATGGCGAGAGGTAGGAACACGTAATGCAACCCAGATACATTCTCGAGCGTCTTCGTGGTTTAGGTGTTATGGCACAGGAATGTATGATGCTGCATGGTTGTAGTGACCTCCAAATTGCTAAAGACGGTACACTTACAACATACACAAACGAACACCTAGCAGTTGTCAAATGCGGTGGCTGACCAACGGAACGCCCTACCAGAAGCACTCTGTGCCAGCCTTGTGTCGAACGTGGGAGCACTTTGAAGAGCATGCATTGCCGTCTGTGGTGTTCACACACTCTATTAAGATCCACGTCCCACCTTTTGTAATACGTACGAGATCACCATAAGTGCGACGGTTTCGGTGTAGTTATCTCTGAATAAAAGCACCATTTCTGTTAGCCCCAGTGAGTATTTCATTCAGTTATCTTCTGTATTGTACCGTAGAAGTTCTTTCTATGTACGATCCAAATTTCATAGAGCTATGTTACTTCGGAGTCACACACCATGTGAAAATTACTTTCGTCATGAAGTTTTGCATACGAGTGTAAATTGGTACAAGTCCGCTTACGGAGAACACCATTACTTGTGCTTTGGTTTTTATCATCGAAGAAGGAGGAATCTTAGAAATGTAATTTTATGGATTAAACACAGAGACGGAACTGTCAGACGATTTATCACAATAATGAAGGATTCTTTGTAATCAAGTCAGTTATAAGACATATCATTTTTATCCCTTTAAAATTTTATCCTAATTACGATCTGTTGCAGTGTTTCAAATTTTTCTTTGTCTAATCTAGTTCACAGAGACAATACTTGAGCGTACTGCAGACTGTATGCGTACTTTTATCATTACCCGTACTAACGGTTCTTACCGTACCTCACGTGCCGAATAAGTGTTCAAGTACTCTCAGGATGTGTTACTGCCGAATTATTTGCCAAGAAATACGAGTTTATCACTATTTACAGACCGCGAACTGACCCATTCTGATACCCGAATCAGCCATTGTAATAAAAGCAGCCACTTTAATACATGGCAAATTATTTCTTTTATTGATAACCGAGTTTGAATTATGCACGTCGAAATAAATCGTGAGCTGTTTCATGTAAGGAAAATAACTGAACTTCATAATATGAACTTTTATGCAATTAACTAATCTATGGGGCTGAAGGGAAAGTGTGATTACAGTAAAGAGTGTGACTTTCGAGGACCTGTAACTCCTGCACTAACAAGCTGGAATACACATGTACAAGTATACAGTTGAATGACTTCGTTTATTCAAGAACTGTTTTTAAATTAATTCCCTATATTAACAGAAAGCGGAACACCAGTTTGTAATAGGTACACGTCTTAGATGACAGGAAAAATAAAAGAAAAAGAGAGAGAGAGAGAGAGGTATCAGCTATACACTGAAGCGCCAAAGAAACTAGTATAGGAATGTGTATGCAGATACAGAGATATGTAAACAGGCAACGCCTATATAAGACAACAAGTGTCTGGCGTAGTTGTTAACTCTGTTACTGCTACTACAACGGCAGTCGGCGCACGAGCGATGGCACACAAAAATCCGAGGTACAGATGAAGCGCGGATTTTCCCGTACGACCATTTCACGAGTGTAATGTGAGTATCAGAAATCCGGTAAAATATCAAATCTCCGACGTTACTGTGGCCGGAAAAAGATCGTGTAAGAACGGGACCAGCGACGACTGAAGAGAAACGTTCAACGTGACAGAAGTGCAACACTTTCGCAAATTGCTGCAGATTTCAGTGCTGGGTTATCAACAAGTGTCAGGGTGCTAACCATTCAATGAGACTTCATCCATATGGGCATTCGGAGCCGAAGGCCTACTCGTGCTCCCTTGATTACTGCACGACAGAAAGCTTTACGTCTCACCTGGGCCGTCAACACCGACAATGGACTGTTGATGACTGGGAACATATTGCCTGGTCGGACGAGTCTTGTTTAAAATTGTGTCGAGCGGATAGACTTGTACGGGTATGGAGACAACCTCATGAATCCATAGATCCTGCATGTCAGCAGGGGAATGTTCAAGTCGGTGGAGGCTCTGTAATGGTATGGGGCGTGTGCAGCTGGAGTTTTATGGGACACCTGATACGAATCAGACGGGTAACACGTATGTAAGCATCCTGTCTGACCAACAGTATACATGCACGTCCATTGTGCATTCCTACGATCTTGGACAATTCCAACAGGACGATGCGACACCCCACACGTCCATAATTGCTACAGAGTAGGTCCAGGAACACTCATCTGAGTTTAAACACTTCTGCTGACCACTCAACTCCCCAGACATAAACATTATTGAGCATTTCTGGGATGCCCTGTAACGTTCTCTTCAGAAGAGGTCTCCAGCCTCTCGTGCTCTCATGTACTTATGGACAGCCCTGCAGGCTTCATGATGTCAGTTTTCTCCAGCACTACTTCAGACATCTGTCGAGTTCATGCCACGTCGTGTTGCGGCACTTCTGCGTGCTCGCGGGGCTCCCACACGATATTAGGCAGATGTACCCGTTTCTTTGGCTCTTCAGTATACATTTCCTTTAAACGCAGTTGAGGCATACGTTACAAGTCTAAACATACAATTTTTCCTTAAGGACGTCAGTTCACTTTTGTTCACTGTGGTTGTTTTTCTCCCTTTTTTATCTTCCTTTTTTTATTGTCTTCACGTTGGTTTCTGGCGAGATTTTTTTTACTGGTTTCTATTTTTTGCGGATTTTGGTACTTTAATATGAGCCTCACACAATGACTAAGATGAGTGCTACGTAACTGAATATTTGGGATCTAAAGCGCTCCTAACTGTAGCAAGGTCTTCACAAATCTCGATATCTTCGTTCTTAAAGATTCCACAAAACTCAACAGATCTTTCTTTTACACTGATTGGTTGAAACTTCGAACATAAAATTTGAAAGGTAAATTTAATAGCCTATACATTCCCATGTGTTTATTGTTGGGGAATCACAGGAATCAACATCTTACAACGTAAAACAACAGGCTGCTAAGCAATGCATATTGTCCGCTTAATCTGTTTCATGTTGTGTCACTGTTTCTCGATAAGATTAGCAGCTGTTGTAGGACGTTCTTGTTGAAAGATCAGTTTTAAGATGTTAGAAGATTCAGAATGTTCTAAATTGTACAGGAGATGTAAAGTGGGAGAAAAAGCAGGAATCATCAACGTCAAAAGAGTAAGAAGTGCAGTATTGCACCTACAAATGAACATCTGAGTATGGACTGTAACCGTATTTAAACAACAAAGGAAACAATATGAAAATCAGGATATTTATGTTTCAATAATATATTCATCGTACAAATAGCCTCTATAGTTTAAATGAATAAAACAAGTTGAACAGAATGATTTCTTACTACGGCAAGTGAGAATGAATTTGCCTAAAAAGACACAGAGGGAAGGAAGACTATAGAAGTAGTCTCCTACTATATCAGAGAAGAAGAAGGCCAAGAGATTCCTGTACGTGTCTCAACATAAAAAAAGGGACAGGTCAGTCAGAAATTTATTAATAGCCGAAACAAATAGTTTGTAAAAACGAAAATAATTGTGTGAACAAGTTATATTTATTATTACATTATTATTTCATATTTATTAATATTAATATTTTATATTTATTATTATTTTATATTATATACTTATTTTATAGTAATGCCTAGAGGTGGCTCAGGCGTATTGCAAAAAGATACGACTCGTAATAGCCGGAGGGCGTATTACCAAAGGAGACTCGAAGTGGACGTGGAAACGGACAAAGAGTAGTCGCAGTTCATTAAAATGGATCTACTTAAGTATGAAAGCATGTCTTATCAGTATTCTAGAAATAAAGTTACTCGGTCATATCTTCCACCAGAGTTAGTCTTCAAAAAAAGGATGATACACACAGTGCTCCTCGAGCTAAACAAGGTTCGCTGGGCTGGTCTCTTTCAGGATATAGAAAGGTATTCTACAAATGTTTCAACATGGGGTTTGGAAATTCTCAGACTGTTACTTGCTCAGCTTCTGCAAACTTTGTGTGGTTAAAGTCGTCTCAAGATTTCGAATTAAAAAATATGAGAACAGGCTGAATGTTGCACATAATAAGAGCAACAAGGTTTTTCAACATTTCGAATGAAATTTTTAAAAAAAACGGTGAGTTTTGACTGGAAACAGAACCAGCCCTTTCCCAAACTGTGTATTGGAAAATTATTTTGCTCCAGAGAATTCTGGCTGTATAAATTTACGACATTAAAATATTCACAAAAGGAAAGGCGCAAAGTGGTTAACTACACATGGCTTGAAAGTGACTCATGTCAGGACGTGGGAACGGGAGGGGATGTGGGAAGCAAACGAAAGTGCATGCACTGTGGAAGTTTATTTAATTTCTTTAGAGCAAGGTCTAATGGAAGAAGCTGCGTTAAATCTTAGTCTCACATCATTTAAGTGATTTTTGTGGCTCCCAAAACAAAATCTCCACAATAATGGGAATGCATATGAGTTACATTGAAAGCGCAAAGGTATTTAAAGGAATTCAGCATTATTTCTCAATACGTTGGCGTAGCTGTTTCGCCTCCAGGCTGTTTTTTTTTAGCCGTATTGAAAAATAACTAAGAAAATGCGAGACAATGTATGGGCTTACAATATTATGACATTTTGGGAAAGTTTGGGGAGGTTAATGTTTGAGGTAAAAACTAGTATAGTTACTATATTAAATTAGTCTCCAACTGTGTAATGAAAGCCAAATTATCTTTTAAGATATAAGAAGCAAAGACTAACGCATTATGTAGCAGGACATAATACCAGAGCACAATGCCTTTTTCAAAACACTACTTTGCTTGACCGGTAGACGGTGAGGGCTGAAACCTGGAAAGAGAAGTGCTGCGATAAAGTTTAAAGCACTTCCATCAGTGAATCACATAAGCAAAAATAAAGCTAATGGTGTGAAGTAAGTAAAGAGTTTTATTTAAAAGTTGTACAAGAGAATTATAATGATACTGAAGACAAAACTGTGCATCATGAAGAACCTTTACATTAAATAGGACTATGTTTCGGTATTGTTTCGCGTTTCACAAAACATTAAATCTAAACATTGTATTATATTATGTACCATTGCTTTAGTATTCATCCAAACATAACACTATGCGTTTCATAATATTTTTATGATGTGAGAAACAGACTTTGTTATTGTGGAGACTTGTGTTCATGTGTTACTTTCAAAAATAATAAAAATTTACTACTACTTCGTTAACTTCATCTTGAGTTATTGGCTACAAAATGTAATATCCTTAAGATCCCATGGAATTTAAGTGCTTAGAATATATATTTGTGACACCTTACTTAATAAAATAAAGAAGAAAATAGGATAAGATTAGTTTTGTAAAAAGTGCCTGTGACTTATAACTTTCTTTCTCAGCAAAGATAGTTAGCGATGGATTTGAATTATTCCTTCATCAATCCCTGTCTACGTGGATGAAAAATATTACTTTTTTTTATTTTTTGAATCAAGATATTAGGTGCGACTAAGTAATAAATATCCAGTAAAATTTTATAAATAGTGTTTGTCGAGTTTTATTAAAACGGTCCTCAGTTTATACCACAAAGGCAATGCGTTTACATGTACGTCTTGTGCCAGTGCACGACTGTCGAGTAATAAACAGTTAGCAGTTATTTGAGTAATAGCTAATAAGCTACATGAAATTGTTGGTGAGTTCACCGCCATCAACGGAGTATGAATATTTGATACTGCTAACCGCTGTTACCGGCAGTACGTCAGAAAAGCTACTAAACAACTGTCAACTATCGGAGACCCTTGCTTCATCCGGCCGTGGTGTCCGAGCGGTTCTAGGCGCGTCAGTCCGGAATCGCGAGACTGCTACGGTCGCAGGTTCGAATCCTGCCTTGGGCATGGATGTGTGTGATGTCCTTAGGTTAGTTAGGTTTAAGTAGTTCTAAGTTCTAGGGGACTGATGACTTTAGACGTTAAGTCTCATAGTGCTCAGAGCCATTTGAATAGTATCTGGGAAGAACAGGTATGTGTGTACTTTTCGTTGCGCGACACTATGTACTGTAGCAGCAAGAACAACTGGTGACGATATCATAAGGTCTTGCTGGAATCGCTGACTCAGGACAAGACTTTTTGGAGATAATTATCACAGTTTGGGGAGAACGGTGCCATTATGAGTATTACCCAAGTTCCGCTCTAAGCACTGAGTAAGACCAAATTCCTCTCCATAAAGAAAGCTAAACGATACCAATCGAAGATGGTGCTCATCTTGTCTTTCGGCGTTCAGGGCGTAGTATGAGTCGAAATCTGCAACCAGGGACAAACCCTGAATGTATTCTTCTTCAGGGACGTCATGGGTGGATCACTAAAGGGCACCCAACGTGACAGTGCCGAACTGATTCACTCCGGTGCTTGGTTTCTATTGCGTGGCAACGCCCGCTTTCGTTCAGCCGGAGTCGTGTCGCAGTTGGAGGATCCGCCCTATTGGCCAGATTTGGTACCATTGAACTTATTTTCATTACTGATGATTGAAATGTTCATCAGGAAGGGGAGTGCATTATCGTCGCATCATCGCATTTTGTTGCGTGAATTTTTTGTAATTTCCAAAAATGATTTGGCAAATAACATAAACTGTTCATTTACAAGTATGGCTTAAAAAGGAATGTGTAGTGGAGATTGAAGAATTCACGGAACCAACATTATCCAGGTAAATGTAAGGTTTATTACTCTAGTCCCGTAAGTATTGAACGAGTATAGTATTTTATAGTTCTCCTTTAAAAAACTTTACCTAATGTTACAGTTGTTTTACGTAACTAATGTAAATGTGTAAACGAGTAAATTACTGATAGCCAACATGTAAATAATTATTTATGCCCACATGATTAATTAAAAATAACTGGGGGTGTAACGAATGTACTACCTCACGCACTTTTTTTAGTATGCTGTGCAATACCTTAGAAACTTCTTTACATGTGCAAGCACAAACGTTATCTTCCTGTAAGCTTTCCAGGTTCCTGACAGCTCCGTCTTGTGTTATATCCTAACGATACTATGCACGTATTGTGTAATTATATTTTGCATTACTTTCATAACTCACAAATATTGTTGTAAGTGCGAAACATAATGTAACGATATTCACTTTGTTCTTGCTCCTGGCTCATACTTTTGAGTCTCATGAATTAAGACCTATTAAAACTTCTTTTACTTTTGAATGAAGTAATATTCCTGTCGACTACTTATCTACATCAATGACTTGGTGTTAAGGATGTCTAATTACATGTTACGCTATTTAGGTGTAATTGAAACCTATCGGTTTTTTTATGTGGCTGTGTAATACAAGACATCAGTTTAGTTTTATTTCCAAGAAAATGAAATCAAAAAATTGAAAACATAATCGTGTTGGTATATAGCACATTCACTTAGAAGGCAGCAAATAGAAAACTGACTTGAGAGGTAAGAACAGAATTGAAAGTAATTTATCTGATTTTTAAAAAGCGCATCTCATTTGACAGTCCTAAACAATTTGATCTGGAAGTGATGATAGACGCCCAAAATGTGGTTTAATATAAATACAAAGCTAGCAGTGTACAGACTTATCAGATTGGAAGTAAGAAATGTGGATTATGAGATTTTGTTTCTGCTAGAGCACTGTACCATATCAAAAGCATTAAAAGCAAATAGGAAAATGTAGAAGCATTACAAAACTTCCTTAACTGTAAGTATAGAAAATGGGATAGAAACAAAGGAGAAGATCATGACACTCTAGACGTTGTGCTAGGTTTATAAAGCCATTCCAAATACGAAGGAAAACAGACCGCTTGGTGATAATAATGATTCAGTAGATTGGTTGAAGGCGGACACCAGCTAATACCAAAAGAGCTTGTAGAACTAATTACAATATGTGGGCTGAGGAAGGCATTTGCCCAAAACCGGAGCAATGTTTTATTTGTCCTACTTCACAAGAAAGGAGGCACGATAGACGTAAAGAAACTATATACCAGTGTCCTCTCCATAATGTGCAAGACATACATAAAACTTATAGCGAATTACATTGGAAATCATTGGAATTTAAATAGGCGAAAAGGAAGCTGGTTTCAGAAGTGGATGAAGCACAGCAGGCCTTCCGCAAGGTTAGACAAAAAGTTTAGTATGGAGAAATAAGTATCGGCTACCACTTTCGAGTAACTCATATTTTGTTAAAGCTTTTGACTCGGTTTCAAAAAAATCTGGACTCACAGTCCTCAAGAAAATACTCAATGATCCAACTTCTTTAGGATACTGAGGCATCTCATCTACGCGATCAAAATTATACAGACCCCTATTAGTAGACATTAATACGAGTTGTGTCCAACCATTGCCTTCATGACAGCTTGAATCCTTCTCGGGACACTTCCAATGAGGTGTCTGAATGTCTGTGGAGGAATGGCAGTCCACTCTTCCTCAAGATCCGAACCCAGAGATTGTTACGTTTGAGGCTGAGATCTGAAGCCAACTCAATGTTCTAACACATACCAAACGTGTTCCATTGGATTCAGGTCTGGATTCCGGGCATACCAGTCGATGTCAGGAATGTTATTGGCCACAAACCACTTTCTCAGGTGTTGCTTTATTGTAATGTACATCGTCATGTTGATAGCATCGATCATCGTCTCCGACTGTGCCTCTACAGTACGCGGTACACATTGCTGTAATATGGGTTCACATCTTTCGCATTTAACGGTTTTCAAGTGCAATAAGAGGACACAGCCTAATCAAGAAAAACACCCCCATACAGTAACAACACATCCTTCATCATTTCACTACACCTACGGAACTTTCATCAATCGTAGAAGAAATAATCGGATCACTGAACTAAGAAAACCATGAAGTTTCTTTGTCTTTTTACGTCTTTTTCCCACAGTTGCACGTATACAAGTTGTATAGGTTAATTCCCGTCTTTCGCACCTGTAGTAAATGTTTCTCTTTATTTTAAAGCATCTTCAGTGGTCACTATAACAATATGGTGTTTTCTTCTAAAAATTTTGTTTCTTTTGGTCATTAACAATTTGCATACATTACTTACTACTATAAACAGTTTTCATTCTTTTCGTTACTCATGTTTTTGTTTTTGTTTATTCCAATCTTCTACGTCTTCCACGTGAATATGTTGAATATTAGCATCTGCACACGGCACTTTCACTGCACTTAACTTAGGAACCCATGACCTCAGCAGTTTGCTCCCTGGGGTATTCTCACAATCGCTGCACTTACTACATTTACACCTCTGCGTTGGGAATTATCAGTGTTCTTTCGTCATTTTGCGTGTTTTGTTTTGTTATTGAGGGATGCGTTCGTGTTTGTGTTTGTTTCGATAGTCGTCGAGGCGTCTGCTATCGCTCGGTGTTTTTCAAGTCGGTTGGTTGGTTGGTTGATTTGGGGGAGGGTACCAAATAGCGAGGTCATCAGTCCCATCAAAAGACGGTGGGATGGAGAAAGAAGTCTGCCATGCCCTTTCAAAGGAACCATCTCGGCATTTTGACTGAAGTGATTTAGGAAAATCACGGAAGACCTAAATTAGGATTTGAACCGTCGTCCTCCAGAATGCGAGTCCAATGTGCCAACCACTGCACCACCTCGCTCGATTTTCGAGTAGGAAGAGTTCCGACTGGGTGGATAAGGGGGGGGGGGGGTGAGAGAGAGACACACACACACAGAGATTACATTTTTAATTTATTTTTTTATGTAATTTGTTGTTTTTGTTGTGGTCTTCAGTCCTGAGACTGGTTTGATGCAGCTCTCCATGCTACTCTATCCTGTGCAAGCTTCTTCATCTCCCAGTACCTACTGCAACCTACATCCTTCTGAATCTGTTTAGTGTATTCATCTCTTGGTCTCCCTCTATGATTTTTACCCCCCACGGTGCCCTCCAATACTAAATTGGTGATCCCTTGATGCCTCAGAATATGTCCTACCAACCGATCCCTTCTTCTAGTCAAGTTGTGCCACAAACTTCTCTTCTTCCCAATCCTCTTCAATACCTCTTCATTAGGTATATGATCTACCCATCTAATCTTCAGCATTCTTCTGTAGCACCACATTTCGAAAGCTTCTATTCTCTTCTTATCCAAACTATTTATCGTCAATGTTTCACTTCCATACATGGCTACACTCCATACAAATACTTCGAGAAACGACTTTCTGACACTTAAATCTATACTCGATGTTAACATATTTCTCTTTTTCAGAAACGCTTTCCTTGCCATTGCCAGTCTACATATTTTGATATCCTCTCTACTTCGACCATCATCAGTTATTTTGCTCCCCAGATAGCAGAACTCCCTTACTACTTTAAGTGACTCATTTCCTAATCTAATTCCCCCACCATAACCCGACTTAATTCGACCACATTCCATTATCCTCGTTTCGCTTTTGTTGACGGTCATCTTATACCCTCCTTTCATGACACAGTCCATTCCGTTCAACTGCTCTTCCAAGTCCTTTGCTGTCTCTGACAGAATTACAATGTCATCGGGGAACCTCAAAGTTTTTATTTCTTCTCCATGGATTTTAATACCTACTCCTAAATTTTCTTTTTTTTCCTTCACTGCTTGCTCAATATACAGATTGAAGAACATCGGGGATAGGCTACAACCCTGTCTCACTTCTTTCCCAACCACTGCTCCCCTTTCATACCCCTCGACTTTTATAACTGCCATCTGGTTTCTGTACAAATTGTAAATAGCCTTTCGCTCCCTGTATTTTATCCCTACCAACTTCAGAATTTGAAAGAGAGTATTCCAGTCAACATTGTCAAAAGCTTTCTCCAAGTCTACATATGCTAGAAACGTAGGTTTGCCTTTCCTTAATCTAGCTTATAAGATAAGTCGTAGGGTCAGTATCGCCACACGTGTTCCAGTATTTGTACGGAATCCAAACTGATCTACCCCGAGGTCGGCTTCTACCAGTTTTTCCATTCGTCTGAAAATAATTCGCGTTAGTATTTTGCATCCGTGATTTATTAAACTGATTGTTCGGTAATTTTCACATCTGTCAACACTTGCGTTGTTTGGGATTGGAATTATTATATTCTTCTTGAAGTCTGAGGGTATTTCGCCTGTCTCATACATCTTGCTCACCAGATGGTAGAGTTTTGTCAGGATTGGCTCTCCCAAGGCCGACAGTAGTTCTAATGGAATGTTGTCTACTCCCGGGCCTTGTTTCGACTCAGGTCTTTCATTGCTCTGTCAAACTCTTCACGCAGTATCGTATCTCCCATCTCATCTTCATCTACATTCTCTTCCATTTCCATAATATTGTCCTCAAGTACATCATAATTGTATAGACCCTCTATATACTCCTTCCACCTTTCTGCTTTCCCTTCTTTGCTTAGAACTGGGTTTCCAACTGAGCTCTTGATATTCATACAAGTGGTTCTCTTTTCTCCAAAGGTCTCTTTAATTTTCCTGTAGGCAGTATCTATCTTACCCCTTGTGAGATAAGCCTCTACATCCTTACATTTGTCCTCTAGCCATCCGTGCTTAGCCATTTTGCACTTCCTGTCGATCTCATTTTTGAGACGTTTGTATTCCTTTTTACCTGCTTCACTTGCTGCATTTTTGTATTTTCTCCTTTCATCAATTAAAATGAGTATCTCTTCTGTTACCCAACGATTTCTACTAGTCCTCGTCTTTTTACCTACTTGATCCTCTGCTGCCTTCACTATTCCATTCCTCAAAGCTAACCATTCTTCTTCTACTGTGTTTCTTTCCCCCATTCCTGTCAATTGTTCCCTTATGCTCTTCCTGAGCCGGAGTGGCCGAGCGGTTAAAGGCGCTACAGTCTGGAGCCGCACGACCACTACGGTCGCATGTTCGAATCCTGCCTCGGGCATGGATGTGTGTGATCTCCTTAGGTTAGTTAGGTTTAAGTAGTTCTACGTTCTAGGGGACTTATGACCACAGCAGTTGAGTCCCATAGTGCTCAGAGCCATTTTTTGCTCTCCCTGAAACTCTGGTTTAGTCAGTTTATCCAGGTCCCATCTCCTTAAATTCCCACCTTTTTGCAGTTTCTTCAGTTTTAATCTACAATTCATAACCAATAGATTGTGGTCAGAGTCCACATCTGCCCCTGGAAATGTCTTACAATTTAAAACCTGGTTCCTAAATCTCTGTCTTACCATTATATAATCTATCTGATACCTTCTAGTATCTCCAGGGTTCTTCCATGTATACAACCCTCTTTTATGATTCTTGAACCAAGTGTTAGCTATGATTAAGTTGTGGTCTGTGCAAAGTTCTATCAGGTGGCTTCCTCTTTCATTTCTTAGCCCCAATCCAAATTCATTTACAACGTTTCTTTCTCTCCCTTCTCCTACTACCGAATTCCAGTCACCCATGACTATTAAATTTTCGTCTCCCTTCACTATCTGAATACTTTCTTTTATTTCATCATACATTTCTTCGTCATTTTACGTAATTAATTTATTTGATTTATTTCCTTTTTTTTAAAGTGGGGGTTATTATCTAGGTTTGCTTGTTGGTGTGTGTGTGTGTGTGTGTGTGTGTGTGTGTGAAGGTAACTAACGTGTGCTGGCTACTGTGTATGTAAATTATGGCTCTATTATCGTACAGTGGTGGATGATCTAGGGACGGGATATTGCCTAGTTTACCATATTATTTTGTGATGTCGATGGGGGTGTTCTTTCTCACCACCACTAAACAACAAGAGAACAACATAGAAACCCGACAGACAAGCTGATACACCCTCACCTACGGAAATAAACTGACACACAGAATTGGGAACATGCTCCAGAGTAAAGGAATAAAAATAGCACACCAAAGTAACAAACTCTATGCAGAAATGTCTGAAAAAGGAAGATCAAATGGACACTACCAAAAACCTGGCGTTTACCAACTCCAGTGTAACATCTGTGATGCTGTGTAAATAGAACAGACAGGCAGAACTTTTGAAATGAAGTATAAGGAACATGGCAATATGGCACCAGCCATTCATTGTTTGCAGAATACCACTGTGAGGAAAACCACCACCATACCGCAGTAGAAAAGGACATGAAATTAGTCAGATTCGCCAATAAGAAACGTCTGTTACACCTGCAAGAAAACTTCCAAATTTAAAAACAATGACAGAGAAGAAACACATGATAAATGACAAGACAGGTAGCAACCATCAGACGCTATTTAAGCTAATAAAACATTTCGTTGGGAAAGAGCAACCCCCAAAGACCCCACAAAATAATATCATCAAGCAGGCGATATCTCCAGTCTAGATCACCCACCATTGTACCATAATAAAGCAATAACTTATACACACCGTAGCCAGGCCATGTTAGCTCCCTTCGTACACACGTACAAACAAACACACACACACACACACACACACACACACACACACACACACACATACATACACACACACACTCACAAACAAAGATAAACACTCCCACTTAAAAAAGTAAACAAATAAATAAAAAATTAATAAAGTGTAATCTCCCTCTCCCACACGCACACACACGCTGTCACTCTCTCCCTATCACTCTCTCTTTCTCTCTTTCTCTCTTCTTAGCCGGAAAGTATGAACACTCACAGAGCGATAGCAAACGCCTCCACCACTATAAAAAAAAGAAAAAAAAAACAGGAACGTATCCCGGAACAGCAAAACAAAGCACGCGTACTCACCAGAGACAGCGATAATACGCAACGCAAAGGTCTAAATATGTTAAGTGCAGTGAACGTGCTGCATGCAAATGCAAATACTCAACACATACACTTGGAACACTAAAAGTAATCAAAAAACAAAAAAAAAAACAACTGTGAGTAACGAAAGAATAAAAACAGTTTGTGGTAAAAAGTAAAGCATGCAAACTGTTAATGATCAAAATAAATAAAATTGTAAGATGAAAAGACCATATTGTTACAGTGGCCACTGAAGGTGTTTTAAAATAAAGAAGAACTCGTCTGGTCATAATGAGTCTTTTATTACGGTTGGTAAAGACGGCAAAAAATACTTGTTGATGGAATTTGCTTAACCCACCTTCTCTTTGCTGCTGATACTGAAATGTTTGCCTTTAGTGCAGACAAACTACAGCAAGGAATGGGATCACTTAATACAGCCAAGTCTAAACTCAGTTACAATAAAACAAAAACACAATGCAACCAACAAACTAGTGGAAGCTTTTATTTCAATTTTATACTCAGATCAATTTCAAATGGACAGAAAAAGAAATAAACAGAAGAGTAGAAATGCTCTGGAGTGGTTTTAGTAAACTCTGAAAAGTGTAGTTAATAGTCAGTATGTATTCTGTTTTGACTTATAGTTACGAGACATGTAGTTTTATTACATTATCCGTTCAAAAACTATCTGTCCTCAGTAAGTGACAGAGCCAAGCATGTAGATAATTACTGGGAAAAACAGGAAAACTAACAGACGGATTGGGAACATTCTACACTGGAAGACAAAATGGTGAATGTAATGCTAGTGAAATATTTCATTTTTGTGATGCTTTTAAGATTTGTTAACAGAGCTATGTGTAATTTGATGATTTGCATTTATGTTGGATTAATGAAGTTAGATAATACTTGCTGTTTAAATCTTATTGTTTGTGAATCAATTGTGAGTAATGTAACTTCAACTGCCAGATGTTTTTGAAAACACAAACTTAACTTGCAATATAATTTTGCTACAAAAAACTGAGTGTTAGTAATTCACCATAATCAGTACCGCCTACCAGTCAAGGTCACATATTTTTCAAAGAAGTTGGGTTATATTAAATGTTCTCGTTTATCAGCCAAAAGAATTTCATGTGCATTTCAAGAATTATGGCCAGTTTTGCTCACTGCTGAGCCTGTAGCTAGCATATTTATATTTTTTATGAGAGACCAGAATATTTCGCGTTACTCGGTTGCTGCTTTAGGGATAAGACAATTTAATTTATTTGCTATGTTCACAGGAACAAAAATTATCAGTTTTGAACAGGGCTAGATGATTCAGTGCCTACTTGGCTTAATATATTTTGTAGTGACTGTATTTCTTTATTGGCATTGGGAGTTGCATTACCCAGTCGATTCGTGTAAAGTTTTGCTAACAATAAGACAGAGGAAGCACACCACTTGCAGTTAAAACACGCCACACGACAATGCGAGTTCTATATCCATTCCATAGTTAAAGCGATCATTCAACGTAATCGTTAAGTTTATTATTTCATCTTTAAAGAACGTTACAACGTGTGTTGCGAATAGAATTGTCAACAAAGAATTAATAAAGTAAAACTTCTTGCATGATGCGGTAGTTTTTCTGGTGTCGCAGTATTTGAACTCATATCTCCTAAACGAAGTGTCGTACAATGATATCATTATGCTGGTACACCCACCAGTATATCTGAATGCTGTCTGCAATATGAGTCGGGAATACAGTTAGTAATAAGGGAGTAATAAAATATCATGCTTCATTTGATAGTTTTACTGCATGAACCACGAAACTGTAGTAAGACACTAACTTTATTCCTTTCATCATTTTGTGGGGCTTCTCAGGGAACAATGTTTCCCGAAACTTTGAAAATATTTGTATCGTTGGTTCAAATCACCAAGCGCTCTGTCTGAATGAAGTATGGGTATTTACATGTCGTCAGCTAAACTGCTTTTTCACTCCCCACCCCACCCACTTGGTCGATTCGTGCTGCTTAGCATCACTGCGATTTTTTTAGTCATTATGTGATACGTGTACCAAAATCGGTTGAAATCGGTCCAGTGGTTTAGGAGGACATCTGAAACATACATACATACCTACATACGTAGAGCCATTTTTATAATGTGCATTGATATTAAAACGACATGAACTGCAACGAGGCTCTTGTGGACATCCTTTGGTGGCCCTTCTCTCTTTTCGAAGCTTCTTGACATTTAATGTTGCGGCCCTATGGCTAAAATAACTGTGTGTCAAGATGTACAGATTTCCAAGAGATGCAAATTCACGCAATGTTAGCAAAATACTGTTTGTGGCCTAGAACCTTATTAATTTTTGTGCAGAAGGTCTCTGGAGGAGATAAAATGCATGATTAGAATTATTAAAAGTTTTTCCAGGATCTTCACTTTTGCGTATAGAAATCTTATTGGGCGGAATTTGATGATTTCTATACTGCGTTCTTTTTCAGTTTAGCTCTTTCCCATGGGTTTGGAAAACACCCGGTTTGAGGGCAACGACAGCAAACATGTTGAATATTCTGGATATCAAATAGGGGGGTTAGAACCAATATCCTCCAAAATGTGAGTCCACTATCTTACCATCGGTCTCGATTCATGAAGCTCCAAAGCACAGAAATTTATCGTTGGAATGGTCGAATAACTGGAGGTCGGGTGCACACATAAGCAAAATGGCACGGAAGGGTCACAAAGTCCTAGTAAGGTAAATTAGAGAGATATGTTATACCACTGTGTGTTTCTTCAAATGACCTGTCGGTTTTTTTCAACCACAAAAGTTTATTTGTTTTGCTAACACCAAACATAAAAAACTGTCTCTGGCTTGAAATATTACTTGCCTATATTTAGTAACATGATGGGTAATTTATTCACCTAGTATAACTTTTTCCCGTCGTGCTTTATTGTGAGCACACAGTTCTTTACTGATAAAGTAAGACCTCCAACTTTTTATGTAAGACTATTTCCTTGCTAAGTTTCATGCATCTTACCCACTTGCACGTCTTGATTAATTCAATACTGCCCCAAAATCTGCCCTTTGGTTCTTGCGCCGAAACATACAGTTGCGACGATTATACTCGTCCGCTCCACTCTAAATGTCAGGTCTTTATTACACTACCCTAACCATTTGACACCGAACACTCACGTAATTGTACATCTCGACAAGCAGTGGTACTAAAACAGACTTACGTTTTGACATTAAGGCCTTTAGCAATTCAAAAAATAACCTTAGTGGACAGTTTCTAACATTTTTATGAAAACGTCCCTGTTTTGTTGTCCACGGAAATAACTCTGAAAGCAAATAATTTTATGTTATTTGCCCTTCTTTTTTTCTTTATTTCATGACACTAATGTCGGATGTTTCTGGACGTACGA
This sequence comes from Schistocerca serialis cubense, assembly GCF_023864345.2. Taxonomy (NCBI): domain Eukaryota; kingdom Metazoa; phylum Arthropoda; class Insecta; order Orthoptera; family Acrididae; genus Schistocerca; species Schistocerca serialis. Next base: position 982,064,958 of record NC_064638.1, read on the forward strand.
TGTATGATTCAATGACAGGACAGCGTATGATAAAACGTAGCAGTCCTATGCGAGAATAATATTGTTTTTTTAACGCTTAGATACAGTGACGGAACTTATCTACCCATATGATAGATAATGCGAGAGACAGCAGTTCTGATGCTTGCTTTATGGGTTATATGGGCCGTTCCGCCGATAAGTTTACCGAAGTGTCTCTGGTTCGGGTATCGAAATAGCCTTAGGTAGAAATGTAATCAGCGAGATATCGTTTTCTTAGATATTTTGTATAAAGGTTCATGGTGTTTATGTACAATAAGAATGCCACTCTTAAAAAAATTCCGTCGCTGCACCGTAGTTAGTGCGATCTGTAATATCACTCATTGATCTATTTCCCCTAAATCATGGAGAATGCGGTAGGCGGCAGTTTTTTTTTTTTTTTTTTTTTTTTTTTTTTTTTTTTTTTTTTTTTTTTTTTTGTTGGGAAGTGCTCTTCGAGAGCGTCGTGTGTGTCAGTCCTGTGTCTAGCGTTATCTCACATAGAGCATAGTCTATACGCGTTTCAAGTGACATAGAAATAGTATGTTCAGCCCCAGTGACTT